>NC_087346.1:106402500-107027500 GCF_030014295.1 Loxodonta africana | reverse complement strand
TTAAAAACAAAAAAAGAGCCATCTGCCTTGTTACTGACGTTATTATAGGGTGTTACAAGTTTATAATCTACTCTTACTGACTCTTATCTCCAACTGACTTGGAGACCTTCTGTCAATTTAAATATTAGGCAAAATGGCAGTATATCCTTCAGCTTAACTTTTTTTCGGATCTGTTAACTTTATTCCGTCATTGTTGGTTGGTTGGTTGCTTTAAGCACTGACGATCAAAACTTTCGAGCCACTGGTTATTAGCAGCTGTTTTTGATGAAATGTAACACTGGAAGTATTTCAGACGTAAGTTTGATTTACTTGGGTTATCATATGTGGCATCCTCATTGCCCTCCCCCGTCTCGAACCCTTTTTTAATAATGTCCTTTGCTTGCAAGGATGAAGGTGTTGGGTCTTTGGAAGATCCTGGGCCCTACCTTGACTCCAGCTTCACTCTTGAAATAAACTTTACTATTTAAGTAATGGTCTAGAAAAACTGACAACAAATCTGATTCTTTGAGGACTGTTGTTAGAACTTGCTTTTAACGTTACTAACTGGGACTTCTCAGGAAAGGCATAAAAACCAGCCTTAATATAAGTATTTACATACACGATAGTCCATATCTAAAAATGAAAATGAACTGTTCCAGTGTCTCTGAGAAGCCCATGAGGTATGTGAGCTCTATTTGAAAATAGATTCTTATTCTCAGAGTTTAGCAGGATTTGAGTATGGAGGGTTCTTTGGTGGAAAGGCCTTGCCTTGAGCAAATTTGACTTCGCACAATTCAGGAGCATCGTTGACTGTTTCAATTATTGGTTTTTGCATTTAGTTGCTTAGAAAATTAAACTTGTGATCTGTGCTTTGTTCTCTTTCTCTTTCTAGTTACTTATGTTAGTTTGCATTTTTCTTTTAAAAGGGGACAGTAATCCTTTAGCTTCTTGATTTCAGCTTTTCCTTGTTTGCATCCTGAAAACCATTGGCTCAACTCTCTTTGCTTTTCATGTACTTGTACTGTTTTATTATGTTCCTGATTTTAGTGATTTGAGGGTTTAAAAATTGTTAGTTCTGAATTTTATTTTTAAATTTTTGTCCAGGGATATTGTATTTTAAAATATACATATTGCATATTTCTTCTCTGAGAGGAATAGAAGAACTACGTTGTGGCAATTCTAGTTTCTTTTATGATCAGATTCAAGTCTTGAATTATTAGAACAGTAATTTTCTTCCATGGCAAGAGCACCAGGTTCTGAGACCACTCGCACCGCTTAGTGATTTCCTGTCGAATGACCCTCTGCGGCGCTTACCTGAAGCTGACGACTCAGCAGTGAGCAGTGCTAATCACATCGGGGATTATGGATGGGAGCTATCCTTTATTTAGAACTCACTTCGCACCAAACACTGAATGAAGTGCTTTACATAAATTACATAAATGATCTGTTTTAATCCTTGCAACCTCTATGAAGTAGATATTATCCCCATAAGGCTTTTGCAGCCTAAAACTTTCACTTCTAAGGACGTAAAATCATGTTTCTTTGATGTGCTTGCCATTTTATTTTGAGTCCCCATAAAATTATTGTAATGACACATTGTCATCTTAAATTCTGCTCTTGCTGTCCCTCACCATCCTCCTCACTTGGTGCTTAGCACACCTTCAATGGAAGAGTCAACCTTACATGAACTTGATTAAGTTTTGATTCATGCAGTGCTTGAAACCCTCCCATTCGTTGATTTTAAGTGTCAGTAATTCATACTACTTTTTCCTCCATCAGCAATCAAAATATAAAGTCATTAACAAAGACCAGTGGTGCAATGTGCTGGAGTTCAGCAGAACAATTAATCTTGACCTCAGCAACTACGACGAAGATGGAGCATGTAAGTACTGGTGCTGGGCGTCGCTCAGTCCTCCCCATCTGTGTGCGGTCACACATCCTGCTCCTCAGGAAAAGCCTCACAGCCACGATGTTTTCTCTCTTTCTCTTCAGGGCCAGTTTTGTTGGACGAGTTTGTGGAATGGTATAAAGACAAGCAGATGTCATAGGACTTTATGCATAGCAGCGAGAGAGTCACTGTTACCACAGTTCTGTCAACCATTAGCCATAAATTGCTGTTTGTATCAAAGCGCATGCGGCTTTTCTTGCACTGTCTCCCTTTTGCAGGGACGTTTTGGTGTTTGCTATTGAATGGGCCAGCTCTGCTTGCTGTGTGGCATTGTTCTCTTGGAAGGCTGCTTTGCAGTTTGTATTTACACTACAGATGGTGAATTTGCCAACGTCCTCACTGTGATTATGTGTATATTGCTGTTTAAATTTTGTATATGTGTATAAAAAGAAAAAGCTTCACCTAGAGATTATTTCTGCAAAAATGAATTGTAAAAATAATTTTGTGGCATATTTCTAGTCCCTTTTTTCAAATGAACCTGTTATATTTTATTTGGTCTCAAATGTAGCATTTCAGAAGAAAAGACAAAACAACTGTTACCGTGAGCAAACATTGCCAGAATTAACCTTATTGCTTTAAGAGGCCAATTTTTGGAGGGAGGAGGGAGTTATAACTTCTCAGCAGCATATGCCAAGTGTCATTTGGTTTTCTTAACAAAAGTAAAATGATGAGAGCTGTAATTATTTGAACAGAGATGTGTACCATGCTATATAAATCATTTCCACTCTGCAAGGTACAGTTTTTTATTTTGTAATGTTAAAACTATAGTAGTTTGGATACAGGTACAGATGAACAAATTAAAATTGCACCTTTTTTTTTTTCCTTAACAGGGTTTAAATTCTAAAATTTCCTTAGCGGTTTTTGTTTTGTTTTTTTTTTCCTTTTGCATTCTTCTAGTCAGTGTTTGGTCTACTGTTGCTTTCTATGCCATTCTAAGTAAAATTTATTTTGCTTCCCCTGTGAAAACCTAATGGTTTGCAGGCAATTTGTAACTACAGAGCACTTTTAGTTGTGGATTGAATTTTTAGTTAAACTTCCATGATGTCTAATTTCCTAGGTTTTTTGGAAAAAGAAATATACCATAAGTGAGAGATTTTTGTTTTCCTTTTTTTTTTTTCTTGTTTGTCTCTCTCATGCTAGGCTTCTCCTGCCAGAATGTCCATTGCAGGCAGTGGACACGAAACCACCAGCATTGAGTTAAGTCTAATAGACGATAGGACCTTTTGGGGAGGGGCCGCTTGTCATTACCTGAGTAATTTGTGCAGAAAGGTTATAGCCATTATTTATGTGAATGAGGAAGCATGTTGATATTTTTAGGCTTGTATTTTATGTCTTTTTTTTTTTCCTTATTCTTCTTTAGAAGATCTATAGATAACATGTTTTTTCCCCCAACTATCTGGTGCTATTGAATGACTATTCCAGTCCCTAAAGTTTTGTGAAAACACAAAAATCTAATGATTTAACCAAGTAAAAAGCTAACGATGCATTTGAACAAGTGAAAGCTCTAGTTGTGAACACGATGCATGATTGAACATGTAAGGATTGGAAGAGGATTGGATTATTTAGAAATCTGCCCCAAACGTCCTGTAGATTAAATGTGAACCTTTAAATGGCATTCCGTGAGTAAAGCACACAATGCTACCCCTGACCATTATTTCACAGTTGCTTTGTGAACAGTGTTCAGGTTTTCAGCTTATTTTTTTCCTCACTGAACCACCAAAGACAGAGCTTTTGTATGTAGATAGAGTGTGTGTGCATAAGCAAAATCATGGTATGGCAGAATGCAACTACTTCCTTTCTTCAAACCAAGTAGAAAGGTTTGGTTTGCTGTGAAATAGGAAGTTTCAAATGCTCTGTAGTGACTAAGCATACTTAATCATTCCTTGCTTGTAGACCCACCTTACAGATTAATACTAGTTTGTACAAATTACTATCTGAAAAGAATGGAAAATGTTTACAGCCAGCAGCAGTTATTAAGACCACTGTGTTGAAAGGGGCTCCATGGATGTGTATGGATTCGAGTGGTGATTGGCCAGAGGCGGACTTGGACATGTGGAGAACTTAATTCATTTTTCAGACGGATCCCATAAAGTTAACAAAGTTAACAAATCACACTTTCAAAGCAGCAGTTCTTAAATTTGATCAACTGCAGTTTTGCTTAAGGCAAATAGAAATCAGAGATGAAATTGTTTAACAAGTGAATTTTTGAAACACTAAGCAGAGTTAATTCTCAAATAAAAGGATTGTTGCAAGGGGAGATGTTGCATTTCATACACAATCAGCGTTTTGATGATAGAGTAGAAAACCCAAGTAAAAACTGTTTCATGGTGCATAAGATGAAGTATTCCAGAGGGGTAATCTAGCATCCTTAGAAAACTTCAGATAATCTTTAAACTCCCTTAAATTAAGCTCTGTGACTACTGGGTTACAGAGTGTTTGCCTTTGGTTTTCTTGATTTTGTGTAGTTAACTTTAAAGGGAGAAAAAAGGGATCAGACAATTATAATTTTTCTTAAAACTGTCTCCTTGTTACACAGAATTGGTGAACAATCATCAAGCATTTATTTACTGGCTAATGTTAAATACGTTAGGATCCCTTCGTCTGCGTTTTCTTTAGTACCGAGCTAAGTCACCTCCCTTTTTCTCCCCTTCCCTTGTATTTTGAACTCCACGTTGCAATACTCTGTGATAACAGAATACCATTCTTAGATGTTTACTGCTGCGGTAGGTCAGAAATCTCATTATTTGATTTGCCACAAGCACCCGCTAATGTTACGTGCATCTTTTTTGAAGCATGAACTATGAATTAAGGTTTTATAAATCTGAGTAGACAGATCTCTAGATTCTGGTTCAATAACAGATTTCTGTTGCCTCTGTCTCCATTTTAACAGAACTTTTGAAGTTTATACCCAAAAGCTTTAAAGATTAGTTTGTTCCCTTGATTTTAATTCTTACAACTGCTGAAATACCTCTGTAAGCCTTATCCTTTATCCTTTCAAATGTTGTATAATAAATGTATAGACTTCATTGACCAACTAAAATGTTGGGTGTCTGTAAATGAGACCAAAACATGGGTTGCTTTTTTTCATACAATAATTTTTATTCGGGGTTACTGTTAAATGAACAGCAACTAACCTGTAACTGTGAATGCTTCATGTCGTCAGTATTTGCATTACATCCATAAAAGTATGCAAGTCCTGTGACTCCCAGCTTAACTAAAATACTGTTATGCCACCTAACTTGAGTACAGCAAACTGGTTTTAGGTTTTAATTAATGGAATTGATGTAAAATGATATCCCACAAATAAAAAGTATTGTGTTTGGTTTCAGAACTGATTTGTGAATTCTTTCTTTTTCTTCAAAAACCATCCCAGGTGGTCTTTATGGTATCTTATATTTTTTGTCCTTTTTTATTTTTCCCCACTTTATTGCAAAATTTCAAAGCTACGGGGAAAAAAATGCAAGACTATACCTACCTACCACCTAGATTTTCTACTTGTTACCATTTTGCCATGTTTACCTCCCGACCAAGTGTGTGTGTCCATGTGTGTGTGCATACTTCTTTCTATAGATTAACTTCTTCCTGAATCATTTGAGAGTAAATCACAACATCATAACACTTAAAACCTAGTATTTCAAAACAGGGACATTCTGCAATAACCATGATAAAATGATCGTACTAGGAATTAGGCAGTACTATTCTCTAGCATACCAAAAAAACAAACCAATTGCCGTCAACCCTGTTCTAACTCATGGTGACCCAATGTTGCAGAGCAGAACTATGCTCCACAGGTTTTCAAGGCTGGGACCTTTCCTAAGCAGACCCTGGGCCTTTCTTCCCAGGCACTTCTTGGTGGGTTCAAACTGCCAACCTTTTGGTTAGTCGAGCACTTAACTGATTGCACCGCCCAGGGTGTCTGCGGTCCAAATTAAAATTTCCTAATTTGTACCAATGATTTCCTTAACAGCTATTTTATTTTTATTCCAGATGTAAGCATTGTATTTAGTTGCGATGCCTCTTTAGTCCCTTTTAATTTAGAATGGTCTAAGATACAGTATTTTAAATGTTTTGATTAAAGACAATGCAAACACTACTCAGCCAAATGATCATTTTAAAAAAGTCACTAGCATATGATGTGTATTTTTCTAAACACTCAGCTAATAATTGAATGCCTACTATATGCCAGAAGCCAAGCAGAAGTTACCATTTTTATTACCCCCGAGGGTCCCACAGAGTTATGCTGTAACAGCCTCTATCAGCCCAGGTTACCACTCCAAAACCATCTTAAACTAGAATGTCAGCTCTTTGAGGGCAGGATGTACAGCACAGAGTGGATGCTCAATAAATGTATGTAGACGAAAGCAAGGAACTGAGTTCCCACTGTAGGGCAAGAGCTGTCAAGACGTAACCTCATGTTAAGATTAGAGAATCCAGGAAGAACTGACAGATTTTAAGATTTTTGGGATATGCTTGAAAACGAGAGGGGATAGAAAACAAGATGCCTAAAAAGCAAACCCAGAATCCAGGTACACACTGTTTAAATTGATCTTATAGATGGTTCTCTCAACTGTAATTTGGGCCAAAAGCTGAGGCTCAAACCAAGAAAATACCTATTCTTCCTAACACCCAGAAAGAGAGGGGGTGGTGGGTGGAAATGAAAAACTTAAGTCTAAATTGATGGAAAGGAGTGGGTGGTAACAAACCTTAGAACAGGGAATTCTTAAACTGGGACACTGGCAAACAGTAGAAAGTCTTGAAGCACCTTATCCAGTAATAGAAAGTAGGAAGACGATGCGCTCTACTGGGCAATACTAGTAGTTAACATGTAAATAAACGGTAATTGAAATAAAGATCTACGGCAGTGTACTTGGAAACAAGATAGACTAGGGATAAGAATAAATCACTAGTGCCTAAAAAACACGATGAAAATCCAGCTGAGGTATGTTGCAGACACACCCACGAAGGAAAAAAAAGAAGATTACCTTAAAGAAAGGGCATTTTTAAAAATAGCTATTTGAAATAATGGGGTGGAGAGGAAAGTGAACTGAAAAAATGAAGAATGTTATCCACAGAAAAAATGGGAGATTATTAGGTCAGTCCCAGGACCACCAAAATGAGGAAAATTAATAACGAGCTACCTCTGGATGACAATTTTCTTGATTTGTCTGAACCAACACAAAGTTTGGAAACTTTGCATGGTTGCTCTAAAGTGTGTTAAAACCAGAAAACCAAACCTGTTGCCGTCAAGTCGATTTCAACTCGTAGCAACCCTATAGAACAGAGTAGAGCTGCGCCATGGGGCTTCCAAGTAGCTCTAGTAGCTGAGCTCTTAACCACTTTACCACCAGGGCCCCATAAAGTGTGTTACAGTATACCAAAATGACTAATTTGAACACCATCCCCCAAATTTTTGTGTGAAGAATAACCTTTAGTTACACTGTGGAGGGGGAAGGGGAGGTGGCTGCCAAGTGGGGAAATTCATCAAGCTTTCCAGCCCTGTCAAGCTAGGTAGGTTTTTAGGGCATAAAAAAAAAAGGTGATCCAAAATAAGGCATGTTCACACATACATATTTTTTCTCCTGAATTTGTTCTTAGTATTTATCTCCAGTTGCTTTAACAAAAATAAAATCATCCAATATATGGACGTACTTGCTTAGAAATCATGGTGAGTAAGTAAGTAGGCTTGCAGAGAATAATTAGAAACTGAAAAACAAATGGTTTATAGTGGTTAAATGGAAATTTTAAAAACATTTAAAATGTAAATCTCTTTTATGAAGAAATTTATTCAGTCCTTTGAAAGAAATTCCTTTGCAATCACTGTGTGAAGAATGTGGATTGTGAAGAATTTGGGCTGTGAAGAGAGCAAGCTGAAGACTGTTTTCTCCTCTGACACTTTCCAGCCAAGACAGCTCAGAACTCCCTAAATTTGCATATATCTGAAATGGCAAACCAGTGTTCCCTAGAATCTTGGGATAAATGTATGGTGACAGAGCTGCAGCTGTACTCATTACCAGGGAACTAACTCACTAAAAAATTTTGGGCTGCATTTTCTTTGTCTCTACTTCGTTGTTAGTTTTGCTTCATTACCTGTGGTAGCTCTGACGTATTCCATCTTGAGAGTAGGAATTGAACAAGGACTATAATCCTCTTACAGATACTCCCAAAATCATTGAATAAAATAACAAATGCCTTTTAGCAACCTATTCTGTATGTCTCCAAATGCCCATATATCCTTCGTGTCCTTATTCCACCTACATCAAGATTGATTTTCAGACTCCGTATAATCATTGCCTGTATTAACAAACCATGTGTGTTAGGCAGAATTCCTAAGTGAGATTGGTAACACAGGCGTTAACATTATTAACGTGCAGAGAGGACAGATGAATGGAAAGAAAATCAACAGATGAAGAACCAGAAGGGGCCTCTGGCTAAGGGTGGTCTTATACCCATTGGTCTTATGCTGCTTATAAATGATGAACCAGAAAGTAACTCTCTTGGAGCTGAGAGTTCTTTGTGGAGAGTCAGGCACTAAAGTCATAGGTCGGGTTAGTGTAGGGCTTTCATTAGCGAGGTCTAGCAGTGTAGGCAAGGGTAGCAATCCAAAAAACCCATTAAGTCGATTCCGACTTAATGACCCTATAGGACAAAGTAGAACTGCCCCGTAGAGTTTCTAAGGACCGCCTGGCAGATTCGAACTGCCAACCTTTTGGTTAGCAGTGGTAGCACTTAACCACTACACCACCAAGGTTTCCAGAGGAGGCAAAGTGGTCAGACTTCTGGGGTAGAAGAGTGTGTGGTTGTTACCAAGAGACAGTGATGTAATTGATTAAAAAGATGCCAACGCAAAGAATAGAAACCGTAATGATAAAAGATACGATAAAGTATTGAGGCATCTCCATAATGCAGGAGGTAACAAAGCATGCTCCCCGGTGGAGGAACTGTAACCTGACCCAGCGAATGCAAGTAAATTTCCAATAGTCAGAAAAGACTGCCTTAAACTAGCCCCAGCCAGATTTGGTCCACTCTGCACGTACAGAAGGGCCAGCTGTGACCATTAATTGCCCTCAACAGCGAACGGAGCAACAGGTAGAACCAATCAGAATGAAAATCATTAACCAACCCCATTCTGAAGCAAAAAGAACCACATCACCTCCTGTTTCCTGGCTGCCGTAATTCCTGCAACATCCTTACGTATTCTTTTAGAATTTTCCCTCCCTGGTATGCTTGCGCAGTCGCCCTCTTGCTGCCCAAATCACAGACAAGCCCTGCTTCCCTGTAGCCTCGGGAGTTGGATCTGAAGAACTTCCTCCTGGCTACTTGCACTGTGCATTGCAATAAAGTTACTTTCTCTTACTCAAAGACTGGTGTCCAGATCAATGCCAAGTCTGAGTGTGCAGGACAAGGATTCACCTTCCGGGTTCGGCAACAATTTTGGCACCCAAACACGGGGCTTGAGAGTTGCACAGGCCCTCCATCTGGAGCCCCGGCACCCCTGAACTGTGAGCAGAACCTCTACCGACCCTTAGCGCACACTGAGCCTCTTGTTTGGGAGGATCGGATGGGTCTCCTAACCACAACCGAGGTGGCAACCAGCCCAAGGTGCTTTTACTTTGAGAATTAGAGAAACTAACTTGGGTATGGAAGTCCACGAGGTAAGTGCCCTCGAAATTTTTCGTTTTAAACGTTAAGTGCTTGGGATTGGAGATGGGGAGGTATCTGGAGGATTGAAAATAGGACTATGACATCCCCATTAAGGGGGACTGAAGCCCTTCTAAGACATCTTTGTTACTTGCTCCACCACTCCCCCTAGCCGACAGCAGAGAATGGGCACCCTAGTTTCTGTTTGACCATGGTCCAGGTTCTGGTTCAGAGGTGGGGAGATACCTGGAAGATTGAAAGTAGGACTAAGACATCCCCATTAAGGGGGATTAAAGACCTGTAAGACATCCTCCTTTTTTGCCCCACCACTCTATCTTTAAGTACAAGTGCTTGGGATTGGAGGTGGGGCGGTATCTGGAGGGTTGAAAGTAGGACTAAGGGAGATTGAAGCCCTGCTAAAGCACCCTCATTACTTGCTCCGCCACCCCGCCCCCCCAGCTGCTAAGTCAGCATGTGTGAGTGAAATTTGGAGGTAGGGAGGTATCTGGAGGATTGAAAGTAAGACTAAGACATCCCCATTAACAAGGATTGAAGCCCTGCTTGTACATCCTCCTTACTTGCCCCGACACTCCCCCTTAGCCAACAGCAGAGAATGGGCACCGTCGTTTCTGGTTGACCTTGGTCAGGTTTAGGTTCTGGTTCTGGTCCTGAGTTAGAGTGTGTGTGAGAGAGAGTTAAGGGGAACTAATCTAGTGTCCCCAAAAGTTTCCCTTAGGTTGCATACTTAAAAACTGGTCCTGCTTTAGTTACGAGGCTATGAAGAAAGACAACTGTATTTCCTTTCGTAATACTTTCTGGCCCCAGGACCATCTTACAGTTAGATCTGTTTTGCAAAAGAGAGGGAAAATGGGATGAAATCCCTATATCTCTCTGGCAAAATAAAAACCTACAAAAATAGTGTAAGCTAATGGTGCAGGCCGGTGGCATGGTGGTTAAGTGCTACGACTGCTAACCCAAGGGTCGGCAGTTCGAATCCACCAGGTGCTCCTTGGAAACTGTATGGGCAGTTCTACTCTGTCCTATAGGGTCGCTATGAGTCAGAATGGACTCGACCACACTGGGCTTTTTTTTTTTTTTTTTTGGAATGGTGCTGGCAGTAGGGGAAAAAGGTAGGGGAGAAAAGGCCCACCTGGAAAGGCCTGGGGCCAAAGCCAGGCCAGATAAGCAAAATGATTCATGGGGGGTCAGGGTCTTCCAGTTCCATCCAGCCAGAGGTCCAAGGCCATATGCATATGAATGGAAAGATAGTTAAGGTGTAGGGAAGACTAAACTGGAATGTTTTAAAAGGGTTATGTGTTTAGTATTATACATTTATCTGAATGTTCTGGCATATAGGGTCGCTATGAGTCGGAATTGAGTCGACGGCATTGGGTGTTTTTGGGGTTTTATTATGGATATTGAATGTTTCAGACCTAAATGTATGATAGAAATAAATATCGGGTATTATAGATTACAGAGAGCGTGTAACTGGCATCAGCCAATACTTAATTGGATGTGCTAGAAGGGGAACTAGGATTTGCATGGGAGAAACACAGGCTTTTTGTTTCAAGCCAGTAGCCCTGTGTATAGAGTGGGGGCTTAGGTTGGTCCACCTGGAGGGTCTGCCGACCCTGGCACCCCTTGTGCCCACTGCAGCAGTGGCAGCTGCTACCCCTTTGGTGGAACCCTCCACCACCCATGCGACGAATTGCTCGCCAGCCCCTAATGAGTCCGAAACTCCTGGTCCTGCCCTGGAATAATCTTCCCCAGCACACACCTGTAGTGGGGTGCAGTTTGGCCAGGGATCCACCCAAGTCTCCCCAGGGAAATTTCTGCTGAGACAAACGCCTGCCGAACTGGATCACAACGGCCAACCTATCTAGGCCCTTATGCCATTCTCCACCTCTGACCTGTATAATTGTAAGAAGAATCTCCCAGCATATAAAGATAACCCAAAAAGCACAGAAACTTTGTGTCCATCTTTGCCACACATCACCCTAATTGAGCTGATTGTCAGTCACTCTTAAATATTCTTTTAACTCCAGAGGAACGGAGAGATGGTCTTAGAAAAGGCATGCCAAGGAGCAACAGGTTGCATAACCTCAATCTTCAGAATGGTACTAGAGACTTCCAGCCAACATGGCGCTATAGAAGCACCACGCCGTCCCTCCACAGCAAAGACCCTAAAAACTAAGTAAAACAGAGACAGACATTATTCCTGATACTCGAAGTGTCAAAAGAAGAGATAAAAAACTCAGCCAAACCCCAAATGGGATAAGAAACTGACAGAGGACTGAGAGCATAGGAGAGATACTTGCCGAGGTTCCTTATCAGCTAACACAGCAGGGATTTGCCATCTTGGACTCCTGTCAGAGATCAGCTGACAGGGAACTTGGGAAAGCAGCTTCACAGAACTTCCGGCAAGAGACAGAGCACCCGGTAACCAGCAATACGTGCTTTCCCACCCCCCATCGTCTTCCTGCTGCTCTACCTCTGAGTTTCCTGGCTGGCTGGAGTGGCTCAGCTGGCCAGAAGTGCAGCGGCCGTGCCACTTGGATTCATCCCACTCACATTGCAGATCAGTGGACAGGGAGTATGGGAAAGCAGCTTCACGAAGTCCCCAGCAGGAGATGGAGCACGTGGTAACAAGTGATAGACGCTCTCCTAGCCTCTGACCTTCTTCCCCTCCCCCTTTGGCCTCCTCTGCTTCCCACCAGCCACAGTCTCTTAGCCAGGAGGCAACTGCTTCCGCTCCAGGCTGCTTGGATTCATCCCATCCACACCAGCCAGGTCCCTGAGCTGGTGAAGTTTCTTTGTCTCTTTTGGTTTCTCCCGTGCCTCCCACCACCTCCTCCTCCTTTCTCTCGAACACCTGGCTCCGTGTGCCATCTTTGCTTCTTCTTGAAAGGCTGTAAAGTCCTGCTCGACTGGGGATCCACTCCCCTGGCCCATGATACCGTGCTGGTGGGATCCCTGAGGCTTTTTTTTTTTTCTTGTTTTGTTTTGCTTTGTTCTCTTTTGTTTGTTTTCTTTCTCTTTTCGCACTTGAGAGCTCCTTCTAGCCAGGCTACACTGCATGGCCTAGGAGCCACGTCCCCAATCTGTGCAGCCACATAGGTGGGATCCCTGGGGATATTTCTTTTTTTTTTCCTTTCTTTTTCTTACTTCTCTCTTTTTCCCTTTTTGTCATTCTTCATTTCTCAGTTCTCATCTGTCTATATCTACCTTCTTTTCCAGTCTTCTGAATACCTGGTGCTGGGTGATATCTATACCCTCTCTAGCCGGGCTATACTGTGCAACCTGGGAGACTTCCCTGGTCTTCGCAGCTGCACTGGTGGGACCTTTGGGGGCTTTTCTTTTCTACTTTTTTTTTCTTTTCCAAATTTGTACCTAATTTTTTTTCTTCTTCCTTTTTGCTTCTCCCCACTTTTTGTATTCTCATCTCTCCACTCAAAGGGCAAGGTCCCTTTGCACTCTTTTTTTTGTGTGTGTGAGGCAGGGGTGTTGTTTTCCTTTCTTTGTTTTTGGCTCCTGTTTCTCTTTTGTCTTACTCCCATACTAGTTCCATATATCAAACCTCCTCCCTCTTGCCAGCCTAACTGCACCATGCACTGAGCATCATACTTTTGAGCAACACAGGCATGGCCTACTGGAACCTGCCTGGCACTGATTCCTGGCCTGCCCTTTCGGCCCTAGTATGTGCCACAGACAACCCATCCCAGCCCCTCCCCTTCAGCTGGACCTGCCCTACTGCACTATAGGTGAGTGACTGGCCCAGCCCACTGGACAAGGAGGTGAAAAGTATTGTGACTTCAGACAAGCAAACAACAACGAATGCACAGCCCGCCTGCTCAGACATAACCAAATAAAACAAAAAACCAGGATGAAACAAATCTACAATCAAGAAACAAAATAACTACTGAATGTCCTGAAGACAACAATGTCAAAACATATTAAAAAAAAAAAAAGATGGGAGAGGATGGTTCCAGTAGGCATCCAAAATAAAACACCAGATGACTTTCCAGTAGAAGAAAAGGCACTACAACTACCTAACGGGGAATTCAAATCTCTAACATTCAGAGCTATCCAAGAGTTGAAGCAAAAAGCAGACAAAAATGAGAGAAAAATAGACACATTTATGGAAAAGGCAGACAAATTCATGGAAAGTACAACAAAATGGAAGAATTCAGGAAAATAATATAGGAACAAAATGACAAAATAAATTGACAACTAGAAATCATAAAAAAACAACAATTAGAAATCCAAAAGTTAAACAAGATTTCAGAAATGGACAGTGTCATAGAAGGGCTGAGGACCAGGTCTGAAATGATGGAAGACAGATTCAGTGAAATTGAAGACAAACACTTGGCTACAACCCTGTTTGAGGAGAAATCAGAAAAGAGAACGCAGAAAAATGAGGAAACCCTGACAATTATGTGGGGTACAATCAAAAGCAAAAATTTTCAAGTGACCAGAGTTCCAGAACAGGGAGAGAAAATGGAAAACACAGAGAGGATCATTAAAGAATTACTAACAGAAAACTTCCCTAATATCATGGATAGTGAAAAGCTGACCATCTAAGAAGCTCAACAAAACCCATACAGGATAGACCCCAAAAGAAAAACACCTAGGCATATCATAATCACATTCACTAAAACCCAAAGACAGGAAATCCTGCAAGCAGCTCGAGAAAAACAAAAAGTCACATACAGAGGAGAAGCAATAAGACTAAGCTCTGATTATTTGGCAGAAACCATGCAGTCAAGAAGGCAATGGGATGATATATATAAAACCTTGAAAAGAAAACATTGCCAACCACAAATAATATACCTGGCAAAACTTTCGTTCAAATACAATGGTGAAATTAGGACATTTCCAGATTAACAGTAACTACCAAACCAAATGTACGAGAATTATTAAAGGGAGTCCTTTGGTCTGAGAACAGACAACATCAGACCACAGCCTGAATCTAGGATGCAAGATTGCACCAGCCAGATATCAACGTAGGAAATGAACTCTCAAGGACTATTTAAAACCAAAAGAATTGCACCAGGGAACCAGAGAGGTTAATCTGTAAATGAAAACAACGTTAGGACAATAAAAGAGGGAATAAACGGTATAGGTATAGAACTTTCTACTGGAGAGGAAGGCAAGGCAATATCAAGTAATAATAGGCTGGTTCAAACCTAGGGTAAATTGCAAGGTAACCACAAAGAAAGTTAACAAACTTACTCATCAAAATAAAGAGGAAAAACATAAAGTCTCAATAAAAACAAAAGAAATGAAGAAGAAATCCACAAACAAAAGGAACTCAGCACAGGAGAGTAATAAGAGGAACAAAGAAAACATTAGCCCCCACAAAAAAAAAGCGCTACAAAGTGACAGCAGTAAACTCACACCTATTAATAATTACACTGAATGTAAATGGCCTAAACGCACCCATAAAGAGACACAGAGTGACAAAGTGGATAAAAAAAACAGGATCCATTAATATGCTGTCTACAAGAGGCACACCTTAGAAACAAAGACGCAAATTTATTAAAAATCAAAGACGCAAATTTATTAAAAATCAAAGATGCAAATTTATTAACAATCAAAAACCAAAAACAAAGACACAAATTTATTAAAAATATATATCAAGCAAATAACTACCAAAAAAGAGCAGAAGTGGCAATACTAATCTCAGACAAAATAGACTTTAAAACAAAATCCACCGTAAAAGACAAAGAAGGGCACTATACAATGACTAAAGTCACAGTCCATCATGAAGATGTAACCACAATAAACATCTACGCACCCAGTGACAGGGCTCTAAGATACATAAAACAAACTCTAACAGCGCTGAAAAGAGAAATTGACAGTCCCACAATAATAGTAGGAGACTTCAACACACCACTCTCGGTAAAGGACAGAACATCTAGAAAGAAACTCAGCAAAGATGCAGAAGAACTAAAGAGCACAATTAGCCAACTTGACCTCATAGACATATATAGAACACTCCACCCAACCGCTGCAAAGTACACATTCTTTTCCAGTGCACATGGAAAGTTCTCCAGAACAGACCACATCTTAGGCCACAGAGCAACCCTCAAGAAAATCTAAAACATTGAGATAATAAAGTTATCTTCTCTGACCACAATGCCATCAAAGTAGAAATTACAACAGGAAGAGTAAGGAAAAAAATCAATTACATAGAAACTGAATAACACCCTGCTTAAAAACCACTGGGTAACAGAAGAAATCAGAGATGGAATCAAAAAAATTCCCAGACTCAAATGCGAATGTAATCACATCATACCAAAACCTTTGGGACACAGCAAAGGCAGTCCTCAGAGGTCAATTTATAGCAATAGATGGACACACCTGATAAGAAGGACAAAATCAAAACATTAGCTATGCAACTTGAATAAATAGAAAACCAAAAACCAAACCCTTTGCTGTCGAGTTGATTCCGACTCATAGCAACCCTATACGACAGAGTAGAACTGCCCCATAGAATTTCCAAGGAACGCCTGGCAGATTTGAACTGCCAACCTTTAGGTTAGCAGCTGTAGCACTTAACCACTACGCCACTAGGGTTTCTGAATAAATAGAAAGAGGACAGCAAAAGAACAGAAGAAAGGAAATAATAAAGATAGTAGCAGAAATAAATGAAATAGAGAATAGGAAAACAATAGAAAGAATCAACAAAACCAAAAGTTGATTCTTGGAAAGGGTCAACAAAATCAAAAAACCACTGGCCAGGTTGACAAAAGAAAAACAGGAAAGGATGCAAATAACCCAAATAAGAAATGAAATGGAGGATATTACAACAGACCCAAGTGAAATAAAAAGGATCATAACAGAGTATTATGAAAAAATTTGAAAACCTAGAGGAATAGAACAAATTTCTAGAAACACACTACCTACCCAAACTAACACAAAATGATGTTGAAAATCTGAACAGACCCATAACAAGAGATTGAAAAGGTAATTAAAAAAAAAAAAAAAAAACAAACTCCCAACAAAAGAAAGCCCTGGCCCAGACGGCTTCTCTGGAGAATTCTACCAAACTATTTGGAAGTAAATTCATTCTCTGAAGCCAGCATAACCTTGATACAAAAACCAGGCAAAGACACCACAAAAAAAAAGAAAACTAAGACCAATATTTCTCATGAATATAGATGCAAAAATTCTTAACAAAATTCTAGCCAGTAGAATTCAGCATCATATCAAAAAAATAATACACCACGACCAAGTAGGATTCATACAAAAAAATTTTTTTTTTATGCAAGGATGGTTCAACACTAGAAAACCAATCAATGTAATCCACCACATAAATAAAAAGAAAAGAATCACATGATCATCTCAATCAATGCAGAAAAGGCATTCAACAAAGTCCAACACCCATTCCTGATAGGAACTCTCAATAAAATATGTGTAGAAGAAAAGTTTCTCAGCATAATAAAGGGCATCTACGTAAAACCAATGGCCAACATCATTCTTAATGGAGAGAGGCTGAAAACATTCCCCTTGAGAACAGGAACAAGACAAGGATGCCCGTTATCACCACTCCTATTTAACATTGTATTGGAAGCCCTAGCTAGAGTAGTAAGGCAAGAAACAGAAATAAAGGGCATCCAAATTGGTAATGAAGAAGTTAAACTCTCCTTATTTACAGATGATATGCTATACATAGAAAACCCAAAAGACTCCACAGGAAAACTACTGGAACTAATAGATTCAACAGATTAGCAGGATACAAGATAAACATACAAAAACCAGTTGGATTCCTATAAACCAATAAAGAGAACAATGAAAAGGAAATCAGGAAAACAATACCATTTAAAATAGCCCCTAAAAAAAATTAAATAAATCTAACCAGGGATGTAAAAGTCCTATACAAAGAAAGCTATAAAACACTACTGCAAGAAACCAAAAAATATCTACATAAAAGGAAAAACATGCCATGCTCATGAATGGGTAGACTCAACATTGTGAAAATGACAATTCTACCCAAAGCGATTTACAAATACAATGCAATACCAATCCAAATACCAACAACATTCTTTAAAGAGATGGAAAAAATTATCATTAACTTTATCGGGAAAGGGAAGAAGCCCCAGATAAGTAAAGCACTACTGAAGAAGAATAATAAAGCTGGACTTGCACTACCTGACCTCAGCACCTACTATACAGCTATGGTAGTGAAAACAGCCTGGTACTGGTAAAACGACAGATACATTGACCAATGGAACAGAATTAAGAACCCAGATGTAAATCCAGCCACCTGTGGTCACCTGATCTTCGACAAGGGCCCAAAGTCCATCAAATGGGGGAAAAGACAGTCTTTTTAATGTATAGTACTGGCAAAACTGGATGTCCATCTGCAGAAAAATGAAACAGGACCCATACCTCATACCATATACAAAAACTAACTCAAAATGGATCAAAGACCTAAATATAAAGCCAAAAACCGTGAAGTTCATAGAAGAAAAAATAGGATCAATGCTAGAGGCCCTAATACACAGCATTAACATGATACAAACTGCAACCAACAACACACAAACTCCAGAAGATAAGCTAGATAACTGGGATCTTCTGAAAATTAAACACTTATGCCCATCAAAGGACTTCACCAAAAGAGTAAAAAAAGAACCTACAGACTGGGAAAAAAAATTTGGCTATTACAAATCAGACAAAGGTCTAATCTCTAATATGTACAAGAAAATCCAACACCTCTAGAACAAAAGACAAATAATACAATTAAAAAATGCGTGGAGGAAATGCTCACGATCTCTAGCCGTTAGAGAAATGCAAATCAAAACCACAATGAGATACCATCTCATCCTGGTGTTACTGGCACGGATCAGTAAAATAGGACACAACATGTTGGAGAGGCTGCGGGGAGATCGGAACTCTTGTGCACTGCTGGTGGGAATGCAAAATGATACAACCTTATTGGAAAACAATATGGCGCTTCCTTAGAAAGCTAGAAATAGAAATACCATGTGATCCAGCAATCCCACTCCTAGGAATATATCCTAGAGAAATAAGAATCGTCACACAGACACATGCACACCCATGTTCACTGCAGCATTGTTCATGATAGCAAAAAGATGGAGACAGCCTAGATGCCCATCAACAGATGAATGGGTAAACAAACTGTAGTACATACACACAATGGAGTATTATGCAATGATAAAGAACAATGATGAATCTGTGAAGCATAACATGGATGCATCTGGAGGACATTATGCTGAATGAAATAAGTTAGTCACAAAAGGACAAATATTGTATGAGACCACTACTCTAAACACTCATGAAAAGGTTTACATACAAAAAGAAAACAATGTTTGATGGTTATGAGATAGGGCAGGGGTGGGGATGGAAAAACACTTACTAGACAATAGATAAGGGGAAAGTTTGGTGAAGGGTAAGACAGTACACAATACTGGGGAAGCCAGCACAACATGTACAAGGCAAGGTCACGGCAGCTCTGTTGACACATCCAAACTCCCTGAGGGACGGAATTGCTGGGCTGAGGGCTGTGGGGACCATGGTCTCGGAGAACATCTAGCTCAGTTGGCATAACAGAGTTCATAAAGAATATCTTCTACGTTTTACTTTAGTGAGTAGCGTCTGGGATCTCAAAAGACTGTGAGCAGCCATCTAGAGTACTCCGCTGGTCTCGCCCCTTTGGGAGCAAGAAAGAATGAAGAAAACTAAAGATACAAGGGAAAGATTAGTCCAAAGGACTAATGGATCACATCTACCACAGCTTCCACCAGACTGAGTCCAGAACAACAAGATGAAGCCCAGCTAACACAACTGACTGCTATGACTAGGGATCACAAGAGAGGGTCCTGGACAGAGCTGGAGAACAATGTAGAACAACATTCTAACTCAAAAAGAAAGACTAGAATTGCTAGCCTGACAGAGATTGGAGAAACCCTGAGAGTATGGCCCCCAGACACTCTTTCAGCTCAGTAATGAGGTCACTCCTGAGGTTCACCCTTCAGCCAAAAATTGAAGAGGCCCATAAAACAAAACTAGACTAAAGGGGTTACAACTGTCCAGGGGCAAAGACTAGAAGGCAGGAGGGAACAGGAAAGCTGGTAATGGGGAACCCAGGGTGGAGAAGGGAGAGTGTTGACATGTTTTGGGGTTGTTAACCAATGTCATAGAACAATGTGTATACTGGCTGTTTGATAAGAAACTAGTTTGTTCTGTAAACCTTCACCTAAAGTACAACTAAAAAAAAAAAAAAAAAGAATGGTATTAGGCTCCTTGCAGCCCAAGCTGTACCTGCCATAGATCCACACTGGGACCCAAATGATAGGCTTGGGGCAGACAGTTAGAACACTATAAAAACTGTTTGATTGTTGGTTTACACCAAGGGGTACCAAAACAGAAGGGCCTTAGAAAAGTTCAGGATACACAACAAGGCCTCAAGGAAAACCCCTCCAGCTTCCTAGAATGGGTATATGAAGCATACCATCAGTTTACTGATAAAACCCAGAAGACCCAGAGAATGCTAGGTTAATCAATAGGACTTTCATCAGCCAAAGCGCCCCCAACATCAGGCGGAAACTTCAAAGTTGGAGGTCTAGGAATAAATACTTCACAGTTTGTTGAGATTGCCTTTAAGGCCTTCAATAATTGGGACCAGGTACAAGAAAAAAAGGAAAATAAAAAAATGAAACAACAACTGGCTGCATTCCCTGGGCAGCAGCTCTCAGAGGTAACCTGACACCCAGGCAGACCTCATGCGGGGTAAGTCCTCGTGGGCCAACCCAAGGTCCCTAAAAGCTAGGCCCCAGGCCGTGTGCCTACTGCAAACAAGAGGGGCACTGGAAACAGGAGCACCCCTCGAGGCCAACCTAATCCGAGCAGGAACTAAAGAAGAAATCTATGACACAGCTCCCACAGCCGTCAGCCAATGACTGGGATTGATGGGCCCCAACAGCTCCCCTGTAGCCTGCTCAGCCAACCCCCATCTCCCATGAGGAGCTCCGGGTTACAGTGACTGTCAGCGGACAATTTACTGAGTTTTTAGTGGTCCCAGGTGCAACCTAATTGGTTTTAACCATCCTGAAGTGTCCTTGTTCTAAAAGAAACATGAGTATTACTGGAATGTCTGGAAAACCTGCCAGTAAACAACTTATGGGCTGTCAAGTCAGAGGTGCAGAACTGACTCCCAGCTTTCTGTATGTATCTGAATGCCCTATTCCCATTTTGGGCAAGTCACCTTCTCAGCAGGTTGACTAAGTGTATTCCAGCAGGCCTGACCTGTCTGACCAGCCCCTCACTGACTCTGATTCGGAGCTGTTTACCAATGGAAGCAGCTTTGTAGAACAAGGAGTTCAAAAAGCTGGCTATGCTGTGGTCACTCTTCGTGAGACCAAGGAAGGCAAGGCGCTGCCCCTGGAACCTCCGCTCAAAAGGCAGAACTCATTGCTTTAACCCAAGCCCTCCAATTGAGCTCCAAACAATATATATACAGTTTCCAGGTCTACCGATTCAGTACTTCATGCATATAGAGCCATGTGGAAAGAAAGAGGGCTCCTAACTTCAGGTAAGAACAAAAACGTGTAGAGGAGGTTCTAGCCCTTCTAGAAGCAGTAAATTTACCAACAGAAGTGGCAGTTATACACTGCCCTGGACACCAGATAGGACAGTCTCACATAATTAAAGGATTAGGTGGTCAAACAAGCCACCAGGACAAAAACCCCTGCCACCTGCCATGCTTGAAACCCTAAGTACACTGAGTGTGATATGAACAGACCTGGTGAATGGAGTTTTTAAACAATGACATGTCGAAAGATGGATGAATGGTTGTACAATTCCCAATGACAGGTGCTAGTGCCAGAATAATAAATGATAATAATAATAAATGATAAAGGCAGCTCATGAGAACACACATTATGGTAGAGATGCTATGTTCCACTGGCTGACCAATATAATTAAAGGGCCTAATATGCAAAAGACTATCCAGAAAGTAGTGCAACAATGTGTCACCTGTGCCAAGAACAATCCAAAAACAGACCCACCACCTCCTATGCCTGGGCTACAAGTCCATGGGACCAGACCCAGAGAAGACTAGCAAGTGGACTTCAGTTGTGCCAATGGCTACAGGAGGTTTCAAGTATCTTTTAGTTTGTAGATACCTTCACTGGGTGGGTAGAAGTCTTCCACTGCTGAACACAAAATGCATCTGAGGTAACCAAAGCTGTCCTCAATTCAAAGCAATAATGGAGAAGCTTTTGTATCCAGGGTTACCCAAGAAGTTTCAGGGCATTTAGGAATCCGGTGGAAATTACACACTTCCTGGAGGCCACAGTCAACTGGAAACAGACAGGCTGCTCTCCCAAGAGACTAACCTGCCCCGGATCAAGCTGCTACACATTGCCCTGTTGAGAGTCTGGGTGGCCCCTAGAAGCAGGCTCCAATTGAGCCCCTATGAAATGCTGTACGGGAGACCTTTCCTTAAGGCAGCCTGGGGATGTCATGCTTCAGATGACCCTCAAATAGTCCAGGAACTTAGTGTTTCCAGGTATCTTAGGTTCCTAGGTGTAACTCTGAAAGTTGTTAACCATTTGCTTCCAGTCATATGTTCTTTCTCACACATATCCCTCTTCACCTTAACAAGAAGTGAGGTGACCATCATCCTTACAGCCAGCTTCAACCCAAGTGGACTGGTCCTTACAAAGTTCTTCTAGTCACTCACTCCTTGGTGAAGGTAGCTGAACTCTAGCCTTGGATCCACTACACCAGGATGAAGTACATGCCCACTGCTCCAGACGAGCCCTGTAAAATTTCATCTACCAGCATTGGTCACCAAAGTGCAGACTATTCATGGGACCACAAAGACAGCCAACTCCCAGAACCCTTAAAATAAAAGTGGGAGTGCAAGCCTCTAGAAGACTTAAGACAACTTACTGGTAAGTGACCCACATGTACCTCTTTCTGCTAGTAGAAGTTGTCTTTACCTGCTACCCCCAGGAAAATTCAACCTAGTTTCCTGAAACTCCACCCCATGTCTGCAGAAAGTAGCCATATGAGTTGCCAACACTTATCCCTTAAGATTAAGAAATTGCTACAGCTCAAAGGGGAATTGTAACCTGACCCTATGAATGCCGGTAAATTTCCACTATCAGAAAAGACTGCTGTCACAGATTGAAATATGTCCCCCCAAAAGTACGTGTGTCAACTTGGTTAGGCCATGATTCCCAGTATTGTGTGGTTGTCCGCCACTTTGTGATTTTAATGTTATGTTAAGAGGATTACGGTGCGATTGTAATACCACTCTTACTCAGGTCACCTCCCTGATCCAAGGTAAAGGGAGTTTCCCTGGGGTGTGGCCTGCACTACCTTTTCTCTCTCAAGAGATAAAAGGAAAGGGAAGCAAGTGGAGAGTTGGGGACCTCATACCACCAAGAAAGCAGCAACAGGAGCAGAGCACGTTCTTTGGACACGGGGTCCCTCCACTTGAGAAACTCCTCGATCAGTGGGAGCCTTTTTCCAGAGCTGACAGAGAGAGAAAGCCTTCGCCTGGAGCTGACACCCTGAATTTGGACTTGAAATCTACTAGATGTGAGAAAATAGATTTCTCTTTGTTAAAGCCATCCACTTGTGGTATTTCTGTTATGGCAGCACTAGATGACTAAGACAACTGCCTTAAACTAGCCCAAGCCAGATTTGGCCTGCCTCTGGTGAGCAGCAGGTCTAGCTGTGACCGTTAATTGACCTCAACAGAGGATGCAGCAACAGGTGGAACGAATCAGAAGGAAAATCATCACCTGGACCCATTCCGAAGCAAAAGCCCCAACAAGAACCACGTCACCTCCTATTTCCTGGCCACTATAATTCCTACAAAGTCTTCCCTATGAATTCCTTCTAGAATTTACACTCCCTGGTATGCCTGCATGGCTGCCATCTTGCTGCACAAATCACATATAAGCCCTGCTTTCCATAGCTCGAGGAGTCAGATCTGAGGAATTTCCTCCTGGCTCCTTGCTCTGCGCATTGCCATAAAGTCACTTTCTCAAAGACCGGTGTCCAGATCAGTGGCAAGTCTGAGGTGCCAGACAAGGAACCACCTTCCCAAGTTCAGCAACAGAACTGCTCCCAGATACCCACAGTTCATTATGGAGACGTTCGACTAGGGGATGAAGCCACCCACGCTGTATGAGGATTGCACCCGGAATGAGATGGTCTTTTTACACTTCTTATGGTGGGGGTGGGGGGGAGTGTACCTTCTGCTGCTGTCTGGATACTTTGGCCATAAGCCTGCCCACTTACCATGGAAGTAATGGGCACAGAACACCCCAGCACGTTCACCACAGGGCTGAGTGAATGCAGGCCAGTTTTCAAGAAACATCTCCAGGCCCAGCTGTCAGGCATATTGGAAGTAAGAGAGGAAGACAGCCCGTGGGAGGAAGACTCCAAAGATTCTGAAGGAGTGGGAAGGCAAGGTGCTGGCATGTGAGAAGGGTCAGTCAGTATTACACGGAGAATGAGATTTAGTGGAGGGGGGCCCCTAGTGGGGCAAGACAGGTGCAAGCTGGGCTGAGATACAGAAGATAGGACTCATGCTGGACAGTTCTAGGAAAGCAGGAACTAAATTCACCTGCCAACAGATTTTCAGAGACTGTCCTAGTCACCTAGTGCTGCTATAACAGAAATACCAAAAGCGAATGGCTTTAACAAGGAGAAATTTATTCTGTCATAGTCTAAGTCTGAATTCAGGGTGCCAGCTGCAAGGGAAGCTCTCTGTCAGCTCTGGAGGAAGGTCCTTGTAATCAATCTTCCCCTGGTCTAGGAGTTTCTAGGGTGCAGGGGCACCAGGTCCAAAGGACCTGCTATTCTCCAGGTTCTTGTTTCTTAATGGTAAGAGGTCCCCGTGTCTCTGGTTGCTTCTCTCTTTTATATCTCAAAAGATATTGACTTAAAACACAACCAAATCTTATAGATTGAGTCCTGCCTAATTAACATAACTGCCATTAATTCCACCTCATTAACATCATAGAGGCAGGCTTTACAACACGTAGAAAAATTACATCAGATGACAAAATGGTGGACAGTCACACAATACTGGGAATCACGGACTACCCAAGATGACACATTTTGAGGGGGATGCAGTTTAATCCATGACAGAGACTCAAGTTCATAATGTGTTTGTGTAGGATCTACTATAAACAAACCAAAAAAACAAAACTGTTGTCGTAGAGTCTATTCCGACTCATAGTGACCCTATAGGACAGAATAGAACTGCCCCATAGAGTTTCCAAGGAGCACCTGGTAGATTCGAACTCCCAACCTTTTGGTTAGCAGACGTAGCTCTTAACCACTATGCCACCAGGGTTGTTAAAATTTTATAGAGGCCAGAGTTAAAATGGCTTCCCTGGGCCAAGAGCCCAACAAAATAAATCATTAAGGCCATTTATAAGAAACAACTTTATGAAGACTCAAAACTTAAGCAAGTTTTACTTACCAGCATGAGTTAACATGACTCATTCAATCAATATAAACCAGTTTAGCCTTCCCCAAAAAAGGGAAAATTAAATGTGTTTAACAGAGCAAAGGGCAAGATACTCATCTAAACTTTAAAAGACTTGTAACTTTATAAACTCGAGCCTCTTTACCATTTTTAGTTTGGGGTGCTCTCTGTTCCCAAACAGCTCCTGGCTCAATAAACCTTATTAACTCTAATTGACTCAGTAATCAATTTGTTTTTTCTTTTGACAGAGGCATTGACTGCCAACATCAAACAGTTCCAGAGAGAGCGTATCAGTGGGCGGAGGAGACCCTTGCTTGCTCTCTCCCCTTTGTCAGTGTTGACACAGATTGTGCACGGTGTACCTGTCACATTGTTTTTGTTAGGTGCCATTAGTTAATTCCAACTCGTAACAACCCATGTGACAGAGTAGAACTGCCCCATAGGGTTTTTTTTCTAGGCTGTAATCTTAACAAAGCAGATCTCCAGGTCTTTCTCTGGTAGAACTCCTGGGTGGGTTCGAGTGGCCAGCCTTTCAGTTAGCAGCTGAGTGCTTAACCCTTCCTCTACCAGGGCTCCTTATCTGTCACGTGGGGCAGGTTATTTCCTTTTCAAGTAAGATTAATATACACTTATGGCACCCTTTTCTTTGCAGTTAAATTGTCAAAATCTAGATTAAGCATTTCTCAGAACTCCCCACCCTTGACACTTCCTGAAACCATCTCTCCCTCCCAGCGTGGAGACTTGGAGATAAGGGAGCAATCCAACCAAGATGAGATGACATTACAGGCGACAGACTCAGTATACTGAACAAGAAAAAAAATTAGACTTTTTACCTTTCTCGTTCAACATGGTTCTTTTGTCACTTTAGCCCAGTGATGCGTACATACTCATGAATTTTGTTTTGAGAGGTGGTGCTTCAGAGCCTGGATGCCAGCAAACTATAATGGGTTCTCAGATGTAGTCAAGAAAGCCAGGTGGTGGCTTTTTTACATTGCTTAGCTGCTTTCAGAAGAGAAGTCTGGCTTGTTAACATACATTATACTTCTCTTGAACACCTTTCAACAAACATTTGAAGTATGGAGAGAGAGCTGAGGTTCAGAGTGTTTAAGTAACTTGTTTAAAGTCACACAGCTGGGAAGTGGGGACGGTGAAGTTTTAACCCAGGTCTGTCTCTACCCCTGCAATTTACTGGAGATGCCACAAAGTGTAAAGAAGAGTCTACCAGGCCAGGAGTTAGGAGGGTTGAGGCATGAAAGCTGTGCCTGTGCTGCTTGGTTGCCTAATGTATCTCCTGATACTTCTTTGCAAGAATTGCCCTCCTTCAACCTCCAATCTTTGGCATCTGCTGATTTTTTTTTTTTTTTTGCCTTTCCCAGAATGTCATAAAAATGCAGTCCTTGAATATGTAGGCTTTTGCTCTTGGCTGCTAACTGAAAGGTCTGTGGTTCAAACCTACCAGGCCCTTCACAGGAGAAAGATGTGCAGTCTGCTTCCATAAAGATTTACAGCCTTGGAAACCCCGTGGGGCAGTTTTGTGAGTTCTGTGAGACTTCGCAGCAAATTAGGGAACCCAAAGACAGAAGGAAGAGTAGTGAGGAGAGAGGGTGTAGTTGATGTTAGAGATGATGGAGTGGGACAGCAGCTTGGAAAAGTTGGACATATGGGACATCTTTAACCTCCACCTCATAGGAACCAGCTTTGTGCTGATCCTTATAAAAAAAATTATTTGTTTATTATCTTAAGAAATTGCCACAGCCACTCCAACCTTCAGCAACCACTACCTTGATCAGTCAGCATCCGTCAACACTGAGACAAGACCCTCCACCAGCAAAAAGACTACAACTTGCTAAAGGCTCAGATGATGGTTAGCATTTTTTAACAATAAAGTGTTTTTTAATTAAGGTATATACATTGTTTTTTTAGGCATGTTGCTATCGCACACTTATTAGACTACCCAAACCAAAAACCAAACCCACTGCCGTCGAGTCAATTTCAACTCATAGTGACCGTTTTGGACAGAGTAAAACTGCCCGATAGAGTTTCCAAGGAGCGCCTCTTGGTTAGCAGCCATAGCACTTAACCACTACTCCATCAGGGTTTCCTATTAGACTACAGTATAGTGTAAACATAATTTATATATGCACGGGGAAACCTAAAAATTCTTGTGACTCACTTTATTGTGGTGGTCTGGAACCTCATCAGCAATATCTCCAAGGTTTGCCTATATTATTCTCATTAGATAGCTGCCATCAGGTTGACTCTAACTCATGGCAACCTTATGTACAACAAAAGGAAACATTGCCCAATCCTGCCTCATTCTCATTATTGCTGGCATGTTCTAGTTGATCATTGCAGCTATGGTGCCTATCCGTGTCACCAAGAGTCTCCCTTGCCTTTGTTGGCCCTCTACTTCACCAAACGTGATGTCCTCCTCTAGTGATTTATCCCCCCGATGATATATCCAAAGTGAGTGAGTTGTACAGTGCTCTGTTATGGTTCATAAGGTTTTCATTGGCTAATTTTCAGAAGTAGATCGCCAGACCTTTCTTCCTTGTCTCTCTTAGTCTGCAAGCTCCACTGAAGCTATCCACCATGGCTGACCCTGCTGGTGGCATAGCTTCCAGCATCACTGCAACACGTAAGCCACCACAGTGCAACAAACTGGGAGATGAGTGGTGGATTATTCTCATTAAACAGATGAAAAAATCGTAGGCACAGACTAGGTAAGCGATCTCCCCCAGGTTGCACAGAAAATAAGCAAAGAGCTGAGATTTGAACCGAGGCAGTCTGGTTATAAAACCCATGCTTCTGACTTCTATCTATACAACTCCTCCAGGCTAATTAGCAGTTTACAAGCTGTTCTTACATATATGCTCAGTAACAGCACAGAATACAACTCTTTATACACTGAAAGAATGTTCTTCCCATCCAAAGAAAATATTTTTTCCTCCCACTGAGCTGATGTATGGACTGACTATGGTTAGAAACCCATTTGTGGGGGAAGCCTTTGCTTTGACAGGTTTGCAATAGAAAACCCTTCAAATGGACTATGTGGCTAATTGCCACCATGAAAAACTGCCTCCTTTGCCATGAAACCAGAACTGGATGGTGCCCAGCTACCACTACAGAATATTTTGATCAAAGGATCTATAGAAGAATCCTGATCAAAAGGGGTCGGGGTAGGGGGTGGATATGGAACACAATTTCAAATTCTCATGGAATGCAGATTTTCTGGAGCCATTGAGGCTGCAAGAGCCCCTGAAACTATTACCCTGAGATAATCTTTAAACCAAAAATATCCCCTAAAATCTTCTTTAAACCAAACAATAAAAAATAGCTTAGCTTAATTAGTAAAGAATGTCGACCTTCAGCATTGTACTTTTTTAAAGAACTATCTATATGAGATCAAATTGACAAGAGCAACACAAAAGGTTAGCTAGGAGGCTTAGGGGGCAGTGAGTTTATGTTAATGGAGGAGAAACAGTGTGAAAAAGGAGGGTGAGAATGATTACACACCTTGAATGTGATCAATGTCATTGAATCGTACATGAAGAGTATTGAATTGGTATGTATTTTGCTGCATGTATTTTCAACAACAGCAAATAAAATAAATTATCTAAAAAAAAAAAAGGTAAAGAAAACCCTTCCTCCTGACTGGTCTAGAAGGGGAGACTATTATCCGAAACTCAGGGGAGGCTGCTGACAAAGTGGAAGCTTATGACCTCAGGAGAGCTTTAACGGTGAAAATGAGTAACCCTGCCCATTTACAGAAGCAGTAGGAATTCTCTCTTTCCAAAGCCCTGTTCTGCACAAGACCCTGTCCAGTTTGGACCCCTAATTTCCCAGGAAGAAATGAGATTACAGACTGCCATTTTATGACGTTAGACTCTCTCATTGCTACCCGTTCATTTTTTTTCTTTTTTTTTTTGTCAGAGTTTCTTGGGGTTTTTTTTTTTATCAGTTCATTTGAAGATGCATAAAATTAAATGAATGTAGGCTTTCGTTTCTCTGATGAGCAACTGTGCCAGTGTGGGAATCTGTGATCCAAATTTTGATACTTTTTTCCTCCTTTAAGCCGCTAAAGACATTCTGCATTTCCAAAGTTCCAAATTTTCTGCTTGATTTCATCTTATCGTAAGTAAAAGCTAGTTACTTCAACCTAAGTTCTAAACAAGTAAATAGAGGATGTCCAAGGGATTCACTTACAGTTAAAAAAATAACATTTCATATCATTATGACTCATCTCATTCTGTAAATCTGTTTTTCTATAAATGCTTGACTAAAGAAAGTGTTTTAAGAGAAAAATAGATCCTGACGTGGTTCAGGGACTTAGGCTGTTTAGGGGTGCTGGGCTGTCTGGGAACTCTCTGATTCCAATCCAGGTAACTGTTGGGTGTCAGCAGATGGCAAGCTTGCATGGAGCCAACCTGAATTTTTTAACCACTGCAGCGTTTCTGCTTGTCCCAGCAGTGATCTCAGCATGTGAGACCTGCTACTCATGGCTCAGCTCATGCAAGTTAATTATATGAATATTAATTTTAAGGAGACTCTGAGATGTTGCCTTGGTGCTGCAAGCAGCTCAAGCTTTTCAGTTATCAACTAGGTCAGGAAGGGGTTTAAAAATGCCAAGATTACACTTCCTGATTTATAATTTCTGTTTCTCTAGGAGAAGCTGATTCAAGTGTTCTCAGCGAGGCTGATTTGGGTTCTGTTATTTTAATGCTGCTGTTGCTAGGTGCTGGTGAGTTGTCTTTTTTGTTGTTGTTGTTATTTTACTCATAGCAACCCCAAGTGACCCCAAGTGACAAAGTAGAACTGACCCACAGAGTTTCCTAGGCTGTAATGTTTAAGGAAGCAGAGCACCAGGTCTTTCTCCCATGGAGCCGCTGGGTAGGTTTGAACCACTGACCTTTTCAGTTAGCAGCTGAGAACTTAACCATTGTGCCACCAGTGCTCCTTATTTTAATGCTGTGTTCCCCAAATTGCAGAAGCAAGCAACAGCATATGACTGGGACTCTTTGTTTATAGCTCATGACTTAGTGATAAATAAGATTTTGTGTCTTCTCTACAACTTTAAAATATTTTTTATCAAAGTAATACACGAACATGGCTGTAAGCCATGTAATTTAGAAAGTGTTGGTTCAGAAACCAACAGTCATCTGCCCCACTTGTCACAAGCCCAGTTCACTCCCTACCCTATTTTTAATATTCAAGAACTTTCTCTTATTATTTTATGGTTGGTTTCCAACTTATCTCTGTTTACTACTGAATAATTTTATTCAATTAGTTTATCATGGTCTGTTTTTAATATTTTAAGCCCTATTCAAATGAGCAGTAATCTGTCAGAAATATGCAAATTCATAACTTTTCTTGAACCTCTCAGAGAGCTGAGGTTGAAGGGGGCAACCAATTAACTTGAAATCTAAGGAAAAGTAGATGAATCAAAAAAGGGGGGAGGGGGAACATGAGCCCTTGCTTGCTCGGGACAGATGCTACTAGATGCCATACAAGGTGGTCAGAAGAATTCACTAAAATTTTAAATGAATTGCTAAAGGATGAGTGTAAGCTAGCATAATAGTATAGAAACCCTGGGAACTATGGAATTTGCACTTACTGGCAGACTTTTCACTAGACCTCACCAGGTGCTCATGAGAAATATTGGGGAGAAGATGAGAATGGCTTGTGTCAAAACCAAGGCACACCCAAGAGACAGAAAGGGCAACATGAACCAGAGACCTACATCATCCTGAGACCAGAAGAATTAGTTGGTGCCCAGCCACAATCGATGACTGCCCTGACAGGGAGCACAGCAGAGGACCCCTGAGGGAGCAGGAGATCAGTGGGATACAGACCCCAAATTCTCATAAAAAGACCAAACTTAATGGTCTGACTGAGACTAGAGGAATCCCGGCGGCCATGCTCCCCAGACCTTCTGTGGGCACAGGACAGGAACCATCCCCGAAGACAACTCATCAGACATGAAAGGGACTGGTCAGCGGGTGGGAGAGTGACGCTGATGAAGAGTGAGCTAATTATATCAGGTGGACACTCGAGATTGTGTTGGCAACTCTTGTCTGGAGAGGGGATGGGAGGATAGAGAGAGAGGGATGCCGGCAAAATTGTCAAGAAAGGAGAGACTGAAAGGGCTGACTCAAGAGGGGGAGAGCAAGTGGGAGTAGGGAGTGAGATGTATGTAAACTTATATGTGACAGACTGATTGGATTTGTAAACGTTCACTTGAAGCTTAATAAAAGTTATTAAAAAAAAAAAAAAAAACCAAGGTACACTGAACTCAGGGACTCCATCTCTTTGAAAGCAAGCCTGATTTCTGGGGGACAGTGTTACCTCAGCCCTCAGATTGCTCACTGCATATATAGCCCTGAGAAGTGCCCCAGTAAAGAGGGTGAGAGCCTCACATTCTTGGAGAGCCCAGCAAGGACTCACAGGGACAGACATGACCTGCCTGTGTTGGATTTCCTCTCCCAACAAGGTCAAGCACCAAGCTTGAAGGAGTTGGCTCCTAGAGTTTCTTCCATTGCATAGGAAAGATTCGTTTACTGTCTATAATGCCTCAGCTGCAGGCTCACCATTGAGAATAGGTAGATATGAGATAAAGGAATGAAAAGTTGGAAGCTTGCCTCTTCCAGTCAAGATGGATTGTGGGAGGGATAGGAGAAGGAGGCCGGAGGGGAAGGAGTAAGATGAGCTTTCTCAATCTGGGGGGAGGGACGTGTGCTAGATGAGACCAGGGAAATGCTGAAGGCATCACTTAGGACTCTGGGAGGGCAATCACTTCAGAAGGAGGCACCGGCACACACCAACCTGGGGCCACCACCGCAAGTAAATTTAGAGGTTTAGTATGGTGCGGAAAATGGAAGGCTGGAACTTAGCTTCCAGAGCTGCCCTTTATACCATTGTGGGGCAGCTGAGACCCAAAAAATCTAACAGTGACCCAGAATGAGAGTGTGCTGGACCTAATTCATGTGCCTCTCAGGTTCCTTTGATCACGTGCTCCTGGCCCACTCATGGGGCTGCTGCCAGTCATGCTGTACCTATTCTGGCATCTGCCACTCTTTTCTCATTGTAGGCAGCTTGGGTCACGGGCTGCAGCCACTTGGCCTGAGCATGCACTTGGCCCCAGGCCATGCTATTGACTTCACCCCCTAAGTGGCTGCTCTGAGGGCTCTATGGAAGCTGTCTTAGGCTGGGTTCTCTAGAGAACAAAGCCAGTGAAGTGTGTGTGTGTGTGTGTGTGTGTGTGTGTGTGCGTGTGTGTATAATAGATAGATAGATACCTACAGAGAGAGAGAGGGAGATGTATATCAAGGAAATGGCTCACGCGGTGGCAGAGGCTGGAAAGTCCCAAGTTCATGGGTTAGGCCGGAGGTTTCTCTTGACTCACATAGCTATAGGGGCTGGTGAACCCAATATCAGCAGGTCAGACTGCAGGCCTCTAGCTCACAGGTTGAGGAGGCTGATGAATCCCAAGATCAGCAGTAAGACAGCAGGCCACTGGCTCACAGACTGTGGAGGCCAACAAATCTCTAGTTTGGCAGGTAAGCTGCTAGCTCAAGTCCCAAGATCCAGAGGTGAGATGAGGATCCAGAGCAAGCAAAAGCCAGCAAGCTCTGCCAGAAAGTCTGTTATTATTTGCTGCTCACAACAGATCTCGTCATGGAGGTGATTACATTATATCAGATCTCATTATGGAGATGATTACATCGTTACATAGCTGGCAAACTACATCATACTTTCCAAACTACTGAGACTCATGACCCAGACAAGTTGACACACAACCTTAACCATCATGGTCCATGCCTTTTCAGCTTGGCACCTGTACACATCTCCCTAAACCATACAAAATCTCTAAATAAGGATAATTAGTTTATAGCAATAAATGCACACATCCAAAAAGAAGAAAGGACCAAAATCAAAACATTAACCCTACAACTCGAACAAATAGAAAGAGAGCAGCAAAAGAAGCACTCAGGCACCAGAAGAAAGCAAATAATAAAAATTAGAGCAGAATTAAATGAAATAGAAAATAGAAAAACAATTGTAAGAATTAACAAGATCAAAAGCTGGTTCTTTGAAAAGATCAACAAAATAAATCATGGGTCAAACTGACAAAAACAGGAGAGGAAGCAAATAACCCAAATAAGAAATGAGATGGGCAATATCACAACAGACCCAACTGAAATTAAAAGAATCCTAACAGAATACCATGAAAAATTGTACTCTAACAAATTTGGAAACCTAGAGGGAATGGACAAATTTCTAGAAACACACTACCTACCTAAACTGACACAAACAGAAGCAGAACAACTAAATAAACCTATAACAAGAGATCGAAAAGGTAATTTAAAACTCTCGACAAAGAAAGCCCAGCCCTGACAGTTTCACCAAAGAATTCTTTCAAACTTTCAAAGAAGAGTTAATACCACTACTATTAAAGGTATTTCAGAACATGGAAAAGGATGGAATACTCTCAAACTCATTCTATGAAGCCAGCATAACCCTGATACCAAAACCAGGTAAAGACTCCACAAAAAAAGAAGATTCCAGACCAATATCCCTCATGAACATAGACACAAAAATCCTCAACAATATTCTAGCTAATAGAATTCAACAACATAACAAAAAAATAATTCACCATGACCAAGTGGGTTTCATACCAAGTATGCACGGATGGTTCAACATTAGAAAAACAATTAATGTAATCCATCACATAAATAAAATAGAAGAACCACATGATCTTATCAACTGACACAGAAAAGGCATTTGACAAAGTCCAACATCCATTCATGAGAAAAACTCTCAGCAAAATAGGAATAGAAGAGAAATTCCCCAACATAATAAAGGGCATTTATACAAAGCCAACGGCCAACATCATCCTAAATGGAGAGAGTCTGAAAGCATTCCCCTTGAGATCGGGAACCAGAAAAGGATACCCTTTATCACCACTCTTACTCAACATTGTGCTGGAGGTCCTAGCCAGAGAAATTAGGCTAGAAAAAGAAATAAAGGGCATCCAAATTGATAAGGAAGAAGTAAAAGTATCTCTATTTGCAGATGATATGATCTTATACACAGAAAACTCCCAAGGAATTCACAAGAAAGCTATCAGAACTAACAGAAAGATTTTGACAAAGTATCAGAATACAAGATAAACACATAAAAATCAGTTGGATTCCTCTGCACCAAGAAAGAGAACTTCAAAGAGGAAATCACCAAATCAATACCATTTACAGTAGCCCCCAAGAAGATAAAATACTTAGGAATAAATATAACCAGAGACATAAAAGACCTATACAAAGAAAATGATAAGACACTACTGCAAGAAACCAAAAGACACGTAATTGGAAAAACATACCTTGCTGATGGATAGGAAGACTCAACATTGTGAAAATGTCTTCTACCAAAATCAATCTACAGATACAATGCAATTCTGATCCAAATTCCAATGGCATTTTTTTAATGAGATGGAGAAATCACCAACTTCGTACGGAGAAGAGGCCCCAGATAAGTAAAGCATTACTGAAGAAGAAGAACAAAGTAGAAGGCCTCACACTACCTGATTTTAGAATGTATTATACCCCCACAGTAGTCAGAACAGCCTGGTACTGGTACAAAAACAGATACCTAGACCAGGGGAGCAGAATTGAGAATCCTGATATAAATTCATCCACCTCTGAGCAGCTGGTATTTGACAAAGGCCCAAAGTCTGTTAATTGGGGAAAAGACAGTCTCTTGAATAAATTGTGCTAGCACAACTGGATATCCATCTGCAAAAAGAATGAAAGAAGAACCACACCTCACACCATGCACAAAAACTGACTCAAAATGGATAAAAGACCTAAATATAAAACCTAAAACGATAAACATCATGGAAGAAAAAATAGGGACAATGATAGAAGCCCTAATATGTGGCATAAGCAGAATATAAAACATTACTGAAAATGCACAAATACCAGAAGAGAAACTAAACAAATAGGAGCTCCTAAAAATCAAACACTTATGCTTATACAAAGACTTCATCAAAGGAGTAAAAAGACAACTTAGAGACTGGGAAAAAATGTTTGGCTACAACAAATCTGATCAGCAGTCTAATCTCTAAAATCTACAAGATACTGCAAAACCACAGCAACAAAAAGACAAATAATCCAATTTAAAAAAGGGCAAAAGAGATGAACAGGCACTTCACCAAAGACTTTCAGGCGGCTACCAGATAAATGAGGAAATGCTCACTATCATTAGCCATTAGAGAAATGCAAACAAAAACTACAGTGAAATCAACGTATGAATGGACAAATAAATTACAGTATATTCACACAATGGAATACTACACATGGATAAAGAACAGTGAGGAATCTGTGAAATATTTCATAACATGGAGGAACCTGGAAGGCATTATGCTGAGTGAAATTAGTTGCAAAAGGACAAATATTGCATAAGACCACTGTTATAAGAACTTGAGAAATAGTTCAAACTGAAAAGAAAACATTTTTTGTAGTTATGAGAGGGGGGAGGGAGGGAAGTTGTGAGAGGAGCATTCACTAATTAGATAGTAGATAAGAACTACTTTAGGGAAAGACAGCACACAATACAGGGGAGGTCAGCACAATTGGACTAAACCAAAAGCAAAGAAGTTTCCTGAATAAATGGAATGCTTCAAAGGCCAGCGTAGCAGGGGCAGGGGTCTGGAGACCATGGTTTCAGGGGACATATAAGTCAATTGGCATAATAAAATCTATTAAGAAAACATTCTGCATCCCACTTTGAAGAGTGGCATCTGCAGTCTTAAACGCTAGCAAGCAGCCATCTAAGATGCATCAATTGGTCTCAACCCACCTGGATCAAAGGAGAATGAAGAACATCAAGGACACAAGGTGATTATGAGCCCAGGAGACAGAAAGGGCCACATGAACCAGAGACTACATCATCCTGAGACCAGAAGAACTAGATGGTGCCCGGCTGCAACTGTTGACTGCCCTGACAGGGAACAGAACAGAGAATCCCTGAGGGAGCAGGAGAGCAGTGGGATGCAGACCCCAAATTCTCATAAAAAGACCAGACTTAATGGTTTGAGACTGGAAGGACCCCAGTGGTCATGGCCCCCAGACCTTCTGTTGGCCCAGGACAGGAACCATTCCTGAAGCCAGCTCTTCAGACATGGATTGGACTGGACAATGGGTTGGAGAGGGATGCTGGTGAGGAGTGAGCTTCTTGGATCAGGTGGACACTTGAGACTATGTTGGCATCTCCTGCCTGGAAGGGAGATAAGAGGGTAGAGGGGGTTAGAAGCTGGTGAAAAGGACATGAAAAGAGACAGTGGAGGGCGAGAGCGGGCTGTCTCATTAGGAGCAGAGTAATTGGGAGTGTGTAGCAAGGTGTATATGGGTTTTTGTGTGAGAGACTGACTTGATTTGTAAACTTGCACTTAAGCCACAATAAAAATTATTAAAAAAAAAAAAAAAAACTACGATGAGATAGCATCTCACCCCAACAAGGCTAGCATTAATCCAAAAAAAAAAAAAAAAACCAAAATAATAAATGTTGGAGAGGTTGTGGAGAGACTGGAACACTTATACACTGCTAGTGGGAATGTAAAATGGTACAACCACTTTGGAAATCTATTTGGTGCTTCCTTAAAAAGCAAGAAATAGAAGTATATAATCCAGCAATCCCACTCCTTGGAATATATCCTAGAGAAGTAAGAGCCGACACATGAACAGATATATGCACAACCATGTTCATTGCAGCACTGTTGACAATAGCAAAAAGTGGAAACCACCTAGGTGTCCATGAGCAAATAAATGGATAAACAAATTATAGTACCTACACACAATGGAACACTACGAAATGAGAAAGAACAATGATGAATCCACAAAACACCTCACAACATGGATGAATCTGGAAGGAATTATGCCAAGTGAAATTAGTTGTAAAAAGACAAATATTATATGAGACCACTATTATAAGAGCTTAAGAAATGGCTTAAACACAGAAGAAAACATTCTTTGATGGTTACAAGGGTGGGGAGGGAAGAAGAGGGGAATTCACTAACTAGATAGTAGATAAGAATTACCTTAGATGAAGGGAAGGGCAACACACAATACAGGGGAAGTCAGCACAACTGGACTAAACCAAAAGTAAGAAGTTTCCTGAATACAACCAAACATTTCAAGGGACAGAATAGCAGGGGTGTGGGTATGGGGACCATGGTTTCAGGGGACATCTAGGTCAACTGGCATAACAAAGTTTATTAAGAAAATGTTCTGCAACCCATTTTGGGGAGTGGCAACCGGGGTCTTAAAAGCTAGCAAGTGGCCATCTAAGATACATCAATTGGTCCCAACACACCTGGAGCAAAGGAGAATGAAGAACACTAAAGACACAGGGAAAATATTAGCCCAAGAGACAGAAAGGGCCACATAAATCAGAGACTCCATCAGCCTGAGACCAGAAGAACTAACACCAATGACCGCCCTGACAGGGAACACAACAGAGTCCCTGATGAAGCAGGAGAAAAGTGGGGTTCAGAACTCAAACTCTAGTACAAAGATCAGGCTTAATGTTCTGACTGAGACTGGAGGGACCCAGAAGACATGGGCCCCGGACTGTCCGCTAGCCCAGAACTGAAACCAGCCCCAAAGCCAACTTTTCAGACAAAAATTAGACTGGACTATAAGACAAAAAATGTACTCATGAAGAGAGTGCTTCTTAGCTGAGATAGATATGAGACTAAATGGGCAGCTCCTATCTGGAGCCGAGAGAAGGCAAAAAGGGACAGGAGCTGGTTGAATGCACAGGGGAAATCCAGGGTGGAAAGGAGGAGTGTGCTGCCACATTATAGGGAGAGCAACTAGGGTCACATAACAATGTGTGTATAAATTTTTGTATGGGAAGCTAACTTGAGCTGTAAACTTTCACTTAAAGCACAATTAAAAAAAATTAAAAAGTCATACTTGCAACTGACATGATACAACTAACAACCGTACAACCAAAAATGCACTAGCCCTGTTTACATCTTAGCTTTTGTAAGTGAAGAAAACAAAAATAGTTGATGCATACGTACAGGGAAGAAATATAACAATTACAGTCCTCATTTCTGCAGCTGGTCACATAGCCATAGCTAGTTTGTAGAGCTAGCTTCTTCCACCACCCATTTCTTATTCCCTTTACCCTCAGCAAGCACCTCTGCTGATTGTGGTTCTTTGGCTGGTTGGGTGACACAACCTCCATTCCTGAAGGGTTTAAGCCATTAGCAGTCATGTTGGTATTGAGTTACTATAGTTTTCCATTGACTTTAATTTTAGGACATGGTAGTACTAAGAGACATTCTAAGGGACCTCCTATATTCCAGACATATTCTTCTTTACCTGTATTATATAATATCAACCCAATTTCCTCTTTAATCACACCAGCCAATACAGTAATTCCATTCTTTGCCTGTTGATCCAAAGGCATGAGCAGCCCCAGATGGCTGGGTGGCATTCTTAACTTCCAGGTCAATGGAATCAGTGATGTTTCTCCTGGTGGGAGCATTCCTCCCTTTGGAGCTAAGACCTCTAGGCCTCAGAGCATAGGGCTGTGGGAACAGGAAACAAAAATTTTGCAAGTGGGTCACTGCGGGTAATAGTGAGTGGTGCCACTCCCATTGCCACCCCTTGTGTCCTGGACCCATAAATACTGGCTCTGGGAAAAACAGCACCATATACTGGACACTGGTTTAGAGCATATACAGCCTCCTGGAGAACATTGCCACAACCCTGCAAGGTATTGCATCCTTCCAGACCTTGATGGTGGCAGTAATCTCTGCAATCCCTCCAGGAGTGTGGTATTGCTTTTGTCTTACTATTTTCTAGGTAGGGGAAGCTCTAATGGCTTCCACTTGGCTTTTCCTACCATAGTAGTCCTCATTCCACTTATCAGGGATCCAACGTGGGAATTCTGCCAGTTGCTTAGCATACGTATTCTAATTATTCATTCTGGAACTTGGGAAATCACTACAGGATGGGTTCGGAGAAACGCTGGACACACTGTGAGCTGAACCTGAGTTAAGACTCCATTAATAACCTGACTTCTATACAACCCCACTCTGACTGGTGGGCCACAATGATATTTTGTGTCTGCTGGAATTAGTGTCAGTTCAGATCCAGTATCCAGTAATTCCCAAAAAGTCTGATTAGTTCCATTTCCTTTATGAACAATCACTCATATAAAGGCCATATCCCTTTGGGGAAGGCAGGAGAAAGATTAACAGTATAAATTTTTGGCAGTGTAGTGGGGTCCTTCCTCAAGGGGGCCCAGCCTCCCCTTCATTCAAGAGGTTGTGAGTCTTTAAACTTGCTCAAGTCTGGGAATTGTTTGAGGGGCTGTGACTCTTTATTCTGGTGATTTGAGTTAGACTGACATTCACTTGACCTAGAAGCCTTTAGCTTGTACAGATCAAGTAAATATTTAGGAAATTTCCCATCTATTTCACTCCTAGCGACACCATAACTAAGTCCATATAAGTCCATAAGTCCACATGAGTCAGAGTATCCTGATTACTGCTTCGACTGCTGTCCATTACAGTAACCACACCCATCTTGTCTTTGTTGATTAAGTGCTGCCACTTGGCCCCTAGAACCATGGAGACCAACCAGCCCCATTGTAGTTAGGTGTCATAATTCAGTTAGGGCAGCTCCCACTGTCAAATCTGACTTACATAAAGTAGCAATGACAGCAGACTTCAAGGATGCTGGGGCTTCCTTCACAAATTTGTTCCTCACCATTGTGGTGAGAGGTGTGTTCTTTGAGCACTCCATGTTTGTCTGTGGGTCTAAGCTGAAAAATCTACTCTAACATGCTAATTTCCCTAAGCCTTTGGATACCTTCTTCTACAATATACCAAGGCAGGTTTGGTATTTCAACTTTAGTGTGGGCCACCATATAATCCACGCTTCAACGAATCAACCAAATAAACTGTTGGATCCTTTCCTAACCTCCTGAGCTGAAACATTCAATGAAGAATATGTGCTCAAAGAATACTGAATATACTGTGGACTACCAAAAGAATGAACAAATCTGTCTTGGAAGAAGTGCAACCAGAATGCTCCTTAGAATTAAGGATGGCGAGACTATGTCTCACATACTTTGGACATGTTGTCAGGAGGGATCAGTCCCTGGAAAAGGACATAATGCTTGGGTCAGCAAAAAAGAGGAAGACCTTCAACGAGATGGACTGACACAGTGGCTACAGCAATGGGCTTAAGCATAACAATGATTGTGGGGATGGCAGAGGACCAGGCAGTGTTTCATTCTGTTGTACACAGGGTTGCTGCGAGTTGGAACAAACTCAATGGCACCTAACAACAACAAGAACAACTATGGGAGATAGAACAAGTTGGGCAAGGTGACTACCCTCATAGAGTCTACATACTAGTGGGAAGAGAGATTATAATCAATTTTTTAAAAAGACAAAGATTATGATGTGCCATAAGGAAAATAAACAGGATGACAAAATTAAAAAAAAAAAAAAGGAGAATATATGCTCAGTGGACCAATATTATTAAACTCAGACTGATCCAACTATATGTTCCTTGCACCATTATCTCACACCCTTAATAGCCACTGCCACACAGGATGGCACAGGACCTGTCAGTGTTTCGTTCTGTTGTACATACGGTTGCACTGAGTTGGAACCAACTCAACAGCACCTAAAAACAACACATAGTTTCCAGGTTTCTGTTTGTACACATTAGAAAACTCAAGCAGTTCTTTTGGAGTGGTGTACCTCCTCCTGGGTCATGCTTTACACTTCACCTTTTGGGGCTAGCTGGGACTTAAGTCTGGTTATAGGTCTAAAGCAAAAATGGGTGGTGGGAATGTGTTCTGAGAACATTCAGCAATGTCTTGTAAGGCATCTGCTTCAGGCAATGCTCCAGGCAATGACTCAGATGCCTCCCCAGGGGATGACTGATAAAGGCTTTTCATACACAGCTGGGTTAACCTCATCCATTAGAGGTGGAGGGACTAATGGTTTTACTGGGGAGGGTGGCTTGGCAGACAAACATGAAACAATCTCTTTAGGTGGGAATGAGAGGGCTGGTTCTGCTAGCAGGAGCAAAGCAGCAGAATTTAGGGGACCAGCATCCCCAGTTTCCTGATTACCTGCCTATATCACCAACCCAACATTTAGGATTCCATTTCCTTTCAATCAGTGCTCTCACTTTAACTTCAGACACCATTCAAGGTTGGGAATTCAACTGGTGTTGTAATTCAGCCATTCTTACAATAAGACTCTGGGTTTGGTTTTGGCAATATCAGCTGTTACTATAAGAAATAAGGCATTCTTTCAAGGCACAAGTGGAAAATTTGAGATCATTTATGTGTCGCTTGAGCTGTGACTCTGAAGCCTTGAGCTCGTTTTTCTTTCACCACTTTGTCTAGCAAAAAGTAGGACCATCCAAACAGCTTCCTTATACTTATTCTGACAAAACTGAAGAAAGGTATGAAACATGCAATTACCCAAGCCTCACCTCTCACCAATGCCTGATCTATTGGTGGTGATATTTTGCATATTTCTGTTGCCACCTCACACCAAGTATTAGCAGTGGCCTCTTTATTAATAGGAGCAGAGTCATCAACAACTTTAAGACTAACCAGATTTGAGAACCAATTTAGAAAATTCATCTTTACCATTTCTTTTCTCTAGAACCACTCTTAGTACCAAATGCCTTAGGCTGTGTTCTCTAGAGATGCAAAATCAGTGAAGCATGTGTATGTATGGGCCCTCGTGGCACAGTGGTTAAAGAATTTGGCTGCTAACCAAAAGGTTGGTAGTTTGAATATACCAGCCATTCACAGCCTATGGAGGCTGACATATTCCAAGTTCGGCAGGTAGGCCGGTAGCTGAAGTCCCAAGAACCAGAGGTCAGATGAGGATCCAGGGTGAGCAAAAGCTGCAAGCTTTGCCAGAAAGTCCACATAGATTGGATGCAGGCCATACCCCCAAGGAAACTCCCTTTCAACTGATTGGCTGCTCATAGCAGATCTCATCATGAAGGTGATTATATCATTACATAACTGCAAAACTTGCATTTGCATTGTTTCATCCCCTACCTCAGTTTCCTTTTCCTCTCACTCTACCTTCTCAGGGATTGTGCACACACCCACCACCCCTACCACCCACAATAAAACTCTGGCTTTTAAGCATTTTTTTACTTATTTTTGGTGGCAATATACACAACTAAACAAACATCTATTCACAATTTCTACATGAGCAGTTCAATAATATTTACATCATGTTGTGTCACCATTCTGTCTCTAACCATGTTGTTTCATCACCATTAATTTAAGCTCTCTGTCCCTTGAAGTTCTCATCTGGGCTTTAGATTAACTGTTGTCAGTTTGTAGTCACATAGATAATTTTCTTTTAAGTTGCTATGCTTTAGGCAAACATTATTAATTGGGTTAACTGTTGTTTGGTTTAACAATAGCTTCATGGAATAGTTTCTGTTCAAGATTTAAATATTATTTCTGGGCATTAGATTAGGGGTTTCCCCTAGTCTCAATGGATCTAGTAAGTCTGGTTCCCACATGACTTTAAAGTTCTGCTCCACGCTTTTTCTGCTTTTGCTCAGGATCCTTCTATTGGGTCCTTGATCAAAACTGAAACATAGGTTTTTATATTTTACTGAGGATTGTTTTTCTAGGGAACCCAGGCTTAGGTAGCAAGTATGGAAGTTAAGGGGTTTGCTTGTGGACCTTGTCAAAGAGGATCACGGTGACAGGAATCCTGGTATAAGGCTTTAGGGATGGGGGTTTATTGGAGTCAGTCAAACTACAGGGGACTGTGGTGCCTCTGAGAGCCTGGGTGCGGGCAGGGCAGTCAGGAAAGGTTACCGCACCTTGACGAAGTTAAGACAGACCACAAGTGACGGCCGATTTCAGCAAAAGAATGACAGGAAGATGAGCAGCCACTAGACAGCCCAGGCACCCTCCTACAAAACCAAATCTGAGGACCTTTTTCCTCAAAGAATCAAAGACAAAATGTGACCCCCATATACCTAGATATCAATCTGAGGAAAACAATGGCGAGGAGAGTTGGAGAGATTAAGTCATTCAAATGACACTGCCTGAGTCAGTCCTGATCCTAAGTTAAATTAATTTTATAACAGCTTCATTGAGTATAATTCACATATTGTACTATTTACCCATTTAAATTACACAATTCAATGGTTTTTAGTATCTTTATGGAGTTGTGCATTGTGGTCAATTTTAGAATGTTTTCATCTACTCAGAAAGAAACTCCATACCCTTTAGCTAACACCTCCTATCCCCTTGGCCCTCTCCCCAACCCCTAAGCAACCACTGATCCACTTTCTGACTTTATTTCCCTATTCAGGTCTTTCATATCAGTGTGGTGTTTTGTGACTAGCTTCTTTCATTTAGCATAATGTTTTCAAGGTTTGTCCATGCTATAGCATATATCACTACTTCATTCCATTTTATAGCTGAATAATATTTCATCGTATGGTTATACCTGTCTTAGGCTGGGTACTCTAGAGAAGCAAAGCCAGTAAAGCATATAAATGTATATGTATATATAGAGAAGAGAGAGAGATTTATATCAAGGCAACAGCTCATGTGATTGTAGAGGCTGAAACGTCACAGGCCCATGGATCAGGATGGAGACTCCTCCTGATTCACGTAGCCACAGAGGCTAGTGAACTCAAGTTCAGCAGGTCAGACAGCAGGGCTCTTGGTCAAAGGCTGTGAAGACCAAAGAATCCCAAGATTGGCAGGTGAGCTGCTAGCTCAAGTCCCAAGAACTGGAGGTCAGATAAACAGGAGGCAGCTGCAGGATCCAGAAAGGGCAAAACCCAGAACATCCACTTATATTCAGGTGTGGGCTACATGCCCAAGGAAGCCCCCTTTCAACTGATTGGCTCCTCACAGGAGATTCCCATCATGGGGGTGATCACATATAAACACTGAAAATCATGGCCCAGCCAAGATGACACACAATCTTAACCATCACAATACCACATTTTGTGTATCTATTTGTCCATTGATAGACGTTTGGGACATTTTCACTATTATGGATAATGCAGTTATAAATATTCATGTACAAATTACTGTGTGGACACAAAATTCATTTTTAATAGACTGAAATTTTAAATGGAAAGAACAATCTAGATTGGAAAAGAAATGTTATTAGTTGACAAGTCTAAGTTGTGTGATCGGGGTCCATGAGGACTACCATTTATAGATGAAAGAAATGCCTTGGATGTAACTGTAGGACGCTGCAGCAATTCATTGGAACAATAGAGGAAAGCCTTTTATGTGCACCAGAATTTTAGATAAGAGCTGCCCTGAAAAGACACTGGACAGGCAGACAGCAGTCATGAGCACTGCTGCTAACTAACTTTGTGATTTGAAGGTCATTGTTTCTTCATCTTTAAATACAGCTGTTTGACAAGAACTCCAGGATTCTAAGGCAAGGGTTGCAAACTGGTGCCAACAGGGGCCAAGTAAGTGCATGAAGTGGACCAGATGGAGACTGTGGTGAACCAGACAGCGTGTGTCCCTAATAAAGAGGGTAGCCACCAGTCAGTCCCTGCAGAGAAGAGGGTGCAGTGTCCTCACATGAGTTTACATTTATTAAGGGCTTACTATGTGTTGGGCACATAGATGATCTCGTTTTAAGCTCACAGTAAGCTCATAAAAACCAGTTATCAATGAGTCAACTCTGACTCATGGTAATCCCAGGCGTGTCAGAGTAGAACTGTGCTCTGTAGGGTTTTCATTGGCTGATTTTTCAAAAGTATTTTTTTTTTAGATCACCAGGCCTTTCTTCTGAGGTACCTCTGGATGGACACATACCTCCAACCTTTCAGTTAGCAGCCAAGTGTTTAACTGGGACTCCCAATAAGTGAGGTACTAATATCATCCTATTTTTCAGATGATGAAAATAGCTCAAGTTATGTTGAGCATTGAGGCACAGAAAGGCTAAGGAGTTTGCCAAAGGTAAAAGCAGTAAGAAAGTGAAAGAGCTGGGATTCAAACTCAGGAAGTCTGTCTTCGGACCATGTCTGATAACCATCGCACACTTCTGCTGAGTTATCACAACTAGTCAAAAAATGAGATTTTTAAAATTAACGTGTCCCAACTTTAAATTTTTAAAAAATACTCTACAAGCCAAAGAAAACCAATGTGTGGGCCAGATATGGCCTGTGGGCTGCCAGCTTGTGTCTGGCATTCCAAGAGAAGGAGTTATGAGGTCTCCTTGGAAAGCCATGCTTGTTTTCTTCCAAATATTCATACCAAGTTTAAACTTGCTGGTTGTCCTTCAGAGTAGTCAAGTTGGGCATCTACACGCTTTTGCAGATAATGCTTCCATTGCTCCAAATATTTTCACGATTCTCCTTTTGGAATTGCCTTCAGAATGATTTCGATTTACAAATCACCTATACTGTTTTGTAGTCACATCTTGTGTTTCGATGAAGCTAGCATTTTTCAGTGTGATTCCAAACGTCTTCACCAGATGTAGGTCTGAATCACTTTTAGTTACTTCCAGAAATCACATCTATTCGGAAAACATGGTGATTTACTGCCCAGAGAAGCATCCAAAAGCAAGTACTCCAAAAAATCATTAAAATACTTTTATAGTCTTCACAATAGATACATTTAAAATAATACATCAATTCCTTCTTCAAGTTCTTATTGGTTCCAAAACTAGCCACTAATATAAGATTTCATCCCATTTTTTACCTGGGGTGGATATTGTGAGGGGTGCTGTGATATTATCTCTCATAAATTCTGCCATATGGAATAAGTCATGATTTTTTTCTTAAAGTGGGGTGCTAAATATGTTGAACGAGGTACAGAAACTTAAATGTTTTTAGGGCTATAATAGGATAGCATTTGAAATACCATATAAAATCTTAAAAGCTGAAGAGTGTCCATTCGTTTATTTATTTTTTTTCTAGACTTTTTGCTCTCTGTGAGGTGGCTCTGTGTAACACAGCATTTCTAAATGCACCCATTATGTGCGGTTTTCCCTTAGTTATTGTGATTTGAAACAAATTCCAATGTAACTAATAACCAAAACCTGCTGCCATCGAGTTGATTCCGACTCATAGTGACCCTATAGGACAGAGTAGAGCTGCCTGATAGAGTTTCCAAGGAGCGCTTGGTGGATTCGAACTGCCAACCTCTTGGTTAGCAGCTGTAGCACTTAACCACTACACCACCAGGGTTTCCATGTAGCTAATAGCCACATTAAAAAAAAAAAAAAAAACAGTTTGCTGTAAGTTACTTAAACTTGAGGGAAAATCTAAAGAATATGAAATAAAAAAGAATATGAAATATGGCCAGTGAACAGACCACTCTGTCTCTGTTGCTTCTAATTGCAATGCACTGCCTCTCTCGGGTTGGGCGGGGATGCTGCTTTGCAGCCTCTGAGATTAGAGTCAGTAGATAGGATTGATTTTGAACTCAGCAATCTGTATATATTTCTGTCTCTATTCCTCTCTGAAATCACATCATCCTCTCTCTTTTTGTTTCCCAAACACATTCTCTTCTCACGCCAAGCGGGTGTTAGAAAATTCATTGCCCTTTCCTGCCCAAGAGGCCTCTGAACTTTGGCTTTCATGACCTGAATTTTTTCTCTTAATTGCAGGGACTGACATAGAAATGTTAACTTTTAAAAAATTTTTTCCATGTAAGGATGTAAAAAATAAATGCCCTGGTTGCACAACTTGAAGAATGTAATCAGTGTCACTAAATTGTACATGTAGAAGCTGTTGAATTTGTGTATGTTTTGCTGTGTATATTCTCAACAACAACAAAATAAATAACATTCGGGGAAAAAAACGAGTCGGCCTTCCAGGGACGACTTACATGAGAGGGTGTATGTTGTTGTTAGGTGCCGTCAGTTGGTTCCGACTCATAGCGACCCTATGCACAACAGAACAAAACACTGCCCGGTCCTGCGCCATCCTTACAACTGTTGTTATGCTTGAGCTCATTGTTGCAGCCACTGTGTCAATCCACCTCGTTGAGGGTCTTCCTCTTTTCTGCTGACCCTGTACTCTGCAAAGCGTGATGTCCCTCTCCAGGGACTGATCCCTCCTGACAACATGTCCAAAAGTATGTAAGACACAGTCTCGCCATCCTTGCCTCTAAGGAGCATTCTGGTTGTACTTCTTCTAAGACAGATTTGTTCATTCTTTTGGCAGTCCATGCTATATTCAATATTCTTTGCCAGCACCACAATTCAAAGGCATCAACTCTTCTTCGGTCTTCCTTATTCATTGTCCAGCTTTCACACGCATATGATGCGATTGGAAATACCATGGCTTGGGTCTGGTGCACCTTAGTCTTCAAGGTGACATCTTTGCTCTTGAAAACTTTAAAGAGGTCCTTTGCAGCAGATTTACTCAATGCAATGCATCTTTTGGTTTCTTGACCGCTGTTTCCATGGCTAATGAGTGTGGATCCAAGTAAAATGAAATCCTTGACAACTTCAATCTTTTCTCTGTTTATCATGCTGTTGCTCATTGGTCCAGTTGTGAGGATTTTTGTTTTCTTTATGTTGAGGTGCAATCCATACTGAAGACTGTGATTTTTGATCTTCATTAGTAAATGCTTCAAGTCCTCTTCACTTTCAGCAAGCAAGGTTGTGTCATCTGCGTAACGCAGATTCTTAATGAATCATCCTCCAATCCTGATGCCCCATTCTTCTTCATATAGTCCAGCTTCTTGGATTATTTGCTCAGCGTACAGATTGAATAGGTATGGTGAAAGGATACAACCCTGACACACACCTTTCCTGACTTTAAACCAATCACTATCCCCTTGTTCTGTCCGAACAACTGCCTCTTGATCTATGTAAAGGTTCCTCATGAGCACAGTTAAGTGTTCTGGAATTCCCATTCTTCGCAATGTTATCCATAGTTTGTTATGATCCACACAGTTGAATGCCTTTGCATAGTCAATAAAACACAGGTAAACACCCTTCTGGTATTCTCTGCTTTCAGCCAGGATCCATCTGACATCAGCGATGATATCCCTGGTTCCACGTCCTCTTCTGAAACCGGCCTGAATTTCTGGCAGCTCCCTGTCGATATACTGCTACAGCTGTTTTTGAATGATCTTCAGCAAAATTTTGCTTGCGTGTGATATTGATGATATTGTTCTATAATTTCCACATTTGGTTGGATCAGCTTTCTTGGGAATAGGCATAAATATGGATCTCTTCCAGTCAACTGGCCAGGAAGCTGTCTTCCATATTTCTTGGCATAGACGAGTGAGCACCTCCAGCGCTGCATCTGTTTGTTGAAACATTTCAATATTCCATCAATTCCTGGAGCCTTGTTTTTCGCCAATGCCTTCGGTGCAGCTTGGACTTCTTCCTTCAGTACCATCGGTTCCTGATCATATGCCACCTCTTGAAATGTTTGAATATCGACTGATTCTTTTTGATATAATGACTCTGTGTATTCCTTCCATCTTCTTTTGATGCTTCCTGCGTCGTTTAATGTTTTCCCCATGGAATCCTTCGCTATTGCAACTCGAGGCTTAATTTTTTTCTTCAGTTCTTTCAGCTTGAGAAATGCTGAGCGTGTCCGTCCCTTTTAGTTTACCATCTCCAGCTCTTTGCACATGTCATTATAATACTTTACTTTGTCTTCTCGAGAGGCCCTTTGAAATCTGTTCAGTTCTTTTACTTCATCAATTCTTCCCTTTGCTTTAACTGCTCAACATTCGAGAGCAAGTTTCAGAGTCTCCTCTGACATCCATCTTGGTCTTTTCTTTCTTTCGTGTCTGTTCAGTGACCTCTTGCTTTCTTCATATGTGATGTCCTTGATGTCATTCCACAACTCGCCTGGTCTTCAGTTATTAATGTTCAATGTGTCAAATCTATTCTTGAGATGGTTTCTAAATTCAGGTGGGATATGCTCAAGGTCATATTTTGGCTCTCATGGACTTGCTCTGATTTTCTTCAGTTTCAGCTTGAACTTGCATATGAGCAATTGATGGTGTTCCACAGTTGGCCCCTGGCCTTGTTCTGACTGATGATATTGAGCTTTCCCATTGTCTCTTTCCACAGATATAGTCAATTTGATTTCTGTGTGTTCCATCTGGTGAAGTACATGTGTATAGTCGCTGTTTATGTTGGTGAAAGAAGGTATTTGCAATGAAGATGTCATTGGTCTTGCAAAATTCTATCATTCGATCTCTGGCATTGTTTCTATCACCAAGGCCATATTTTCCAACTACTGATCCTTCTTCTTTGTTTCCAACTTTCACATTCCAATCACCAGTAATTATCAATGCATCTTGATCACACGTTCGATTAATTTCAGACTGCATCAGCTGATAAAAGTCTTCTATTTCTTCATCTTTGACCCTAGTGGTTGGTGCGTAAACCTAAATAATAGTCGTATTAACTGGTCTTCCTTGTAGGCATATGGATATTATCCTATCACTGACAGCGTTGTACTTCAGGATAGATCTTGAAACGTTCTTTTTGATGATGAATGCGACACCATTCCTCTTCAAGTTGTCATTCTCAGCATAGTAAACTATATGATTGCCCGATTCAAAATGGCCAATACCGGTCCATTTCAGCCCACTAACGCCTAGGATATTGATGTTTATGTATTCCATTTCATTTTCGATGATTTCTAGTTTTCCTAGATTCATACTTCATATATTCCAGGTTCCGATTATTAATGGATGTTTGCAGCTGTTTCTTCTTATTCTGAGTCATGCCACATCAGCAAATGAAGGTCCCAAAAACTTGACTCCATCCATGTCATTAAGGTGGACTCTACTTTGAGGAGGCAGCTCTTCCCCAGTCATCTTTCGAATGTCTTCCAATCTGAGGGGCTCATCTTCCAGCACTATATCAAACAATCTTCCGCTGCTATTCATAAGGTTTTCACTGGCTAACGCTTTTCAGAAGTAGACTGCTGGGTCCTTCTTCCTAGTCTGTCTTAGTTTGGAAGCTCAGCTGAAAGCTGTCTGCCATGGGTGACCCTGCTGGCATCTGAATACTGGTAGCATAGCTTCCAGCATCACAGTAACACGCAAGCCCCCACAGTACAACAAACTGACAGACATGTGGGGGAGAAATTGTATGTGTGAGAGAATTAAACTACAGTTTTTTCTTAATAAATAAAATAAATGCCCTCTAGAATTTCCATTCCACCACTCCTCTCTCAGTTTGTTGTACTGTGGTGGATTGCATTTTGCAGTGATGCTGGAAGCTATGACATTGCTATTTTAAATGCCAGCAGAATCACCCATAGTGGACAGGTTTCAGTTGAGCTTCCAGACTGGGAAGAAGGACCTGATGATCTACTTCTGAAAAAATTCACCAGTGAAAACCTTACAAATATCAATGGAACATTGTCTGACTATAGTGCCGGAAGAAGAACCCTTCAGGTTGGAAGGCACTCAGAATAGGACTAGAAGAAAGCTGCCTTCTCAAAGTAGAGTCGACCTTAATGACATGGACAGAGTCAAGCTTTCCGGGCCTTCACTTGCTGATGTGGCAAGACTTAAAATGAGAAGAAACAGCTGCAAACATTCATTAATAATCAGAATGCGGAATGTACGAAGTATGAATCTAGGAAAACTGGATTTCATCAAAAATGAAATGGAATGCATAAAGATCAATATCCTAGGCTTTAGTGTGCTGAAATGGACTGATATTGGCCATTTTGAATTGGACAATCATATAGTCTTCTGTGCTGAGAATCATAAATTGAAGAGGAATGCTGTTACATTCATTGTCGAAAAGGACATTTTAAGATCTATCCTGAAGTACAATGCTGTTAGTGGTAGGATAATATCCATACGCCTACAAGGAACACCAGTTAATACCACTATTAATCAAATTTTACTTACAATACACTAAGACTAAAGATGAAGAAATTGAAGATTTCCACCAAATTCTGCAGTCTGAAATTGATCAAGTGTAATCAGGATGCTTTGATAATTGCTGGCGATTGGAATGTGAAAGTTGGAAACTCAGAAGAAAGATCATTAGTTGGAAAATATGGCCTTTGTGATAGAAACCATGCCAGAGATCACATGATAGAATTTCGCAAGACCAATAGCCTATTCATTGGAAATACCTGTTTTCAACAATATAAATGGCGATTTTACATGTGGACCTCACCAGATGGAGTACATAGGAATCAAATCAAATACATTTGTGAAAACAGACGATGGAGAAGCTCAATATCATCAGTCAGAACAAGGCAAGGGGGTGACTGTGGGACAGACCATCAATTGCTCACATGCAAGTTGAAGCTGAAGAAAATAAAAACAAGTCCACAAGAACCAAAGTACAACCTTGAGTATATCCCACCTGAATTTAGAGACCATCTCAAGAATAGATTTGACGCATTGAACACTAGTGACCAAAGAGCAGAATGGTTGTGGGTTGACATCAAGGACATCATACATGAAGAAAGCAAAAGGACATTAAAAAGACAGGAAAGACCAAAATAGGTGTCAGAAGAGACTCTGAAACTTGTTCAACAGATGATTGCTAAGGGCAGCTTGAGAAGACAAAGTATTGTAATGAAGTATGCAAAGACCTGGAGTTAGAAAACCAAAAGGAATGAACATGCTTAGCATTTCTCAAGCTGAAAGAATGAAAGAAGAAATGTAAGCCTTGAGTTGCAATATTGTTTTTATAGACAAAATATGGAATGAAGCCAGAAGCATCAAAAAAGATGGGAGGAATACACAGTGTAATGTACCAAAAAGAATTGGTCAATGTTCAACCATTTCAGGGGGTAACATATGATCAAGAACCAACGGTATAAAAGCAGGGAGTCCAAGCTGCACTGAAGGCACTGGCAAAAAACAAGGCTCCAGGAATTGGCTGAATACCAGTTGTGATGTTTCAACAAACGGGTGCAACATTGGAAGTGGTCACTCATCTATGCCAGGAAATTTGGAAGACAGCTACCTGGCCAATTGACTGGAAGAGATTTTTCTACCTACTTTAGTTGTAGATCCAACAGAAGGAGATACAACAGAATGTGGAAATTATTGAACAATATCATTAATATCACATGTAAGTACAATTTTTCTAAAGATAATTTTAAAAAGTTGCAGCAGTACAACAGCAGTGAACTGCCACAAAGTCAAGCCAGATTCGGAAGAGGATGGGGAACAAGGGATATTATTGCTGATGTCAGGTGGATCTTGGCTGAAAGCAGAGACTACCAGAAAGATGTTTACCTTTGTTTTATTGACTTTACAAAAGCATTCAACTGTGTGGATCATTACACATTGTGGATAACATTGCAAAGAATGGGAATTCCAGAACACTTCACTGTGCTCATGCAGCATGTACAAATAGACCAAGAGACAGTCATCTGAACAGAACAAGTGGATACTGAGTGGTTTGAAATCAGGAAAAGTGTGTATTAAGGTTGTATTCTTTCGCCATACTTAGTCGATCTGGATGCTGAGCAAATAATCTGAGAAACTGGACTCTATAAAGAAGAATATGGCTTTAGGATTGGAAGAAAACTCATTAACAACCTGCAATACGAAGATGACACAACTTTGCTTGCCGAAAGTGAAGAGGACATGAAACACTTACTGATGAAAATCAAAGACTAAGACCTTCATTATGGATTACACCTTAACGTAAAGAAAACAAAAATCCTCAGAACTGGATCAATAAGCAACATTGTGATAAACGGAGAAAAGATTGAAGTTGTCAAGGATTTCATTTTACTTGGATCCACAATCAATGCCCATGGAAGCAATAGCCAAGAAATCAAAGGAAGTGTTGCATTGGGCAAATCTGCAGCAAAAGACTTCTTTAAAGTGTTCGAAAGCAAATACATCACTTTGAGTACTAAGGTGTAACTGACCCAAGCTACTGTATTTTCAGTCACCTCACATGCACAGGAAAGCTGGACAATGAATAAGGCAGACCAAAAAAGAATTGATGCGTTTAAATTATGGTGTTGGTGAAGAAAATTGAATATACCATGGACTGCCTAAGAATGAACAAATCTGTCTGGAAGAACTCCAGTTAGAATGTTCCTTTTAAAGAGGATTGGGAGACTTCATCTTACGTGATTAGGACATATTATCATGAGGAACCCCACGCATCTGTCAGTTTGTTGTACTCTGGGGGCTTGTGTGTTGCTGTGATGCTGGAAGCTATGTCACCGGTATTCAAATACCAGCAGGGTCACCCATGGCAGACAGGTTTCAGCCAAACTTCCAGACCAAGACAGACTAGGAGAAGGACCTGGTGGTCTAATTCTGAAGAGAATTAGCCAGTGAAAACCATATGAATAGCAGCAGAACATTGTCTGATATAGTGCTAGAAGATGAGCCCCTCAGGTTGGAAGACACTCAAAACACGACTGGAGAAGAGCTGCCTCCTCAAAGTAGCGTAGACCTTAATGACATGGATGGAGTCAAGCTTTTGGGACCTTCATTTGCTGATGTGGCACAACTCAAAATGAGAAGAAACTGCTGCAAACATCCATTAATAATCGGAACATGGAATGTACTAAGCATGAATCTAGGAAAATTGGAAATCATCAAAAATGAAATGGAATGCATAAAAATTGATATCCTAGGTATTAGCTGAAATGAACTGGTATTGGCCATTTTGAATCAGACAATAATATGGTCAACTATGCCAGGAATGATAACTTGAAGAGGCATGGTGTTGCATTCATCGTCAAAAAGAACATTTCAAGATCTATCCTGAAGTACAACGCTGTCAGAGATAGGATAATACACAATATGCAATGAAGTTACATTGATAATTATCGGTGATTGGAATGCAAAAGTTGGAAAAAAAGAAAGATTGGTAGTTGGACAGTATGGCCTTGGTGATAGAAGCAATGCTGGAGATCGCATGATAGAATTTTGCAAGACCAATGACTTCATTGCAAGTACATTTTTCAACAACATAAACAGAAACCATACCTGTGTACCTTGCCAGATGGAATACACAGGAATCAAATCGACTACATCTGTGGAAACAGATGATGGAAAAGCTCATTATCATCCGTCAAAACAAGGCCAGGGGCCGACTGTGGAACAGACCATCAAGTGCTCATATGCAAGTTCAAATAGAAGTGGAAGAAAATTAGAACAGGTTCATGAGAGCCAAAGTACAACCTTGAATATATTCCACCTGAATTTAGAGACCATCTCAAGAATAGATTTGACACATCGAACACTAATGACTGAAGATCAGACGAGTTGTGGAGTGACATCAGGGGCATCATACATGAAGAAAGCAAGAGGTCATTGAAAAGACAGGAAAGAAAGAAAAGACCAAAATGGATGTCAGAAGAGAATCTGAAATCTGCTCTTGAATGTAGAGTAACTAAAGTGAAAGGAAGAATGATGAAATAAAAGAGCTGAACAGAAGATTTCAAAAGGTGTCTCAAGAAGAGAAAGTAAAGTATTGTGATGACCTGTGCAAAGACCTGGAGTTGGAAAACCAAAGGGGAAGAACTTCCTCAGCATTTTTCAAGCTGAAAGAACTGAAGAAAAAATTCAAGCCTCCAGTTTCAATATTGAAGGACTACACAGGGAAAGTATTAAACGATGCAGGAAGCATCAAAAGAAGATGAGAGGAATGCAGAGTCACTATACCAAAAAGAATTGGTTGATGTTCAGCAATTTCAGGGGGTAGTATATGATTAAGAACCGCTGGTACTGAAGAAAGAGGACAAGCTGCACTGAAGAAGGCATTGGTGAAAAGCAAAGCTCCAGGGATTGACAGAATACCAACTGAGATGTTTCAACAAACAGATGCAGCACTGGAAGTGCTTACTCGTCTATGCCAAAAAATTTGGAAGACAACTACCTGGTAAACCGACTGGAGGAGATCCATATTTGTACCCATTTCCAAAGAAAGGAGATCCAACAGAATGTGGAAATTATCAAAAAATATCAACAATATCACACACCAGTAAAATTTTGCTGAAGGTCACTCAAAAGCATCAACGGGGAACTGACAGAAATTTAAGCCGGATTCAGAAGAGTACGTGGAACAAGGGATAACATTGCTGATGTCAGATGGATCCTGGCTGAAAGCAGAGAATACCAGAAAGATGTTTACCTGTGTTTCATTGACTATCCAAAGGGATTCGACTGTGTGGATCATTACAAATGATGGATAACATTGTGAAGAATTGGAATTCCAGAACATTTAATTATGCTTATGAGGAACCTGTACTTAGAACAAGAGTCAGTTGTTTGACTAGAACAAATGGATTCTGTGTGATTTAAAGTCTGGAAAGAGTTGTATTCTTTTATCATACCAATTCAATCTGTATGCTGAGCAAATAATCAGAGAAGCTGGACTATATGAAGAAGAACGGGGCATCAGGATTGGAGGAAGACTCGTTAACAACCTGCAATATGCAGATGACACAACCTTGCTTGCTGAAAGTGAAGAGGATTTAAAGTACTTAACTGATGAAGATCAAAGACCACAGCCTTCAGTACGCATTATACCTCAACATAAAGAAAACAAAAGTCCTTACAGCTGGACCAGTAAGCAACACCATGATAACAGAGAAAAGATTGAGGTTGTAAAAGATTTCCTTTTACTTGGATCCACAGTCAATGCCTACGGAAAGAGCACTGGGCAAATCTCTTTAAAGCATTAAAAAGCAAAGACGTAACCTTGAGAACTAAGGTATGCCTGGTCCAAGCCATGGTGTTTTCAATCACCTCATATGTGAGTGAAAGCTGGACAATGAAAAAGGAAGACCAAAGAAGAATAGATGCCTTTGAATTACAGTGCTGGCAAAGGATATTGAATATACCATGGACTGCCAGAAGAACAAACAAATCTGTCTGGGAAGAAGTACAGCCAGAATGCTCCTTGGAAGCGATGATAGGGGAGAATACATCTCTAGGGACCAGTCCCTAGAGAAGGAGATCATGCTTGGTAAAGGATCAGTGAAACAGAGGAAGACCCTCAATGAGGTGGATTGAAATGGTGGCTGCAACAATGTGCTCAAATACAGCAATAATTGTGAGGATGGTGCAAGACCAGGCAGTGTTTTGTTCTGTTCAACATAGGATTGCTTTGAGTTGAAACCCACTTGATGGCACCTAATGAAAACAACACAATTGCCATTATTTAATGAAAGAAAGGTGATTTTAACTTTAAATAAAATTAAGAGACAGAATGAAGTACAATAGGATAATTTTATCTTTACAAATAACACCTTACATGAGTATATTTATCATATCACTCACATCTCAGCAAGTTGATAAAAACTTTGTCTCACAGATTGACTCTGACTCTGGATGCTGTTTGAGGACCATTGAGGCAGGAGGCCTCATGCTTCTGGGAGAGCACCCAGGCCTTAGGCCAGCAACAGAGAGAAGCATTCCTGGCACCCACCAGCAAAAGAGTTTGCTTGAGGCAGGGCAGATCTGTGGGGAGAGCTTGGATATGTCCACCAGACATGGCAGCCCTGCCAGTCTTTGTCCACCCTTAACTTTCATTGAAGGAGTCCTGGTGGTGCCAATAGTTAATCACTCAGTTGCTAACCAAAAGCTGGCGGCTCAAACCCACCTAGTGGCTCTGTGGGAGAAAAGCCCGGCAATCCGCTTCTGTAAAGAATACAGCCAAGAAAACCCTATGGGACAGTTCTTCTCTGTCACATTGGGTTGCAATGAGTCAGAATCGACTCAATGGCATCTAAGATGAACAACTTCTGATGAGGAATGTGTCCGTTTCTCACTTTTTTAAAAATAATTTCCTCCACTTAATTTTTTCCTCCATAGCATGGGGAGACATTCAAATGTTTTAAAGACATAGCACTAATCAGTTGAACTGACCCTAGTTAAGAGCTGGAGCAGGGGTGTCTGAAGGCCCCTTGCTGTAGCAGGTGCAGTGCATTTAGTGGGGGATTTCCAGGGGCCTAGGAGAAACTACTAATTAGCAACTGGTTCAGAAGTATTTTTTCAACCAGTAGGATGATACTGGTGAATACGAGCTCAATACTAGCCCGCCCAGAGTCCCTGGGTAGTGCCAATGGTTAATGTACTCAGCTGTTAACTGAAAGGTTGGAAGTTAGAGTCCATCCAGAGACGCCTTGGAAAAAAGGCCTGGTGACCTACTTTTGAAAAATCAGGCATTGAAAACTCTGTGGAGCACAGTTCTACTCTGACATACGTGGGGTCACCATGTTTTGGAGTTGACTTGATGGTAAATGTTTCTTTTTGTTTTTTTACCACGCCTGACCTTTCGATGCCTAATAAAACTTTACCACGCCTGACCTTTCGATGCCTAATAAAACTCTTTCTAAAGCATCCCAACCCTGATGCATTGAACCGAGGGGGTAGGAGATTTATTTGTATCTGGATCAAGTTAGCTAGGGAAAGCAATGTGGCCTAGATCAGGTTTATGAGTTTGGGGGATGGAGAAAAGAAGGTACATCATCAGCTGGACCAGCTGGAAAATCAAGGAAGAGCCAGGGGAGCTGAGGTAAGGATGTGGGCAGAGGGGAAAAGTTGGAAAGAATAAGTGGAAAGTACCTCTCCCTTTTCTCTCTTCGAGGAGTGTGCACGATTTAGCATAAATAATTGTTAGGTGCCATTGAGTTGATTCTTACAGTGACCCCATGTGACAGAGTATAACTGCTCCATAGGGTTTTCTTGGCTATGAGATTTACAGAAGCAGGTCACCAGGTCTTTCTCCCACAGAACTTCTCGGTGAATTTGAACTGCCAGACTTTTGGTTAGCAGTCAAGTGCACCACCAGGGCTTCTTCTTAAACAATTAACACTGCAAACTTTGTAAGTAAGGACAGGTAATAGTTTCATCTTCCTCCCACCTCTCTGTTGGAGCTCATACCAAATCATCAAGCAGATTTTCTGAAGCCAGCAAGCCAATAAATAGCTGGTTAGTTCAGGAAAAAGTTAGCTTTTGTACACGTTCAGGTTCCAAAGCTTCTTGGCATCTCATGGGCAAAGCCTGCATGTAACTTCCTTTCCCTTCCTCCGTCAGGAGGGGTTGATAACGACAGACAAGAAAAGTTGAAAGCCCAGCAGGAAGTAGAAAAGGCAGCAGAAGTGTGTGGTCAGGCAGAGCACCTTCCACCAGAGATGCTCTGAGCATCTCAGTCTCTACCTGGGAATCCTGTCCACACCGAGGCGTGGGGTTGGGGTAGGTGTGCACGCCTGTGCTCATGCACACACACACACACACACACACACGCACACGCACACGCAGGTGTGGCTGCTCATGCTTTGCTGGCGGATAAACAGAGGCATAAAGAGAACATCATATTTCCAGGACAACAAAGAATTAGTGGAGGATGCAGGCATAGAAGCCAGTCCCTAAAGTCCTAGATCTTTACTGCTACGATTACTTTATATTTCACTTGGTCTCACTCACATCCGCTCTCATTTACAGAATCTCTGATCCAGGATTTGGATAGTCTACAGGTCTCCAGTATGGTTAAGTTTGGGAAAATTATCATAGACAGTAGGAAGGTATGCAAAAACTGATACAGGGAGATTCACCTTGTGTAGGAGCCCTGGTGGCAAATGGTTGAGCACTCAGCTGCTAACGGAAAGGGGGGCAGTGTTTCTGTCTTACCCAGCGGCTCCATGGGAGAAAGACCTGGGAATCTGCTTCCATAAAGATTAACCAAAAACAAACCAAACCCGCTGCCGTCGAGTTGATTCTGACTCATAGTGACCCTATAGGACACGGTAGAACTGCTCCATAGGGTTTCCAAGGAGCAGCTGGTGGATTTGAATTGCCAACCTTCTGGTTAGCAGCCAGGCTCTTAACCGCTGTACCACCAGGGCTCTGCCATGAAGATTATTACAGCCAAGAAAATCCTAAGGGGGCAGTTCTTCTGTGTCCCATGGGATTGCTAGGAGTCAGAATTGATTCAACAGCATCCAACAACAACAACTTGATGTATAGTAAGGCAGAATATAATGTTTGTTCAACAAATGATAGGCTAGTTGTTATTATTAGGTGCTGTCAAGTCAGTTCCGACTCAAAGCGACCCTATGTGTAACAGACTAGGTAGTTAGGGATGTGGCTAATAACACTAACGACATTGAGCAGTTCTGCCAGGTGCTGTCCTGGGTGTTTTACATATGTTATCTAACTTAACTCTCACAACACCCTATAGAGAAGGTTCTACTGTTATCCACATTACATGGATGAAGAAACTAAGGCTTAGAGAGAGTGGAATGCTAATAAATATTTAACAATCAGTTTGAGAGTTGAGGGAGGGTGCTAATTTGTAGTGTTTGTCAGTTTCCGTGGTGTAAAATGTCACCATGGCCAATTTCAAGCTACCAAATGACATCATTGAATGAAGAGTTGGGAAGAGATGTACAAAATTGGCTCCCGTGTGCTGGTTTGAGCCAGCGCCAGCATCTCTCTGCTTAGAGGGGTTAAGCAACTTTCCCAAGAACACATTGGAGGGATGGCAGTGGCAAAGAAGAGGCAAGGATGGATGAGATTTGTTTGTGCAGAAAGCACTCTATAAGACAAATATTTTTCATTTTTCTCAACCCAGGAGCCTAAAAAAGCAGAGTTCAAAGATCAATGACCAATTAATATCCAGCTGCTGAAAAAGAACAGTGCTTTGGCCTTAGCAGAGAGTTACATAAACTTTCCCTGGGCAAGAGGCTTCCTGGGGAGATTTAAGATGTAGTGTGACCAGAGTTCATTTGGGAAGAATTGGAAGAACTTTAGTATTTAATCTCTAGAATTCCATTTGAAGGGGGAGCAGTGGAAGAAACATGTCTAACATTTCTTGAGGCTGTGGGATTAAAGGATAAAGTATTCCAAAGCCTATAGATATATATATTCCAAAGCCACAAGGAACCCTAGTGGCACAATTAAGGCAGTTCTACACGGTCACTATGACTTGGAATCAACTCGATAGCAATGGGCATTGCTCCCAAGAGAGGGAGCAATGACGGTTCAGTGGCAGAATTCTCCTTCCCTGAGGGACCTGGATTTGATTATGGCCAATATGCCTCTTATGCAGCCACCACCTGTCTGTCATTGGAGGTTTGTGTGTTGCTGTGATGCCGAACAGGCTTCAGTGGAGCTTCCAGACTAAGATGGACTAGGAAGAAAGGCCTGGCAATCTACTTCCGAAAAAAATTAGCCAATAAAAACCCTGTGGTGCACGGGGTCACCATGAGTCAAGGACTGACTCAATGGCAGCTAAAAACAACCAAGTTTTACTCTGTCACATGGGGTTGCTAAACCAAAAAAAAAAAAAAACCCACTGCTGTCGATTTGATTCCGACTCATAGCGACCCTGTATGACAGAGTAGAACTGCCCCGTAGAGTTTCCAAGGAGCGCCTGGTGGATTTGAACTGCCGACCTCTTGGTTAGCAGCTGTAGCACTTAAACACTACGCCATCAGGATTTCTGATGGGGTTGCTAGGAGTCAAAAATCTGCTCCAAGGCACCCGATGACAACGTTCCAAAGCCAAGGACAGTGAGATGGTGGTGGTGCTAACAGTGGTGGTGGGGGTTAACCTCCACATTCTTCCATTATTCTTGTGTTACCTTCTGTACCAAAGCTTGGTTATTGCCTTTTATTAACAGTATCTTTATAAATCCAGTCTTTATTTGTCTTTGGGGGTTGGAAATGATAACAGCAAATTACGAAGTGCAATATTGTATATAGTACATATTACTAATGGTAAGATATATATATATATAAAAGTCGGTCGTAAATGCAGTTCTTCATAAGTCGAATACATCAAAAGTCAGGGACAGTTGCTGTTGTTGTTAGGTGCTGTTGAGTTGGTTCTAACTCATAGCTACACTATGTACCACAGAACGAAACACTGCCCAGTCAAGCGCCGTGCTCCTAATCGTTGTGCTTGAGCCCATTGTTGTAGCCACTGTGTCAATCCATCTTGCTGAGGGTCTTTCCCTATTCCTCTGACCCTGTACTTTACCAAGCACGATGTCCTCCTCCAGGGACTGATCCCTCCTGACAACATGTCCAAAGTATGTGAGACATAATCTTGCCATCCTTGCTTCTAAGGAGCATCCTGGTGGTGCTTCTCCCAAGATAGATTTGTTCATTCTTTTGGCAGTTCATGATATATTCAATATTCTTCGCCAACACCGCAATTCAGAGGTGTCAATTCTTCTTCAGTCTTTCTTGTTCATCATCCAGCTTTTACATGCATATGAGGTGATTGGAAATACCATAGCTTGGCTCAGGCACACCTTAGGCTTCAAGGTGACATACTACCTGCAGATATATATATACGGAGAGAGACAGAAATTAATTTTCTTACAGTTCAGGAGGCTAGAAATCTGAATTCAGGCTGTGGCTCAAGGGGGAGGTCCTTCTTGGTCTATTTCAGCTTCTAGTAGCCGGCAATCCTTGGAGTTCCTGGGCTTGTAGATTCATTTGCCTGCATTGTCATCAGATAGAATCTCTTCCTGGTTTGTGCTCGCTTGTTCTCTGTGTTTACTTTGCTCTTCATATGGCTGAGAAGTGATGAGGTTTAGGACACACTCGACACTGATAGATCCTCATTAACATAACAAAGAAAACTTTATTTCCAGATAGGCTTAGATCCGCAGGTGCAGGGGTTAGGATTTCAACGCATATTTTGGGGGAACACAATTTAATCCATAATATGGGCCAAGGAAGGCACTGCCTTGGAAGGTTTTATACAGGGCAATGCAGAGATCTGGCTGCTGGGTGGAAACTGTGTGTCTCAGTTATGTTTTAAGGGGGCGTCACCAAAGAGCAAGGAGCCCCGGTGGCGTAACAGTTAAGTGATGAGCTGCTAACTGAAGGGTTGGTGGTCAAAAGCCAGCCAACGGCCCTGCAGAGGGAAGTCCTGGTGACTTGCTCCCACAAAGATCACAGCCTAGCAAACCTGATGGCTAAGGGGCAGTTCTGGTCTGTTGCTGTAAATCGAAGTCGACTCAGCCGCACCTAACAGCAGCCTGAGAGCAATCTGCACGTGTGCTTCTGGGTCTGGACTCACAATGCTTTAAGAGAAGCGTCTCTTGCTCTGTTTCATGCTAACGTTATTTATATGCAGCTAAATGCTTTTCCTCCAGTGTGTAGAATGTTGCTCACATGCTGCAGTTTGCAGCATTGTGTACTCTCAGATGAAATTCCCACATGCTTTCATCAGGTAGATTTAGGCCATTTTAAATAGCTCGGACTTCATAACTGAAATGTAAATAGAATCCTGCCCTTGGATATAAATTGATTTTCCCTCTATTGACCCAAGCAGGGTATATAGCCCATTACAATTTGGTATTCTGGGTTCAATTTAACATCTATTATTTAGATGTGCAGTCTAAACAATACATTAGCGTTCCTTCTGCATAAATCCATAAATAACATAAAACTATGGATAGAGCCTAGAAGGCACCTCCCTAGCCCCTCATTCCTACCTCCTCTCCTCCACTCCTTTTCCAAACGTGGAATTGATTTCTCTGGACAGTACACGGGGATACTTCTAGCGTGGTTTGTCTTTGTGTATTTTCCCATTGGTTTGTAAGTTCTCTGAGGGCATGACTGTTGGTCCACCCTCCACCTCCCACCCACTTCTGTGCACTCCCAGCCTCCCTCACACCACCCATCCCTATCTCCCACTCCATGGCTTGCAGAACCACATTAGAGGTGTTCGATTGGTCAAGTGGTAAATACAAGAGTCTTTCTGTGCACGTGTGTTCCATTTTGCAAGCTCAAGTAGGGTTTATGATATGTTTAAATGTACCTCAGAAGTCACTGAAAGTAATTCATTCCAGGCTGCTGAGTCAGCCAAGGAAAAAAGCTGATGCATTTTGAAGCAGGGAGGCTGAATTTGGGAGGCTGAAGAGTACGTGTGTGACCACTAGTGGTGGAATTTACAAAATGGAAGAAGCCCAGGAAGGGTCTGTGCAAGCTTTGACATAATTCACTCTCCCTACAAGCAACTCTTAGCTTTTGCGCAAGGAAACACTTTTGAAAGCATTTTGTTTTGTCAAGTTTTATTTTGCTTTTCCTTGGCAACTGCAGGCAGGACTTGATGTTCTGGGTTTTCTCTCCCCTGGATTTGAGTGTGGGTGAATTTCCATTCTTACTGTTTTGTAAATCATTGCCTAGGCTTTGACAGAGGCACTTTGTAGGCATTGCTGGTATGTGCTTAATGCCTAGTGCAGAACATACCAGACTTCTAATCGCTTATTTGCTGTAACAAATATATCCCAGCAATATTGCCTTCCCTCTGCTCCGGCTGAAACTGCAGAATCTTTCAGTACATTGCATGGAAGGTTTTTCAGTTTATTATCTTTTATTTGAGTATTAAAATAGGGTTGCCAGATAAAATACAATGTCTCCCACTTGAATTTTAGATAAACAGCAAATAATTTTTAGTATAAACCAAAACCCAAGCCAGCTGCCACAAGCAAGAATCGATTCCGACTCCTGGCAACCCATGTGTGCAGAATAGAACAGCTCCATAGGGTTTTCAAGGCTGCAACCTTTTGGAAGCAGATCACGAGGCCTGTCTTCCTAGGTACCTCTGGGTGGATTTGAACTGCCAACTGTTTAGTGAGTAGTTGAGTGCTTAACCATTTTGCTACCCAAGGACAAATTTTTAATGTAGGTAAGTCCCAAATATTGTTTGGGACCTACTTATACTAAGAAAGCATTTGTTGTTTATGTGAAATTGAAGCTCACCTGGACAGCCTATATTTTTATTTGCTGACTCTCACTTCTTGTTGTTGGTTGTTGTGGAGTCAACCAGGTAGTTCTGCTGAATCTGACAAGTCTAATTAAACTCACAGACTCAGGCAGCACTGCCGACTAGCATTTTCCCCCAGTGAACAGGGAGATGTTTAGTGGAGGAGTTTGCTTTCCCTTAAGGTCTTCTGCTCTGCCCAGGGGGATTGAGGTCCCCAGGTGTGGTGCTGGCCAGAGAAGGTCTCCGGATGAGGAGGTAGAGAGCTCATCTTCTGAGAAAACACAGCCACTGCCAGCTGAGTCCAGGCTGTTGTTAGCAGGAACAATTTCGAACAAAACACTCCAGCTGCTTAAGTTAAATTTTAAAAAAAGAAAGAAAGAAAAAGGCAATTGAGGGACTTTGTAGTTGTGATTGCCCTTGTGGAAGCAGAGACCCCCTGCTGCCTGGCACAGTGTGTGCCCAGCGAAACCAAGAAGAAAGCGGTGGTGTGGGACAGGCGTTGTGGATAACAGGGAAGGAGGCACCACAGGGTGCCCCAGCCAGTGGGAGTGATGGAGCAAGAATGTGGAAGCCCTGACCTTTGATGCCAGCTTGTAGAGCAGATCTCAGACAGCAGACAGAGGGAGATTCAGGCTGGAACAGTGGGAAAAACAAATAAACAAAACCGGTTGTGGAGTCAACGCCAACTCAGGGAGATGCCCTGTGTGTGTGAGAATATAACTGTGCTTCCTAGGATTTTTAATGGCCAGGCCTTTTCTCCAAGGCACCTCTGGGTAGACTCAAACCCTCAGCCTTTTGGTTAGCAGCCTAGCACGTTAACCATTTGCACCACCCAGGGACTCTGGCACTGTAAAAAGCATGCGCTAAATCCAACGGCAAGTTCCCCCCACTGTCCCAGAGAGTGGAGCAGTGAGACACCATGCACGGCGTTTGCTGAAACTGGCAGCCAGCTTTCTTGGAAAGGGGTGTCGGGAAGATGCTGTGATAGCCTGGAAAGAAAGGTTCCTAATCTCCTGGTGGCAGGGCTTCCCTATCAAGCAAGCAAGCCAGAGAGGAAGCAAAGGGCAGGAGCGGAGGTGGTAGATAAGGGTGGTTGTTGCTGATGGGAGACATCCAAAATGAATTCTGGTTGGAAATAAGAACTAGCTGGGTGACCTTGGACACATACATTTACTACTCTGTGCTTCAGTTGCCTCATATAAAGAACGATTTTGTGGGCATCATCTAGTTGATTCTAACTGACATCAACTCCATGTGACAAAGTAGAACTACCCCAAAGGGTTTCCTTGGCTGTCATTTTTATGGAAACAGATCCCCAGATCTTTCTCCTGAAGAGCCACTGGGTGAGTTCAAACCATCAACCTTTTGATTAGCAGCCAAGGGCTAAACTGTTTCACCACGAATAAGTTAGTCTTAAAGGTGGGCTCTTCCAGCTCTGATCTCATTGTTCAACTGGTTGTTGTTGTTGTTAGGTGCCCTCAAGTCAGTTTCGATACAGCGACCCTATGTACAACAGAACAAAACACTGCCTAGTCCTGTGCCACGCTCACAATTGCTGTTGCGCGTGAGCCCGTTGTTGCAGCCACTGTGTCAACCCATCTTGCTGAGGGTCTTCCTCTTCTCCACTGGCCCTGTACTTTACCAAGCATGATGCCCTTCTCCAGGGAATGATCCCTCCTGACAACATGTCCGAGTATGTGAGGTTTAGTCTCACCATAGTCGTCTTTTGAGTGCCTTCCAACCTGGGGGACTCATCTTCTGGCACTATATCAGACAATGTTCTGCTGCTATTCATAAGGTTTTCACTGGCTAATTCTTTTCAGAAGTAGACTGCTGGGTCCTTCTTCCTAGTCTGTCTCAGTCTGGAAGCTTAGCTGAAACCTGTCCGCCATGAGTGACTCTGTTGGTATCTGAATGCTGGTAGCATAGCTTCCAGCATGACAGTAACATGCAAGTCTCCACAATACAACAAACTGACAGACACCTGAGGGTGTTCAATTGGACTGCTCCAAATTGGAATAACCCTGCCACCAAAGTCAGGTCAGTTACTCACACTATAAAAAAGAACAGAATGACAAGTTTGCAAAAAAAAAAATTAAAAAGGGAAGCAAGTTTGTCATTCTCTGCATGATTATCAACATTATTTTTTATCTTCCAGGATCAGAAGTTCATTACCTAATGGCTGAAGGATGTGTGGAGCATTCAGGGAATGTGATAAGCATTAATAAATTGATGCTGAGGCAAAACAAAAATTTATTTCTAGTGATTTTGGTATCAACACAGTGTCAGTAGAGTTTGGAAACATAGATAATATTGTTTCACTTTTTTTTTCAAATGAAGATAATTATGGGCACCTTGTAATAGCTACCTGTGTATATATATGTAGAGTGAGAGAGAAATAAAGCAAATGTAGCAAAAATGTTAGTAATTAGTGAATCTAAAGGTATTCAATGGAAGTGTAACTCTAGGTTTTCACAGGTGTATTCAGGTAACTACTACTTAAATGGTCAAAGCATGGTATTTGAATGGAAAACAGGCTTTTAAATCTACAAGATAAGAAATGAGAGCAGTGGTTGTATTAGTTATTAAAGGCATCAAGTACAGAGAAGGAATTACCATTGCATGAATGCTAAGAATTTATGGAAGTATTTAGTATTAATAAAATGTTCTCTTTTCCAAAAACAGGCACAGATGGGGTTACTTTATAATTTCATTCATTTTGGAACTTTATATCCAATTTGAAAAGCATTTTAAATTTCTGTATGTTATAGATTGAATTGTTTCCCCCCAAAATATGTGTTGTAAATCCTAACCTCTATGCCCGTGGTTATAATACCATTTGGGAATGGGTTGTCCTTGTTAAGTGAATGAAGCAGGATTAGGGTGGGTTGTGTCTTGAGTCAATGTCTTTTGAGATATAAAAGAGATTAAATAAGCCGGCAAGCAGAGATGGGTGAAGATTGATGCCAAGCCACATAGAGATCTCCAAGGAGCCGGAAAGAAGCTGACGAGAGAAGGACTTTTCCCCTGAGCTGGCACAGAGACAGCCTTCCCCTAGAGTCGGCACCCTGATTTTGGACTTCTAGCCTTCTAACTGTCAGAGAATGAATTTCTGTTTGTTAAAGCCATCCACTCGTGGTGTTTCTGTTATAGCAGCACTAGATGACTAAGACACTGTACCAGGGTCTGGGCAAAACTTGCAGGAACTGGAATTCACCCCTGCTAGCCACAGCTGCCATTGAGCGGGTTACAGTGCTCAATCCATAATTGATTACGGCTCCACTAATTCTCCTTGTTCTTTAGCTACGACCAAATACTTTTCATTAAAACTGAAGAGTCAGCTCTATGTCTGCTTTATTTTGATAATTCACCAAATCAGGACTGTGTGAAATTTGACCCTTCCGTAAATTCTGTTCAATTTTTTGAACTTGGAATGCGGGGGGTCGGGGGATGGGAAAAATGTATAAAACATGGTCCTTGCTCTCAATGAGCTTACAGTCTAACTGTGGTAGGACACAGGTTGCATTAGTCTGATTAAGGACGAACTTTCTAGCTCCAGAATGTAATCAGAAAAAAAAAAAGCAGGTTCTTATTCTCTAAGGAGTAGAACTTTATGCAGCCCCATGCGGTATAGGTAAATCCCAGCAAGCTTCAACATCATCTTTGCCAGCCCTTCCAGGTAAAGAATAGAGTGTTCTCAGAGAGGAAAGAGGAAGCAGTTGTTCTGATAAGCCAGGGGACATCCTGTGGCCTTGAGCTACCCTGCAGAGAATGCCAGAGGGCCCTCTCTATTTGTGGGGTCAGTGGTGGAGTCCTGACTCACATCAAGAGGGTCAGTTTTCAAGGGCTGAGCTGCATTGGCACAATAGTTTATCAGTCCTATAAAAATGTATGCCAAAAAGTCAGCCCCAAACTTACACTTCAAATATAACATCGGGGCCTAAATTTAAGTAGAGTTCCTGGGCGTCACAAACGGTTGATGCACTAGGCTGCTAATCAAATGTTTGGAGGTTTGAGGCCACCCAGAGGCACCTCAGAAGAAAGGCCTGGTGATCTACTTCCAAAAACTCAGCCATTGAAAGCCCTATGAGGCACAGTTCTACTCTGACATATATGGGGCCGTCATGAGTCAGAGTCAACTGGATGGCAACTGGTAGTGTATTGGTAAATTTAAGCTACTGTTTCACAAACAGTAGCTTAAATTTACCAAGTTTGGTGGAACTCTTTGGTAGAACAAATTCTGGGAGCCCACTTTCGGTCTCAATAAATTTGGAGGAACAATCTGATGACTAGAGCAAGCCTAAAGTCTTGTTATAAAATGGTATTTTCAGGGAAGACACAGGCTCCCCATAGAGATTATCCAGGGAACTCTACCAAGACACAGAGCTGTGTTGGAAAAATAAGGTGCAAAGCAAAATGAAATAAAGGCTGAATAGAATTACAAGGCATGTGTTTTGAGAGCACAGAGAGGAACAAGAAAGACTGGTTCTGGAACAATCAGGACAGGCTTCACAAAGAAAGAGCAGATTTTAAGAGCAAGTCTTGGTGGGTGGTTGGGATTTTCACAAGCAAATAGTGGAGAAACATGATTCCTGAGCACAGGTAAAGCAAAAATCCCAAATAATATATTAAAAAAAAAAAAAAGGTAAAATAACACCAAGAAGAAGCAATCAGCAAAATCCAAAATTTAGGGCTCTCTGCAGGACGATTGATCTTGTTTCCGTCAAGTCAATATTCTGGAAAGAGGCAGTGGTGGAGCAAGGAATAATCTCTCTCTCTATTTTAAATTTTTATTGTGGTTTAAGAGCAAGTTTACAAATCAAGTCAGTCTCTCACACAAAAACCCATATACACCTTGCTACATACTCCCAGTTACTCTCCCCCTAATGAGACAGCCCACTCCCTCCCTCCGCTCTCTTTTTTCGTGTCCATTTCGCCAGCTTCTAACCCCCTCTATCCTCTTATCTCCCTTCCAGGCAGGAGATGCCAACATGCTCTCAAGTGTCCACCTGATCCAAGAAGCTCACTCCTCAACAGCATCCCTCTCCAACCCATTGTCCAGTCCAATCCCTGTCTGAAGAGTTGGATTCGGGAATGGTTCTTGTCCTGGACTAACAGAAGGTCTGGGGACCATGACCACCAGGGTCCTTCCAGTCTCAGTCAGACCATTAAGTCTGGTCTTTTTATGAGAATTTGGGGTCTGCATCCCACTGCTCTCTTGCTCCCTCAGGGGTTCTCTGTTGTGTTCCCTGTCAGGGTAGTCATCGGTTGTAGCTGGGCACCATCTAGTTCTTCTGGTCTCAGGATGATGTAGTCTCTGGTTTATGTGGCCCTGTCTCTTGGGCTGTAATTGCCTTGTGTCCTTGGTGTTCTTCATTCTCCTTTGATCCAGGTGGGTTGAGACCAATCGATGCATCTTAGATGGCCGCTTGCTAGCGTTTAAGACCCCAGGTGCCACTCTTCAAAGTGGGATGCAGAATGTTTTCTTAATAGATTTTATTATGCCATTTGACTTAGTTGTCCCCTGAAACCACGATCCCCAAACCCCTGCCTCTGCTACTCTGGCCTTCGAAGCATTCAGTTTATTCAGGAAACTTCTTGCTTTTGGTTTAGTCCAGTTGTCCTGACCTCTCCTGTATTGTGCGTTGTCTTTCCTTTCACCTAAAGTAGTTCTTATCTACTATCTAATTAGTGAATGCTCCTCTCCCATCCTCCTTCCCTTCCCCCTCTTGTAACCATCAAGGTATTTTTTCTTCTCTGTTTAAACTATTTCTCAAGTTCTTGTAACTGTGGTCTCATATAGTATTTGTCCCTTACCAACTGACTAATTTCACTCAGTATAATGCCTTCCAGGTTCCTCCATGTTATGAAATGTTTCACAGATTTATCACTGTTCTTTATCGATGAGTAGCATTCCGCTGTGTGAATACACCCTAATTTAATTATCCATTCATCTGTTGATGGGCACCTTGGTTGCTTCCATCTTTTTGCTATTGTAAACAGTGCTGCAATGAACATGGGTGTGCATATATCTGTTCGCGTGAAGGCTCCTATTTCTCTAGGTTATATTCCGTGGAGTGGGATTACTGGATCATATGGAAGTTCTATTTCTAGCTTTTAAAGGAAGTGTTAAATCAATTTCCAAAGTGGTTGTACCATTTTACATTCCCACCAGCAGTGTAGAAGTGTTCCAATCTCTCCACAACCTCTCCAACATTTATTACTTTGTGTTTTTTGGATTAATGCCAGCCTTATTGGAGTGAGATGGAATCTCAATGTAGTTTTGATTTGCATTTCTCTAATGACTAATGATCATGAACATTTCCTCATACATATGTTAGCTACCTGAATGTCTTCTTTAGTGAAGTGTCTGTTCAGATCTTTTGCCCATTTTTTAATTGAGTTATTTGTCTTTTTGTAGTTGTTTTTGCAGTATCGTGTAGATTTTAGAGATCAGGTGCTGATCAGAAATGTCATAGGTAAAAACTTTTTCCCCGTCTGTAGGTAATCTTTTTACTCTTTTGGTGAAGTCTTTGGATGAACATAAGTGTTTGATTTTTAGGAGCTCCCAGTTATCTAGTTTTTCTTCTACGTTCTTTATAATGTTTTGTATACTGTTTATGCCATGTATTAGGGCTCGTACTGTTGTCCCTATTTTTTCTTCCATGATCTTTATCGCTTTAGATTTTATATTTAGGTCTTTGATCCATTTTGAGTTAGTTTTTGTGCATGGAGTGAGGTATGAGTCTTGTTTCATTTTTTTGCAGATGGATATCCGGTTATGCCAGCACCATTTGTTAAAGAGACTGTCTTTTCCCCATTTAACTGTTTTGGGGCCTTTGTCAAATATCAGCTGCTCATATGTGGATGGATTTATGTCTGGATTGTCAATTCTGTTCCATTGGTCCATGTATCTGTTGTTGTAGCAGTACCGGGCTGTTGTGACTACTATGGCGGTATAATAGGTTCTAAAATCAGGTAAAGTAGGGCCTCCTACTTTGTTGTTCTTTTTTAGTAATGCCTTATTTATCCAGGGCCTCTTTCCCTTCCATATAAAATTGATGATTTGTTTCTCCATCTCATTGAAGAATGTCATTGGGATTTGGATGGGAATTGCATTAAATGTATAGATTGCTTTTGGTAGAATAGACATTTTTATAACGTTAAGTCTTCCTATTCATGAGCAAGGTATGTTCTTCCACTTATATAAGTCTCTTTTGGTTTCTTGCAGAAGCGTACTATAGTTTTCTTTGTATAAGTCTTTTACATCTCTGGTAAGATTTATTCCTAAGTATTTTATCTTCTTGGGGGCTACTGTAAATGGCATCGATTTGGTGATTTCCTCTTCAATGTTCTTTTTGTTGGTGTAGAGGAATCCAACTGATTTTTGTATGTTCATCTTGTATCCCGATACTCTGCTGAACTCTTCTATTAGTTTCAGTAGTTTTCTATAGGATTCCTTAGGGTTTTCTGTGTATAAGATCATGTCATCTGCAAATAGAGATACTTTTACTTCTTCCTTGCCAATCTGGATGCCCTTTATTTCTTTACCTGGCCTAATTGCTCTGGCTAGGACTTCCAGCACAATGTTGAATACAAGTGGTGATAAAGGGCATCCTTGTCTGGTTCCCGATCTCAATGGGAATTATTTCAGGCTCTCTCCATTTAGGGTGATGTTGGCCGTTGGCTTTGTATAAATGCCCTTTATTATGTTGAGAAATTTTCCTTCTATTCCTGTTTTGCTGAGAGTTTTTATCATGAATGAGTGTTGAACTTTGTCAAATGCCTTTTCTGCATCAATTGATAAAATCAAGTGATTCTTGTCTTTTGTTTTATTTATGTGGTGGATTACATTAATTGTTTTTCTAATGTTGAACCATCCCTGCATACCTGGTATGAATCCCAGATGGTCATGGTGAATTATTTTTTTGATATGTTGTTGAATTCTATTGGCTAGAATTTTGTTGAGGATTTTTGCATCTAAGTTCATGAGGGGTATACGTCTGTAATTTTCTTTTCTTGTGGTGTCTTTACCTGGTTTTGGTAACAGGGATATGGTGGCTTCATAGAATGAATTTGGTAGTATTCCATCCTTTTCTATGCTCTGAAATACCTTTAGTAGTAGTGGTGTTAACTCTTCTCTGAAAGTTTGGTAGAACTCTGCAGTGAAGCTGTCCGGACCAGGGCTTTTTTTTTTGTTGGGAGTTTTTTGATCACCTTTTCAATCTCTTCTTTTGTTATGGGTCTATTTAGTTGTTCTACCTCTGTTTGTGTTAGTTTGGGTAGGTAGTGTGTTTCTAGGAATTCATGCATTTCTTCTAGGTTTTCAAATTTGTTAGAGTACAATTTTTTGTAGTAATCTGATATGATTCTTTTAATTTCAGTTGGGTCTGTTGTAATATCATCCCTCTCATTTCTTATTTGGGTTATTTGCTTCCTCTCCTGTTTTTCTTTTGTCAGTTTGGCCAATGGTTTATCAATTTTTTGATTTTTTCAAAGAACCAGCTTTTGGTCTTGTTAATTCTTTCAATGTTTTTCTGTTTTCTGTTTCATTTAGTTCTGCTCTAATTGTTATCATATTTGTTTTCTTCTGGTACCTGGGGGTTTCTTTTGTTGCTCTCTTTCTATTTGTTCAAGTCGTAGGGATAGTTCTTTGATTTTGGCCCTCCTTTTTGGATATATGCATTTATTGATATAAATTGGCCTCTGAGCACCACTTTTGCTGTATCCCAAAGGTTCTGATAGGAAGTGTTTCCATTCTCATCGGATTCTGTGAATTTCTTTATTCCATCCTTAATGTCTTCTATAATCCAGTCTTTTTTGAGCAGGGTATTGTTCAGTTTCCAATTGTTTGATTTCTTTTGTCTGCTTTTTCTGTTATTGATTTCCAGTTTTATGGCCTTATGGTCAGAGAAGATGCTTTGTAATATTTTAAATGTTTTGGATTCTGTTAAGGCTTGCTTTATGACCTAATTTGTGGTCTATTCTAGAGAATGTTCCATGTGCACTAGAAAAGAAAGTATAGTTGGTTGCTCTTGGGTGGAGTGTTCTGTATATATCTACGAGGTCAAGTTGGTTGATTGTGGCATTTAGATCTTCCGTGTCTTTATTGAGCTTCTTTCTGGATGTCCTGTCCTTCACCGAAAGTAGTGTGTTGAAGCCTCCTACTATTGTTGAGGAGCTGTCTATCTCACTTTTCAGTGCTGATAGAGTTTGTTTTATGTATCTTGCAGCCCTGTCATTGGGTGCATAAATATTTAATATGGTTATATCTTCTTGGTATCAAATCAAAAACACCAAACCCACTGCGGTCGAGTTGATTCCGACTCGTAGTGACCCTATAGGACAGGGTAGAACTCTCCCATAGAGTTCCCAAGGAGCGTTTGGCGGATTCAAACTGCTGACCTCTTGGTTAGCAGCCATAGCACTTAACCACTATGCCACCAGGGTTTCCCTTCTCGGTATACTGTCCATCTAATCATTATATAGTGCCCTTCCTTATCCTTTATGATGGATTCGACTTTAAAGTCTGTTTTGTCAGAAATTAATATTGCCACTCCTGCTCTTTTTTTTTTTATTGCTGTTTGCTTGATATATTTTTTCCATCTTTTGAGTTTTAGTTTGTTTTTTTCTCTAAGTCTAAGGTGTGTCTTTTGTAGGCAGCATATAGATGAATCATGTTTTTTAATCCATTCTGCCACTCTGTCTCTTTAGTGATGTGTTTAGTCCATTTACATTCAGCATAATTATGGATAGGTATGAATTTAGTGCTTTCATCTTGATGTCTTTTTTTGTGTGTTGTTGACAGTTTCTTTTTCCCATTTAATTTTATGTGCTGAGTAGATTATCTTTATATATTGTCCTTTCCTCATATTCATTGTTGTTGATTTTGTTTCCGCTGAGTCTCTATTTTTTTCTTGTATTTTATTTTGATGTGTAGGATAGTTTGTCTCCTTTGTGGTTACCTTATTATTTACCCCTATTTAAACCTAACTTTTATTTCTTTGTATCATCTTATCTTCCTCTCTGTATGGAAGATCTATGACTACATTTCTTAGCCTCTCTTTATTGTTTTAATGTTGTCTTCTTTTACACAATAAAATTGCTGTTTCCCTGTTTTGAGCGTTTTTTTATCTTGATTTATTTTTGTGATTTCCCTGTCTGGGTTGACTTCTGATTGCTCTGCCCAATGTTCTAGTCTTGGGTTGATACTTGATATTATTGATTTTCTAACCAAAGAATTTCCTTTACTATTTCTTGTAGTTTTGGTTTGGTTTTTATGAATTCCCTAAACTTCTGTTTATCTGGAAATGTCCTAATTTCACCTTCATATTTGAAAGACAGTTTTGCTGGATATATGATTCTTGGTTGCCAATTTTTTTTCTTCAATTTTTTTATATAAGCCATCCCATTGCCTTCTTGCCTGCATGGTTTCTGCCGAGTAGTCCGAGTTTGTTCTTATTGACTCTCCTTTGTAGGTGACTTTTCTTTTTATCTTTAGCTGCTGTTAAAATCTCTATCTTTGGTTTTGCTGAGTTTGGTTATAAAATATCTTGGTGACTTTCTTTTAAAATCTACTTATGTGGAGTTCAATGAGTATCTTGGATAGATAGCTTCTCATCTTTTTTGATATCAGGGAGGTTTCTGCCAACAAATCCGTCCCTGTTTTGGTACTACAATCACTTGTAGGTTATTTCTCTTGATAGAGTCCCATGTGATTCTTAAGGTTTCTTCATTTTTTAAAATCCTTTTATCTGATTTTTCGTCAAATATAGTAGTGCCAAGTGCTTTATCTTCAAGTTCAGAAATTCTACTTTCCACTTGCTCAATTCTGCGCCTCTGACTTTCTATTGAGTTCTCTACTTCTCTGATTTTATTGTTAATCTTCTGAATTTCTGGTTGCTGTCTGTCTATGGATTTTTCCACCTTATTAAATTTTTCATTATGTTCCTGAAAAATCTTTTTAATTTCTTCAATTGCTTTATCTTTGTGTTCCTTGGCTTCTTTTGTGTATTGCCTCATTTCCTTCCTAATGTCTTGAAGGGTTCTGTATATTAATCTTTTGTATTCTGCCTCTGGTAATTCTAGGAAGGCACCTTCATCTAGAAGATCCCTGGATTCTTTGTTTTGAGAGCTTGTTGAGGCAATTATGGTCAGTTTCTTTATATGACTTAATATTGACTGTTGTCTCCAAGCCATCTATAAGTTATTGTATTAGTTTATTTTATGTTTGCTTACTGTGTTGTAGCTTCTTGCTTTGTTTTGTTTTGATATGCCCAGATGGGTTGCTTGAGTGAGCTAGCTTGATTATTTTTGCCTTTGGGGCTCTGATGTCCTGTCCCCAGATGGCTAGAGCTGTTATCAGGTATATCATTCTAGGAGTCCATTCACTTTTCTTATATGAATTCAGCTCAGGTTTCTAGGTAGCTGATTATCAAGTGTGTGGTTCAGGCTCTGTCCTACAGTCTTAGAGGGGCAGGAGTGATTGGTGTAGGTGCCAGTATCTGATTGCAGCAGGGGGTCATGCTCTGAGCAAGGTGGGGGCTAAGAATCATCCCCCAAGTTTCTGAGGAAAGCATGTCCCTATTCCCTAGAGTGTACAGGTGGGTAGGTTCTGTAGACGGAACATGGGCACCCAGTGTTTTTGGTTGTAAGGGCTGGGAGGCACCAGTTATCCTTGGACCCCTGCTGTGGTTGGCTGGGTGACCTGAATGGAGCTATCAGTCCTTAGGCCCCACGTGTGGGTAGGTGAGGACCCTGAGAAAGATCAAACACCCACTTCCCTGCCTCACAGCTGAAATGGTTGGAGTCTGCAAACAAGGGTCTAGTCTCCTGAGATATGCCCACACACATCCATGCAGAGGGAAAAGGTGCTCAAAGTCCACGGACCGTTTATGCCTGGACAGGAGTTGCTTCTGTCCTGAGTTCCCCCAGTTAGTACAGCTGGTGAATTATCTTTTCCCCCAATTGCAAATTTATTACTCCTCCAAGGTTGGGAGGATGGCTGTAGGCTCTCAACAGGGCCTATCTCAGGCCCAGGGAAATCAGCCACTGAAGCCGACTTGGGAGTGGGGTTGGGGGGGACATGGTAAAACATATGCAAGTACTTAGCTTTTGCTTGGAACGCTGTTCTCCTCTGGTTCCAGAGGTGTGAGTAGGCTGTGTGGCTGGCTGCTTCTTCCTGAGGAAACTGTGGCCAAAAGCTAGTACCATCCTGCCACTGCTGCTCCTGGGAATGGTGCTTGAGGGCTCCCCATGATTCAGGTCTGATAACTCCTCTCTGCTTCTGAACTGTCTCTTCCTCCCCCTTCCCCTAAGTTTGTTTTCTAAGCTTGCCTTTGATGCTCAGGACTCCTTGCTTGTCAAAAATATACTTGTTTCACTTGTTTTTTCAGGTCTTTTTTGGTAAGAGGCCTCGTCAGAAGCGTCTGTCTATTCTGCCATCTTGGATCCGCATTCTCCAATTTTTTTTTTAATTAATTTTTATTAAGCTTCAAGTGAACATTTACCATTCCAATCAGTCTGTCACATGTAAGTTTACACACATCCCACTCCCTTCTCCCACTTGCTCTCCCCCTATTGAGTCAACCCCCTCAGTCTCTCGTTTCGTGCCAATTTTGCCATCTTCCCTCTTTCTCTATCTTCCCATCCCCCCTCCAGTCAAGAGTTGCCAACACACTCTCCAGTGTCCACTTGAGTTAATTAGCTCACTCTTCCTCAGCATCTCTCTCCCCGCTGCTGACCAGTCCTTTTCATGCCTGATGAGTTGTCTTCAGGGATGGTTCCTGTCCTGTGCCATCAGAAGGTCTGGGGAGCATTGTCTCCGGGATTCCTCTAGTCACAGTCATACCATCAAGTATGGTCTTTTTATGAGAATTTGGGGTCTGCATCCCATTGGTCTCCTGCTCCCTCAGGAGTTGTCTGTTGTGCTCCCTGACAGGGCAGACATCGATTGTGGCCGGGCACCAACCGGTTCCTCTGGTCTCAGGATAATGTAGGTCTCTGGTTCATGTGGCCCTTTCTGTCTCTTGGATTCTTAGTTGTCGTGTGACCTTGGTGTTCTTCCTTTGCCTTTGCTCCAGGTGGGTTGAGACCAATTGATGTATCTTAGATGGCCGCTTGTTGGCATTTAGGACCCCAGACGCCACATTTCAAAGTGGGATGCAGAATGTTTTCATAATATAATTGTTTTCCCCATTGACTTAGAAGTCCCCTCAAACCATGTTCCCCAGACCCCAGCCCCTGCTCGGCTGACCTTTGAAGCTTTCATTTTATCCCAGAAACCTCTTTGCTTTTAGTCCAGTCCAATTAGACTGACCTTCCTTGTATTGAGTGTTGTCTTTCCCTTCACCCAAAGCAGTTCTTATCTACTGATTGATCAATAAAAAACCCTCTCCCTCCCACCCTCCCTCCCCCCTTTGTAACCACAAAAGTATGTGTTCTCCGTTTTTTCTATTTCTCAAGATCTTATAATAGTGGTCTTATACAATATTTGTCCTTTTGCCTCTGACTCATTTCGCTCAGCATAATGCCTTCCAGATTCCTCCATGTTGTGAAATGTTTCAGAGATTCGTCACTGTTCTTTATCGATGCGTAGTATTCCATTGTGTGAATATACCACAATTTATTTACCCATTCATCCGTTGACGGACACCTTGGTTGCTTCCAGCTTTTTGCTATTGTAAACAGAGCTGCAATAAACATGGGTGTGCATATATCTGTTTGTGTGAAGGCTCTTGTATCTCTAGGGTATATTCCGAGGAGTGGGATTTCTGGGTTGTATGGTAGTTCTATTTCTAACTGTTTAAGATAACGCCAGATGGATTTCCAAAGTGGTTGTACCATTTTACAATCCCACCAGCAGTGTATGAGAGTTTCAATCTCTCCGCAGCCTCTCCAACATTTATTATTTTGTGTTTTTTGGATTAATGCCAGTCTAGTTGGTGTGAGATGGAATCTCATCGTAGTTTTAATTTGCATTTCTCTAATGGCTAATGATCGGGAGCATTTTCTCATGTATCTGTTGGCTGCCTGAATATCTTCTTTAGTGAAATGTGTGTTCATATCCTTTGCCCACTTCTTGATTGGGTTGTTTGCCTTTTTGTGGTTGAGTTTTGACAGAATCATGTAGATTTTTGAGATCAGGCGCTGGTCTGAGATGTCATAGCTGAATATTATTTCCCAGTCTGTAGGTGGTCTTTTTACTCTTTTGGTGAAGTCTTTAGATGAGCATAGGTGTTTGATTTTTAGGAGCTCCCAGTTATCGGGTTTCTCTTCATCATTTTTGGTAATGTTTTGTATTCTGTTTATGCCCTGTATTAGGGCTCCTAGGGTTGTCCCAATTTTTTCTTCCATGATCTTTATTGTTTTAGTCTTTATGTTTAGGTCTTTGATCCACTTGGAGTTAGTTTTTGTGCGTGGTGTGAGGTATGGGTCCTGTTTCATTCTTTTGCAAATGGATATCCAGTTATGCCAGCACCATTTGTTAAAAAGACTATCTTTTCCCCAATTGACTGACACTGGGCCTTTGTCAAATATCAGCTGCTCATACATGGATGGATTTATATCTGGGTTCTCAATTCTGTTCCATTGGTCTATGTGCCTGTTGTTGTACCAGTACCAGGCTGTTTTGACTACTGTAGCTGTATAATAGGTTCTGAAATCAGGTAGAGTGAGGTCTCCCACTTTCTTCTTCTTTTTCAGTAATGCTTTGCTTATCCAGGGGTTCTTTCCCTTCCATATGAAATTAGTGATTTGTTTCTCTATCCCCTTAAAATATGACATTGGTATTTGGATTGGAAGTGCATTATATGTATAGATGGCTTTTGGTAGAATAGACATTTTTACTATGTTAAGTCTTCCTATCCATGAGCAGGGTATGTTTTTCCACTTAAGTATGTCCTTTTGAATTTCTTGTAGCAGAGTTTTATAGTTTTCTTTGTATAGGTCTTTTACATCCTTGGTAAGATTTATTCCTAAGTATTTTATCTTCTTGGGGGCTACTGTGAATGGTATTGATTTGGTTATTTCCTCTTCAGTGTTCTTTTTGTTGATGTAGAGGAATCCAAGTGATTTTTGTATGTTTATTTTATAACCTGAGACTCTTCCAAACTCTTCTATTAGTTTCAGTAGTTTTCTGGAGGATTCCTTAGGGTTTTCTGTGTATATAATCATGTCATCTGCAAATAGTGATAACTTTACTTCTTCCTTGCCAATCCGGATACCTTTTATTTCTTTGTCTAGCCTAATTGCCCTGGCTAAGACTTCCAACACGATGTTCAATAAGAGCGGTGATAAAGGGCATCCTTGTCTGGTTCCCGTTCTCAAGGGAAATGCTTTCAGGTTCTCTCCATTTAGAGTGATATTGGCTGTTGGCTTTGCATAGATGCCCTTTATTATGTTGAGGAATTTTCCTTCAATTCCTATTTTGGTAAGAGTTTTTATCATGAATGGGTGTTGGACTTTGTCAAATGCCTTTTCTGCATCAATTGATAAGATCATGTGGTTTTTGTCTTTTGTTTTATTTATGTGATGGATTACATTAATGGTTTTTCTGATATTAAACCAGCCTTGCATACCTGGTATAAATCCCACTTGATCAGGGTGAATTATTTTTTTGATGTGTTGTTGGATTCTATTGGCTAGAATTTTGTTGAGGATTTTTGCATCTATGTTCATGAGGGATATAGGTCTAAAATTTTCTTTTTTTGTAATGTCTTTACCTGGTTTTGGTATCAGGGAGATGGTAGCTTCATAGAATGAGTTGGGTAGTATTCCGTCTTTTTCTATGCTTTGAAATACCTTCAGTAGTAGTGGTGTTAAGTCTTCTCTGAAGGTTTGGTAGAACTCTGCAGTGAAGCCGTCTGGGCCAGGACTTTTTTTTGTTGGAAGTTTTTTGATTACCGTTTCAATCTCTTTTTTTGTTATGGGTCTATTTAGTTGTTCTACTTCTGAATGTGTTAGTTTAGGTAGGTAGTATTGTTCCAAGAATTTATCCATTTCTTCTAGGTTTTCAAATTTGTTAGAGTACAATTTTTCGTAGTAATCTGAAATGATTCTTTTAATTTCATTTGGCTCTGTTGTGATGTGGTCCTTCTCGTTTCTTATTCAAGTTATTTGTTTCCTTTCCTGTTTTTCTTTAGTCAGTCTAGCCAATGGTTTATCAATGTTGTTAATTTTTTCAAAGAACCAGCTTTTGGCTTTGTTAATTCTTTCAATTGTTTTTCTGTTCTCTAATTCATTTAGTTCAGCTCTAATTTTTATTATTTGTTTTCTTCTGGTGCCTGATGGATTCTTTTGTTGCTCACTTTCTATTTGTTCAAGTTGTCGGGACAGTTCTCTGATTTTGGCTCTTTCTTCTTTTTGTATGTGTGCATTTATCGATATAAATTGGCCTCTGAGCACTGCTTTTGCTGTGTCCCAGAGGTTCTGATAGGAAGTATTTTCATTCTCGTTGCTTTCTAAGAATTTCCTTATTCCCTCCTTGATGTCTTCTATAACCCAGTCTTTTTTCAGGAGGGTGTTGTTCATTTTCCAAGTATTTGATTTCTTTTCCCTAGTTTTTCTGTTATTGATTTCTAGCTTCATTGCCTTGTGGTCTGAGAAGATGCTTTGTAATATTTCGATGTTTTGGATTCTGCAAAGATTTGTTTTATGACCTAATATGTGGTCTATTCTAGAGAATGTTCCATGTGCACTAGAAAAAAAAGTATATTTTGCAGCAGTTGGGTGGAGAGTTCTGTATAAGTCAATGAGGTCAAGTTGGTTGATTGTTGTAAGTAGGTCTTGCGTGTCTCTATTGAGCTTCTTACTGGATGTCCTGTCCTTCTCCGAAACTGGTGTGTTGAAGTCTCCTACTATAAATGTGGAGGTGTCTATCTCACTTTTCAATTCTGTTAAAATTTGATTTATGTATCTTGCAGCCGTGTCATTGGGTGCATAAATATTTAATATGGTTATGTCTTCCTGATCAATTGTCCCTTTTATCATTATATAGTGTCCTTCTTTATCCTTTGTGGTGGATTTAAGTCTAAAGTCTATTTTGTGAGAAATTAATATTGCTACTCCTCTTCTTTTTTGCTTATTGTTTGCTTGATATATTTTTTTCCATCCTTTGAGTTTTAGTTTGATTGTGTCTCTAAGTCTAAGGTGTGTCTCTTATAGGCAGCATATAGATGGATCGTGTTTCTTTATCCAGTCTGTGACTCTCTGTCTCTTTATTGGTGCATTTAGTCCATTTACATTCAGCGTAATTATAGATAAATAAGTTTTTAGTGCTGTCATTTTGATGCCTTTTCATGTGTGTTGTTGGCCATTTCATTTTTCCACATGCTTTTTTGTGCTGAGACGTTTTTCTTAGTAGCTTGTGAGATCCTCATTTTCATGTTTAACTTTGTGTTTGTTGAGTCGTTACGTTTTTCTTGGCTTTTTTCTTGAGTTATGGAATTGATATTCCTTTTTGTGGTTACCTTATTATTTACCCCTATTTTTCTAAGTAAAAACCTAACTTGTATCCTTCTATATCACCTTGTATCACTCTCCATCTGGCAGTTCAATGCCTCCTATATTTAGTCCCTCTTTTTGATTATTGTGATTGTTTACCTATTGGTTTCCATGATTCTCTGTTATGTGTATTATTTTGTTTATTTATTTATTTTTTAGAATTAATCTTAATTTGTTTGTTTTTGTGCTTTCCCTATTTGAGTTGCGTTGATATCAGGGCGTTCTGTTTTGTGACCTTGTATTGTGCTGGTACCTGATATTATTGGTCATCAGGCCAAACAATCTCCTTTAGCATTTCTTGCAGTCTTGGTTTAGTTTTTGCAAATTCTCTAAACTTGTGTTTGTCTGTAAATATCTTAATTTCTCCTTCATATTTCAGAGAGAGTTTTGCTGGATATATGATCCTTGGTTGGCAGTTTTTCTCGTTCAATTCTCTGTAAACGTCGTCCCATTCCCTTCTTGCCTGCATGGTTTCTGCTGAGTAGTCTGAACTTATTCTTATTGATTCTCCCTTGAAGGAAACCTTTCTTTTCTCCCTGGCTGCTTTTAAAATTTTCTGTTTGGTTTTGGCAAGTTTGATGATAATATGTCTTGGTGTTTTTCTTTTTGGATCAATCTTAAATGGGGTTCGATGAGCATCTTGGATAGATATCCTTTCGTCTTTCATGATGTCAGGGAAGTTTTGTGTCAGGAGTTCTTCAACTATTTTCTCTCTGTTTTCTGTCCCCCCTCCCTGTTCTGGGACTCCAATCACTCGCAAGTTATCCTTCTTGATAGAGTCCCACATGATTCTTAGGGTTTCTTCATTTTTTTAAATTCTTTTATCTGATTTTTTTTCAGCTATGTTGGTGTTGATTCCCTGGTCCTCCAGAAGTCCCAGTCTACATTCTAATTGCTCGAGTCTGCTCCTCTGACTTCCTATTGCGTTGTCAAATTCTGTAATTTTATTGTTAATCTTTTGGATTTCTATATGCTGTCTCTCTATGGATTCTTGCAACTTATTAATTTTTCCACTATGTTCTTGAATAATCTTTTTGAGTTCTTCAACAGTTTTATCAGTGTGTTCCTTGGCTTTTTCTGCATTTATCCTAATTTCATTTGTGATATCTTTAAGCATTCTGTAAATTAGTTTTTTATATTCTGTATCTGATAATTCCAGGATTGTATCTTCATTTGGGAAAGATTTTGATTCTTTTGTTTGGGGGGTTGGAGAAGCTGTCATGGTCTGTTTCTTTATGTGGTTTGATATGGACTGCTGTCTCCGAGCCATCACTGGGAAACTAGATTTTCCAGGTAATCAGCTAAAAAAAATGCAGTCAAATCCCTATCTGAATTCTCCCTCTGGCTCCAGTTATTCGGATGTTAATGGAGCCGTCTGGGGAGGGTGGGGGAGGGATCAGAGAGCTAGGAGTGTAGCACCACAGAATACGGAGCTGATCACCGCGTTCACGCTCCGCCCCCATCCACCAAAATCCGGGCGGGACGGCTCCCCAGTTGGGACGCTACTCTCCCCACTCCGAGACCAGTCACTTCCTCCCGGGGACTTCTCCCTCCGGTGCGCGACACCGCTTACGCGAACTGGGTGGGTGTCTCCTGCACGAACGGGTGGGCCCGCCCCCAGGGTCTATTCAGGAGAATATAATTGGACTCCGCGCTCACGCCCCGCCAGCTTTCGCCAAGATCCCAGCGGGATGGCTCTCTGGCTGGGATGCTGCTTTCCCCACTCTGAGACCAGTCACTTCCTCCCAGGAACTTCTCCCTCCGGTGCGCCGCGCCACACGTACAAACTTGGTGGGCGTCCCCCCGCACGAACGTGTGGGCCCCGCCCCGGGGTCGCTTTAGGGAAATATAGCTGACCACCCCCCGCTTGCGCCCCGCCCGCTTCTCGCCAAACTCCCAGCGGGATGGCTCCCCTGCTGGGACGCTGCTCTCCCCGCTCCAAGATCAGTCACTGCCTCCCGGGTGCTTCTCCCTCCGGCTGCGCTACTACGTCGCCCGCGCCAACCAGCTAGATTCTCTCCCGGGATGGATTCGGGGGGGTAGGGCTGGGCCCCTTGTCTGTGCCGTCTGCCCCCCTGGGCTCTGCCCCAGATCGGGCTCCGAAGGTCACCTGCCTGGTACGCTGGCTCCCAGTTCTGAAAACTGTCGCTGTCCGCCTGTATTTGTTCGTTTTCCATCTCTAAGTCTGTGCTTGTTGTTCAGAGTTCGTAGATTGTTATGTATGTGATCGATTCACTTGTTTTTCCGAGTCTTTGTTGCAAGAGGGATCCGTGGTAGCATCCACCTAGTCCGCCATCTTGGCCCCGCCTTCTCTAGCTGTGTTTTAAGAAGATTAAAAATGAGCCCACAGAGGAAGCCCATAGAGGTGCACTCCCTCCAGCGCCACTTGTGGATCAGAGCTCCTTCAATCTGCATTGTCTCAGCACCCCTAGGCCTGCTGTAACTGAACTGTAGCCAGCATTTCCACTTAGTTTATGTGAATCGTTAATAGCCTCTGTTGTAGCCTTTAGCCATGCTTAGCTGCCTGCCCAGGCCTTCTGAGTTGATTCCCAAGGTACCGAAGACTTAGTGCTCTGGTTACAAGGTTGCCGGCCTTTTGAGTGGTCTCCCCAACTTTATTAATCCCATAAACCCCGTGGTTTTTAGTGTGCGGTTTTGTAGAACGTGAGGCTTTTCAGTAATGCAAATTTCACGTTATAGCAGAACAATCTGAACTGTTTATTCTCCACCAAAAGGAGAATATTTATCCTCCACTAAAAGGCTACTTGGACAGAAGCTGATTCCATTCTTAGGGTATTATTTTAGACTGGCTGGGAACATTTATTGTCAGAAAGCAAGGATATTTTAGATATTCAGAAGGACTGTTTTGAAAAGACACAGAAACTAGCTGTCTTAGTTATCCAGTGCTACTTTACAGAAATACCACAATCAGATGGCTTTAACACACAGCGTTTGTTCTCTCACAGTTTAGGAGGCTAAAAGTCCAAATTGAGGGTGTCAGCTCCAGGGGAAGTCTCTGTCTCTCTGTTGGTTCTGGGGGAAGTCCTTGTCATCAATTTTCCCGTGGTCTAGGTGTTTCTCAGGCCCAAAGACACACTCCCCTCCTGGTTCTTCTTTCTTGGTGGTGGGAGGTCTGTTCCCTTTCTGCTCGCTTCTCTCTTTTATATCTCAAATGAGATATAAAATGAGATACAACCTAATCCTGTAGATTGAGTCCTACCTCATTAACATAACTGCCTCTAAACCTGGCTCATTAACATCACAGAGGTTAGGATTTACAACACAGGATAATCACATCAGATGACAAAATGGTGGACAACCACACAATATGGGGCATCATGGCCAAGCCAAACTGATATACATTTTGGGGGGATACAACTCAGTCCATAACACTAGCCTCAAAGCTGATCCCATAAGCCAAGTTGTGACAATTTGAGCACCAAAAAATAATAAAAATAAAAAATGATGGTTAATTAGAATATGTTGAATCTGTGGAAAGCTAGGATCAATAATGATATTCAAAGAAAATGAACGAGAATTTCTTTTTCTTTTCAAATAAAAGGTATTATATTTGGGGTGTTTTTATTTAAATAAGCGAAGATGTTAAACCGAAAAAAAAGCAAAGATGTTATTCATGTTTAATCATATGAGTAGTTTCAGGATTGTATATACGCACACACACACGAAGGCAGATGAAATACATGTCAACAAAAGATTGAAAATATTTTATACCCAGGTTTGGGACATCCTTGTTCATATGGTGACTTAGGTACAGTTATTACATGCTAAATTATAAACAGAATCTATAAAAAATCTATAAGGCCTTAAAATTCAATACCATTTTCATTTCCCATTAAAACCAAACCAAACCCATTGCCATCGAGTCGATTCTGACTCCTAGCAACCCTATAGGATGCAGTAGAACTGCTCCAGATGGTTTCCAAGGACCAGCTGGTGGATTCAAATTGCCGATGTCTTGGTTAGCCACTGTGCTGCCAAGGCTCCTCATTTCCCATATAACCTAGAATTTTCAGGTAACACCAATAAGTTGAGAATAAAAAAAAAAAAAAAAACTGGCTAAGGTTTATGCAGCAACTAGATTCTGATGGCCAGAGGTCTTGTCCTTAAGTTCTCATGAATATGGACGGAACTTTCAGGCAGCAGAAAGATGGGATGCTTTCTTCTTACTTATTAGTGGACAGGCTCCTGAGACCGCCTACTTAAGTCTTAAAAGACATTTATTTTGATGATGTATTAATCTATTGCACGTCTCTAATTAAAGGTATCAAAAATTTTAAGTCATAGGATATAAGAACCTCTCTTCCCCTCCCTGCCCCATCCAGCTCAACTGACCTTGATGGATTAGGTTACAACCCTGAGTGTGAAGGCACTTCGAAGACAATTTGTAGCCTTGAAGTGAAGTGGATTTTGCCTTTTAAGTAGATCGTAAATATGTAGAACTCTGCTTCTTAGTATTTATTTGCTGTTTGGTGGTTCTAGCAGTTATTCCTGGCTATCCTTGGTGGATGTTGTTGTTAGCTGTTATTAAGTCGATAACTGACTCATGGCGACCCCATGCACCACAGGTTGTGATCCACAGGGTTTTCATTGGCTGATTTTTCAGAAGTACATTGCCAGGCCTTTCTTCCTAGTCCTTCTTAGTCTGGAAGCTCCACTGAAACCTGTTCAGCATCATAACAACACACAAGCCTACACTGACAGTGGTAGCTATGCAAGAGGTACACTGGCCATAAGCATTGCAAAGACAATTCAGCTATGGTACTTACTGATCTTCAAGGAGAAGAAGATATCAATGTTTTATATTTCGGTCTGTGGCCATGGTCCAGGACTTATATAATGGCTTTAGAAACCTGTAAAGGTAAATAATCCAGGAATTTTTTTTTTCCTAATGTTGCTTAGACTAAAATATGCTGATGTGGAATTTTAGACTGATAAAAAGTTGTCTGAGTTACTCTGCTAAAGAATTGCAAAAAGGCTTATCTTAATGAGAAATAAGACAAGTTCTGACGTAGTCGAAACAAGTGACTAAAACAGACAGAACATTTGAGGTAAGGAGAATCTATGGATGTTAATTAATTTGAAGTCTGAGGCACTTTGGGGGCAGACCCTAAAAGTAAGATGTCCGAAAATCTGCAGTCAGTAGGCCTCCAATCTCACTCACGTTATGCAAATTTATCTGTCAGTTTGTTGCACTGTGGTGGCTTGTGTGTTGCTATGATGCTGGAAGCTATGCCACTGGCATTTCAAATACCAGCAGGATCATCCATTCTAGACAGGTTTCGGTGGAGGTTCCAGACTAAGATAGGCTAGGAAGAAAGGCCTGGCAATCCACTACTGAAGATTAGCCAATGAAAGCCTTATGGATCACAACAGAACATGGTCTGACTTGGCTTGCTTTGGACATTCATCAGGAGGGATCAATCAATTACTAGCGGAGGACATCATGCTTGGTGAAGTAGAAGGCCAACGAGGGTAAGGGAGACTCTTGGTGAGATGGATTGGTACAATCAATGAGGGACTCGAACACGCTTGCTATTGTGAGAATGACGCAAGACTGGGCAATGTTTTGTGTGTTGTATATAGAGTCGCCATGAGTTGGAGTTAATTTGACAGCAACTGACAACAATGCTAGACATTTTAAGAGAGGTTTTAAAATTTTATTTTTACAAGACACAGGGGCTTGCTGAAAAATATAGCTGCTTAACTGCAGCACCTGTGGTGCTTAAGCCATACTACCAGGAGTTTCTTTGGATGTCTGGGCAAAAACAAACAAAAAAGAGTCAAAATTGTACATATTTTTCTCTCAGTTGTAGAAATAAATAGTAAATTTTCACTTTATTAAATAACTCTAAGCTCTGACATGACTTTCAGCTCCATCGACTCTGAACTGATTTTCCCCCAACATTGGAAATTGGCCAATAAAGTCTCTCTCTCTCTCTTTTTTTTTTCATAAAGACCCTATACAGAGTAGAACTGCCCCACAGGGTTTCCAAGGAACGCCTGTTGGATTTCAACTGCCGACCTTTTGGTTGGCAGCCGAGCTCTTTAACCACTGCACCACCAGGGCTCCAAAGAGTCTCTAGTAGATCTCAGTCAAGCCATGTGAAACCTTGTGCCTTCCACAATATACAAGCCGTACAGTGGAGAAAGCAGCCCATTTCACTTGGGGGAATGAGGTGAGAAAAGCTCATGGAGGAGGTGTGTTTTGAAAGAAGAATAGATATTTGCCAGGCAGATGAGGTACGGTTTAGTGGCTATATGTTCCCCTCCAAAGACCACAGAGCCCTGGTGGTGCAGTGGAGAAGAGCTCTGCTGCTAACCAAAAGGTTGGCAGTTCAAGTCCATCAGCCATTCCCTGGAAACCGTATGGGGTAGTTCTACTCTGTCCTATAGTGTTGCTATGAGTCGGAATCAATTAAAGACCATACACAGCTCCTGGTGGATGACCTCTTCTGTGGCTCAAGGGTACCAAGCTTTCATACCTGCAACTCCCCTTGTCCCCACAGGTGGTAAAGGCTCTCCCCTGTTGCTAGCCCTTAGGTTCTTCACTTCCCCTTGCTAGTTTCCCTTAAGCCTCCCAGACTTTGCAAATAGTTCTTTCATTAAACTCTCCGGTCATCCCTGTTTCTTGCCATCTGTGTTCTGCTAGGACTTTCACAAAAGCCAGAGAATAGTTTCAAAATGAGAGTAACCGACAGTGTCAAATGCCACAGAGGTTTTACCTGATAAGGACTGAAAAGAGGCCATTGTATGTGGCAGTTGGAGCTTGTTGCTGACCTCTACCAGCACAGGTTAAAGGAATGGTGGGACAAAGCCTCATCACAGTGCACTGAAGATCAGATGGGAACCATTGACCCTTCCTTTAAGGAGCCTAGTGATGAAAGCGAAAAGAAGGAGGTAGAATTTTGAGGGAGCTACACCGTGAAGTTTTCTTTAATTTTAATGTTGCAGGGACTTGAACATGCTTATAGCCCGTGGGCAGGAAAAGTTAGCTAGGGAGGACTTGGAAGTGCAAAAAGGGGAAACATCTTAGGGCCATCCCCAAAACTCCTTTACCCTCTACCTCAATCTACCCTGAATTTAAATAAATCTACACTAAATAAATATATAGACTCTAAATAAAAACAGGGTGCTTACTATGTAAACATTGGTTTAACACAAATTGCCTGTATAGATACCCAGGAACTTCCACTACACAGGGCTTAGAGGCTAATCAGATGTGAGAAATGAAAGAGAAAAGCCGGGGACCAGGCAGAAATTTTGACTGGGTTTATGGGATGGATGTCATGATACTGTTGACCACAAAAAAGAATATGAGAAATTGTGTTCCTGGAAGAAAATGCTGCATTTTAGGTGTCAGGAGGATCTATGTGGATTTAGGCAATTGGGGGTTAAGAACATGGGGCTGGAGCTTGGGGAGGAGAGTAGGTTTTGTCATGTGGGTCTGCCATCATCTATAAGGAGCTCGTGGTTAAGGCAGTGGGGTCTAAGGCAAGTGACAAAGAGGATGTGAAGAAAGACTAGAAATGGAGCCTTGAAGAATGCTGTCTTTAAGAGGGGGAGTGTCAGAAGGGAAAAATGAGAAAATGCCATAGAAATAGGAGAGTAAACAGAAAAATACAGCTCATGACAGCCCAGAATGGTCAGCGTTACACCAAGGAAGAGCTAATCAAGAATAATGGCGGAGGACCTTTTTCTTTTACAGAATACATCACTTCTTTTCTGGAAAATTGATTTTTTAATTTATGGCTAATTCTAGAAAAGGGTCTCTCTTTTAACAAAACTTATTAAAAATATTTAGAATTGCTCTGAACCCTTTTAATTTTACAGTTCTGTGATCGACCTCCAAAAGTTGTGCTAGTCTTTGAGCAGAATTCATTACAATCTGTTCAGCATTTCCATCTAAATACTTCATGATATACTAAAAATATTACTTGGATCATCTTGGATTATCAAGTTGAACATTGTTGCCTTTGTCATAGCAGAGTTGTTTCTCACAGACAGAACCAACTCCCATCTGATTGCTCCACGTCTGCATTTGAGTATAAAAATTAGAATCATATTTTTCTAACCGCAACAAATTGTCCTCTGAATATTCACCCCAATCTCTATCACCGAAGTGCTCTTGTGTTCTTGGGGAACTGGTTTTATTTGGAAGCTCTTGGAATAACAGTCCCTGGCACTTGCAACAGCCTTCAAAATATTCACCCCCTCCTCTCTTACACAGAACAGGTTCATCACCATAGGATTGTAAACATTGTGTCTGGCTTATAACCTTACTCAAATCATCGTCCTCAAGTGGACATACAAACTCATTTGCCTCAGTGTCCATTGGGTTGGATTCCATGTTGTGCTCTTTGGAATCTTGTTGTGAGGGTCTTAAGTTTTTCCCTGTAATGATCTTGAGAGGACTGTCTTTTTGAACTGTGTCTATTCCCTGAATGAATGGCTCATAATTACAAATGTCTGAGTCTCATTCATAGCAGGCAGGCTGATCAGTTTGTAAAGGAATGTCAACAGAAGGTGGTGGTGTTTGTGGTAAAATATCCACATTTGAAAATTCTAGGTCTCTCAGTGAACAATGCCATTCTCTTGCCTCTGACTCAGGAGCTATGACATAATCATAAATGAACGTGCCTGGAATCTCCACACTTAAAGGACTGTTGCTCAGGGATTCGGGCAACGTTAATGGATCCTCCAGTTTATTGGCGTTAGAGGCAATTTCCTGATGAGTCTCAAACAAACCAAAGTCTGGACCAGAAATGCGGAGCTTTTCAAAATGATCTTCTTGATTCTCACGTTTCCCCAGAATGTTCTGGAAGGTGATGTTGTCCTCAAGACTCTCTACTGATCTAACGTTGTCTGTCCTTCCCCCTGTGTTCTCTTTCTCCCTATAGCTCTCCTCGCCATATGTCTCGTCTTCAGTCACATTCCTTGTACCCTCCGAACTTCCTGAACTTAGAGTAAATAAAGACCCTTCATCAGAATCGTAGTTGGTCTCCAACTCAAACTGAGTGTCAGAAGGAACATAGTTCTGCAGTGGTTCCTTGTGGGCAGGAGTGACATCCACCTCACTGCCCCATCTTGGAGGAAAGATGGATGGGTCCGCATCTCCCAGATCACTGTGTGTGGCTGTGCTGTCGTAGGCCGAAAGCTCTTCCTCAGGACTCATCTCCTTAAGCATTTGCTGCTGTGTGCTCAGTAAATTAATATATGTGCTCATTTGCATTTCCTTAGAAAATTCCAGCGGAGAGGCTGGAGCTCCTGAAGGTAACTGTTCAGTGCCCCCTCCTTTCTCATTCTCTCCAGTCCTCTGGGCATTGGTATGCATTTGCATTTTAGAGACAGGAGCTGTCATTTCTCTTGAGAGCGATGGGTTTAATTCATTAGGCTCATTATGGATTGAACCAGAGACAGTTTGTAATCTGCTAGCTACTGAAGAGACACTCGTTGAGTGCTCACCGAGAGAATCTTCCTGGGGTATAGTGTCATAATTTAACTCTTCGAGAATATCTTTGCTATAGATGTGATCCTGCGCTGCTGAAATTGGTTTGTTATCATCAGCCTTTGGATGTCTGGGGAGAATGGAATGGGCTGCGCTGCCATTTGGAAGCAGGCTATCATTTCTATTTCCTGTTCCCGTGTTGTTTCCACACTGTGTGGTGCTCTGTTGGCTGCCAGCCCCCTTTCTGCTGCTTCTAAGAGCTCTTTCATAAGCGTCAGCAGTGTGTGGCCTTGGCATCACCAAGACAGAGTCCTGGTTCTCATAGAGGTTTAGACCATGAAAATCTTGGTGCAGAAATGTGGTTGGGGGTTGTATGTTCCCCGCAGCTTCAATTTCATTGTGGAAGCCCTCATTTGAATACGTATTTTTTGAACCCGGGCTTTTGTTCTGGCATCTTTGTTGCCACAGTCTGTCAATATAAGGCCTTGCCAGGGCTCCCAGGCAGAAAGCCACGAAGAACGTGATGAACACTGACAGGCAGACCGCCAGGGTCAGGTCCTGGGAAGGGCCTTTGTTTTCGTCAAGATCTTGATCATCCCGGGCATTTCTAACCCATCTTGGCAGACGTCTCTGCTTCTTGTTGGTATCAGAGCTGACATATTCCTTCTTCTCCGAAGTGGAAAAGCTCAAGGATATTCCTTCCTGGGACCTCTCTGCTTGGCTTGGTAGAAGTTTTTTCATATGATTCAGATGAATGTGAGGGAGGTGGGTCTTCCTGGAAACTCTGATTTTGGGAGTCCACCAGAATGCCTCCTCATTCCCTGAAAGTGGGAGGATAAAACACGTATTGAGCAGACATTAAAATAAGACTTTAGTGGTTTTAAAAGGTTTCAAGAGTCCTTCTCAGTCCTTATCTAGTTATATTGTAAAGTGCACATTCCATGATGATAAGCAGTTTCCAGACAGCTTCTTCTTTTAGTCTAATGCCAACAGTATATATATATATGGCTCAAGCACGTTTACAAACAGCTACATGGCTTACAGAGTCCCTGGGTAGTACAATCAGTTAAGTGCTGTACTACTAACTGAAAGGTTGACAGTTCGAACCCACCTAGAAGTGCCTCAGCAGATAGGCCTGGCCATCTGCTTCCAAAAGGTCACAGCACTGAAAACCTTATGGAGCAGTTCCACTCTGCACTCATGGTGTCACCATGAGTTAGAATCGATGTCAACTAACAACAGGCTTAGGACTGCTGCTCCTAGGCCCAGGAGGTTGTATGTTTCTTAAGCTTCCTGCCTGACTGCTGCCGATTGGAAGAAGAAGAGAGACAGAGGAGGGATGGCCACATCGCTTCTCACTGCCCCATACCCTCACCTACCCACATCTGTGAGAACATTCTTTCAGCCCCTGCAAAATCTGCCTTGGCCCTACCTGTCTTTGCATATTATTTCCTCACCATTCTCCAGTGTTGGGGAATAACAAAAATATTTAAATTTCTCTACTGGTTTCTGATATTCTGCCCTTCACAATCCAAGTGCCAGTTGTGGCTTTTACAACAAAGTGAAATAAGCGTGGCTGACAACATTAAGACTTCTCTCTGATCTTCAGGGATTTCTTCTAACCCTGGGAAGCATAGCCATGTTTCTGTTTTAACAGCGGGCCTGAATAGAACAAAGTCCAGGACTCATTAAACACAGAATAATAATAATGATTTTTTGTTTCCAGTTAGGAGTCTGAGATTTAGCAAAGATAGTTAATAATGAAAAAAAAAAAAAAAAAATCCAGAATGTTCAATACCAGTAACATATTCTTGCAAACTGAGAGAGTGGCAGTGAACAAATCAAAGAAAAATATACTTTTGAAATATGTAGGGTCACACTTTCAGAATACCAGCAAATATTTAAAATAAGGATATTTTAAATTTAAAACTTTTTTTCTTTAATTATTTGCTAAGAATTAGAATAAAAATAGGACATATTGGGGTTTTAGAGCAAAACTCCCTCCTAGTGAATTTTCTGTTCTTGACCAAATCTAATTATTTCTGAGCTATTTGAACTAGGCTTCTTTGACCACATATAGGAAATCATTCATGAACTTAAGAAAACAGGCACCAATGATTATTCTATGACATAACCCAAGTCTCACTAACAAACACGTGGGCCAGAACTCTTGCTATCAATGGAACTGTCATTGTTTTAGGAGCTCTGGTGGTGCAGTGTTAAGCGTTCAGCTGCTAACCGAAAGATCTATGGTTCAAACCTACCAGGTGCTCCATAGCAGTAAGATGTGGCAGTCTGCTTTTGTAAAAACTACAGCCTCGAAAACCCTATGGGGCAGCTCTACTCCGTCCCACAGGGCTGCTATGAGTTGGAACTGACTCTACGGCAACAGGTTTGGTTTTGATTTGGTCATTGTTTTAACTGAGACTAAAATGGGACCATTTCCGAGAGCAAAGAGGTACTACTGACTTACCTATAGACTTGTTGCAAATTTCATTCCACTTTTTCCTCCAGGGTTCAGAAATGAAATCTTGGGAGATTGCCATGCTATCGTCACACTGCCATTGGTTGTCAGCCAAGTCAGCCTCCAGGTGGGGAAGTTCTAGAGCGATGGCCATCATCGGCAGGACGGTGGTCAGAGCATTGCTGCTGAGGTCTACAACCTGTTTGAGAAGAAACAAAGTTAGGAAAAATCTGTGAATAACATGTAGAGGTAAGATAAACTACAGAAAGGCATTGTTGATATCTCTATGAGGGCAATATGCATTAGCAAATATTGAGTTTAAATCTCTGCTCTGCCCTCAACGACTCTGTGAACCGCAGCAAAATTGTTTGATCTCCGTGAGCCTCCTTCCCAGGGTTTTGTAAGGATTAAGTGAAAGCTCTGTGTATGGTGCCTAGACTAGATGCCCATTCATTTCATTTTTCCTTCTTTCTTTCATATCAGTTGTAATTTGTACTGTTGGGTAAAACCTAAACTTACGCGTTGTTGTCAACATCTAGAATTGGATACCAGATCTAGAATTTCTAGAAGCACTATGATCTTGAAAGCGGCCGACAATACAGAATGAGAGGTGAGGACAGAACTCAGAAGAATTGTGGTTGACCAGAAGTGGCAAAGAGAGTTTTGCAAGTATTAGCAAAAAGGTAACACACTTGTCTGCATCCACAGCTGCTCAGTACACACAAGGCGACTCATTCTTCTAATCTAATCAGAAATGAAGGGTAAGCCAGGAACAAAAAGGATTCAGTGGCTTTAGAAACGAAGAGCAGAACCTGATATAAGATGGATGTGGCTGTGGCCTGAAACAGCAGGAAGAGCACAGAGATGTGTAGCTCTAACTACTGTTTGCAGGGCACTGCCATGTACCTAAGAGTTCAGGGCAGTTCCACCAGCCACTGCTTGGAAAAACCTATGGGGCAGTTCTACTCTCAATAGAATGGCCACTATGAGTCAGAATTGACTTGACAGCAACAGGTTTGTTTTTTTTGGTTTTTGCCATGTACTGGGCTGTAATCCTATTTGCTCTAAATGCTGTCTTGACACAGTTTTCAGGCCCTGCCTCTCATTCCCCTTCTTGAGCAACTTATTACGTCCACTCTTCAACCACTCCCCTCATCATCAGGTTCTTACACGTCTGAGTCATTATGTGCCTGTCCTAATCTTCTGGGGGACAGGTACCAAACACCTAAGCAAAAACCCTTGTGCCCTCTGAGCCTGCAGAATGATTCAAAATGCCCAATCTCCAGGAATCCTGGGAAACCTAGTTAACCCCACCCTGCCTGACATACATAAGCCCTCCCCTCCAATCCTAGCTTGTTGTTACCTTGTCCCTGGGTGTGACCCCCGTGTGGCCCTGCGTCATGGCAGGCTGTGCCTCCCTGTCTGCAGGAAATGCAGTATAATAAACCTGGTTACTTTTCACAGCCTCCCTGACTCCTCTTTCCTGTCACACCTGATTCACAACCCCACAAGTTGTAAATATACGTAAAGCAGCCACAGGCACTCTGTGGCTGCTCTACACACATTATTTTTTTAATATTTTATTTTGTTGTTGTTGTTGAGAATATACAAAGCAGAACATACACCAATTCAACAACATCTACATGTACAAGTCAATGACACTGATTACATTCTTTGAGTGGTGCAACTATTCTCACCCTCCTTTTCAGAGTTGTTCCTTCTCCATTAACATAACCTCACTGCTCCCTATGTTTCCTATCTGATCTTTCAAGTTACTGCTGTCAATTCCATACCATATAGATAGAATGTCTGCTTTGAGCATTGTGCTCTTTCAAGTTCTATCTACATACATTATCGTTAATCCTCCCGACACAGCCTTCGTTTCCTTCTTTTTACAGAGGAGGAAATACGTACAGGCCACACTGCATTTCCCATGTAGCCCTCAGCACAGAGGCCTGGTACACAGCATGTGCTCAGTGGATAATGGTGAAGGCAGAGCTGAGACCTGATCCAGCCCCACAGCTGTGTGCTTTCCACCACAGAACACACCCTCCTGGAGTCTGAGCCACCACCTTGCTGGGCTGCAGGGCTGGGCAGAGCAGGCCTGAGCATGAGGCACCAGGGTAGGGTCATGGGGTTTGTTGGGGTGGGGTGGGGTGCTTATTAATGGAAGAGAAAAACCATAAAAGAAGAAATATGAGCCTTGCTTAAAAAAAAAAAAGAAAGTGTGTTGTGGGTCAAAACAAGAGAAGCTGAATGTTATCAAGGCCAACTGTTTTGTAAACATCAGGAAAAAATGTCAGCATTGACATTTTGGGTTATACAAATTCCTAAGAAGAACTGGTACAAACAAGTCATCAAACAGCTTCACAAACAAGACCATTACCTATAGAATCAGAAATCACCCTAAACTTAGGTAGTGAGGTGACCTTTCCTGTGTTGAGCAACCACACTGGCAAGCAGTCTTGACTCTCAAGAAAAGTTACCAAAAGTAGGAACTAAGAGACTGGGATGAGGAAGAAAAGAGTCTTTGCTTTTGCCTGGCCTCGCCTTATATCAACAGGCTATGCACCCCATATTTTAAGAGGCTATTTTCTTTTTAAGGTCCCCACTTGGGGCTTCAGGTGAGACCGCAGCCCTGGCCATCACCTTGACTGCAGCTCCTTGAGGACCCGGATAAGCCATGGCCTGGATTCTTGACCCACAGAAACTATGAGAAAATAAATGTGTATTGTTTTAAGCTGTTAAGTTTGCAGTAATTTATTACACAGGAATAGATAACTAATATACCTACCCATGAACATCACCAATTCATTCATTCCTTTGTTTATTCAACAAGTGATTTTAATATGTATTATATACCAGGCATATACTAAGCACGAGGAAAAAAAAAAAACAAAACAGACTTGATGTATGTCCTCAAAGACCTTATAGACTAGTAGAAGGGTTAGGGAGATAACAGGCATCAACAAATAACCTTACCTAAAACAAAAAATTTCAATTGGGATAAATGTAATGAGGAGAAAGCATAGCATGTTGTAAGTGTGTATAAAAGGGGAACCTAATTTAATCTGGAGACCCAGGGGTTGTGTGATGGATGTTGTGGGGTTGGGGGACTAAAGCCTCTCCCAAGCCACCTCTGGATGCTACCACTAGAGGCCAGTTTGGTATTTCTAAAGGATCACTGAGGGGAGATTTTTCAATATCCTCCCACAGGGGAAGGGATGAAAGCAAGTGCTTGGAGGAAAAGGGGCTGATGCTGCCAAACCTAGAGCAGGGCTTTGGGAGGGGGTTCCTTATCTTCACAGCTGTCAGGACTGCATGGTGCCTGAGATGTAGCCTGTATGGCTCCAAAATATGTCATGGGTCCTCTCAACATGGGTTCAATGTTTGGAACAGTGTGTGGCATATGGTAAGTGCTACCCAAGTAAGAGCTAGTAGTATTATCATTACCAATACCTCATGCCCAATTTTGGGTATGGAAGCAACAGGGTCGCTGGTCTTCAGAGGCTTATGTAGATCTGGACTGTTGACAACCCAGCATTGGCCAGAGTGGTTGAGAGGGACCCACAAGTGCTCCAGGTCGCATACCACCCTGGGAGCCTCACTAATAACTAAGATTTCAGTTTTTGCTACCTGGCAAGTGGAAACTTGGAGTTGGATTTAATTTGGTTCAGAAAACTAATCCGCCAATTCTTACAGCTGAGTATTATGCTTGAGTAAAATTCATGCCCATTACTGTGGCCTTTGACTTTAAGGCAAGAAAGAGACTTCAGCTCTTTTAGGGATCTTAAAATACACTTTTTTTTTTTTAAACTCATAGCCAGTCCTACTGGATGTGAAGAAAACTCCTTGGTAGAAATATTCTTATAATGCAATTGCTCATATGTTTGCATATTTGGAATATTATAAAAATTATTTTAGAACCTGTAATTTTTTGAGATTCTTGAAGGCTTCTGGGTGAATTCTGAAGATCTTGTTGCTCTTTAAATAGAGATTCTCCAGTTGTAGGCAGTTATAAAAATCACTCAAACCAATTTGCGATATCCCATTGAATGACAGATCCAAACTCTGTAATGACCTCAGTTTCCACAGTCCTGTTAAAATTAAAAAGCAAATTAAAGTCTAAACTGGTAATATCCACTATAGCATAAAATGACTTCCAATAGAGAAATAGTTAAAGTATGGTATGTCAATGCTATGAAATACTATGGGGGTAGATCAACATGAACTGACTGAACAGAATTCCAAAGTAGGAAGAAGGAAAATATTAAGTTGCAGAACAGTATGAAGTATAAAATTCCAATGTTTTTGGGGAAAAAAAAAACACATACAAACACATACATACATTTTGAGTGACCAGAAAAAAAGACTACAAGGCTATAGTTAGGAGTGAAGCCCCTGGGTGGTGCAAACGGTTGGTGTGCCTGGCTGTTAACTGATAGGCTGGCAGTCCAAGTCTACCCAGAGGCGCCTGGAAAGGAAGGCCTCATACTCCTGAAAAAAAACGTCATCGGAAAACCCTATGGAACACAGCTCTACTAGCACACTCATGGGGTTGCCACAAGTAGGAGCCCACCCGACAGCAAGTGGTTTGGTGGTTCTGCTCAGGAGCTGGGTGATCGAAGGAGGTAGGGTGGGATAAGGAAGAAAACTTTGTTTTACTTTTTACACTTTTGAATTCTTTCTTCTAATGAGTATGTGCTGCTTTTGTAATAAAAGCATCAATTAAAATGTAACCATGATTGAAGGAGGTGACAGGTAAATACTGGTTTATTTGATTGAACTATGGGTAAAACTGAATAACCTTGCTAGGGTGTTGTTGCTAGGTTCTGTTGTGTTGGTTCTGACTCACAGCAACCCCAAGTACAACAGAACGAAACACTGCCCAGTCCCACACCATTCTTACAATTGTTGTTAGGCTTGAGCCCATTGTTGCAGCCACTGTGTCAGTCCATCTCGTTGAGGGTCTTCCTCTTTTTCACTGACCCTCCACTCTACCAAGCAAGGATGACAGAGGAAAAAGTTTTTTGATGCTTCATTTATATGGATGAATTCTTCCAGCTTTAAGATTTTTAAATTCTATTTTGTAACTATCTTCTTTCTTTTAATTACTTACTATTGTTGATGCTATGACTATTTTCTAAGCATTTTTGCATTTTTCAAAGGTAGGAAGTGAGAGCTAGATTTTGCTTTCTGGCAAAAAAAAAAATCACTGAATTGAGTTTTGGTCTCTACCTTTGCATTTCATTTCATTCAGAGGGTAACCAGCAGGCCCACTTGGCACTGAAAATAAAGGTTCAGAATGAAGCGCCAGTCTTAGCAGTCTCCCAGATATGATTTTTCATGAGTCTTGCAAGGAAACACCTGCATTATCCCACTTCCTTTGGCTCGGTTCTCAAATACAGTCTGTGTCTTTAACCAGCTACTACATTAACAGATCACGATGGTTAAATTCCAGAAGGGTTTATGCCCTGCCTGCTATCTGCAAGGTATTTTTTATGACTTAGTTGAGATGATTTCACCATGTAGAGTGTCATATGTTCGTTTCTGTTGTATAGACTAAGCAGGAACCATGAGGAAAACAAATCAATGAAAACATGGGCAAGGCATGTGGTGCTGAGATAAATAAAGCACAGAATTCTTGCCCTTAAAAAGTTTATAGCCTGGTTGAGAGATAAGACAAAAATACAAGAAAAATTTACTAGTTATGCAAAGCACTTCCTCATAAGCACCATTCACCTATAAATTAACCATTATTTGTCGCTTCTCCATCCGATGATCAGACCCTCCGTGCAGAATTCACATCTCTGAACCACTGCAAAGGTTCATTCAATAAGACATTCAATAGACCAGAGATCATAGTGTTTGGCTTACACAGAGATTTAAAAGTGATTGAGCCAATATTAAAGATTTCATACAAAAATCTGCATTTCTGGCTTCTCTTGAAAACTTGGAACTTCCAACTGGCACAAGACAGCACTTGGCTGGAGCTGAATGAGAGCTGCCTGCTTTAGATCGGGTATGTACTTACAGGAAAGTGTTATTGCTTTGTACTCGTGTCTTCATCAAAAACAGGAAAACAAAGGATAGAGCAAGAAGCTTGCAATATTTAAGAAAAATGGGAGAGAACCAAGGCTGAGACTCAGCTGGCATGTTAGTAATAAATTCTTCGTTGTTGGTTCATCAATAACCATTGCCCAAACTCTTGCTTGCTGCCCACTACCTTAGGCAATCCATCCTATCTCCCTAACCCCATAACCCAACACAATCCATCAGGACTCTTGCTCCAGCAATACAGCCAGGAGGCATCTAATTGGGGAGTTCAGGCTGAAGACCTGTTGTTGGATATTTTGAATATAAGCCCTTGAGAGAATAGGTTTATTGGTAGAGAGAAGAATATTCCTACATGTTTTAATATGCAAACATATGCACCAATATGAAAAAAGCTATAGTTTTATTAACATTTTCATGGTACCTGCCTGGCCTATATAGGGAGGTGAACTCATAATTCCTACAATATCTCAGTGCTTAATTGAATTGAATAAGTACTCTAGAAGTTCAGTGGAGGGGGAGATCCTGTCTAGCTTTGTAGTGGAGGGAAGAAATTAGTTTTAAATTCCTATTTAATTGAGCACTCTTTATGCTCAAAGAGTTTTATAAACATCTCTTTTAATCTTCACAAAGACCTGCGAAATTACCTTCATTTTGCAAATGACAAAACCTGGGCTGAGAGAAGTTAAGAACTTGCCCAGTGTCATGGTAGGTGGAGCTGGGATTGAAACCTGGATCTGTTAACTATTACCTTTTAACCATATTCATATCCTTTAAAATGATGGCCGTGGTAGTTCAGTGGTACAATTCTCCCATACCCTGCAGAAGACTCAGGTTCGATTCCTGGCCAAGGTACTTCATGTGCAGCCGCCATCCATCTGTCAGTGGAGGCTTGCGTGTTGCTATGATGTTGAACAGGTTTCAGCAGTTTCCAGACTAAGATGGTCTAGGAAGAAAGGCCTGGTGATGTACTTCCGAAAATCAGCCAATAAAAACCCCGTGGATCACGACGGTCAAGTCTGCAGCTTATCATGGGGATGGCACAGGACTAGGCAGTGTTTCATTCCATTTAGAGTGCGGGGGGGATGACTTCATGGCAGCTAACAACAACAACATATCTTAAAACATAGCTCGAATTTAGAAAGGGGAAGAGGGCTGGGGGAGGATTCTCTAGGCAAGAGATTGGTGTGGGCCATGAACTACACGGTGGACTTGCCAAGTATATTGGGCTTGTTTGGTGATTCTATTTTTGTCATAGAGTAAATAGAGTCCTGGAGTGAGATTTAAGAGAATGAGCTTTATTCCAGCTCTGTGACTTTTGGTGAGTCAGGGAACATCACTTTAAGATCTCCGTGCCTCAGTTTCCTCACTTAAACATTGTTTCTCACAGCTGGAATTGAGGTCTGTCTTTTAATACTATTATCTTCAAGTATTCTGAGCCCAATGGGAGCCAGGTATAAGAATTTGGATAATTATAGAATCAAAATTCTTTAGTGAGATCTGGCACATAGTACTACCTGCCTCAGGTATTGCATGTGAATTTCCCTGGATTAAGTTAGTAAGTGTTGACACGCTATTTTGTGAAAGGGTTGATGCTGGAGTGAGGATGAAGACAGAAGCTATTGATAGACCTGCAAAAAAATACATCCCCTAAGATGCCATTCATACAAAAATTATAGAAACTGGAAACAAGCGTATAGGAATAGAAAGTGGATCAGTGGTTCTCTGGGCAAGGGTGGAAGGGATGGGAAACTTCTAAGGATGAAGGATAATCCATAATTCTGATAGTGGTGAAGGCTGCATGGGTGTTTACATATGTCAAAACGTTTATACACTTTAAGTTTGTGCATCTCATTAAATTTGTTAAAAAAAAAAATAAGTTACAGCCCATCCACACATGGAATACATTGTGCATCAAAAAGAAAAGCATTGACTATTTTCAAGATATAGGAAAATGCTCAGGATACAGGCCAAATTCTCAAAAAACATTTTTTTTTTTTTTTTTACCATATGAACATAAATTTTAAAAAATTTAATAAAATAAATGTGCATTTCTCTGTGTGTGTGGGTATGTGTAAAGACAGAGGTGACATACACTAAGAAGTTAACAATGGGAGGGTGATTTTTATCTTATACAAAAATTTCTGAAGTTCTCATTTTTCTAGAATGATCACTTCTTTCTCTTGGAGATAAGAGCAAATGTGTCTTGTAAAACACAAAATAAAACATATTCTAGACCCAGAGAGTAGCCATAAGTTGTTATGTGGTTTTTGGGTGCCATCGAGTTGATTCTGACTCATGGTGACCCCATGGACAACAGAACGAAACACTGCCTGGTCCTGCGCCATCCTTACAATTGTTGCTACGTTTGAGCCCATTGTTGCAGCCACTGTGACAATCTGTCTCTTCAAGGGTCTTCCTCTTTTTCGCTGACCCTCTACCTCACCAAGCATGATGTCCTTCTCCAGGAACTAGTGCCTCCTGACAACATGTCCAAGTACATGAGATGGAGTCTTGCCACCTTGCTTTTAATGAGCATTCTGGTTGTACTTCTTCCAATACGGATTTGTTTGTTCTTCTGGCAGTCCATGGTATATTTAATATTTTTCGCCAACACCATAATTCAATGGCATCAATTCTCCTTTGGTCTTCCTTACTCATCGTCCATCTTTCTCATGTATATGAGGTGACTAAAAATATGGTTTGAGTCAGGTGCACCTTAGTCTACAAAGTGACATTTTTGCTTTTCAACACTTTAAAGAGGTCATTTGTTTTGCCCAATGTCCTAAGTAAATATGTAGCTTCCTTACAGATTATAGAATGTACCTTAACATGGGTAATTTATTTCTGGCTGTGCCTGTCTGACCTCAACTACGACAGGTGACTTATTGCTCATGAGCAATATGGAGCCTCTAGAACTCCTCCTTCAAATTTATTTCTCAACAAAATCTCTCTTTATTGAAAACCTAAAGATCTTAAAGGCATTTATGTACACCCTAAGTGTCCCTGAATAGCCTCAATAACCATCCCAAGTTATATATGCCTCCTGGTGGCCCAGTGGTTAAGAGTTTGGCTGCTAATCAAAAGGTCAGCAGTTTGAATTCACCAGCTGCTCCATGGAAACCCTACGCGACAGTTCTACTCTGTCCTATACGGTTGCTATGAGTCAGAATTGACTCGATGGCAGTGGGTTTTGTTTTGTTTTAGATGGAGCCCTTGGGTGGTGCAAATAGTTAATGACTGCTAATCAAAAGGTTGCAGGTTTGAGTCTACCCAGAGGCACCTCAGAAGAAAGGCCTGGCAATCTACTTCTGAAAGATCATCCTCTAAAAACCTTATCGAGCATAATTCTACTTTGACACACATGGGGTCACCCTGGGTCAAAGTCAACTTGATGGCAATTGGTTGGCTGGTTGTGCTGGGCTTTGCATTATGCACCAAGGATAAAGAGATGATCCTCCAACAAAGTTTAACCCATGTGACGGTGGGCAAGGCCCAGCTAGCCAGGAAACCCTGAGCTGCTGCAATCCTGAGGGATGCTGAGTGGGGTCACTTGTAGTGAGGACACACGTGCAATATGGGAGAGCTCGGCAGGTTGGCCCCCGGTAGAGTGAGAACCCTCTGTCCACTGCCACAACTCAGGGATTCCCAGGACAAATTTAAACATCTCAGAACAAAGAGGAGCAGAGGCCCCCAGCATTATGCAGACCTATGGAAGTATGAACAATAGCAACAAGATTGTTGATGATGACTCTGAAATTTCTTATAAACTGAACATTTTTAGACAGTGACTAAGAATTATTAATGATACAGAAATACAAGGAAGTGACCATTATAGCACAGATGGGGATGGGAAACAGAATTAGAGACTCAGGATGATCGCAGAGCACTAAAAGGAAACTAATATTTTCAGCACTTGCTATATACCCAAATCAAAACCAAACTCATTGCTGTCGAGTCGATTCTGACTCATACAGTCCCTATAGGACAGAGTAGAACTGCCCCATACGGTTTCTAAGGAGCACCTGGTGGATTCAAACTGCAGACCTTCTGGTTAGCAGCCGTAGCTCTTAACCACTATGCCACCAGGGTTTCCTGGTATGTACCAGGCACTATGAAAGATGTTTGTATATACATACATCATCTGTCACTGTGCTATAGTCTTTACACATGCTATCTGTAATCCTCACGACAACCTTAGATATATCATTACCCCAAGTTAAATATAATGATCAGGGGGCTTTTTCAGGTTAACCTGTTGCCGTCAAGTCAATTTGACTCATAATGACCCTTTAGGACAGAGCAGAACCTTCCCGTAGGGTTTCCAAGGTCGTAATCTTTAAAGAAGCAAGCTGGCATATCTTTCTCATGAGGAGTGGCTGGTGGATTTGAACCACCAACCTCTTGGTTGGCATCCCAGTGCTTAATCACTGCACCACGAGGGCTTCTTTTCAGGTTAAGTGGCTTGTTTAAAGTCACAGAGTAAATAAGAAAAACGGGACCAGAACATGCCCAAGCATCAGGGGAAGGATTTGGAACGCAGAGAGTTACAAGGAAACCCTCCTACCCAATGTCCTTCGTAAAAATCATAAGATCCCCGAGAAGAAGGTGAGCTTCTGGGGTTGGAAGTTAAGACTGAAGTTCAGTTGTTGTTGTTGTTAGTTGCCATCACGTAGGCTCTGACTCATGATGACCTTATGTATGCCCGTTGCTGTCGAGTCGATTATGACACATAGCAACCCTGTAGGACAGGATAAAACTCGCCCACGGGGTTTCTAAGGCTATAATCTTTACGGAAGCTGACTGCCACATTTTTCTCCCATGGAGCAGCTGCTGGGTTTGAACCACCAACCTTTTGGTTAGCAGTTGAACGCTTAACCACTCTGCCACCACGTCTCCTTTGACCTTACGTATAACAGAACAAAATTCTTTCTCTACTTCCAATTTTGGAGATTTGAGGTTTTATTTTATTAAGGGAACTGGTGAGATTCCTATAAGAGACCTTGTTCTCTTAGAGTCTTTCAAGATGGGCTTGGGACATTTGAGTAAAATCTTCCATGATGCTTGGCTGTGTTTCTCAAGGGAGGAAATACGTTCTTTTAAAGAACTCTGCTTGGTGAGTAAATGTTCAGGGGGTATTTAGTGAGTGACGGGGATGGTGAAGTACATTAGTGACTGGAGCTCGGACATCACAAGGTAGATTCCATGATTCAGAGAGGAGAGTCAAATGCTGGGGAGGAAAATGTGAGGGTTCTTTTTTATCGAGCTGATATTTGATGATCACATAGACCATGGCAGGTAGGAATTTGATTAGACTTTGCCTTTAAGAAGCCAGAGGTAGTTTTATTATTTCCAAGAAATTATCTGAGTCTTTTAGGAAAAAGGCCACAGCGGGGATCCCCAGACATTTACACTGCCTTAGTAAGCATTTCCTGCTTTTCCAGGTCTGATAAGCTGAAAACACAGAGTATTAAGAATTGAAGTAGAGTTCAAAATGGTCCTGGGTAAGTCGTTTAACCCATAAAGTCAGCTCTTAATGAGGTTAAATTATATAGGTGAGCTGAAGGCCTGTCCCTCTCAGCTTAATGACTTACATACATTTTTTTGTTAATTTAGAACCGGAATTGTTTTGAGAATATTGATTATTGGTATTTCCATAACCCATAAGCAATGAGGATGAAACTGTTTAATTTCCTACAAAGGAAAGAATACAACATACTTTTGTTTTTATAGTACACCGGTTATTTTTTGACTCTACCAGTTTCAAAAGTCAAGTATTATTTCATCTTATTTCTAACATATTTATCGCTGACTTTCTGGAACTTAGTGGGTTAACATGAAGCTGTTGTATCTGGTCTGTCAACCTAACTGGAATCCCCATAAGAAGTAGTCCTAATACATTGCCAAGTACTCCGTGGGGACCCTGAAAATACTGCTTGATGAGTGGGACAATTTAACTGGAAATCTAGCTCATTGTTCTTAATTTATTTAGACTGACTTTTCAGGTATCAACGATGTACTCCAAAAATACGAGAGGAAGGTGGACCCATCACTAAGGTTAATTCAGTGCTGGTGTCTGTTTTATAAATTGCCTTGGACGGCACCTTCTCTGAGTGTTTACCCAACAGGAAGCTCATTGGTGACATCACAGCTGACTCAGAAGATAGGAGATGAGCTGACACTGGGTTACGGATGTGACCATTCACCTCACAAAAGTGGACTTTCCTGAGTGAATGCAGCCTTTCATTCGTTCCATAAACAGTCACCATTTTAAAACAAGTGGGAAAGGCACTATAAAGATACAATGTGCTACAAGGGCTGGTTGCTTGATTGCTGCTTTCTGAGATATCTCTGAATTTATTTGAGATGGGTGCAAGCACCCATATAGATAAAGTTAGACAAATAATTCATTGTGAGATAGTCCCATCCACTGCAATGTTGATTTAACAGTTTAAAAAATAACTTGAAATTTAGAAAAAAAATCCTTATTTGTTTCTAAGAAGACCGTTATTCTTAATTTGCGCCAAGAGAGTAACAGTAACTAATAGTCATAAAACACAATTCTACCAAGTACTTTTCATATATTTTAATAGCCACCATTATGCCGAATGCCGGTAGATTAGGTTCTTGAGATCTATTTCTCATTAATACTCACAATAATTCTATGAGTAAGTATTACATTATCCAGATATTACCTTTAGACTGGCTCAGAGTAAAGGAATAAGCAAAGAACAAAGGGAAGGCTAGAAACAGGAGGTACTCCAGGCAGCACTCTCTCTTACCAGTGTTCTCGCTCCACAGTGGCATTTCAAAGTCAGAGTTCCCCGGCCATAATCCCAGAATCATAAAATGGGAGGGGGTGCAAAAAGGGACTCAACTGAGTAAAAACTGAAAATGTATAATAATTATGGGAAAATAATTCAAATCACAATGGATAAAAGGACTCTAAATTATACCTAATTAGTTCGGGGCTTACATTGGACTTCCATTATCTATTCACTTCCTTCATCTCTCTGATTTTGTTTGCTAGAATTTTAATAGAATACCAGACACAGGATTTGCTCATTTCACTTCTTTGTTTCTCCTTTGCAAAGTTAACATTTTTCATGATATTTTGGGAGGCAAAAGTTTAACTTGCAAGGGGAAGACAGGGGCTGTGTTTTAATTTAACAGGGGCATTTGGTTCTTATGTGGAATTGTATTAGTTCTAACCCCCAGTTATCCCTGGAATTAATCTGCCTTAAGGAGAACAGTCTAGCACTTCTTTATGTACTCTCGTGGAGAGATAATATTTTGACCTGTTAAACTTTTACCTCCCTATACCTTCCTCTTTCCCTTTTTGTCCATTTGCTTATCCAGTAATAAGTGATAAGCTGAAAACACAAAACAATGATATTTAGGGGTGATGGCTCTGTGTTCATTGACCCAGGGAAGGCAAATGGGAGGGCAGAAAGCAGAGGAGTCTACAATCTTTCTGACTTTCGTTTTCCAAAAGCCTAAACCTTTAAAGGAAAGAAATTTCTAGACATAGAAGGTTTTGGAAAAACAAAAGAGGGAAGAATTTTCTCTAAACTGTAATGACTGGAAAGAAATTTCCTCTGGCTAGTGGAGATGAGGGAAAGACACACACACACACACACACACACACACACACACTGCTTGTCAGGGCATAAGATCCTAGGTACAAATCTGGGAAAGTCCATGAAAGATTAAGTAGTCTACAATAACTCCCCCATTGGTTCCAGTGGAACAGGAACTCAGAAAATACGTTGTTACAATAAAAAAAAAAAAAAAAAAAATTTATAGAATTTATGGATTGAAATTAATATCTACCGTAGGAGTTAAAAGATATGATATATTGCATGCATATGTGTAGGTATAAGGATGTTCTTCAAACAAATGGAAAAAAAAAAAAAAAGGAAAACAACCTGAACGTTGTTTGATTAAACAATTATGAAATATCTATAATAAAAACTATTCAACTATTTAAAATGTTGCTTATGAGATTACTTAATGATGTAAAAGGTGTGCAAAGTATTCTGTGATATGATGATACAAGCTATCAATATTATGGACAGTATGTTCCAATTTTAAAAGAAAAATGGGCATAAAGAATAAATTGGCAGAATATGTAATTCATGGTTGGCTTTAATTTTTTCCTTTTAATTTTTTTAAATGTCTAAATGTTTGACAATTAACTGGTATTCCTCTGATACTAAGAATAATACAATAAAATGTGATCAGTTTACACTTTGCTCTGAAAATAGTAAACAAAACACCATTGCTTTTATGGAAAAGGGCCGGTAGAGAAGATCCCCACCCTTCCCACATCATGCTGATGATAGACTGGAATAGTTGTTTCTTCACCTGCCAGGCTATAATTGCCAAAATGTTAAAAACAAAGCCAGAAGCTGGAGAAAGAGCAAAAAGTGAAAATATGAAATGTAAGAACTGAAAAATTAGAAAAACTAAATGTGCATAATTTGGAATGGAAAAAGGTGATAATATACTTCCTTTTCTAGCATAATGTCTTACATAATGTAGGTGCTTAGCAAATAGTGTCCAAGACTAAAAACTAACAAGGAAAGGAAATTGTCTAGAACTCTGGAATATAAAAAGAGCAAAGAAAGTTTCGGCATAGGAACCTGATACTTTCTTAAGTAAAACATCGGGTTGTGTTAGTTAAGAAAATCCAACATGTAGACTATTGAAAGCCAGAATGGATGAGAACTTATTAGAGGATACGGGAAGTATTCTGGTAGAAGCTAAGATAAAGAATTCTGATTTTATAATAAGAACATTTACACACAAAATATATTAGCTTATTTCTGGTCTACCTTTGGAGAACAAGTAGTTGAGTAGAGGCAAAATGTATTCTAAGAAAACAAAAACTATACATATGATAGCATATTTAATTTGAATTGTCATATATTAGAAGTATCTGAAATAGTTATTTTCAGTGCTTTCCTATATTTAGTAACAAATATATGATAAAGTAGACAAGTTAAAATTGTGCATTATTACTTAGCACTTAAATATTTCCTAATGTCTGTTGACAAATCCATATAACATTAATGCAAGTTAAAAAAAATTTTTTTTTTTTTTATACTAACAGGAGAGTAAACTGCATTGGCTATAAATCCTACATATTATAATGTCACATTTCAAATTCCACCAAGAAACCCCCTTTATTATATTTGCTCTGATCAAATTGCTTTGCTTTCAGCTGTTCCCTTGAAACTGAAAACAAACATGGGATTCATCTTGACATAAAACATTAACTCTCCAAATACTCACTGTTGCTCTAGTCATTCTTTTAAAACTGTACTCACCCTTGGGAGTGTCACTGAGTTTATTTCTCTGAAGAATTAGCACCTTTAGAAATGGAAGGCCATTTCTGCACCTGTGGTGCTTCACCCACGAGGACTTACGACTTGGTAGATCCAGTGAAATTAAGTGGATGGCATTATTGCTGAGGTTTACTATTTCCAAATCGTGTAAGCACGCAAGAGCGCTTAAGGTTATTTTCGGTATGAGATTGTCACTGAGGTCCAGATGCTTTATTTTCCATTCTTCTTTCTTCAGGTAAGACTCTAAGAGAAGTTCAAAGAAATTGAAACTTGCTTCCAGTGTAACTGATGTCTGTGATGTGTCCCCATGTCCAGCATGCTTTTTAGTAAAAGAACAATTTTTCAGAAGATAACCATTCTGTTGACACTCAGAATTGAATAGAATATTGCTTTTTCTTGATGCGTTTGCCATTGTTCCAGTAGAATAAAGACCTATCACCATGGTAATGACTCTGAAATAGAGGTTTTTCATAATGCCTAGAAAAAGAGAAAACAAATTCACTTATTCAAAATAACATATAAAAACTAACAGCAAATAAGAAACAATTTTTCAATTTAAGACTGAGGGAAGTTATCTAGCCTCAACTGCCAATTTAAGTGGATGTTTGATTTTTTAGAAAGACAGTATAAAATTATATTCATGTCACATTTTAAAGAAAGCACTCCTATGACTTTCCAGAAAACACACATTTACTTAGGCCTCACCTCTGTGTTTGTGTCTGCTTTTCCAACATCGTTCACCCTGCATTCTGCTTTGGAATGAAACATTGCTAAGATTAAAGAATTTTCTACTTCCTTGCTGTTCATTAGTACTGAGCAAAGTCTATCATGCTTATCTACAGTGCTGTAATCAGCCATGCGGTTTATTACATGAATGACATGCCATTGTTATACTAAACTGGAACTTCCCATTACGATATGAGTATAAAGTTCAACTCTTAAGAGAGATTCTTAATTTTTTTTTTTTTTTTTATGACTAGAAGAACTACAAGCTTGCCTTTGTGGCTTTTGTGACGTTTCAAATAATTTTGAAGTAATTTAGATAAATACAACATAAATAAGTGGATTCTAAAAAGAATGATCAGCCTCAGAACCACAAAGATGTTATAAGATATAGAAATATCAAGTATCTTTTTCACCAAAAATTCTTAAGAAGCAATTGAAAGTTTCAAAACAAGTGTCTACAAATTAAAATGACTGAATGTATACATAAGAAATAATTCAAAAGGAAAACTAAATGGATAATTTTGGTGATTTGTTTTAATTAAACTACACTCCATTTAAAAACCAGTGAGTGGAAGAAAACCTGAGAACTATGTGGGACACAATCAAGGGGAAAAATTTGCGTGTGATTTGAGTTCCAGAACAGGAAGAAAATGGAAATCACAGAGAAAGTTGTTAAAGATTTAGTGGCAGAAAATTTCCTAAATATCATGAAAGGCAAAAAGCTGACTATCCAAAAAGCTGAACAAACCCGATATAGGATACAACCCAAAAGTAAGTCACCAAGACATATCATAATCACACTTGCCAAAACCAAAGCAAAGAAAGAATACTGAGAGCAGCTCAAGAAAAATGAAAAGTCACTTACAAAGGGGAAACAGTAAGACTGAGCTCAGAAACTATGCAGGCTAAAAAGCAATGGGATAACATATATAAAATTTTGAAAGGAAAAAACTGGAAACCAAGAATAATATATCCTGCAAAACTCTCTCTCAAATATGATGGTGAATTAGGACATTTCCAGATAAACAGAAATTAAGGGAATTCATAAAAACCAAACCAAACTTACAAGTAATATTAAAGGGAGTCCTTCGGTTAGAGAACCAATAATATCAGACAACCAAAGTCTAGAACACAGCTAGGTACCAATCTAGGTAAAGAACTCTCAAGAATAAACAAAACTAAAAGACTTGAAATAGGGAAATGGAGAGGTCAAATCTGTAAATGATGACAATGTCAAAACAATAAAAGGGGGAATAAATGGCGTAGGTATGGAACTTTCAAATGAATAGGAAGTCAAGGCAATATGAAGTAAGAAAAGACTTGTTCAAACTTAGGAAGAGAAGGGTAAATTTCAAGCTAACCACAAAGAAAGTTAACGAACCTACGCATCAGAATAAAAAAGAGGAAAAACATAAAAACTCAATGTCTTAGTCCTCTAAACTAAAAACCCAGTACCGTCGAGTCGGTTCTGACTCATAGCGACCCTATAGGACAGAGTAGAACTGCCTCATAGAGTTTCCAAGGAGCGCCTGGTGGATTCGAACTGCTGACCCTTTGGTTAGCAGCCGTAGCACTTAACCACTATGCCACCAGTGTTTCCCTTAGTCCTCTAATGCTGCTATAACAGAAATATTACAAGCGGATGGCATTAACAAAGATAAATCTCTTCTCTCACAGTCTAGGAGGCTATAAGTTCAAATTCAGGGTGCCAGCTCCAGCGGAAAGCTTTCTCTCTCTATCAGCACTGGTGGAAGGTCCTTGTCATCAGTCTTTCCCAGGTGAGGAGTTTCTCAGCACAGGGACCCCAGTTCCAAAGGACACGCTATTCTCCTGGCTCTTATTTCTTTGTGGTATGAGGTCCCTATATCTCTCTGTTTGCTTCTCTCTTTTATATCTCAAAAGAGATTGGCTTAAGACACAACCTAATCTTGTAGATTGAGTCCTGCCTCCTTAACATAACTGCCTCTAATCCCACCTCATTAACATCATAGAGGTAGGATTTATAACATACAGGAATATGGCATCAGATGACAAAGTGGTGTAAAATCACACAATACTGGGAATCACGGCCTAGCCAAGTTGACATGCATTTTAGGGGTCTACAATTCAATAACATTCCACCTTCTGGTACCCCCAAATTCATGTCCTTGCCACAGGTAAAACACGTTAACCCCATTATATCACAGCAAAAGTCTTAAATCAACGTCAAGCCCCAAATCCAAAAATTCCCCTTATCTGTGACATCTTGAATATAAGTTATCTGCTTCCAAAGTACAAGAGTGGAACAGGCACAAGGTAGACATTTCCATTACAAATGGGAGAAACGGGAGGGAAAGGAGAGATAACAGGCACCAAGCAAGTCAGAAAAACACATTACATTAACTCTCAAGGCTTGAAAATAATCTTCTGTTCTCTGAGACCATTTAGGCAATGACCCTGCCCTCCAGACTCTAGGTGTTGGCCACACTCTCTGGATTCTGAATGGAGGCCCCTCAGCCCTGTACTTCGGCTCCACCTTCCAGGCCCACTGGAACAGAAAAACTGTTCCTTTGCATTTGGGTGGCCCCATTCTCCTGGTCCATCTGAGTGGTGACTCCACCCTTTGAGATCCTAGAGGTCATGGCCCTACCCTTTGAGACTGGGGCAGCTCTGCTTCCTGTGCTTCTTGTCTCTTCAGCTTCTGCTTCCTGGTTCCTTGGCCTCACAACTACTCAGGCCTTGCTGCATCTGCCCTGCTGGGGCAAGTGTTCCGAAGGTCTGTAGCTCCATCGACAAGTGCCTGTAGGCACCCTACTCTGCCAGTAACCTTTGGCCACAAGGCGCTCAGCTTTCTTGCTCTATGGGTCAGCAAGCCTAGCTCCAATGATAAGTGCCGGTGGCACCCTACTCCACCAGGAAGTCCCCTCCTCACTCCATGGGTTGGCTCCAACGCTGTCTCATGCTGGTCTCCTGGTTCTGCTGCTTCCATTTCTTTGCTGCGGCTTCTCACCATCTGTGCTGTCTCCAGTGTAACAACTCTCCTCACTTCCTTCTGAGTCCTCACCAGAATTGTCTTTGATGTTCATAATTCCACCAACAGCCTGTTCAGTGCAATCTAGGCTTTTACTATTAAAAAAAAAAAAAAAAACCACTGCCGTCAAGTCAATTCCGACTCATAGCGACCCTATAGGACAGAGTAGAACTGCCCCATAGAGTTTCCAAGGAGCGCCTGGCGGATTCAAACTGCCGACCTCTTGGTTAGCAGCCGTAGCACTTATCCACTACGCCACTTTAAAACTCTTCTAGCCTCTGCACGTTCACAGTTTCAAAACTGCTTCCACATTTTAGGTATATTTTAGAGTGGCATCCCACTCTCAGTACTGCTCAGTAAACACAAAATCTATAATAACAAAAGAAAAGAAAATCTGCAGACAAAAGGAACTCAGCACAGGAAAGTAAGAGGAGCAAAGAAAATGTCAGCACTATAAAAAAAAAGCACAACAATATGACAGTGATAAGCACACTAAATATAAATGGCTTAAATGCACCCGTAAAGAGGCAGAGAGTGGCAGAACAGATTAAAAAACTAACCCATTAATATGCTGTCTACAAGAGACACACCTTAGACACAAAGACATCAATATATTAAAAATCAAAGGATTGAAAAAACAAATCAAGCAAACAGTACCCAAAAAAGGGCAGAAGTGGCAATACTAATCTCAGATAAAATACACCGTAAGGCAAAATCAACCATAAAAGACAAGGAAGGACATTATATAATGATTAAAGGGACAATCCACCAAGAAGACATAACCTTAATAAACATCTATGCACCCAATGACAGGGCTTCAAAATACATAAAAGGAACTCTAACAGCACTGAAAAGAGAAAGACACAGTTGCACAGTAGGAGACTTCAACGGACCGCTCTCCATAATGAACAGAACATCTAGAAAGAAATTTAGCAAAGATACAGAAGATCTAAAGGCCAAAATCGACCAACTTGACCTCATAGACATATATAGAACAGTTCACACAACAGCAGCAAAATATTCATTGTTTTCCAATGCACATGGAACATTCTCTAGAATAGACCACATTTTAGGCCACAAAGCAACTTTCAATGAAATTCAAAACATCAAAATAATATAAAGCATCTTCTCTGATCACAGTGCCATAAAAGTAGAAATCAATAACATGAAGAGCAACGGAAAAAAATAAAATACATGGAAACTGAATAACACCTTGCTTAAAAACAACTGGGTGACAAAAGAAATCAAAGAGGGAATCAAAATATTCTTAAATCAAAAGGGGATGAAAACACATCATACCAAAACCTTTGGGACATAGCAAAGGCAATTCTCAGAAGTCAACTTACAGCAATAAATGCACACATCAAAAAAGAAGAATGGGCCAAAATCAAAATGTTAGCCCTACAACCCCAAAAAATAGAGAACAGCAAAAGAAGCCCACAGGCACCGGAAGAAGGGAAATAATAAAGATTAGTGCAGAAATAAATGAAATAGAGGACAGAAAAACAATAGAATCAACAAGACTAAAAGTTGGTTCTTTGAAGAGATCAACAAAATCGACAAACCCATTGACCAAATTGACAAAAGAAAAACAGGAAAGGAAGCAAATAACCCACAACTGAGATAAAAGGATCATAAGAGAATACTAAGAAAAATTGTACTCCTACAAATTTGAGAACCTAGAGGAAAAAGACAAATTTCTAGAAACACACTACTACCTACCTCAACTAACACAAAATGTGGTAGTAAATCTGAACAGACCCATAACAAGGGAAGAGATTGAAGAAGTAATAAAAAAAAAAACCTACCCCCCTCAAAAAGAAAGCCCTGGCCCAGCGGCTTATGGAAGAATTCTACCAAACACATAGAAGAGAGTTCACACCAGTACTACTCAAACTATTTCAGAACACAGAAAAGGAAGGAACACTCCTGAATTCATCCTATGATGCCAGCATAACCCTGATACCAAAGCCAGGCAAAGACATTACAAAAAAAGAAAACTACAGACCAATATCTCTCATGAATATAGATGCAAAAATTCTCAATGAAATTCTAGCCGATAAAATTCAGCATCATATAAAAAATATAATACACCATGACCAAGTGAAATTTGTACCAGGTGTACAAGGATACAACATTAGAAAATCTATCAACATAATCGACCACATAAATAGAACAAAAGAAAAGAATAACATGATCTCTCAATTAATGCAGAAAAGGAGTCTGATAAAATCCAACACCCATTCCTGATTAAAAAAAAAAAAAAAAACAACTCTCTATAAAACAGGGATAGAAAGGAAATTCCTCAGCATAATAAAGGGCATCTATACAAAACCACAGAAACCCTGGTGGTGCAGATGTTAAGTACTACAGCTGCTAACCAAAATGTCAGCACTTCGGGTCCACCAGGCACTCCTTGGAAACTCAATGGGGCAGTTCTACTGTGTCCTATAGGGTCGCTATGAGTTGGAATCGACTCGAAGGCAATGGGTTTTTATACAAAACCAACAGCCAACATCATTCTCAATGGAGACAGCCTGAAATCATTCCCCCTGAAAATGGCAACAAGACAAGAATGTCCTTTATCACCACTCCCATTTAACATTGTGCTCTGGAAATCCTAGCTAGAGCAATAAGGCAAGAAAAAGAAATAAAAGGCATCCAAATTGGAAAGGAAGAAGAAAATTTATCCCTATTTGCAGATGATACAATCCTATACACAGAGAATCCCAAAGATTTCAGAAGAAAACTACTGGAACTAATAGATTCAGCAGAGTAGCAGGATACAAGATCAACATACAAAAATCAGTTGAATTCATATACACCAACAATGAGAGTTTGGACAAGAAAGTCAGGGAAATAATACCATTATCTATATTAGTCCCTAAAAAGATAAAATACTTAGCAATAAATCTAACCAGGGACATAAAAGACCTATACAAAGAGAACTGCAAAACACTATTGCAAGAAACCAAAAAAGACCTATGTAAGTGGAAATACATACCATGATCATGGATAGGAAGACTCAACATTGTGAAAATGTCAATTCTACCCAAAGTGATCTACAGATACAATACAATCCCAATCCAAATACCAACAGCATTCTTTAATGACATAGAAAAAGTAATCACCAACTTCAGATGAAAAGGAAAGAGGCCCTGGATAAGCAAAGCATTACTGAAGAAAAAGAACAAAGTAGGGGGCCTCATGCTACCTAGTTTCAGAACCACAGTAGTCAAAACAGCCTGGTGCTGGTACAATAACAGACACATAGACCAATGGAACAGAGTGGAGAACCCAGACGAAAACTCATCCACCTGTGGTCAGCTGATCTTTGACAAAGGACCGAAGTCCATTAAATGGGGAAAAGATAGTGTTTTTAACAACTGGTGCTAGCAAAACTGGATCTCCAACTGTACAAAAAAAAATGAAACAGGACCCATACCACACACCGTACACAAAAAGTAACTCAAAATGGGTCAAAGAACTGAATATAAAACCTAAAACAATAAAAACCAGTGTGTGCACAAATCACATTATTCAGTATGGAAAGTCATCCCTTCTTTTCTGTTCTGGGGGCAACCGTCCTAATTCTCATCACTACAGCCTGAAATACTAGAGTGGCTTAACTGATCTTCCTGCCTCTGCTTCTTGATTTTCCTTCTTCTTAATCCATCCTAGATGATTCCAAAGGATCATTTTCCCGTAACACTGTTTTACTCATATTGTTCCCTAATTGAAAAACCTCAAAGGATTCCTTACTGCCTATAGTCAAAATCACTCAAGTTGGCATTTAAACCTTTGCATTATCTGTTTAACCTTATTATTTATTTGATAAGCTGGTGTGGAGCAATTGCCAGGCACTGGCTTGTGTAAAGAAACTATACATATTTATTTTATGCTAGAATTAGCTTTTAGTTCATCCCCAATTCCAAGCTCCATGCCGCTTCCTCTCTTCAGCACAAACCCTACGTACCTTTCACAGTTCACCTCAACTCCTGTGATTTCAAGGCCTTTTTACCTGCATTAGTGTCCGTTTTGCCTTTATGTTTCTAGAAATCCTTTGGTAAATATTAATTGAAGAATGACTGCTTGTTAGTAACATTCAGTTTGACAGAATATTAATACTATCCTGCATTCCTGTTGTTTTCTTTTACGTCTGTTTTCAATTCCCAACTAAGTCTGTAAGCACTCAGAAGGGCCATGTTTTCCATGTTTTATATTTTTAAAGGTTTGTGGTCTGTCACTGGACTGCTCGCTTGAATGAAATGGGGGTGAAGGAAATGTTGCCATGTAGCTTTTGTCTCACCTAAGGTCAATTCTCCCATAATTTGAAAGGCATCTAAACTCAGGTGCACAGGGACATGAACTGCAAAGGTGTCCTACGACGTGGAGGAGTGGTTTCTTTTTACAGTGTGCCTCTCACGCAACACTAGAAACTGAATTAATCTACAGTCAGAAAGTTATTCGCTTCCATATTCAAAGCTGCAATCATTATACATACACAGCTGTACACCAAGCTAATGTAACACCAACAGCGAAAGAATGTGGTCACCATTCATAGGCACAGTACTTTGCAGTATTGAAGAGAAGATGTGGTTGAAAAACACTTTTTCTTAAGGGGATACAAATTTTTTTCATTGACCTGGTTTTTTAAGTTGAAGGAATCTATACACTACTAAAAAAAAAAAAAAATACACTGGATAAGAATAATCTCGTCTTAAAGTGAAAGGCATTAATGTGTAAAAAAAAAATTATATATTCTATATACAAACATATATAAATGAGGTAAGAAATCACTGACAAACTCCAGAAAAAGTTCCTCAGGAAATTGGAAACAATTAAGTAAAATGTAAATCATTAAATGTACATATTGAGGCTGAAATGTGAGGAAGCAGTTAGAAATATTGTGTGTGTGTGTCAGAGTGAAAGGGATAGGGATAAGGCAGTAAACATACACACACACCCACCCACCCATAGAAAGCTGAAAGGAAATGAAGAGGCCGTTCTTATGCAAAAGAAAGAAAAAAGGAGTTGACAAAACAATTGGAAGAAAAAAAGCAAAAGAGGCTATCTTTGGTGATGACTGAAGATGCAGAAAGAACACACTAATAGCATAGTTTCAAAGGCATACCTTAAGGTCCTTAGGTAGCGTTCAAAGGTCTATTTCTGGCTTAGTGGGGACTTTAGACCTGAGCCTTTGAGGCTCCACCCACCCTCCTATCCAGCCCATTCTGGGGCAAACCTTCACCCTTTCATCCCCAGGCTCCCCGCTTGCTGTGGTCATGGTGTACACATTCCCCAGGGACATGGCAGAGAAGACTTCTGCAGTGCAGAGAGTGGGGTTATCCAACCTGGGGCTGTACAACTTTCTAATTTTGAGTTCTAGGATTCCAGAAAGATTTTATAAGCACTGATGATGTCCCATTCTCAAATCATTTAAATTCATCAGGTTTGCAGGGTTAAGTAGAATCCTGTTAAACCATTAAAAAAGGAACAAAAAACAATTGGCAGAATCTTTATTTTAAAGAGAGGTCATTAATAGTTGTTACAAATTAACTGAAACTCAAGTTTGCCATCTGAATCAGATTTATAGGCTTATTTTTGTACAGCATAATTTGTAATCTTTTCCCCTTTCAACACTTTTTAAAAAAAGATTACTCAAATGATCAGCATTTCAGTGGTCATTCTCACCCTCTTAAGAAACACTAGGTAGAACTTCTACCTTTCATCATCAAATCTGTCACAAACTTTGTTTTTTAATAATGCAAAAAGAATACAAAGATGTTTAAATATTGTAGACCGTGTATGGGCAGCTCCCACATTGTGTTGTTTTGCATTTTTCCTATCTGTTCATTAGACAGTCTCTAAAAATATTTTGCATTTCTTTATTTGTCCCCTTCGTCACTGCAATCCACCTCTAAAATACTACAACTATTTTAACAAGCATGTGTCTTCCCCCTCCTGGGAACCTGCCTTCACCATCCACCATCCCCAAGTCAGCTGCTTGTCCTATCAATGCTCACTGAAGGGATGAACTTTCAGCTGGAAGAGACAAAGTTAGGGGTTCAGTTTGTAGAAAAGCACCACCTGGTGGCAAGATGAGTAACTGAAGCTTTATGTTAATCAAAATAGGTCACAGGTAAAATGGGCGGTTTGTTCTTCTGCTTTCCAACGTATTTTCCAGGACTACGTTGCAGTGAAAAAGCTAGCCCTGCCTGTTAGGTGTCCTAAAATGCTATTACCTGTCACCTTAATAATCAACTCTATAAAAGCATCAAAATATTCTCTCGTGTCAAAAGTACTTAATGGAAATGTATCAAAAACCCAAGTATGGGTCAAAGAGGAGTAAAAATAGATTATTTCATGAATTACATTCAATAAATAATACTTTGTAATATAGTGTTCTGGGGTTTTTGCAAAAATATTTAAAGAAACTTTCAAAACAAATCGACACAGCGCAGACAAGTAATGAGTGTACAATTTAAAAAGATACTGAACATCTAAATGAAAATTCCAATGGATTGGTTCTAAATATCATTCAGACACTTTATGACAGTGGATATATTCAAATGGATTCTCAATATCATTACAACTAATAACACTCAGAGGTCATAAATCTCTTTTTTTTTTTCATTTAAAAACTACACTCAGTATGAGGTGGGAAATCAATCCTATTTCAGTATAATTTAATGATTCGTCATAATCTCTAAGGTATTTGGTTTTTCTGTCAGAGAGAACTGTAACAATATTGAATACCATTAGTTTTCTGAATTTATTTTCTTATCTACACAGTTCAAAGTGACCATGGTAGAATATTGCTGTGCTCGAATGCAGGGTGGGGCCTATGATTATTTCTACTGCCATTTCATAGCAAACTACTTTAGGGTCCCTGTCTCTGAGGATGTGTGTGTATTAATAATAAATACCAGAGTTTCTCTCAAGTCAACTATAAAATACATTAAAAATCCACTGGGTAAAAAAAAAAGGTGGAGGGTTGTAAATAAGTACAATGGGATGGTGATATTAGGAGCAGAGATAAATTCTCATACTTAAAAATTACTTGTATTATCTCCTGCATTAGCACCTTTTAGTCCAGTGCTTCCCTACTTTTTTCAAGGCATGCTTAATATTTGTATGGCACAATGGACTAACCCCACCAGGCCACTCCTAGCCAGCAGGATGTACCCAGCAACTATGGTCTCCCCACTTCCCACTGTGGTACCCCAAGGGTATCTTGGCATATTGTTACCCATTCAGGTACTCCAGTGTGCCAAGACCCATCAGTTGGGAAATTGGGGTAACCCACAGCTAGGCGAATTTGACCTCTGTAACGTATAATATTTTGGAATTGGCTTAAGACATTTTAAAATCTGACAGTGATGGGTCATTCTGTGCTGACATGAGATTTATTTTAACTTGGTTTTGGGTTGAGTAAGCACACTTGCTTTGTTTTATTCTTATCTGCTTAGGGAAGTTTGAATTAGTTTTTGTTCATCTTTCTAGAGTTTTAAATAATTAAAAATTCAGTGCAGACAGTGAAAAGAAGATATTTGGAATCAGATACCCTAGGCTTGAATAGCACCTGGATTCTAATCCCAACTCTGCCACTTACTATGTGAACTCAGGCAAGTTTCTTTACGTCTCTGATCCTCAGTTTCCTAATAGGTAAAACTGGGACAATAATACAGAGTTGTGGTGAGAATTAGAGATACTAAACACGCAAGGCCTAGGACAATGCCTAGGATGCATAAGACGCTCCATAAACGACAGCTATCATTATTATTATTTAAAAGTTAAAGCTGAGGTTGTGTTTTAATGTCTACCACATCGTGAACACTTAATAAAAAGTTATCATTATTTCAAGTAAACAGTCTATTATATTTTCTCCCTAGTGCAAAGCTAAGGAACCAATTTCTTACTACCTCAGTATGTAAAGGTCTGTAGTGACTTTACTTGTGTGTAAGAGAGTATGGTTCAAAGCTAATGCACTCAAAATCTGTCTTTCCTTTCAGAAGCCAAAAGACAGCATGTAACACTTATTGACGGAGTACCTTTTAAACATCTTAAGTGGGTCTATCCCCATTACAGCTACCAAGAGCTTACTTATAGTGAGTTGAAACAGTTCTCAGCCCTGTATCCTTTGGGCAAGCAATAGTGGAATTTTAAAAACACCTCTTTAAATGATTTTCTTTTTTTACTCACTTCTCTCAACTATTTTAGAGAACTGTAATTTCAAGATCAGTGCAACTTAATAAAATGTATTGGAATTTTGGCTCTCAGAATACTTTAAGTATGGAGATAACATAGTAGATAAAGTAGTGTTCTGCAGACAAAATAATTACACTGAGTTATTACAAACTCTGGAAAAACAATGACTGGCATGCATACTCTTAAAAAAAACTAAGTCAAGATATGAACATATTGATGACCTCTGGGGCTCTTCTAATGAGTGTTTCCACAGGGGTTGTCTGAGATTTGGCAGCCCATGTTCTGGCTTGTTACTTGTACTTTGAAGAGAGTCCCATCAGCACACATACAGAGCTTGTAGCGTACCCAGTCACCATTAGTGAACTGGTCTCCAGTGGACGAGCTGGGCAGGCGAGTTGTGCTGACCACGACAGTTCCATTTAGGATGATGCTATTTTCCTATTAGGAGAATAATAATACAATTTATTTACCTCCGCAAGTAGGGCTAGAACAAAGGTTAATAAACAAAACTTGATGGAAAATTAACAAGAAAATAGAGCAACAAGAAAGTGCAAAGTCATGACCAAAAAAATAAAACCAATGTCAAGATTCAACTAGTGACCTCTTAGCTTATTTCATCCACAATGTATGTCAACAAACTTGCAACAGAATTTATTTTTCAATTGTTAGTTAAAATGACTCAAAATTCCTAACTATATGATACAACTGATTTCAATAAAGTCTCAGATCATTTTCATTTGTTAACTCCTAAGCATCTCAATATACAAAATTACTGATTAATAAGTTCCTGATGATCATAAGGGAAATGTTTTTCCCCTAGAAAGAATTTGAATTTTCAATGTATTTACCTTACCATAAATGAAAAGACTCAAACCATATAATTTTGAAGACTAGGCACCCAAAGAAAACTGCTTATAGAGGTTCTCTTCTTCAAGCCCATAGCTCCAGGAAATTCTTGTAGGGTACGTCCATAAAACTCTTTCTTTTCAGAGACTGCTAAACCTCTCTCTGGTCCAGTCCACAACTGATCATGGACATGGCACAGGACCAGGCAGTGTCTCTCTTGTTTGGTTGTGCATGGGGCCACCATGAGCTGGGGGCTGACTCCACAACAGAGAGCAACACCAAAACCTCTTTCTCCCTCCCTTCCTCTTTCTTTCTACCTTACATTCATTCGACAAATAATTATTAAGTGCCTACTGTGTTACTGTGTTAGGCACTATTCTAGTTGCTGGGGACATAGCAGTAAACAAACAGGCCAAGTCCATGTTTTCACAGAGTTGACATCTTAATGGGGTTAACCCATTGCAGTTGAGTCAATTCTGACTCGTAGCAACCCTATAGGGCAGAGTAGAACAGCTCCATAGGGTTTCCAAGGAGCATCTGGTGGATTTGAACTGCTGACCTTTTTGGTTAGCAACCGAATTCTTAACTACTGTGCCACCAAGGCTCCCTTAATGGGGTAGCAGGCAGAAAATAAACAAATGAATGAGACGTACAGGACATTAGGTGGGATAAAAGCTATGAGGAAAAATAAAGCAGGGTAAGTAGAGACAGTGTGACCAGATGAGGATTCTGTTTTACATAGGGTAGTCAGGGAAGGCCTTCCAATAATGTGACACTCAAAGAAAAACCCGGATGAAGTGAGGGAGTAAGCCATAGGTAACTGGGAAGAGCACTGGCAGATGAAATAAGACATGCAAAGGCTCCAAGGTAAAGACATGCTTGGAGTTCTAGGAACAGTTGGGAGGCCAGTGCGACAGAAGCAGCGTTAGTGATGGGGAAAATTGGTAGGAGAGGAGTCAGAGAAATAACCAGGGGCTAGAGTGCTATGACCAGGGAAAGGGCTTTCAAATTTGTTTCAAATTAAATGGGAAAACATTTGAAGGGCTTTGAATGGAGAAGTGACATGATCTTTTTAAAAGGATCACCTTGGCAGCTGTGTGGAGAAATGACTATGGGGTGAAACCGTGGAAGCAGGGAGACCAGTTGGGAGGCTGTTCCAACAGTTCAGGCAGGAAATGATGGTGGTTTACACCATGGTGGTGGTGGTAGAGGTGGTTAGAAGCAGCCAGGCTCTACATCATCTACAGGTAGAGCCAGAGGGCTTTGCTGATGAACTGGTGGGTATTACTTAATAAGATGGGAAGACTGAAAGAAATGCAGGTAAGCAGGAGGTGGTGAATATTCAGAGCCTCATTTTAGATTCGTTCTATTAGATATTCAAGGGGAGAAGGTGAGTAGGCAGCTGGAAATTTCAAGGCTTAGTTCAGAGGAGAGGTTAGAGCAGGAGTTACGAATCTGGGAGTCATAAGCTTAAAGAGGGCATTTAAAGCAATGAGAAACAGTTGGTTACAAAGTAATAAAAACAGCTGATTGATTATGTAGTGGTAGTATGGAGAATAAACATAATTCTTGGGAGACTAATTTTCTGGTTTTGTTCCTATGCTGCCATCTTGTGGTTGTTTAATCTTAACTCTCTTCAAATTACACTCTAAAGCAGTCTGTTTTTTAAAAGCAGTTTAATTAACAAAATTCTTCGTAATAATTAGCTTATATACTTTAAAATTTACCACTGATATTAACTGAATTATAAAATTAATTATCTTTTCAATATTGAAAATTCAACTATGGAGAAACGGTTATGTGTGCGTGTGTGCGTTTTAAAGTATTCTAATATTTGCTATATTAACAACAAGGTAGGAAGGGGCAAGAATTATGAGTCCAAAAATTTCAGGTAGAAAAAAAAAAGTTTAGGTAACCTGCTAACGGTCTCTGTGAAAATCACTCATGTCTCTTGCTTTTTTAACTTCCTGGTGCGGAGGACAACAGCCCACTGCGGCCATTCTTTAGTATAACTCTCAGAGGAATGGCTTCTTAACACAATCCATGTAAAGTTTATCCTGCATTGCTGCTAAGTTTCTACAAGAATCACACTTATGATCTTTCTCACTGAGAGATGGGAATACATACTTTAGGGGAAAAGCTGTTTATGAAAATATAGGAATTAATTAATTTTTAAAGCTTATTTTTCTAAAAATTATGAAATTAAGTGTTTAAAAAGGAAAAGAATTATTTATAAGCTTTAAGGTTTAAGTTCACTTTTGTCATTTAATGCTTGGTAGGACTAATCTAATTAGCTTTAGATAATAGCACATAGTGTTGTTGCTTGTTGCTATCAGGCCGATTCCAGCTCATGACGACCCCATGTGTTACACAGTAGACCTCCTCTATGGGGTTTTCTTGGCTATAATCTTAATGGAAACAGATCACCAGGCCTTTTTCTTCTGCATTACCACTGGGTGGGTTTGAACCACCAACCTTTAGGTTAGCAGTCAAGTGCAAACCCTTTGTACCACAGGTGCCCAAAATGTATTTGAATAATTATGCTTTGATCAGAATTGTAAACAGATACAAAGTATTTGGGACTTGTGGCTCCTTTATATGAAATATGATACTCATTAAGGTTCAAATATAATCTCTGAAGCACAAAAAAATGTTCACTTCTTAATAGCCAAAATAAAGGCAAAACCTTTTTCCTTTACAATTAATAACAGAACTATAAATAAAAATACATGTTATCCATTTGCTAATTATTTTTTTTTTCACAACACTGGCTATGAAATCCAAGAAGGGATATGAAAATCTTCAATCAAAAAAAAAAAAATTCAGGGCATAGATACTTAACTTTGATCTTCCAGAATTCTGTTTTAGATGGATTCTTTTTCCTTTTTAAATTATACATGTGATCATTACAGGAAAAAATTAGAAAATACTGGCAAGCAGAAATAAAAATAAAATTAAAATAATCCGTTATCCTGCTATTCATAGCTAACTGGTGTTGACATTTGGCATACTCTTCAATGTTTTTATAAACATACGTGTGTTTTTAAAATAAAAATGGGGTATTTCACAAATTGTTTCGTAACTTTCTTTCACTTAACAACCTATTATGAGCTTCTTTCCATGTCAAAAAATATGCAACTATACCATCATTTTAATAATTGCAAACTATTGAACTATATAAAAAAAATTGCAAACTATTGAACTATATAGATTTGCTTAAAACATAAAAATGTTTTAGATTTGCTTATCTATCCAATAATGCATTATTATATGAATATACATATTAAATTCTCTCAAACTCTTAATACTCACAGCCTTTAATTCCATATTACCACCCATACGAAATTCAATGGTTTTGCCCATAATGAATACTCCCTCATTTCCACGCACGATAGCACGTCCATCAACTTTTATATTTAAATCACTAGTAGCATTGCTGGTAATCTGAAATATTAAAAAAAAAAAAAGTGCCGAAAGGGTTTCTAAATTAATATGAGAATTATTAGCACAGATTAAGAGAAATAAGAGTTTCAACTATGAGATATGAGAGGCAAGTGTTTCTTGTTTATATTTTATAGCTGTGGAAATTGAGACAAAGAGAAATGGCTTGATAATAATCACAGATTAGTGTGATCTGGTGATGACAGACCCAGAACTAACCCTTTCCACTGTTCTGGAATATATCCTTTCACTTCACTATAAGACAGTGAAACTTCCCACCCAGCACGACTCTGGACAATAACTTTCTAACATTAAAATGTTATTCCAAGGAAAGGCAAAGAAAATAAATCATACCCTTTCAGTAGATGCTTTCTGAACATTCAAACTTTTCACTCCACTTGGCAAATGAAACTCATGAGTTTCATAGTCTGTGCTGAATAAAATATTCTGAGTCCTTGGGTCGAAAAACTGCATACCAATGTCACTAGTAATGGAAGTTTTGTTCTTCTCTACGCTGAGCTTCGTTGTCCCTTGCTGAAAAACAACCTTCAGAAAAAGACTTTATTGTGAGTATGTTTTCAAAGAATACTGCAACCAAAATTCATGGAGAACATTATCAAAACATTCTATAACAACAGACCAACTTCAAATACTTTTAACAGCATTCGTCCCCTCTTCACTCTCTAGGGAGAAAAGCAGAAACCAAAACCCACTGCTGTTGAGTCGATTCTGACTCATAATGACCCTATAGGACAGAGTAGAACTGCCCCATAGGGTTACCAAGGAGCACCTAGTGGATTCTAACTGCCAACCTTTTGGTTAGCAGCTGTAGCTCTTAACCACTACGCCACCAGGGTTTCCCTCTAGGGAGAAGAGTTCTTTAAAATGAAGGCTTATAGACTTGTTTGCTTATACTGCTCTGCATGGGTCACATGACACATGGCCCAAGGTCTAAGATGAGCAGCAAGTAAGACTATCTCCTTGAGCTTCTGTTCAATTGAAACCTGTGTCATAGGAGCCACTTGAGCCTGGGCTGCCACTGAGTAGACTGGCCTATTTTCTGCCAGACTCCCAGAAAGCACAGGGTATTCTACCTGGGAAGGTGCTTTATCAATGGCTTCCTAGTATGAAGGTGGAGTCCCTGGATGGTGCAAATGGTTAACGCACTTGGCTGCTAACTGGAAGGATAGAGGTTCAAGTTCACCCAGAATTGCCTCAGAAAAAAAGGCCTGGAGATCAACCTCCAAAAAATCAGTCATTGAAAACCCTATGGAGCAGAGTTCTACTATGACACACATGGGTGGCCATAAGTCGGAGCTGACTCAAGGCGACTAGTTTTAGTAGGAAGGTGAAATGAGTAAACAGTGTGTTCCCACACAAATTATATTTGTCACAGAAAATGCTATCACTGAACAAAATCTAGATGATTAACAATCATATCTAACCTTAACAGGTGACAAGTCCAGCTATACTGTTAAATATATTTATAAATTTTCTGTAAAGGAAAATAACTGACTTCCAAAAATGAACACTTATCTTTCTTATAAAATAAATATGTTGGTTTTGCAAAGAATTCTCCTCTATTATCCCTCTCCCATTCCTACTGTATTTTAATTAACGTGGTAACTTACAGGTTGGTTGTTACCAGTGATGATCAAATTTTCATTTCGCCTTCCTCCTACTGTGCTCTTATAAAGAGGATGTATAACTCCCATGTCAGATACTTGCTTAAATCGAAGCAGACCACTTTCATGAAACTCCATGCTGTCACAGCCATTTGGTCCAATGCGAATCACAACCCAGATAATAAGTGTGATCTAGAAAACAAAACAAGCCCATTGGGAAGCGGGGGCATCACAGTCAGAGGGATTAAAGGCTTCTAACATGTTTCATCATCTCGATGACCTATCAATGGGACATACCAACAAAACCAATCTTATTTCTATCAAAGCATTTATTATATGCAAATAGCTAAAAGTCAAGAAGTGCTAAATGGTCTATAATAAAAAAAAAGGAGCAGTCCCTTATTTCTTCTACCCTCCTCCACATCTTGACAATTGTAGCTTTTTTTGTCTAGAATTTATCTCCATATTTCTAAATAATACATATACTTCGTTATTTCTTCATTCATAAATTTCAAGTTCTATCTACTAATTTCCTATTTTGGCAGATAAAAATTTTAGCGTATTTATACCTCTTCTCTCCCCCAACTCCAACCTCAAGTTTGGTTAAATCCATGCTCAATATTTTCAGTGTTATGGTGACGTAAACATTGTTCGCTGCTAAGCCAAATGGTGTGCTATGATTACAGTTCCTTTCTCGAACTTTTTTGTTTCATAGAGTTTAGTATTCATCTTTTTTTTTTTTTTTAATCTCCTTAGTTTCTTTGAAATTTTGACTAAATCTTTTCAAACTCTCCAACATTTCTGTAAATTGTTTTGTAAGGCCAAACCTCTCAGGTAATATCGTAATTTTGTATTTCTCCCCTAGGAAATCTTTCTGGAACCCCTAACTTCCTGCTCCCATCTGGGCTGGTCACTCTCTGAACCTGCTTTCACGCTGAGAATTTCCTTTTGTCTCTTTCCTGTGCTAGATACCCAGTGTCCTGGATCCTTGTCTTCAACTTTCTTGGTTTAGTGTTTTCTTTGGGCAGAGCCCATACGGAAGTAAGTTCTTTTGAGAGTGTGCCTGATTAAAATTGTCTTTATAATCCTTTATGTCTGGCTTGGTATTCATTTCTAGATTTGAAATTAATTTAATTTTGTTGAACTTTCAGAAAGAGTTCCTTTTCTTTATCTTCTAGTCCCTATATATGTATGTATGTATGCAGTATTGTGTATATAGTATATGTGTGTGTGTATATATATATATATATATATACACACATATACACATTCATATGGAGTCCCTGGGTGGTGCAAATGTTTAATGTTTTTGGCTGCTAACCAAAGGATGGCAGTTCGAGTCCACCCAGAGGTTGGCAGTTCGAGTCCACCCAGAGGTGCCTCAAAAGGAAGACCTAGCAATCTAGTTCCAAAAAATCAGCCAAACCCTACAGAACACAGTTCTACTCAAACACATACAGGGTCACCATGTGTCGAAGCTGACTCAATGGCAACTGGTTACATAAAACCAAAACCAAAACAAACCCATTGCTGGCGAGTCAATTCTGACTCATAGCAACCCTATATGACACAGTAGAACTGCCCCACAGGGTTTCCAAGGAGTGGCTGGTGGATCTGAATTGCTGAACACTTAATACTACCAGGGCTCCACTGGTTATATATACATATATAAATACACACACACACACACACACACACACACATATACATATATACTTTTTCCATGAGTTCATCCTATTCTTTAATTGTTCTTTTATAATAGCATGTTATTTTTATTTCATGGATACTATATCCTCTTACTTTCTGAGGATATTTAGTTCAGTTTAGTGTTTTTTTCCCCGCATTTTCTCCCATTCATTTTCTCTCTTGGAATTCCTACTTTCCCTCCCCTGGTGTGAGTGTTTTGGTTTCTATCATTCTTTAATTCTGACAGTTTTCCTCAAAAATCTATGGATCCCTGGCTTGGTGTTCATATTTAACAGTGAGGCTACAAAAAGTCCATGGAAAGTTCTCTGTGTAAGGTTAGGTTTGTGACTTTGTGGTAAGCAGATTAGATGGCTTTTTCACTGGGACCTGCCAAATGTCAATAGCCTCGGAGAGTTTTTCCCTCTGGTGCTTCAGTTTTCCAGAGAAGGCTCACCTAGCTCTTGCCTGGGGGACATAAACCTGCCTGCCAGGGTCTGGAGCTGGAGGATGGGACAAGGGAGCACCGGAAAGGCCGTCTCACTGCTCAGTACCCAGACTTCCCTGCTTTCCACATGGAAACCCACCTCCACCCTCTGTGCAATATCCTCATGCAGAAACCTCCTGGTTCAGCGTGTCTAGAGAAGAGACCTCTAGTTCTGCATAGGGGTTTGGAGGAACAGTTGCCCAGCTGCTGACTGGAAGGGAAGGAAGGCCTGAGGATCTCACTGTTCCTTAGAGAGTTTTCACACAAGCTCTCTCTTTTCAGTTCAGCCTCACCCCTGCTTTCCAAAGTACTGGTACTTCCAGTTCCCAAGGCTTTTCAGGATTGTGTGAGGCACTTCCACCAACACACCCACAAGCAATTAGAGCTAAACTCTGTCCTCTCTGATAAATTATTTGCCATTCCTCCTACATTTTGTCTCCATATTTTATGGTTCAATTTCAGTTGTCTCCCAGTTTCCTCAATGATAGTTTTGTTTCTTGACCTTGGTGTTTTGGGATGAGCTTTTGAAAGAAGAAAAAGAAAATTACTTTATTCTGCCATCTTAAAACAGGAAGTCTCCAATAAAATAAATGTATAAAATACATTTGAGATATGTGCTCCTAGTAAAGCTATTTACAGTACTACTATAAAATGAATAGTATCAGCTCTTTCTAATTTTAAGGGAGGAATTAGACAAATCTTTTGGGTGCAAATAAAATGCAAAGGATTGGTTTGAGAGTATTGTTATTGTTGTTGTGTGCCATCAAGTCGAATCCAACTCATAGTGACCCCATAGGACAGAGTAGAATGGCCCCATAGGTTTTCTAAGCTGTAATCTTTAGGGGAGCAGATTGCCAGGTCTCTTCTCCCAGGGAGCAGCTGGTGGGTTTGAATTGCTGACCTTCTGGTTAGCAGCTGAGCATGTAAACATTGTGCCACCAGGGATCCTTGTGAGAATATTAGAAGCCAAAATAACATAAATGTCATCATTTTAGAAATTCTGCAGACCATTTTCATGATCAGTCATAGGTATATCAGTAGTTACCCTGAATATAGCCATGCACATGCCAGAGGCTTTCAAATTTAACCCTCTGATAGTCACGACCTTAGATTAAAAAGCCTTACTTTTTGGACACGAAAAGAGAGAGTGGAGGGAGAGAGCAGGCTGTCTCATTAGGGGGAGAGTAATTGGGAGTGTGTAGCAAGGTGTATATGGGTTTTTGTGTGAGAGACTGACTTGATTTGTAACCTTTCACTTAAAGCACAATAAAAATTATTAAAAAAAAAAAAAAAAGCCTTACTTTTTTAAAAAAAGCAACTTTCTTTGGAAAAGGCAACATACCAGGTCCTCAATACCTTAGTGTGAATTAGTCTACCGGATCCTTTCATACTTTAACAGTAGGAACTTAGGACTACAAAATATAACCATTCACTGCCCAATTTTAAAATCTAGCTGAGGAGGCAAGACTAAGTGCAGGAAAAGCTAAATGAAAACAGAAAGCATTGTATCTTTCCAGGAAAGGTGAAAGCGATAAAATCATTCTGACAAATGTCTCTTCTATTGAGTTCACACTACCCTTATTAAAAGTAAGTTTTTTAAATGGAAAAATCCATGAACATTTCTCTCCCAGATGAAGTAACACATGGAAATATTAGTACATTAGATTTTTTACATAAAAAATAATTATCAAAGTTTAATCAAAGGTATAACATATGTGTAGGAAAGCAGAAAGTAAGACAGTAGTGAGAGAAATCATAGAAACAAAGTTCATGATTTTACTGTAAAGCAGATGAAAAACCGCCCATGGTAATTTAAAAAAGGATGTTCTATATCATCTACTCACAATTAAATTGATGACGGCCAGGATAAAGAGGAGGATAATCACACAGATGGCTAAATTGCCCTTTCTTCCTCTTAGTCCTGTTTTATGGAGACGGTCTTCATCGATTGGAATATATCCAGCTTTAAAGTTACTATTGTGCTCTTTATTAACATTCCGTCTCTCAACAGCCTTCTCCCGCATAGACTTCTTTATAGGCCCATTGGAACTTTGCTAAAAACAAAACACAGCACAGTGAAACAGCCACCCCCTCGCCTTTTGATGCATTTATTTATTAAGTGCTAATTCATAACAAAAGAAAACTGAATTGGTTAGTGATAATATTTTCCACTAATAAACTGGAAGTCATGGAAACTACCTGTCATACTGACTTGCAGGATCCAAGTAAGGACATTACTGTCCTTAGAGGGCGTAGGACAGAAGAACCGTCAGTGTGACTATTTGATCACATATCTTCCTGCTCTGCTTCCAGTAGTCCTATTGTCAGCAAAGTGTACAGCTCATTTCTTGTCACAGTTGACATGCACATTCTACAATAAGTAATCTTTTTATTAATTATTTACTCATTTGTTTACTTATATATTTTTTTCATTTACATGAAAAGGATTTGGAAGGCTGACATACTTTGTTGTTTATCACTCCTATTGACTAAAACTAACACCATCTCAGACTACCGTCAAGTTGATTCCGACTCACAGTGACGCCATAGGGTTTCCAAGGCTGTAGATCTCTACAGAAGCAGACTGCCACATCTTTCTCTCATGGAGCCACTGGTGGTTTCAAACTGCTGACCTTTTGGTTAGCAGTTGATCACCTTAACCACTGTGCCACCAGAGCTCTTATTATACATATATAGATAGATAGACTAGCAGTTCTTAAAGTATAGGCTGGGGAGCCCTGGGGGACCCTCTGAACCTTTCAGGGGTTTGGAAGGTCAAAAATATCTCCAAAATAATACCAAGACATTTGTTTTTACTCTCATTCTCTCATCAATGTGCCGTGGAGTTTTCCAGAGGCTACATGACTACATGTGATGATGTCATCACTCTAATGGCTAATGGAACATGTGCTTGTCTAAAAATTTCTCAATTTTAATTGCTAACCCTCAAGGAGCTTACTTACAGCCCAGTAGGGTAGATAAGTCACTAACAATTGCAGTACAATATGGTAGGTTCTATAGTACAGCTATGGATACAATACTGAAAGAGTACCAAAGAGGAACATGGCTTCATTTAGCAGGCAAGGGGCATCAGTGAAGGCTTCTGAGAAAGGCTGAGGGTTGAGTTGAATCTTGGAGGATAGATAGGAAGTAGACAGGCAAAAAAGCTGAACGATATTCTAGGCAGAGCACAAGTTATCTTCTAGGGGAACTTATTCTAGTAGCTTTATGTGAGCGGTGAGGAGGATAGATATAAGAATGGGGGAAAAAAATGTGAGATGTGATTAAGGGCCAGTAAATGACTGGGCACAACTATCATCTCAAGAGCAATGGACATTATCCTGAAGGCAATGATGAACTACTGAAGATTTCAAAGAGGTTAGTGATACAATCAGATTTGCATTGCAGCAAAATTACCAAAAAGAAATGAACTGGAGTAGAACAGCTTAGAGACCAAGATATCGACAGCAGGGCCTGACTGAACTATGGTGTTGGAGATGAAGAGAATATGGGGGACAGGCCTGTTACATGGACCTGACAGGACCTAGTGATTAGATGTAAAGATGATACAGAGGGGTCTAAGATGACTCTAGACAGGATTGGCTCCATAATTTGCAGGATCCTGAGCGAAAAGAAAATATGGGGCCCCTTGTTCAAATATCAAGACTGGGACCACATAGCACCGTTCTCATCTGAGCATGGGGCAGGTGGACTAGACAGGTCACATGCATGTTAAGCTTGCTCTGCTCCCAAGTTTCAGGCTAGGTTAACCAAGTGAATGGATGGTTGTAACTGTTTTAACAGGGTGGTGGAAATGGTTAAGCACTTGGCTGCTAACCGAAAGGTTCAAACTCACCCAACGGCTCCACACTACAGGATAAAAACATCAAGGAACATTAATATGTATGAAGTAGATGGAAAAAGAACCTGTCTAAAACTGAAGCTGATAAATCAGAGGGAAGTCAGGAAAGCCAAGAACAAGTATTATCTCAACAACTCCAAGGAGCATTGCCTTCTTCATTTTCACTTGCTCCTTTACAATTTACCTTAATGTTATGAATCTGCAGCTTGCCTATTATCTTTAGCTGGTTTTTCTGCCTTTATTTGGCAGTTTGATTTTAAGCTTCTTGAGGGCAGATTTCATGTCTTCTACTTTTTATGCCCCTTAGAATGACTTCTCCAGTGACATTGATTTAATAGTCTTTATAATTATCTAAGAAAACCTTTCCAAAGGTCAAACAATTTTGGCAACTTGAATCAGATATTTATTTTTTCAGCAATGTTGAAGAATTAGACTTTTTCTAGAGAAACTATCATAGTTTTTTTTTAAACAAGTAAGTGACCGCAAACCATTTTTATTGTAATAAAAATAGCAACTTTATGTACATTCATATTTACAGACACATACATGCACATGTACAGCTTGCTTGAAACCCTGGTGGTGTACTGGTTAAGAGCTTGGCTGCTAACCAAAAGGTCGGCAGTTCAAATCCACCAGCCGCTCCTTGGAAACCCTATGGGGGCAGTTCTACTCTGTCCTTATAGGGTCACTATGAGTCGGAATCCACTTGACCACTGCAAAAGGTTTTTTGAAAGCTTGATTTGGAGGGAAAAGCCTTTTAAACTATAGGCAGTCCCCGGGTTATCAACAAGATCCATTCCTAAGTCTATCTTTAAGTCGAATTCATAGGTAAATTGGAACAGGTACATATGTTTCTCATTTAGTGTCAATTAGTCAAATGTTTGTCTTAGTACATAGCATATATTTTACATTTCTATGGAATCCTGGTGGCATAGTGGTTAAATAGCTTGGATGCTAACCAAAAGATTGGCAGTTCGAATCCACCAGCTGCTCCTTGGAAACCCTCTGGGGGAGTTCTACTCTGTTCTGTAAGGTCACTATGAGTCAGAATCAACTCGAAGGGAACTTAAAAAAAAAATTTACTGCATATAAACCCTTAAGAAACACTTCCAAGCCAGTAATGTTTTCACAAGCGTCAAAGTAGTATATGTGATTGTTATAGCGAACCATTATATTTAACTGAAATTTTTAATAGGTATTAAGGCAGTCGTTCTTAAGTCTGAGTTGTCCTGTAAGTCGGATGTCAGTAACCTGAGGGATGCCTGTATTCTAAATTAGAAGTTTACAATGCAAATCAGGAGATACTTGATTAAAGCATTTTTAAAAAATGATTTTAAACCACAGAACAGGAGACAGTTTTATACTAGTGACTAAATCTCCAAAACCAAACAGGGAGGGGGAACATGGGATGACTGGGCATCAGGAACGACAGAGACAAGAAAAGGCAACAGCTGGTCATTTCTTGGCTGGTGTCAGGGGAGCCTCCTGGCTCAGGGGGCTGAGGTTATTTTTACAGGCATCTGCGCTGGCCGCCCAGCCCTGCATGTCCCCGACACGTCCTGGAGCAGGCTCCGGGTTGGCACAGCCACCACCCAGCCTCTGAGAACGGCGACCCCTCCTCACCCTCGTCAAGGGGGCAGCTAGGCCAGGCGGAGGACCGGGGCATGCTCCCCCTCACCCGCCCCGGCCCCCGGCCGGCCCCCTGCCCAGGATCCGCGGGCTTTGACAGCATCTCGGGCTGCTGACAGCTAACGGTACCTCCCGGCCCGCCGGCTCAGAGCAGCTTGGCCTCGGCCTGCCCTCTTGGCCTGGCCGGTCGGCCGGCCGTACCGCGCCAGTAGGGGCAGGACCCGGGTCTCCCCGGTTCCTCTAATCCCGAGTACAGCGAGGCTCACAGACCTGCTCGGCCGCCGCAGCCACCGCCGCTGCCGCCATCTTCCCGCGCCCGCAGCGCCGCGCCCTCCCCGCGGGGCAGTGCCCGCGCGCCTGCGCCTGCGCCCCGGTGGTGTGGCGGGGTGGGGGTGGGGTGGGGGACACGGGGGGGAGGGGAACACCGGCCGCTCACGCCCCCCTGCCCTCGGGAAGGAGGTTCGGAGCCAGTGAGGAGTGCGGGCTCAGGCTCCGTCACGGCTTCTGGGCCCAGGACCGTGGCCTCGGGGTGCGTCTTGCCGAAGGGGCCTGATGAGGATTCCACGCGAGCTCAGGCCGCCTCGGAATTCTCCCGAAAGGGAGCCCTCAAAATACAGAGGACATCTCTCCCTTTCTCTTCCAGCCCCCATCACTGAGGGCTGATGCCGTCCGGAGCAGTAGCGCCCTCCTTGCCTCACGGGCCAGGGTCTCCCAGGCTAGGGTGAGAAGGGGCGTTATGGAGAATACCTGTGGTCAAGGACGGGGGTGGTGATAACGTGGACAGAAGTTAACAAATTGCAAATTAGGCAGCTAAGATCTTGAAAGAGTCCTCAAGAAGGAGATTGAATCCCTCTTAACTTTGAAGGGACTATGAAGTCTTTTTCTGTTTTCCGTGGTATTGGGGGCGAGATTACCATTTGGTGTTGGAAGTAGTGTTGACAATGTATATCCTTGGGAACCTAATTTATCAGGTATATACTGCACACCAGGAAGCCACTCAGCTGTACTAGTCGCTCGAATACAGCTTAGTTGCTGCTTGTTGTCAATACAATAGACTAATCTTCTTTTTTTTTTTTAGAAAAAAAAAAATGCAGTGAAGGCAGTAGCAACCAAGGTGCTAGTGTTCCTCATCGAGCTGAAATCACTCCTAGTAAACACCTATGGGCCCTAAACCAAACCCAGTGCCGTGGAGTCGATTCCGACTCATAGCGACCCTACAGAACAGAGAACTGCCCCGTAGAGTTTCCAAGGAGCGCCTGGCGGATTTGAACTGCCAACCCCTTGGTGAGCAGCCGTTGCACTTAACCACTCCTCCATCAGGGTTTCCCCTATGGGCCCTAGAGCTGTCCAAGTCCGCCGGAAGCACCAAGGGGACCAGCTGGCCAAGATTTCCTTTCTCTAGGAATTAGGTGTCGCTTTTTGGTAACTGAAACAGTTTTCTCGCTACTCTGCCTACTTTATGTCAGAGGATTGCTGTGAAGCTTAAACTGGATAATCTGGCACATAGTAAAGGAGCCCTAGTGACACAGTGGTTAAGGCACTCTGCTGCTAACCCGAAGGTTGACAGCTGGAACCCACTAGCTGCTCCGAGGGAGAAAGATGTGTCGGTCTGCTCTGTAGAGATTACAGCTTCGGAAACCCCATGGGGGCAGTTCTGCTCTGTTCTACAGGGTCACTATGAGTTAGAATTGACTGGACACAACAGGTTCGTTTTCGTTTGGCACTTAGTAAAAACCCAAAACCCCTAGTAATCTTTTCTCTTCCCTGATTTTGGCTAACGTCAGTACCTAGCTGAACCTTAACCTGCATATCTTCTTTCCCCAATGTTGGAACCACATTTTATCTGTTTACCTATCTGACTTCATCTAAAAGATAATGAGCTCTATTTGGAAGGTCTATATCTTGCTCATTGTTTTATCTCCAATGCTTGGCACAGTAGTGAGACTTCATAAATGTCTTAGAAATCTGCCTGATACCACAGTTTCTAGGAAGAGAAGCCTCGCCTTTGATTTTGCCAACTTCCCTCCCACTTAAGTGGTGAGATACCTGGTAACTGATTTTCCTGAAGTCAAATGGTCCTGGCTATCACCTTCTCCTGGATAACCCATAGCTGGTTTCCGTCTCTCTAAGAGGACACCCCATTATTCTCCTTGATGCCGTTTAGCGTACTCTTCAAAAAAAACTTACGTGACTATCTATTGTGGATCATTCCCAAATGTATTATCTTCAAACTTGTTTTCTAAAATAATGATATTTAGAGTCCACTGCATGCCTGGCAATGTGTCTTTAATTCTCCCAACAGTCTTATAAAATAGGTCATATTACCCCTTTTGACAAATGAAGAAATCAAGGCTAACAGAGGTTAAATAGTTGACAAAGTTTTCAACGAACAAAAAACCAAGAGTGAACCTAAGTCCATCTGATTAAAGTCTTTGCTCTTTCTACCATATGGCATAATCTTTAATTCTCCACTTCCTTTTGCCTGTTGCATATCATTAGCACTTAGAAGTACAAAGCAGAGCCTCCAAGACTGGAGTACTAGTCAGATTACGAAGACTTTCATTCACTTCAAGCTCAACACATCAAAAAATCAAACTCAGACTCTACTCCCAGTCTGCTTCTCATGTGTTCCCTCAGTGAATCATACATCACCCAGCCAGAAACCTCTCAGGCACCCTACATTGTTTCCTCAGTTTCTACTGTGATCTTTCTAAAATACAAATCTGATCATGTCATTCACCATCCTGATACTTAAAATTCTCCAATCCTTTCCAGGATAAAATTCAAATTCCTTATATTAGCACATAAGGCCCTTTACCTTCTGGTTCCAGTCTACATCCTTTAAGCCATGTTTTCCCGGCCCCTCACATGAATTTATCCTTCATTCTAGCCATGTGCAAAATTCGCAGTTCCCATCTTTTTGCCTGAACCCATCGAGTTCATAATGCCTCTGTACCTTTGCAGGCATTATGTGGATAACATTTCCTTTTTTAATCCAGCTATTCTCCTGCTTGTCCACTAACAACTCATTCAAGGGATATCTCCACTGAGAAGTCTTTCTTGATCCTTCTCCATATCACAGATTTCTGGCTTCTGCGCCCCTCTCTGTGATTCTCAAGCACATTTTGCATGAGGATCATATGTATCACACTACACTGAAATTGTTTATTTACTTGCTCATCTGCCTTACATGTCTGCGAATTCATCTCTCCAAATTCTACCAATCTTTAAGAACCAATTTCAGTCCCATCTCCTCCTGATCATTATAACTTGTTCTTACTCTCTCTTTTCACCTGTTATTACACTGATTTGATTTGACACCCATTTGATAATGAACTGCTCCATACGGCTTTCAAGGCCGTGACCTTTCAGAAGCAGATGGCGAATTACACACTACCTTGTGTTATTTTATTTTTCATGCACATATACTTTACTCCTGATTAGGCTTCAAGTTCTTTACAAAGCAGGGAACATATGTTACTATTTCTGTGTTTGTGCCAAGTCCTGAACAAAACAAAGGACAAAATGAAGCTCATAAAATGAGAGCATACAGCACTGGGTTTAGACAACATTGAGTAAACGGACAAAGAAGCTGTTTTGGGGTACTCATCAAGCAGCTAGCATTTTGCTCCTGACAAGTGCAGACAAAGTACCTTAGCAACACCACTGATAGAGACTGTATTTAAATGAAACCCTGGTGGCATAGTGATTAAAAGCTACAGCTGCTAACCAAAAGGGTGGCAGTTTGAATCCATCAGGCACTCCTTGGAAATCCTATGGGGCAGGCCAACTCTTCCCTATAGGGATGCTATGAGTCAGACTTGACCGCGATGCTTTTTTTCTTTTTTTCCATGCAAGTGGGTCAGCAAAGGCTAAAAGACTTTCTTAAATAATAATATAGGCCCTGATCCAAAGACTCAAGATGTTAACGCAGACAGCTGTGGGGCAAGAATAGCCTGGCACACGCAGAAGAGGATTAAGGCGTCTGAAAAGGAATCCAGGCCAGAGCAGAGCACAGACTATTCCTTTAGCTACGCTGGCTAAGGGTTTGCAACTGTCCTGAGTGAGGATGGCCTGGAAATGACAATGAGGATCCCACCATATATCCTCATAGCTTATCGCGTATATTTTTGTTTAGTGTAATGTGAACTACATACATACTTCACTGAGTGGATTTGCTCAATCTTTGTTGGCTTCTTAAAATCCCAAATGAAAAAAAAAATCTCTCCCTTGACTGATATAGGTAAAATTTAGAGGGGGCAAAATTAAGCAATTCAGAAAGCCTATTCCATCTGGAATTGCACTTTTCTAGAACAAAGGGCTCCTGGCTGGTTGGTAGAATTATAACACCAAGAGAACAACTAACTGGCTGTTAAATTTGCTTTCTTTTACTTCAGTGGATTATGACATCAGATATAAAGCAGCCAGTCATTCCCTTCCTCCCTTCCCCCTCCCTCTCTTACTCCCTCCCTTTCTTACTCCCTCTCTCTTTCCCTTCCTTCATCTCTTTCTTTTTAACAATTCAGTTTAGCTAACTTTTATAGAAGGCCTAGTATGTGTCAGGTGCTGTGCTGAAAGTATAAAACCAAATAAACCTCTGTCCTTTCCTTCGAGAAGCTCACAAGCTTATAAAGGGGGCAGATACGTATGTATAATGTAGTGTGATAACTGCAACAATAGTATGTATAATATAGTGTGATATCTGCAAAAACCCACTGCAGAAGAGTCGATTCTGACTCATAGCAACCCCATAGGGTTTAGAAAGCTGTAAATCTCTACGGAAGCCGGCTGCCACATCTTTCTCCCTGAAAGCCACTGGTGGTTTAGAACTGCCAGCCTTTCGGTTAACCACTTCGCCACCAGGAGCAACAATGTTAACGTGTCCAAAAGTTAAAGAGAGAGATTGAGAACATGAAGAGTGTGAAGAGCTGTGAGGGGTTAGGAGAGTTAGGGAAAGTTTGTCAGTTTAAGCTAAGTTTAATGTATTTAAAGTGCAATTGCAGAGAAGTCCTTGTTTATTGACTGGAAGTTAGGAATATTAGTTATTCCAGCAATACTTAGGAAAAATTGTACTCAAGAAAGGTGCTGGAATTTTGTTGTTGTGTGCCAACAAGTCGATTCCGACTCAAAGTGACCCTTTAGGACAGAGGAGAACTGCCCCACAGGGTTTCCAAGGAGTGGCTGGTGGATTCAAATCGCTGACCTTTTGATTAAGAACCTGAGCTCTTAACCACTTCACCACCAGGGCTCTAATCACTTGGAATCAGGTCTTGACCTGAACTGAACTGTGAGCCAGAAATGGAAACAAAGGGCAAGATTTGCTCAACCCTGAACCTAGTCGTGTTTAAAAACAGTATTAAGGAATGTCAGAACTGCAAGAGACCTTAGAGGCTGATCTAGCACACATTTTTTGTTTTATAGATGGAAAAAATGAGGCTCAGAGGGATTAAAGACTCATGTAATATCATGAGAAAATACAAACTGCAGAGTGTGAGATAAAGCAATGGTGTTCCCATCCCAAGTTTAGTGTTCTTTCAGCTTATCCAAGAATACCTGATGGTGTAGCACAAATGAAAGGTTTTATTTTTATTTTTTTCTTTCCAAAAAATCATCTAGTTGAGAGTATCCTAAAATCATCATATTGGGACAAAATTGTTGTTGTTGTTAGCTGCCATTGAGTTGGTCTCTGACTCATGGCGATCCCAAGCACAACAGGATCAGACCGTTAGTGATCTGTAGGGTTTTCATTGGCTGATTTTCAGAAGTAGATCATCAGGCCTTTCTTGTTAGTCTGCAAGCCCCACTAAAGCTCGCTCAGCATCATAGCTACACGCAAGCCTCCAATGACAGACGGGTGGTGGCTGAGCACGAGGCCAGGAATTGAATCAGGGTCTCCTGCATGGAAGGTGAGAATTCAACCACTGAACTGCCACTGCCCCCGGGACAAAATTAGAACATCGAAATATCCTCTAAACAGAATCTTTACTTATTTAATATCTTCCAAAGAACTGACATGTGTACTTCTAAAATCTAATGAAAAATAATAATCATAAAACTCCTTTTCCTTTCTGCCTTGGCTTCCACAAAGCCCAAAAACAAGTGTAAAAGGAAGTTCACTCTTAGTACATACACACAAGCTTAAATTTGGGGCTTATTTGTGTTGTCTCTCTCTCTCAAAAAAAAAAAAAATCCTATTCTAACAAATCTTTTACTCCAAGCCATCTCAGATCCTTTCTTAGAAGTTGGTGTTGTTAGCTGCCCTCACTGGCCCCCTACTCATGGCGACCCTGTGCACAACTGATCGAAAATGCTGCCTGGTCCTGCACCATCCCCAGAATGGTTTGTGACGTATAGAGTTTTCATTAGTTGATTTTCAGGAGTGCCAGGCCTTTCTTCCTAGGTGATCTTCCTACTACTTTTTGGAAGTAGTGGGGATACATAATGAATAAATACATAAAACATTTGCTTTGTTTTTAGTCACTGAGTAGACACCCAATGCTTCTTTGTTATCAATCAACACAAAGTTGCTGCTATGAAGAAGACTGGCTCCTGGTTTCTACAGAAACTAAGAGGTTTACGAAATGACTAGAGGCCTGAAGGGTCTTGGATGTAATTGTAGGGTTAGGACATATGTAGACATATCAGATGTTACAGTCTAAGGTGATTTCAAAGGCCCATTCTACCCTAAGACTATGAGTCTAATTACTAAATTAGTAGTGTAGAAATTTGGTCAGAGCATAGTGTTTTTGATCAGCAGTTTAAATATTGATATTTTGGCAAACGCTTTTCTAAGGTGGTAAAGTTTTTGGGTTTGCCATTTTTGTCACTTTTTTTTCTGAATGAATTTGTATAAATGCAATTCATGTTCATGGTAGAAATTTAGAAAATCAGGCAAGTGTAAAGGGGCAAATTAAAATCATCAATAATTATGCCTTGGATTCATATAGTACAACATAACACAATATACACAACTTAGTGTCCTATTTTTTTCACCTAACATTATATGAGAATTTCTATAGCCTAGATATTCTTCAGTAACAAGAATTTCATTGTGCAACATTTCCTTGAATGATTTGCTCACCCCTGTTGTTGGAGATTTAGACTGTTTCCAAGTTTTCTCTATTAAATATAATACCGCGATCGACATTCTTAGTAATGGTGATCATAGTATTCTTCAGGCACTGTGTTAAGTACTTTACATGAAGTATCTTATTTATTCTCACAATATTTCTATGAAGTAGGAACTATTGTCTCTAACAGATGAGGAAACCAAGGCTTAGAAGCTAACTAAGGTGTCTACAGCTAAGAATAAGCACTAACCTAAACAAATCCTGTTGTTATCGAATTGATCTGGATTCATAGTGACCCTATAGGACAGAGTAGCACTACCCCACAGGGTCCAAGGCTGTAAATCTTTATAGAAGTAGACTGCCACATCTTTCTCCACAGAGTGGCTGGTAGGTTCAAACAGCTGACCTTTCAGTTAGCAGCTGAGTGCTTAACTACTGTGCCACCATGGCTCCTAGAATAAGCACTGGGAGACATTAATCAAGATTTAACCTCAAATTTTTGTAACATAAACAAATGCTCCAATTTGTTTTCCACGAGTAAGTAAATTAGCACTGTTGGAAGATCACAATTGTTGTAGGCACTTGTTGGCTCCAAATTAAGAAATCTGTGAGGTTTTTCCCCCTCCCATTTCTTCTTCCCTTTCTTTTTTTAAGAGGAAGAAGACATCTAATGATTGTTTAGCAGATTTTTTTTTTTTGATAAATCCATTACTGTAAAAAATCCATTGCCCTCAAGTCGATTCCAGAGTAGAGCTGCCCCTTAGGGTTTCCAAGGAGCAGTTGGTGAATTCAAACTGCTGACCTTTTGATAAACAGCAGCAGCTTTTAACCACTGTGCCACCAGGGCTCCTTTTCTTTTTTTTACTTTAGTAATCTTTTACTATGACAATAACAATTATGTATCCTTATAGCCCTTATTTTGTGATCTATAAAAAAAATAGCAGAAACGCAGGCTTTAGAAATGAACCTTTTGTTTTCATAAAAGGACAATAAAACCACTGTAATTCAGAGAAATAAAGAGTTGAAAATTCTAAACTTTACAGTACTCACATATATGCAATGTTCATATATCTTCAAGTACCCCCCAAAATAAACCTGAGTTAAACGAGCTAACCAGATAAACCAGACTCTGTTCCACCCACAATGGTTTAATGAGTAGATAGCAATGATTTGCAATCAGGGTATCAATCAAGGTATTCAAAACAAGGGCTTCTAAAGTTCTTAAGGATGGTTGAAATGGTTTCATTTTAATTCAGGTTATCACTGTGCTTTAATACACCCTTTTTAAACAGTGACAAACCGGGCTGGAACTTTCAGTTTTAATTACAGAATTGAAAATTTAATGAAGCTTTATAAAAAAAAAAGCTTTATAGAGCTCAATAATTTAAAAAATGTACCATCAAGTCCTGCCAAAAGAATTGACATTCATCTGTGAACATCCTGGAGCTAAAATCCACTTGTTCCCACCCAGGACCAAGGAACAAAGCAAAAGATAGAAGCTGGAAGAACTGAAATTTTTAGTTAAATAAGTTTCATACAAGTAAGCCCTTGGGTGCTACAAATGAAGATTTAATTAAAAGTGTGAGAGAGGAAAGAATAAAGAAAGGATCCAAACAGGAACTTTCCTAAGAGCCCAACCAAAAACTTCTGTGGAGAAATAACTCTTGCTTTTCTAGAGGCGAGTTGTCGCCCTGAACTCCGGGTGGGGAGGAGGGTTCTGGGCCTCCGGCTCCCCCAGACCCGCTGCGGCTCAGCGAGCCGTCCTGCCGCCGGCGTCTGGGGTCTCGGCACCCTCCAGCCCCCACCCAGCCCAGAGTCTCAGTGGCTTCGGGCGCCCTCGCCTTCAATCACCAGCAGTACCAACAGCAGCAGGAGGAAGAGGAGCAGCGGCAGCAGCAGCAACCACATGGCACGCTCGGGCGGGTGCCCGGGGCAGGGGAGGCCGTGGGAGGGCTCCGGGAGGGCCCGCGGGAGGGGGGGGCGCGAGCGTTGCTAGGACGCGGCACTCGGGACGCGCGCGTCCCTGGCAGCCGCCGCCCACGTCAGGGTTTGTTTAATCATCGCGGGGTATTTATGGCCGGGGCTAGCGGGCTGCCGCCGGGGAGCACAGTGAGCGCGCGGGGCAGCGGATGAGGCGCGGCGGCTGCGGCCCAGGGCACCTCCCCCCGGCTTCCCGAACCCTGCCCCGTCCGACCCGAGGGGGAGGATGCAAACAGCAGCCGCGCTCTGAGCCTCCCAGGAAGATAACACCCTTCCCGCCATTCCACCCTGCGCTCCCGCGGAAGCCCCCGGCTCGGCCCCTCCCAGTCTCTCAGAGCCGGGCCAGCGGAAAAGCGAGCGATGGCAGAAAATCTGAGGAAAATAGTCTCCAACGAATTTTTACGATCACTGCCGGAGAAGCTCGACTCCTGGCTGAGGGAGTACAACGTGAGTTTGGGTGGGGGATCCCCCGGGCCCGCCTTCTGTCCAGTTTCCCGCGCAGTCCTGGGCGGCGGTTTCTTTTTATTATTATTTTTAAGAAAAAGAAACTTGTTGTGAAATATCTATAACAAAACGTTTCAGCCATTTTTACGTGTACAATTCAGTGCCATTAACTACATTCACCATGTTGTGCAACAATCACTACTACGTTTCCAATTTTTTTTTTATCACCCTTAAGCAAAAACTCTGTACAGCTTAAGCAATAACCCCCTTCCCCATTTTCTCTTCCTAGGCGGGATTTTTTTAGGGCTGGCGTGGGGTGGCTGCTTTGCAAAGCCCGGGCGGTTGTGATTCCTAAAGGGGATCGCGGCCTCCGACGCTGGTCGCCGGGACGCTACCTCACGTGTCAGTCTGTGCGCTCTTCTCTCCGCTGGGCTGGGCGGGGCTGGAACTCCTCCGCTAGGAGAGAACGCGTTTGCTGGAGCGGTAACCAAGGACGCTGGCGGTCCTAGCAACAAGGCGCCCGGCAGTCCGCTTAGGATCTGAGATCTAGTCCGCCGTTCATTCCCCACCTCCGTGTGTTCATTCCACGCCTTCCCGCTACACCCCTGCCCCTTCCTTTCTGCAAGTGTAGCACTCTGAGGGTACCCAGGAGTTGCCGGTAAACCTCAGAGTAGATTTTTATAAAAATACATCCAAGTGTCAGTGAAACACACTTGTCAGCGTTGCGGGTTTCACATATGTACTGATTAGCGTGGAAAGTAAGGCAGTGTTTCAATACCAAGGCTGATTACGTCTGTAATAAACCAATATTCTGTCATCAAATTTCAAGTTCCATTAATCCCCACCCTCGCCTCTGCTCCCAGTAACCTCCTACACACGAAAAGTAGAATCTGAGTGTCAAATTTACTTTACATTCCATCCACCTTAAAAAGGAGGTTCCCATTCTTACATAGCAAATAAAGAGGGCAGGTGAAAGACCTATGGACTAGGAGTCAGGTCCTCCCTCCCTCGTTCTTGGTCTGGCTCCGCACAGGACCAGCTGTATGACCTTGGGCAATACATTTAACCTCTCTGGGTCTCAGTCACCTCGTTTGTAAAATGGGAGGGATTGGACTAGATGATATGGAAAGTTCCTTTTCAGATACCAGTTTTTTTAAAATCTAGATCAGCTTCGTTTCTGAAACCCTACTGGAAGAATCCAGTGGTTAAGTGTTTGGCTGCTAACCAAAAAGTTGGCAGTTGGAATCTACCAGCTGCTTCTTGGAAACCGTATGGGGCAGTTCTGCTCTGATCTATAGGGTCGCTATAAGTTGCAATCCACTCGACAGCAACAGTTTACTAGGAAGAGTGCAACTTTCTGGTGTCGTGAGTCCGGTGGGCTTCCTCTTCACCCTTTAATCTGGGTTCCTGAGGTGGAGGGGAGCTCAAGGACAGCTGCAGCTTTCTCCTCAGCCTTCACTTCTAGTGTTTAATGTGTACCCCCCAGCCCACCCCTTTTATACCATTAGCATTGACTCTTCCTCATCAAGATTGCAGGAAAATTAATCTCTTTATCACAAAAAAGACTGGGTCTTACCACCATCCTTACCAACAGTTGCCATCCGATTCAGACTCATGGCAACACCATGTCTGTCAGAGTATTACTGTGCTCCATAGTGGCTGATTTTCCAGAAGTAGATCACCAGGCCTTTTTTCTGAGGTGCCTCTGGGTACACTTGAACCTCCAACTTTTCAGTTAGCAGTTGGGCACCTTAACCATTTGCACTGTCCAGGAACTCCTCATCACCCTTGAAACTTCATAATTACTACTCAGTCTCAGAAGGCTGAGAACAACAAATGCTAATATATGTATTCACCCTTCTTAAAACTACCTCACACCAAAAAAAAAAAAAAAAAAAGCAAAAAAAAATTTGTTTTTACTACCCTGGGTCTTACCTAAACTTTGAACTAAAAAATATATGTATATATGTTCAAATGGTCACAGGATAACATTTAATAAAAATGACATTAGCTTTTGATGGGACCAAATTTCAATGATAGTTTTAGAAAATACCGGTAAGCCTTGAGAAATGCCACAGTTTATTACACTTTTACTTCTCAGTACCTGTGGTCCCTCTGTACTCACTGTCTTCTCTCCTCGCCACTCAACAGTAGGGACTTCACTTTCCAAATCTTGTGGCCATTTCCCAGGCAACATCAATCTTCTTGAGCTCTTGGGCATTCTGTTGCTTTTGGCTATCGACACCCCATTTCTCCTAAGGCTCTGATACTTTTTGTCTCCCTGCCCGACCCACCCTTCTCTTGTGACTGTTCTTCAAGGTCCAGACATTAGCAGTCTTCTCCTCTACCTCCACTCTTGTTTCGACTCTTACACGTATGCTGATGAATCTCAAATCCATATTCAGGGCCTGATTTTTTCTTAGCTCTCATTTCTCCCATTGCCCCACTGGACATTTTCAGTTGCGAGTGCTGTTGTGATCTCAAAGTCAAATCAGTCTAAAATCGAACTCATCGTTTCCCACACTCAACCACAGACCTCTTTTAATTGTCTTTCACCCTCTCCCACACCCAACCACAGACCTCTTTTAATTGTCTTCCTGATGATATACTCCATATCCTTTTCATCAGCCTAGTCTATTGGTGCCAACTTCAAAATTCACATAGAATCTGAACAGTTTATACACCTCCACTGCTATCACCCTTGTCAACCTTCCTCCTAGATTATTTAAAAAAAAAAAAATCCAAAGTAATTCTTTTAATTGTAAAATTGCATCGAGTTACTCTCCTGCCAAAACCCTCTGCTTCCTTAGAATAAAAGCCAGAGTTTCTACAATGGTCTTCAAGATCCTACACAACCGTGCCCCTTTAACCTCTCTAACCTCATCTGTTACTCTGTCCATTACTTGCTCAGTCTGCTCCGGTAACACTGGCTTCCTTGCTCTTTCTAGAAGAATGCTGTCAATAGAGCTTTCTATGACGATGGCCATGTTCTATATCTACTCTGTCCAATATGGTAGCTACTGAGCATTTGAAATGTGGCAAGTGCAACCGCAGAACTGAGTTTTTAATTTTATTTAAGTTTAATTAATTTACATTGAAATAATCACATGTGGTTGGTGGCTGCTATACTGGACAGCATAGTTTTAGAGCATGCCAGACAAGCTCTTGCTTCAGGACACTTGCACTCATTGCACCCTCTGCCTGGGAAGGCTTTTCCTCGCTTCCTCACCTCCTTCAAGTCTTTGCTTAAATGTCATCCTTTTAGAGAGTCCCACCTTGACCATCCTATTTACAATCTCCTACCCTCATCCCTAAGGAGCCCTGGGTGGTACAATGGTTAAGAGCTTGTATGCTAACCAGAAGGCCATCGGTTTGAACCCACCAGCCACTCGAAGGGAGAAAAGACCTGGCAATTTGCTACCATAAAGATTACAGCCTAGGAAACCCTATGGGGCAGTTCTACTCTGCAAGACAGTATGGGGTTGCCATGAGTTGGCATCGATGGCATACCAAACAACACCCTCATCCCTAGTACTCACTGTCTCGTTCCCTGCTCTATTTCTTCCCTAATACCCACACCTAATTTTTACTTACTCATCTATTTTTACTGTCAGCATCTCTCCACCCTTACCCCACTAGAATGTAAATTCCAGAGGGCAGGGATTTCTGTCTTGTTCTGCTCACCACTGTATTCCTAGCACTTAGAACAAAGCTTAACACCTAGTAATTGCTCAACAAATATTGATTGAATGATTGCCACCACCTTTTCCCAGACACACAGTTTCTTTGATTCATGTATCTTCTTTAACCTTTATATCCAGTCTAGAATTTCAAATCCCCAAGATAGCTTCAGTCTTTATTATAATTGAAAATGGAAATTGCAGTTTCCAATTAGGGCCACAAGTGAGAGGATGCAAATGCTTTTGATTTACAATTAGTATTGTTCTCTCTAAAAAGATGAGAAAATATCTATATGCCATCTACTGTAAAAGTTAACTTAAATCTAAATTTATTATGTATCTTCTTACCTATTGTTTGGTTTCAACTGAATTGCTGAGAGCTTTCCTGTAATACTACAAGGTTCGTTTTATTAGTTCTAAGGACTTTCGACTTGAAACCATAAGAGGAAGACTATTCGTTGTAGCAAAATGAATTTGTAAAAATGTTGTAAAGAACTATTAAAAGCCGTAAATCATGTTTGCCACAGAAGGTTGATTTTACTCGACAATCCTAGAATGGTTAACCTGCTGGCTGTGACTACACTGATTTAGTTCTAATTAATTCAAGTAGAATAAACTGGTTGCCTTTGAATGGACTCCAATGCGATGGCGACCCCATGTATGTTAGAATAGAACTGTGCTCCATAGGGTTTTCAGTGGCTGATTTTTCAGAAGTAGATTGCCAGGCCTTTCTTCCTAGTTCAAGTCTCTGGGTGGACTTGAACCTCCAATCTTTCAGTTAGTAGCCTAGTGCTTAACCATATGTGCCACCCAGGAACTCCCTCCTGGGTCCTAAGCCCTCAGAAACACTCCTTGCTTGATTATTTTTAAATTTCCAAGAAGGGATATTTTCTAAAAACCCCTAGAGAAACAAATAATAAAATAGTAGCAGACATTGCTGGCTCAATTTCTTGCACTCAAGTGCAAGACCGTCCCAAGTTTTGATGAGGGCTTTCCCTTAAACTTTAGTTTTACTGGATTTAAGGGACAGCTTGGTTTGAACACATACTTTCAGAATTTGTTTTCTTCTTTTGTGGTTGAGACTGTGGGTGAAAGCACCATAGAGCATCCCCTCTTTTTCAACCAGGAATCAAGCCAACTATCAAGAGCTTAACAATCCATTCAACAAATGATTATTAAGCTTCTACTCTGTATAAAACCCTGGATTAGGCACTCTGCCTTTATTGACAGTTTTTAGCTTTCTGCATTTATTCATTCAAAAAAATTTTTTTCAGAGCTTACTGTATGCCTATGTCTGTGCTAGCTGCTGAGAATAGCTCTTGCTTTTCTAGAGGCGAGTTGTCGCCCTGACCTCTGGGTGGGGAGGAGGGTTCTGGGCCTCTTAAAGCTGAATTTCCAACTGGGGGAGATAGAGGAAACAGCATATTCCAAAAAAAAAAAAAGCAGGGTGGCATGAAAAAGCTGTCATATTTGGGAGGGCCTGTAAATGGTTCAGGAGCCCTGGTGGCACAGTGGTTAAGAGCTCGGCTGCTAAGCAAGGGATCAGTAGTTCAAATCCACCAGCTGCTCCTTGGAAACCCTATGGGGCAGTTCCACTGTCCCATAGGGTTGCTATGAGTCAAAATTGACTCGGCAGCAACAGGTTTTGGGTTTTTGTGAATGGTTCAGTGCAGGGAGTGGAAGTGAGATTAGGTTGGGTGCTTAGGGCCAGATGGCGATGGGCCTTGGGAATGGTGTGTTAAGGAGTTTGGACTTTATCCTGAGTGCAAGGGGGAGAAACTAAAAGCATTATGCAGGGAAGAGACATGTTTGGATTACATTTTAGAAAGTTTACCTTAGCTGTGTCATGTTGAATTGTGGTATTGGCAAAGAGTATTGAATATACCAAAGAATACTAAAAGAATGAACAAATCTGTCTTGGAAGAAGTACAACCAGAATGCTCTTTAGAAGCAAGTTTGGACATGTTGTCAGGAGGGATCAGTCTCTTTAGAAGGACATCATGCTTGGTAAAGTAGAGGGTCAGTAAAAAGAGGAAGACCCTCAATGAGATGGATTGACACGGTGGCTGCAACAATGGGATCAAGCATAACAACGATTGTGCATATGGCACAGGACCGGGCAGTGTTTTCTTCTGTTGTACATAGGGTTGCTATGAGTCAGAACCCACTCGACAGTACCTGACAACAACAACAACAACGACATTAGCTGTAGCATAACCAGGAAACTGGAGAACAGACAAGGTTGGACCATACTTTAGCCAAAAGACTATGTCAACCTCTTGTAAGCTACTCTGGCACATTTGGTAAACAAAGTCAAAAACTTTGAGGTTTATGTAAGATCATGCTGCCCCAGATTCTTAAATTTATCAGGCAACATCCGTATGACTTTGTTGATCAACAAAGGGGTGTAAAGGGGTCAAATAACCTTCTTGGAGCTTGGTTATTTGCAGAACTGGATTCTGATCACCTAGTAACTCCACAGAGATGTTAAGATGTTAACATGTTGGCAATGCCTGGAGTAGTTCAACTCTGGCCAAAACTCTCCTCCCTCTGAGATGCTTTTGTGTGCCCTCAGGGCCGTGTGGAGTAGGGAGTTAACCTGGGTCAGGTGCGCTGAGATTTTTTTTTAAATGTATACTCTGTGTAGTTACAGTTGTTGTTGTTGTTAGGTGTTGTTGAGTCAGTTCTGACTTGTAGCAACCCTATAGGACAAAGTAGAATTGCCCCATAGGATATCCAAGGAGCGGCTGGTGGATTTGAATTGCCAGCCTTTTGGTTAGCAGCCGAGCTCTTAACCGCTGCGCCACCAGGGCTCCATAGTTACAGTAGTAAATGGTATGAATTTTCTATACCCTTAAAATTCTATCCTCAACCTAGGATAAGATTGCATTTCTTAAGGTAAAATAATAGACGCCAGGACATTACAATCTCGAAGCTTTTGATTGCTCAGTATGCGAGTGGGCATGGTAGGAAGGACTGGTACTGCTTCCTCTTGCATTATTCTGCTCTTGTGTTACAGAAATTTGCACTAACAAGTGAAAACAACGTATTAAAACCAACACATAAAATGAGACCCTAAAGAGGTATCTCTTCTGTTTGTCTTAGGAAATCTTTGTGGCTGAAGTAAACGCTACCTCTATGCCAAAATATATCTGATTCCAAAGGGTTGTTGTAGTTGCTATGGTGTGTTCAAACAGACTCTCTGCCCACCTTCACTCCTCCCTTCGTCAACGTACTTCTACATTCTTGAGGGTTTAATCTAACTAGTAAATTTATAGAGAATGGTTTTCTTTATCTCTTTACTAGGCAGGCTATGCTGCAGTAATGAATTAAACCCAAATCTCAATATCTTAACATAACAAGTTCTTTCTCATTCATGTAAAGTCTGACGGCAGCTCTCATTCAGCGACTTGCTTCCAGGTGCCCTCTGTGGAGCAGCTATCTCATCACTTGAGCTTTAAGGGCTTAGCTGCAGAGGAAGACAGAGAAAGAGCAAAGAATTTGTACTGCTCTTAAAATACACATATCACTTCCATTCATTTTCCATTGGCCAGAATTTGTTACACAGCACCTATCTAACTTTAAGGAGTCCCTGGGTGGTGGCAAAGGTTCAACGTTAAACTACTAGCTTAGAAGTTGGAACTCATGACAATGAAAGAAATTGACAAGTGATTAAGGGGAGTTGTTTTCTTTTTAAGAGAGAGACTACCAACTTTTTAAATTTGACTTTTCTTATTTTTATATTAATGTAAACAACATCATTGTTTTCTATTTAAGGAGAATAGGCAATGAGCTATGGAAAAAGGAAGTCTAATAGGAATTTTAATTAAGGGTCAAGATCCTTAATTAAAGGGTCAATCCAGTGGAGAAGACTCAAGGTAAGAATAGAATGATACGAATAAGAGAACCATTGGGTGGAGCGTTTTGGTTGATCAGGCTCTCATGAGGGGAAAGAGCCTGTTAATAAGGTGGAGAATGCTCAGAAGTAACAGGAAATGAAAGGGTCCAAAGGATTGGTGTTCACTCTGGATAGGCGCCCCAAGAGTACAAAGCAGAGCAGAATAGTGACTGGTGTGGAGAGAGTCACTCTAGCAGAGCAGAGGGGAAAACAGATCAGGAGCTTTGGTGTGGGCAAGTGAGTGGTGACATTGAGGGGATGGGAACAAGGCCACTATCCTGTTGCTTTCCTTACTTAAACTACTAAACTTCTTGAAAGAGTTGTCTGTCTTCATTGCCTTTGCTTCAACTCCCATTTGTTCCTCAACCCAGCGCAATCTGGAGATGCCTCAAGTTCTCTCCACACCATTCTGTTATAACTGCTCCTGTAATGATCACTAGAGGCCACCTGGTAGTAGGTCACATCTTTCTTTCTTTGTTTTTCCAGTTCTTATCTGCTTGATTTCTCTGCAGCAATACGGTCAAATTTTATGGTTTCAGCTACTTTCCAGATGCTGGTGACTCCCAAATCTGTCTCCAGCTTGGGCTTTCTCCAGAGCTCCTGACATGTGGCTGTTCCAAGACCCTTTTAACCCAGAGAATGGAACTGGTTATCACTTCTACAGTCTTGTTCTTCTACTGTGGCTCCTGGCTGGGCAACTGCATCACAATCCACCCTGCAGCCCAAGTCAGAGATCTGGGACTCCTTCTTTTCCATCTCTGTCACACCTCACGATGGGTTCATTAAGCCTTGAGGATTCAACCTTTTAAATCTTTCTCAAATCTCTCCTCTCCATAGAGATTTGTTGAGACCATAATGCATGAGCAAAGCCGAGAGTAAACCATTCTCTCCTGCTTCTTAAAACCATCTTTCTTTGGCTTCCTGATTCTTTGTCTTTCTTCCTGGTTGCCCTCTCACTTCTTGCTGCTCTTGTTTTAATGTTTTGTTTTTCATTCCTTGGCCCTTCATCCTCAGCCCACTTCTGGAACAGCAAGATTGCCTTCCACTCTGCCTTCAGCCCTCTCCCTATTCTACTCTACACTCTCTCTGATGACCTCATCTACACATACGATGTCTATTCTTTCCCATCTGCTGAAGACCTCCAAAGCCACACCTTCAATCCCATCTTTCTTCTGAGCTCCAACTTATTTTCCATTTGCTTTTGGGTATAGCATGTTTCAGAGCTCCGGCTCCAGTGCTGGAGGCTGCGGGAATGGGTTTAGGTCCCAGTTCAACCTTCGTCTCTTCCCAATTACTTAACCTAGCAGCAGTAGGAGCTTGGCTGACACAGGTGTGATTTGGGGCTGGGAAGGAGCTTTAATGGACCCTTCATGTCTGCACAGCCCTTAACATCTCTATGACAGACTGTTAGCAACCCTGTACCTCCCAACCAGACTCGCCCTCTAATCCAAACCGTATCTGATCTGCTCCTGCCAGAGTGATTTTTATAAAAAGCAAATCAAGTCTGACCATGTCATAGCCATGCTCCCCCATCTGCCCTGTTAAATCCTTTGATGATGAGGTAATAAAGCCTGAAATCTTTAATGTGGCAAATAAAGTACTTCATTATTTGATATCTGAACCTTGTACTCACTTTGCCCTGATATGCCTTGTTGCTTCTTGCCCTTGGTACTTGCTGTTCTTGCCTCTTGAAATGTCCTTCATCAGAGGGTTTTTGCTGCCTCTACAGCACACTGGAGCCCTGGTAGTGTAGTGGCTAAGAGCTACGGCTGCTAACCAAAAGTCTGGGAGTTCGAATCCACCAGCCACTCCTTGGAAACCCTATGGGGCAGTTCTACTCTGTCCTATAGGGTCGCTATAGGGTGGCTATGAGTTGGAACTGACTTGATGGCAACAGGTTTGACAGCACACTATCCGAACAGAACACTTAATACACTCTAAGGTAATTAGTCATTACCCACTGTTTCCCATTCTCTGTCCTACTTCCCCAGCACTGAGCTCATTGACAGCAGGCAGCTGTTTTTTGTTTTTTTTTTTCATGTAGCTTTGTTTCCAGGGCCACCGGAAATAAGAATTCAGTGTTTCCTGAATGAATGAATCTGGAGAATCTGTGCTTTGGAACTAAGAGACGGTATAGTTAATTCCTATCTTTGATGTATCTGTCTTGTGTTTAGTAGAACAATGTGACCTTGTTGCAATTTGAGTATCTGGTACAGTGCTTTGTGTTGGAAGTTTCAGCATGTTGTGACATTTCCTGGGAAAAGGAACTATGTGACACAGTATATCCTCTACTGTCATTTAAATTATATACACTTTCTTGTTTGACAGACATTACTTTAGGCCCCCAATATGTACCAAGCATTGGGCAAGACACGGGAGCAGATAGCAATAATACTACAATAATATTGTACGTCTAATTACTGTGTGCCTCTTCTATGCTAGTCTTTGCACCTGAGTTAGCTCGTGAAACAGGTGCTAACCACATCCTACATAAGAGGAAACAAACACTCTTTTTGAGTTAATACATGGCAAAACCAGATTTGAACCAAGGGCTATCTCATGCCTAAGCCCCTTGCTTCTTTCAGTACTGCATACCACCTCATAAAAAAAAAAACAAAACTCGTAAGTATCAATTATTGTATGCCTTTTGTCTCTGAGGTGATACCCATACATTATTTTGACTTAATTCTCCTAATACCCTACAAGGCATTATTATCCTCATTTTACTAGAGAGGAAATGGGCTCAGAGAGGTTAAGTAACTTGTACAGGATCACACAGAACTGTGGCAAGTAGCTGAGCAAAGATAACTCACTCTTTCATCTAAAACACAATAAAATAAATTAAAAAAAAAAAAAAAAGATCGCTCACTCAGGGCTGATTGACTCCCAAGCCCTTCTATCCACTTAGCACTTGACATGATCTAGCCAGAGGGCAAAAGTCTGAGGATCGAAGTTCAACATGATAAGTGCCCCTGGGTGGTACAAATGATTAATACACTCAGCTGCTAACGTAAGGATTGGAGGTTTGAGTCCACCCAGAGGTGCCTCTGAAGAAAGGCCTGGAGATTTACGTCTGAAAAACCAGCCATTGAAAATTCCATAGAACACAGTTCTACTCTGTCACACGTGGGGTTGCCATGAGTTGGAATCGGCTTGACAGCAACTGTTTTATTTTGTTTTGTTTTTTGGTGATAAGGGCAGGAATAAAACGGCAGGGGCAAAGGGCTACTGGTTCAGTGAGGAAGGAGTGCAGATGCCTGTTAAGGCTCTGGGTTTCCAAATGTTGGACCATATAAGCATTATGCTATTAAACTACTCATTCATTCATCAATGTTCGGACCCTTTAATTTGTTATGGATACTACTGAGAATAGATACAAACATGAGAAAGGCAGTCCTTTGGCCTTTTTTGGGAGGAGGGAATAGAAGGGTGATGCATAGAAACAAATGGCTACAGCAGAGCAGTAAGCACCTACTATTTGCCAAGCATGGAGAGCAAATAGCTGTCCTCTCCGTGGCAACAAGGCCATCCCATCCAGACCCCTTTCCAGGCCAGTCCTGCCAACCTCTCTGCTACACTGACCTACTTTTAGTCCTCAAGGACGCCAGACTTGTTTCTGCCTCAGAGCTTTTGCCCTTGCTCTTCCCCTGCAGCCAGCCCTTCCCCTAGTACTTTGCATTACTGAATCCTATCATCCAGGACTTAGCTCAAATATCACCTCCTCAGAGAAGCCTTCCGTGACTGCCCTCATGGTTCACTATCACATCATCCAGCTCTCCCTCTGCTCCCTGCACTAATCTGAAATCAGTGTAGTTCAGTAGTTAGGAACATCGGCTCTGGAACCAGGCCATGAGTTCAAATTTCAGGTGACATTTTCTAGCTGGGTAACTGTGGGCAAGTTACTTAATCTTTGTGTGCCTCAGTTTTCTCATCTGAAAATGGAGATGAGAATGCTAGTACTCCTATCTCATAGTGCTTTACATATATAAGCTCATTTCATCCTCATGTATTACATAAGGATTAATCCTCACATATATATAAGGATTAAATGAGTTTCTATATGTAAAGCACTGACAATACCTCGTGCACGTTATTGTTGTTGTTGTGTGCCCTTGAGTTGATTCCAACTCATAGCAACTGTCTAGGACAGAGTAGAACTGCCCCATAGGGTTTCCAAGGAGCGGCTGGTGGATTTGAACTCCTGACCTTTTGGTTAGCAGCTGAACTCTTAACCACTACGCCACTGGACTTACTATTTCACTGCAGGTTAACTGTCTACTTGCCTGTCTTCTCTAAGAGTCTGAAAGTTCCATAAATTCCTAGGCCCTGTCTTTTTTTGTCTGATTTTCCATTGTATTCTCAACCCTGCAATGCCTTATTACTGTTAACAAGTAGTATTCTTTATGCACATGTAATGTAAACATTGAACTTATGTAAAGAATGAGAACTAATAAAACAGATAAATTAGTATGCAGTGTATCGTATTACACAGTCCCTGGGTGGTATAAATGGCTAACGATCAACTACTAGCCAAAAAGTTTGTGGTTTGAACCCAGGCAGCGGCAGCTAGGAAGGCAATCCTGGTGTGCTTCTCAAAGTTCACAGCCATCAAAACCCTATGGCGTGCAGCTCTACTCTGCAACACATAGACTTGACAGCAACTTATTTCTTTGTTTGGTTTGGTATTGTATTACAAAACATCTATTCACTTAAAAAAAGAATTTTTTGCAGAGTTCCATTGAGTAGGGAGTCAGGGTTGTTGCTATAACAAACAACTCCAAAATCTCAGTGGCTTAGCACACACACACTTTAGTTCTCAACAAACAGTTCAACGCAGGTGTTCAGTGAGTAGCCTTCCAATTCTTGTGGTCCCACCAACTTTATATCCTCGGGCCCTCTGCTGGATCGTCTGCATTTAGCAGGCAGATGGGGAAAGACAAAGAGGAGACTGTCTCAAGAAGCTTTCTTCTAGGCCAGGCCTGGAAGTGGCACACCTCACTTCCCATCCCATTGACAGGAACTCAGTTACATGGCCACATGAACTCCTGGGAAAACAGGGAAGTAGTCTAGTGCTGTGCCCAGGAGGGCAGGGACCTAGGTTTTGGTGAACACATAGCAGGGTCTGCCACTGGGGGCATACTGGAGCCAGTCAGTCCTTGTAAGGCCCTTGCCTGTCTGCGTTGGGTCATAAAAAAAAAAAAAAAAAAACAGTTTAGTGAAGGAATTGCTTTAATGCCTGCTATTTTGGCTTTGCAGGCAAACTCATGTGACCAAAATCTAAATATTTGCCTTGAACTCATTGAGCAAGTTGCCAAGCTGCAGGGACAACTCTTTGGAATCCTGTCTACAGCAGCCCAAGAGGGTGAGCATGGCCTGTGCTTTCGCATCTGGCTCTCTCCCTTCTTTTTTTCCCCCTTTCTTTTAGCCTCTGTGCTCTGTGACTCAGTTGGTGTGGTTGGATTTCTCCTGCTGACCTGATTTATGTATTCTTTTAGGAGGACATTATGCTGGTGTGGAAATAATCAAATCGCGCCTTTTGCCTTGGCTGGAGGCTTCTTTTACAGCTGCTTCCATGGGAAAGCCTGTTGACAGCACAGTCCCCTCTCTACAGGTATGATGTTAAGGGATAACCCTTGGCTTTCAGCATCCTAACCCGGCTCTGGGAACTCAAACACATGTAACATATGGCTTCGAACTAATGAAGGACTCAACTCTAGTTGGGGAATTGGGGCACAGGTATGACAGGTGAGTTTCTGTATAATGTAGCATAATGGGTTGAGTTTGCTCTTAAGACAGCTGCATTCACATCTCTGCTTTGCCTACTTATTAGTGGTGTGACTTCAGGCAAATCAGTGAGCCTCTGCCTCCTTAGCTGTAAAATGGACATGGTAGTGATCTACATCTGGGACACTGCTTGGCACACAATAGACACTAAATAGTAACTTCTAAGTGACGGATTAGTTACCCAGAAAATTAGAGCTTCAGAAAAAGCGTGCCAGAGTTGTATCCTTTCACCTTACTTATCCAATTTGTGTGCTGAACAAATAAGGTGTGAAACCGGACGATATGAAGATTGCAGCATCAGGTTTGGGAGAAAACTCATTAACAACCTGTGACACGCAGGTGGTACAACCTTGCTTGCCAGAAATGAGGATGACTTGAAGTGCTTACTGATGAAGGTAAAAGACCACAGCCTTTGGTATGGATTATACTGGAACTCGAAGAAAATGAAAAATTTTACAACTGGACCCATAAACAACATCATGGTAAATGGAGAAAAAAATTGAAGTTGTCAAGGATTTCATTCTGTTTGGATCCACAGTCAGTGCCCATGGAAGCAGCAATCAAGAAATAAAGTGACATCTTTGCTTTTCAGAACTTTAAAGAGATCTTTTACAGCAGATTTCCCCATAAGCATGTGAGAGCTGGACAATGAAAAAAAAAAAAGAAGAATTGATGTATTTGAATTGTGGTGTTGGCGAAGAATATTGACTATGCCATGGACAATGAAAAATCAGTCTACGAAGAAATACAACCAGAATGCTCCTTAAAAGTGAGGGTGGTGAAACTCTGTCTTGCTTACTTTAGACACACCATCAAGAAAGACCAATAGCTAGAAAAGGCATCATATTGGTAAGTTAGAGGGTCAGTGAAAATAAGGGAAACCCTCGAAGAGATGGGTTGACATAATAGACACAACAATGGGCTCTAGCATATCAAAGACTCTGAAGATCCCATAGGACTGGGCAACGTTTCATTCTGTTGTATATAAGGTCACCAAGAGTAGAGCTGACTTGACAGCAGCTAACAACAATGACAACAACAACAAGGGCCTCAGTAGAGGATAGTATCCATATGCCTATAAAAAAGACACGTTAATAGGTCTATTATCCAAATTTATGGACCAAGCATTAATGTGTATTATTCAAATTTATACAGCAAACATTAATGCCAAAGATGAAGAAGTTGAAGATTTTTACCAACTTCTGCAGTCTGAAATTGATCAAACGTGCAATCAGGATGCATTGATAGTTACTGGTGATTGGAATGCAAAAGTGAGAAACAAAGAAGAAGGATTAGTAGTTGGAAAATATGGTCTTGGTGATAGAGATGATGCCAGATATCGCACGGTAGAATTTTGTAAGACCAATGACTTGTTCGTTGCAAATACCTTTCATCAATAAAATATACAGGAACTATACACGTGGACCCCGCCAAATGGAAAACACAGAAATGAAATCAAAGAGATGATAGAGAAGCTCAAAATCATCAGTCAGAACAAGGCCAAGGGCTGACTGTGGAACAGACAATCAATTGCTCATATTCCAGTTCAAGTTCAGGCTGAAGAAAGTTTAAACAAGCCTTGGGAGCCACAGTATGACCTTGAGTATATCCCACCTGAATTTAGAGACCATCTCAAGAATAGATTTGATGCACTGACCAAAGACCAGATGAGTTGTAGAATGACACCAAGGACATCATACATGAAGAAAGCAAGAGGTCATTAAAAAGACAGGAAAGAAATAAATGACTAAAATGGACGTCAGAAAAGACTCTGAAACTTGCTCTTGAACACAGAGTAGCTAAAGTGGATGGAAGAAATGGTGAAGTAAAAGAGCTGAACAGAAGATTTCAAAGGGTGGCTTGAGAAGACAAAGTAAATTGTTAGAAAGCTAAAAGGGAGGAACACGCTCAGCGTTCCTCAAGCTGAGGGAACTGAAGAAAAATTCAAACCTCGAGTTGCAATTTTGAAGGATTCGATGGGCAAAATATGGAACAAAGCAGGAAGCATCAAAAGAAGATGGAAGCAATACACAGAATCACCGTACCAAAAAGAAGTGGTCGATGTTCAACCATTTCAGGAGGTAGCATGTGATCAAGAACCAGTGGTACTGAAGAAAGAAGGTCAAGCTGCACTGAAGGCATCGGTGAGAAACGAGCCTCCAGTAATTAACCATATACCAACTGAGATATTTTAACAAATGAATGCAATGCTGGAAGCACCCACTTGTCTATGCCAAGAAATTTGGAAGACAGCTACCTGGTCAGCTGACTGGAAGAGATCCATATTTGTGCCCATTCCAAAGAAAGGTGACCCAACAGAATGTGGAAATTGTCAAACAATATCATTCATATCACATGGAAGTAAAATTTTGCTTAATATTAATTAAAAAATGGTTGTAGCAGTGTATCAGCAGGGAACTGCTAGAAATTCAAGCCAGATTCAGAAGAGAGTGTGGAATGAGCGGTATCATTGCTGATGTCAGATGGATCATGGCTGAAAGCACAGAGTACCAGAAAGATGTTTACCTGTGTTTTATTGACTATGCAAAGGCATTCAACTGTGTGGCTCCCAACAAAGTGTGGATAACATTGTGAAGAATGGGAATTCCAGAACACTTAATTGTGCTCATGTGGAACCTGTACATAGACCAACTGAACAGAACAAGGGGATACTTTGTGGTTTAAAATCAGGAAAGATGTGTGTCAGGGTTGTATCCTTTCACCATACTTACTCAATCTGTATGCTGAGCAAATAGTCCAAGAAGCTGGACTATATGAAGAACAGGGCATCAGGATTGGAGGAAGACTCATTAATGACCTGCATTATGCAGATGACATAACCTTGCCTGCTGAAAGTGAAGAGGACTTGAGGCACTTACTGATGAAAATCAAAGACTACAGCCTTCAGTATGGGTTATAAAAAAATACCTCAACATAAAACAAAAACCCTCGTAACTGGACCAATGAGCCACATTATAATGAACAGAGAAAATATTGAAGTTGTCAAGGATTTCGTTTTGTTTGGATCCTGCAAAAGACCTCTTTAAAGTGTTAAAAAGCAAAGATATCACTTTGAGGTCTAAGGTGCACCTGACCCAAGGCATGGTATTTTTAATCGCCTCACATGCATTCGAAAGCTGCACAATGAATAACAAAGACTGAAGAGGAACTGATGCCCTTGAATTATTGAAAGTACCGTGGATTGCCAGAAGAACAAACAAATCTGTCTTGGAAGAAGTACAGCCAGAATGCTCCTTAGAAGTGAAGATGGTGAGACTTCGACTCATGTACTTTGGACATGCTATCAGGAGAGACCAGTCCCTGGAGAAGGACATCATGCTTGGTAGAGGGTCAGCAAAAAAGAGGAAGACCCTCAATGACATGGATTTACACAGTGGTTTCAACCAATGGACTGGGCAGCGTTTCATTCTGTTGTACACAGGGTCGTTATGAGTCAGAACTGACTTGACAACACCTAACAACAATATACAGTATTTGAAAAATTTCTACATGTCCAATCAATGACATTGATTACATTCCTGAAGTTGTGCACACATTCTCACCGTCCTCCTCCAAATTGTTCACCCACCATTGACTGAAACTCACTGCTCCCTAAGCTTCTCATCTTACATTGCAAGTTGCTGTTGTCAGTTTTATCTCACTAGGTAATTCTTTAAAAGAGCACACTGCTCAAGGCTGACATACTAGTAATCTCACTTTTAAACATTTTTATGGATACATAAATTCCTTTCTAAAGTTGAAGCATTTAGAAAATGCTGTTCTAAGCAAGAGGGCCGTCTGAGATAGTGGTTGAAGGCTTCCTGGTTGGAGATCACGGGGAAGAATTCCAGTCTCTCTTGTGTGGCCCTGGGTAAATTATCTAACATCTTATGTCTCCGTTTCCTCACATGCTGAATGGGGACAATGATTTTATTGACCTAATAGGGTCCTTGTGACAATTAGACATGATAAGCACTCGAGACTATTTGCACGGGGCCTAGCACATTAGGTAAGTACTCAATGGATGTCAGCCATAATTAAGCAATATTTTTTCCTGAAGATTTTCGTATACTTCTCAGATTACCCCCCGACCCCAGTGGGTGTTATTGTGGGTAAAGAGATGTAAAATGATGTCTCAAAGTCTTTATGTGTGTGTGTAATTGAGATACAATTTGCACACAGTGAAATGAACGGGTTGATGAGTTTTGATACATGCGTATACCCATGTGACTTATGCCCTTATCAAGATAGAGAACATTTCCATCACTCCAGATCATTCCCCTCTGCCACTTCCCAGGCACCCCCTCTCACCCCCAGGGCAACCACTCTTCAGATTTTCATCACCGTAGACTAATTTGCCAGGATCAGGATGTCATATAAATGGAGCCAGCACTATGTGTTCTTTTGTGCCTGGCTTCATTAGTTCAGCATAATATTTTTGCAATTCATCCATGTTGTTTTCATGTATTCTGACTTTTTTTTTTTTTTAAATTTCAGGACACATTTGATAAGGAGAGAAATTCTCTTTTTCGGGATCAGGACCTACAATTAGATTCTGAATTGGGCTCAATTCGTAATCAACCCAAACAGGTTCAAGACGAGTAAGAGGAATGCAAGTTATCTTTTTCCAAAAAGAATTATTTGCTCTCAATTAAGTTTGAAAAAGGAATAACGGCTTTTGTACAATGTGGACATTTGCAAATAAGTCATATGATTTTGTGTCTATGGGTGTGGGATGGAGTTGAGAGTCTATGTCTCTCAATTTGGGGACAGGATATCTATATTATGGTCCCCGAGACTGGAGTCCCCTCAGCTTCAGTCCTGGAGTACCTTCTTCTCCATAGGCCCATTATTGTTAGATGAGAGGAAAACAGAAAAAGACACAGAAAGGGAAGGGTGCAAGATCAGGTAAAATGGAAAATTACAAGTGAGGGCAAAAGTAAAAGGGAGCCGGCTGCATTCATCTGCCAGTTGTACTCGTTGGGGTTGGTGGAGGCATATATGCCTGACTAAGTCAGAGTCTTAAAGAATGAACAACTCAAGATTTTGGAATAACTAGTAAGTATAAAAATACGTTGTAAAAAAGTTAAGCAATGCTAAGCAAAAACATTTCTCAGATATATGCTTTGTGCACAGCCAGGGTGGGCTCAGGAATCCCTGCAAAGAACATTGCAGACTTTGGGTTTGTACTCGAGGAAGATGGACAGATGTGTATGAAACTGTATTCAGCATACCTAACAAACACCCGTCAATGAGGTGTTTCTCCTACTACCGCTTTGCTCCGTGGCTGACGTGTTTGCAATAGGAAGGAATCCTATTTTTAACTAGTTAAGGCTGCTGATGGCATAGTCTCTGACCCTGCCTTTTTCTCTGGTGAGATTTCCTTCTTTCTACCCTAAGGGAAAATACCCCTACTGATTTAATTTTGTCATTCAGTAACTCAAGCCTCCCTCTCAGTATAAACATGAAAGTGAAAAATTACCTTATATTCCAATCCTGTTAACATTTTGGTATATGTTACTCTGTATACATGTTTGTATGCATGTGCGTGCACACATGCGTGCACACACACACACCCTTCCACGCATACCTACTCATTTTTGCAATTGAAATCATAGTGAGCCGTTTTATAGCGGTAGCAATCAAAATTTACAAATGTGCAAAAACCATGATTTCCCTAAATTTCTACAACTTATTTCAGTTAATGTCAACTGATGATGATGGAGTGAGGGGGATCTTAAATTTGTAGTTTTAAGGTAACTCAGGATTTGCTGGTTTATTGTAGTCCCTTTTATTTATTTTATTTATTTATTTATTTATTTTTGTGCAAATATTCAGTTAATTCCAAGTTCAAGCTGCCTGTTAAGGGCCAGCTCTGCCCCCTCAAGGGATCTCTTCCTTTCTCCTTTTTAGATTGGCATCTAGGGGCAGAGGGACGCTTGCATGCTTTCCTGGTGCTGGAGGAGAGAAGCTTGTGGTCCTGTACTGCCTTGTGGGCTCTGGCTGGCCTTGATTCCCTCTGGGCACTAGTGTCTTGAGCGGATGAATGCTGAGTTGTGGCTGGTCAGAGTTAGGTCTCCTGGGGCATTAGCAGGCAATCACTGCTGATGACCAGGCCCCTCCTTTTGCCCCTGATGGTGAGTCAGTGCTTCAAGACTCCAGGCTCTGCCTGGTTCAGCACCAGTGAATGCCAGGGTTTCCCACTTCCCCATCTTGCTACTAAAGGTCCTGGGTGGCATAATGTTTTGCTTTCAACTACTAACCTAAAAGTTGGCAGTTCGGATCCACCCAGAAGTGCCACAGAAGAAAGGCCTGGTGATCTGCTTCCATAAAAAGATTACATCCAAGAAAACCCTATTCCATAACACACAGGATTGCCATGAGTCAGAGCTGACTTGATAGCGATGGGTTTTGCTTTGTTTTTTGGTTTTCTTGCTTCTGCGGTTCTGTTGTTACCCATGAGAGGCATCATGGACTGCAAAACTTTATGGGTTCCTACTTTTTTCACCTTATTTGGAAATAATATCAAACTGAGGATAGTACCATGAACACCCACATACTGTTTCACATACCCTTTGCCCTATTTGTGCTCTTTCCCTCTTTCTTCCCTCTGTATACATGCTTCTCCCTAACCCCCAGAACCATTTGAAAGTTGTATAAATGAAGCTGCTTTCTGCTTTCCATTGGATTTCCTAATTTTTTTTAACCTACCCGTGTCTTATTCTATTTTGTTTAATTTAAGGCACTAAAAAATAATGTAGTATATTTCCTGTATTCTATGGCTTGGTAAAAGTAGAGAGTCAGCAAAAAAGAGGAAGACCCTCAACTAGATGGATTGACACAGTGACTGCAGCGATGGGCTCAAACATAGCAACGATTGTCAGGATGGTGCAGGACCCAGCAGTGTTTGGTTCTGTTATACACCAGGGTCATTATGAGTCGGAACTGACTCGATGGCACCTAATGGCAACAACAATAATGATAACAACAACATGGTAGCCAGCTCTCTTCTTCCTTCACTTAGTCTGCCTACGTGTCTCTAGGGCCAGGGTGTTATATACCATAGAATGAATGGCTCACCCCAGGATGTTCCCCATTTCTAATCTCGTGGAGGCTGGTTTGATTCAGTTCCAGAGTCGCAAGTTGAGGGAAACCTAGACAAAGGAAAACCATTAGATTTTATGCCTGGATTCTGGTCATGAATCTCTTTCCCTCATCTATATCCAGTCTATTAGTGTGTCCTGTTAAATCTACCTCCTAAACATCTTACACTTGTTCTTTTCTTTCTGTTCCACTACCACTGCCCTAGTTCATGCCTCTGACATCTCTTGCCTGGACCAGTTGCCTTCCAACTGGCTTCCTTCCATCTTTTCTTGTGCTACTACAATCCATTTCCCACATAACACCAATTTTTGTTTTTATTGTATCAAGTCATCTCCCTGCTTAAAAACAGCTAAGTAGCCTCTTTTTATTCTGAGAGAAAAATTCCAGATGAATCACCAAGACTTTCAAGGCTCTGAGTGGTCTAGCCCTCCCTCTCTCTCTACCCTCATTTTATGCTAGTCTCCGCTCACCTAGCCTCCTCCAGCCACAGTGGGCTTCTTTCAGTTTTACTGTCCTACTGTCCACTTCTCATCTTGCAGCCTTTGCCTCTGCTTTTCCATTTCCTTGGAACAGCCTTCCACTGGTTCTTTGCTTGCCTGCATCTTTAGTCTCCTTCATACTTCGGCTTAAATGTCACCTTCTCAGAATCCTTCTCTGACTGCCATTTGGTGAAAGCTCTTCCCTTAATACTTTTTCACCATGATTTGTTTATTCTCATAATAGCACTTATGAGATTTTTAGAATTTGATTTGTTTGCATATTGAGGATCTACCTCCTCCACTAGACTGGAACTCCAAAGGGTTATTCTCTTGTATTGCTATTTTGACACTATTGTATCTCCAGCACCCAGTACCGTGCTTGGTACATATTAAGTGCTCAACAATTTGCTCAATAAATGAATAAAGCCCTAACAAAATGTTAAATAAAATATGCTAACCTGCTGAAAACAATGCTTGGTATGTGAATGTCCCTCCCATCCTTCTCTCTGCGTGTCATCCACGCTTGCCAAATTAGCATGTGTTCTCTTTTATGTGCATGTCTCACACATGCATGCTGTGTTGAGAAAAAAAAAATAGCCCCTTCTTTATTCTTTTTTATACTCCCCTTCCTTTCTTTGTCCATTTTCTTCTTTTAACCTTCTCCAGTGTTCTTTTGATTACAATGCTTGTTTTCCCATATATTCTTTTTAAAACAGTTAACATATTCACAGTAATTTCTTTTCAACCTCCAGTAACCCCATTGAGAAGTTATTGCAACTTTTGCTTTCTTAAAGCATTTCATTCATGAATGCATTCCTTGTTGTTGTTGTTTTTTTTTAATGTCCACTATGTGACAGGCATTACTTTAGGTGCTAGGGACAAAGAGAGGAATAGACAAAATCCATGTCCTCGAGTGGTTCACAGTGTGTTTCTAATGAAATTATAAATGTGAACCATGTGCTGGAGGAGCTCAGGAGAAGGTGAGGCAAATGTTGCTTGAGAGAGTCAGGGGGGATCATTTGGAATGCCACTTTGGTGAGTGAGCATTTGTTAGAGGAGGAGGAGGGGACGGGATGGAACTTTGGGTAACTTTCACCACCTCCTGTAAGTATCTGATTAGTTGGCATTTGTTGTTGGGATTTGATAGAAGTCTTGTTAGCTCGTTATATCTTGGAGTCCTGGTAGTGCAGCGGTCAAACTGCACGGCTGCTAACCGAAAGATCGACAGTTTGAACTCACCAGCTGCACTGTGGGATAAAGCTGTGGCAGTCTGCTCCCATAAAGATTTGCAGCCTTGGAAACCATATGGGGCAGTTCTCTCCTGTCCTGTAGGGTCGCTATGAGTTGGAATCAACTCAACTGCAATGGGTTTATCTCGCTATTCCTTAGTCTGCTTCACTGTCTAGGTGAGGATCCCAGTGTCCTACCCTCAGTTCCTCCATCTAAAGGTAAAGAAGAAGACTGGCGTGAGTCTCAATAGCAATTGCACTCTTAGCCTCAGGACTACTGTGATGAAAGCAAAAAGCAATTTTTTTTTTTTTTTTTAAAGCGTCTGGATATTTCAGGGAGGCAGAGTCGGAGAAGTCATGACACCTTTGCCAATCCATGATCTCTCATGGTACTAAAAAAAAAAAACTAGGGGAACTTAATTCTGAACCATTGCTCTTCATCCAGTTTCATCCATCCCATTCTCATTTCTTTTAAAATTTAGATAGACCTAAAGAAAGAGCATGATTTGTTACAATTTGCCTACGATGAAGAGAGCCCTTGAAACTGATGGTGACTGAGCTTTGTTGAAAATTCAGGAAAATTGTGCTCAAGAGGTGGTGGAAGTCAGAGACAAGACACGAACTACCTGGTAAAAAAACCTGGTAGTCGAGTGTAATTGTGGAGGACTTTCTTTATAGGTGGAAAAATAAGCTTTTTATGTTTAGGAAGTCTTGGAAAATTAAATGCAGCCCCACAGTGCAAAGTCATGAGAACAGATATAGGTATGTTGCAGAAAAATGTAGATTTTATAGAGAGAGACAATCTGGGATTTGGTGTAATTAGAGTGGATGAATTTAGAGGGTGAAAAGAAAGACAAGCTTCGTTGTTCTTTACTTTCTAATAGTAATGATTTTTATAGTCTATTAGGGATAGTAATTCTGTAATTTCTTGTAAGAGTTTGAGACCGAGCAAAGGATGCTAGCATGTTTTTGCATTCAAGTCCTCTGTTATATTTGCAATATCATCCGATTGAATACAGATGTCTAATGATTTGATCTTGTTTATGTTGAATCCTTGCCCTCAAGCGGCTCACAGTGTGTTTCTAATGAGACTAAAAATGTGAGCCAAGTGCTGGAGGAACTCAGGAGAAGGGGAGGCAGATGTTGCTTTTATATCATGTGTCAATATATCATGTCATATGCCACAAGTGCCTTAGAGAGCCTGTGCCTTGATTTAGAAAGCCTGCCAATTTTGAAAAATCTGTCTTTAGTTACTGATTTCTCTTACAGTCTGACTGAAACTGAAAAGACTCTTGAAGAAACCAAGAACAGATCGGCCATATCCCTTTTGGCTGCAGAGGAGGAAATAAATCAGCTAAGAAAGCAGTAAGGAAAAAAAAATGGCAAAATTATTGCAGCCTGCTGATTAATCTTTGAATTTAGCTTTTTTGGTGCTCCATTGCAATACAAAAGATCCTGTTCACGTGCAAAAAGGAAAGGCAGCAGTATTTTTATTAATGTTTTTTAATATTTATTTTCTTACTATAAAAACATTACCTAGGTTGTACAAAATTTTCAAAGTACAACATAGTATAAAGGAATCCAAAAGCCGTCTCAAAATTCCAGAACCAGTTGCCATGTTGATATTTCTTCCAATACATATATTAAAAATAAAGTTCAGACAGACTACCTTTCAGCCAAATAATAGACGGGCCTATAAAATAAACAATAATACCTGTGAGGAAAGTGCTCCTTAGAATGACCAACTATACGAAACCAAAAGGGCAACAGTTGCCCAAAAGCAAAGATGAGAAGGCAGAAAGGGGCAGAAAAACCAGACAAATGGAAACAGAGAACTCAGAGTAGAAATGGGGAGAGTGCCGATACTTTGCGGGGATTGCAACTAATGTCACAGAGCACTTTGTGTATTAATTATTGGAGGCGAAACTAATTTTCTCTGTAAACTTTCACCTAAAGCACAATAAAAAAAAAAGTTAAGACTACAGAATGAAGTATATAAGGATGCAGTTTTGGGCCCTACTTTTTCACTTAACATTGTTTTCTTCTATCACTAAGGAAAAATACTGCAGAGCTTAGTTTTAAATAGGTGCATAATATGCCATCACTTAGGGATTTCCCTAATGATGAATATTTAGTTTGATACTCATTTTAAACATTAAAATAACACTGTGATAATTATTTTTGTGGCAAATCTTAGTTCAAATGTCAGATTATGCCCTAAAGATAAATTTCTAGAAGGTGAAAGAAGCAGGTTATAATTTATTTTTTCTTAATTTTGATTGTTTCTCCAAAAAAAAGAGCAGGTGGAGGTGTATTTTTTGGCAAAAAAAAATCACCTGAAAATGCCTTTCTGTTGCCTTCGTACATGTTCCCCTTGTTCTGATATCTTTAGGGAACAACTGTAAATCTTAGCTTACAGCTCTGTTCTGTTTTCCGCGTCTGTCCTCCCTCTCATCATTTTAATTTCTTATTTCCTTTTTGGTGTATCTTTTCAAATTCATTGTTCGTTCATATTACTTATTGATTTCCTATAGCACCGATCCTGTTCTTTACTGTTTCTAGTGCCACTTTTAATTCTGCTATTGCATTTTTAGCTTCTGTACATTCTTCTTAATTTTACCCTTTACCTTTTCATCTTACACCGTTGTTATTTTCATTGCAGCATATTCTCCTCTTAAAACTTTTTGCTCCTGTTTTATGGTGGCCATGCCTTCTTTTTCTTTTTTTTTTAAATCATAGATGAAGATGCCAACTTTATTTCTAAAGTTATTTTTGCTTGTTTATTTGTACTACATTATTTTCAGAGGTCCACACTTTCATCTAGTCTTGTGGATATTATTCAGTTTCCATTGTAATTTTCCCCATATTCCATTTGTTTAGAGAATCAAAGAGCTAGCGAGGGTAGAAGACCATATCTTAGGCCAGCTTCTGGACTGAGTTTTGGAGGCCAATTGCTTTTAGTTTTTTGGGCAGTTACCATCAGTACAATAGACTAGACTATTATGACTAGAGGCCTACTCTGCTTTTTCTAGAAGATCTGCATGAGCATTCTTTTTTCAGGAACTATTTTCCATGAAAGCTGCTGACCTGCAGGGCACCCTAACCTTCTGGCATTTTTTTTTTTTTAATTTATTTACTTTTTTTTTTCAGTGAAATATACACAGCAAAAGGTACAGCATTTCAGCAATTTCTACATGTACAATTCAGTGACACTGATTACATTCTTCAAGTTGTGTAACCATTCTGGCTATCCTTTTCTACATTATTCTACCACCATTAACATAAACTCACTGCCCTCTAAGCTTTTCATCTAACTTTTCAAGTTGCTGTTGTCAGTTTAATTCCATGTAGATAATTCTTTAAAAAAGCTCAATCCTCAAGGACGATGTACTTTACTAATTAAGCTGAACAATTGATTGGTTCAAAGAAGACTTCAGGGTATAGTTTTGGTTTAAAATTTAAAGATTATTTCAGGGCAATATTTTTGGGGGTTTATCCATCCTCAATGGCTCCAGAAAGTCTGAATTCCATGAGAACTGGAAATTCTGTTCTGCATTCCCCCCACCCCCTTTTGATCATGATTCGTCTATAGAATCTTTGATCAAAACATTCAGTAATGGTAGCTGGGCACCATCCAATTTTGGTCTCATGGCAGTCTGTCAGTTCTGTTTTGCTAATTTGCATTTGTTCATGTGTATCCCCATCAGAGTTTTCCAATTCAATAATGGCATAGTAGAGTGGTCTTTGTTGTTAAACAAACATGCCAATTGTTGCTTATTTATCTCCTTCTTTCTTCTCTCCCTCCTGTCCTTTTTCTCCCTCCCTCCTTCCTTTCTTTCCCTCCTTCCTTCCTTCTTTTTCCCTCCCTCCTTCTCTCTCTCCCTCTGTCTTTTACTGTTCAGTCTTAAATCTCTTCAATCCCAAGAGGAGTCCCGCCACAGGAACTCAGACTACTACTCAGACTACCGGGGTGGAGAGCGGGGTAGGAGCATAGACCACAAGAGTGTGGACCTGCGGAGTGTGGACCTACGGAGTGTGGACTTGCGGAGTGTAGACCTGAGGGGAGCAGAGCTACGGGGCTCGGAGCCACGGGGCTCGGAGCCACGGGGGTCGGAGCCACGGGGCTCGGAGCCACGGGGCTTAGAATTACGGGGCTCAGAACCCCGAGGCTCAGAGCCACGGTCCATAGACCTGAAGAACTTAGACAGACGGAGCACGGACCAGCGGAACCCAGAAGTGATATCTGACTATGAGAAACAACTCCGAACGCTCAAGGATGAGATAGCTGTTCTGTCTGCTGAAAAGAATGTGCTCCAAGGAAGGTCTGACAAACTCTCAAATCTTTTTATTTAAGCTCCTTTTGATGCCTAATTGGTTGAGTTAGTGGTAAAAGCCTGGCTTGGAGAAAAAAAGTAAAATGATACCTAGAACCAAAACCCAAACAATTGAATTGTAAAGGGATTGTTTTCTCTGACTGCACCATCCCAGAGAGAGAAAACACCTCCTAGATTGTCAATACTTGGGCACTTACTAATTTTGGGCTTACACTGAAGTGAAAGGAATGAATCAGATTAATTAAAACCGGATTTGGGTGGGTATACAATGCAAATGGCGGTAGCCATCTTGCAAGAATGTTTTATAATAGTAGGCTCCTTTTCTCTGAGACCTAAGGGTCCTCTCTCCAGGGTGACTATATTACTGGTCCATATTACTGTAAGGCATTTGTTTTTAGATCTGACTTTGTTTGGTGGAATGTGCAAGTAAGTGTACTTGTGAAGAGAGGTCATTAAGAGAGTTTAGTGAGGACAAAGTAAGATGTTTGTCTTTAGAGTCTCCATTTTCCCTGCTCTAGCACCGCCCCCCACATGCTCTGATTCAGTCTATCAAAGCCACCGTCCTCCACTTCCTCCCCTTCCCATTCCCCTAAGTGTCACCTTAGTCTTGCATTTTTGGGAATCACTCCATTCATGTTGTGTTGGTGCCGGCTTGCACTCCCAAGAGCTGATTCTGTGCATCTCCTCCAGTGACATCACATCAGTAGCTTGACATTAGCCATGGTGGGGTGGGGGGGGTGTGGGGAGGATTTTCACCATGAAGATTGGCAAACTGCATATCAGGGCTCCCCCTATTCAGAGAGTCTGCTTATCAGCATACCACTGCACTCAGTGCTATCTACTTTTTGCCGCATAGTTTCTTCTATAAAACTTCTTTTTTTGTGACCTATTTCTTTTGAATTAGCCAGTCCGATCATTTACTTTGTACTTGGTAGTAATATACTTTGACTGATACAGTGGTTTATAGTTTACCGAGTACTTTCACATGTATTACCTTATCTGGTTTTCCAGACCTTATTCCCACTCCCAAGGAGCCCTGGTGGCACAGTGGTTAAGTGTTGGCCACTAACTAGAAGGTTTGTAGTTCAAATCCCCCAGCTACTCCGAGGGAGAAAGATGTGGTAGTCAGCTTCTGTAAAGATTACAGCTTTGGAAACCTATGGGGCCAGTCCTACTCAGCCCTATAGGGTTGCTCTGAGTCAGAATCAACTTGATGGCAATGGTTTTTTTTTTTTTTTTTTTTTATTCCCACTCCTGAGAAAGGTTAAAAATTATGTAGGTGATAACTGAAGCTTTGGAGAGGAGAAATTACTGCAAAGGTCCAACTGAGATGAGATGGTGTTGCTGGATGAGAACACAGATCTTTCTCATTGCTCCATAGGTGTTCATTCCATTTTATACCATAAGGCATGTATGAGGTGTTAGCTCTTTTATGAAGCAAATTTGGGGTAAAAAATCCTGAAAATCTGACTTCTGTAACTCTGGCTCTTGCTAGCTGTGTTACTGTAAGGATGGTCCTGTTAACTTTGGTAAGCTTCCCGTTCCTCATCTGTAAAATGGCTAACAATCATGACCAAACATGGCTGTTTAAAGGATAAATTGAGGCGCTGAATGAGTGAAAGTGCTCTATAAAGTCTATCTCCTTATGCAAATACAGAGTATTGTTTCTTGGCTGTGGTAGTATTGAAGGTCTACTGGAAAGGTCATGAAAGCAGCTGCTTACCCTATCTAAAAAGCCCGTGGTTCCTGGGTATCATTGGCAGTTTATGAGGAGAGAAGAACCAGAGTCTAGGAACAACGGGGGGAGGTCAATAAAGGTGTTTCCTTGGCTGATTCTTACTTCCCAACAGGTCCCTAAGGAGCCGGTCTCCTAGCCCTGCCCCTCGAAGCCGGCCGGCCAGCCGGGCTGCCAGCCGGTCTGCCAGCCCCTCGACTGCAGTTGCAAAAATTAGAACCCCGTCCCCGAATCGCTCCAAGCTGTCCAGCGTGGCGCGCAAAGCTGCCCTCCTGTCCCGGTTCAGTGACGCCTATTCCCAGGCCCGCCTGGATGCACAGTGCCTGCTCCGGCGCTGCATAGACAAAGCTGAGATGGTGCAGCGGATCGTATACATCGCCACGGTGGTATGTGCACGCATGTGGGCTGGACTTCAGAGGAGGTCCTTGGGGCAGTAGTTTCGTCAACAGAAGGGCACAGCTTTAAAAGACTTGTGGATCCTGAGGTTACTGAAGGGGGCGCTCCTTTATCTCCCCATCTGTCCCTCCTTCCCTCTGTTTCTTCTTTCCTTCCTTTCATTACAAATATTTAGAATGAAGCATTTTCACAGTCAGCTATTCATACATGTTAATGTTTATGTTGTCCAGATGTTTGTTGAAGAAGTATTCCTAACTGCAGGGCTGTCTCAAATGGGTCTATGCTAAGTTGATTTGCACTGTATTTTCTGCCTAATGTGGGTCTGTGCACACACGGTGTGGATATGGTAGTGCTAATGGCAATCATTCTGTTGGTTTCCATCAGAAGGTTGTGATTGTGTTGACTACTATTTAAGCCCCCAATTATTAGCTGAAAGGTTGGTGGTTCGAACTTACCCAGAGACACCTTGGGAGACAGGCCTGGCAGTCTGCTCTCGAAAGCTCACAGCCTTGAAAACCCTATGGGGCAATTTTATTCTGCAACACATGGGTTTGCCATGAGTTGGAATTCAGCCAACAGCGACTGAGAACAACAGTTACTGAACCTACTAACAAATGAGCTACCGAGTATGAAAACTTTAAAAAGGCACATATATATAATCCTTAATTCCCAAAGCAAATAGGTTTGTTCTATGGCTACCATTCTGAGACACATTTTGAGAGTAGTTAAATTAAAAAAAAAAAAAATTAGTTAATCTACTGAACTTTTGACCTGTGGGTCATATCTAACCCCAGCCTGTTTTTCTACCATCTGAGAACTAAGAATGTAAGAATGCTTTTGCATTTTGAAGAACTGTAAAAACCAAAAAAGAGTCTGTGACAGAAACTGTATATGGCCTGCACAACCTAAAATATTTTCTGCCTGGCTCTTTACAGAAAAAGTTTTCCAACTCTTCTGATTTAGATAATTGAGAATCACTTACTGAGGTGGTTAAAGCTCTGGAAGGGTAGAGACCATTTCTCTTTTGCATAACTGAGTTTTCCTAGTCCCAGCTACATAGCAGACATTCAGTAAATATTTATGTAATTAATACATGCCAGGAAACATGACTGTTGCTCTGTGGTAAACACTAAACTGATAATTTTCTCTTATTTCTTTACCAGTAATATAATATAGTATAGTATAGTATTTTTTTTTTAGTATAGTATAGTATAGTATAGTATAGTATAGTATAGTATAGTATAGTATAGTATAATTAATATAATATAATATAATATAATATAATATAATATAATATAATATAATATAATATAATATAATATAATATAATATAATATAATATAATATAATATAATATAATATAATATAATATAATATAATATAATATAATATAATATAATATAATATAATTAATGTAATGTAATATAATATAATGTAATATAATATAATAATATTGCTACGGGTTCATAAGGAGCCCTGGTGGCACAGTGGTTAAAGTGCTAAGCTACTAACTGAAAGGTTGGCCATTTGGACCCACCAGCTGCTCCGCGGGAGGGAGGAAAGATGTGCCCATCTGCTCTTGTAAAGATTTACAGCCTTGGAAACCCTATGGGGCAGTTCCACTCTGTCCTGTAGGGTCTCTGTAAGTTGGAATTGACTGGATGGCAGTGGGTTTGGGTTTTTTTATGGCTTCATAGCATCAATGAGCACTTTTCAAGTATTTGTGTGACCGCAGATGGCTTATTTCCTTGAGCCTCTGTATTTTTCTGCTTCCTGCTCTCAAGATTACCAGAACAAGGATCGACTGTCTTGGAATTCATGGACATGGATAGTCATATAAATATTTATGTACTTTTCAAAATTTTATAGAGATGTGTTTTCTCCCAGATTAGAAATACTTTTGATCAATGTTTATTTATCAGAAGATGGATAAGGTGCTGAATTTTTGGACATCTTGCTAATTCCTTGCTTTGGATTTCTTTACCCCTCTCCTTCCATCAAATAAATTTGCTGCATTTTTATGTGCAGGAGGCATTCCATGTAGCTAAAATGGCATTCAGACACTTCAAGATCCGTGTGAGGAAAACGTTGACACCGTCTCACTCAGGGTCAAATAACTTTGAAGATGTGGTCTCGGATTATATCATTTGTCATCTCGATCTCTACGATGCCCAAAGCAGTGTTAACGTAAGTGCTGGAGTCCTTCTATGGGGACTGGTTCGCTGATGATACTCTTTACATTGAATACTGGTAACTCAGAAATCCATCCAGTGCTGAGTATTGCTTCAGAAATGCACAGTATCCAGTTGACTTTGTAGCACCAGTCTTTATTGGCTGTTTATTTTTTGGACATTTTATGGGAAATAAAGGTTCTGAGCTTTGTCATTCTATTCTTTAGATAGGCCTTTAAGGTAGGGAGATATAATATCATGGTGCTTCAGAGCGACGGCTTTGGGAAATGTAGGTACGGATTTGCCACCTGGCTGTGCCACTGCCTAGCTGTGTAACTTTGCACATTTACTTAGCCTCTCTGTGCTTTAGTTTCCTCATCTTTAAATGGGAGCTACAGTGGTCATTAACCCATACAGTTACTGAGAGGATTAAATGAAAGAAGGCACGTAATTTGCTTAATACGAAACTTGGCACGTAGTGAACACTCAATAAAAGCAAGCTATTAGAATAATTATTATAGACTATGAACAAGTTAATTCTGTGTTGGCACATCACACAAATAGAAAAATAACAGAAACAATAAATAAAAGTCACTGAAGTTTCTTTCCTTAGATTTTTGGGGCACTCTCTTGGCCTCGAGTATATATCATTTGTACTTGGTGTCATCTTTCCTCCTCTATTATGAGTGATACGGTCTTTCTCCTTTTAGCCCATGTTTTAGCTTTTCTGATTTAGCCGACTTTCACTTACCTGCCCTTTTCCCACCTCTCATCAGTCACAACGCTCTTAGGATGTCAGAGTTGAGTTGGTAATAAGGTGACGCTATCTTTTTGTTTTTCAGGATGTGATCCGAGCCATGAACGTCAACCCCAAGATCTCGTTCCCTCCCGAAGTTGACTTTTGCCTCCTCAGTGACTTCATCCAGGAGATATGCTGCATTGCCTTTGCAATGCAAACCTTAGACCCACCTCTAGATATTGCATTTGGGGCTGATGGAGAAATTTTCAATGATTGCAAGTAAGAGACACAGGAGCAGAAGTTTAGGGATTCCATGTTTGCTGGGAACAATTTAGGAGAAAGTGTACTAGTGGCAAAAGAATCCTGGGTGGGGAAATCAACAGACACTATCTGATTTCCAGGCCCTGCCGTATGCTTCTCCATGCTACAGGGCAGAGCTGTCTCCCAGAGTCATTTTCCTTCTAGGCAAAGTGTAAATCAGAGGTCACATTATGATTTCCATTGGGCATATTGGTCTTTGGAAGGGATTAATGAGTGCCTGAAGCCTGCCTGGAGTACTTTTAAAGAAAGGTACTATATAAATACAAATGCATATGACTTTTTTTTTTTGGTTTGTATCACATTATCCAGGCCAGTTTTCTCAAAGTAAGGTGTGTGGATCACCTGCATCAGAATTACTCAGAGTGCTTGTTAAAAATGCAGATTTCTGGACCCCACTCCATGGTATTTTATGTAGTAGGTCTCTGACATTGATAATTTAACAAACTCCCAGGTGTTCCTTATGCAAGCTAATGGTTGGTAACTACTGCTCTACTCTTCTGTCTAGGACCATTGGTTTCTACCAAGTTTTAAGTGGTAAATATTTCTCTTATTAATTAGAGGAAATTAATTTTAAACATTTTATTGAGAATTTCATGGGACCCTATGTATAGCTGGAGATTTTCCGGGAAGAGGCCAAGCTAGTGATTAAGAACACAGACTCTGGTGTCAAGCTGCCTAGGTTTGATTCGTGACTCCATCACTGTTAGCTGTATAATCTTGGGCATGTTAATATTTTTGTGCCTTGGTTTTTTCCCTCTTATACTACTTCCTAGGACTGTAGGAGGTTAGATAATTCAGATAAAGCACTTAAAATGCTGTCTGGTGTGTTGTGAGTGTTCAGAAAACATTAGCTTCAGGTCTTTGTTCAGGCTGTAGAGTTATGGGTTGGTGGTGGCCCAATACCCCTGCAAACTTGTTGATAACAGAGACCGTATATCGTTCACTTATGCAAGTCAAAGCAGTGATGGGGTTTCAAATTGCCTTATGTTGTTGTTAGTTGATTTCAAGTTGGCTATGATTCACGGTGACCCCATCTACAACAGAGTAAAATGTTGCCTGGTCCTATGCCATTTTCATGATCATTGGTATGGTCAAGCCCATTATTGTGACCACTTTGTATTTTGAGTGTCTTCCAACCTAGGGACTCATCCTCCAGCACTGTATCAGACAATATTCTATTGTGATTCATTGGGTTTCCACTGGTTAATTTTTGCAGGTAGATTGCCAGGCCTTTCTTCTTTGTCTTACTCTGGAAGCTCTGCTAAAACCTGTCCACCATGAGTGACCCTGCTGGATTTGAAATACTGGTGGCATATCTTCCAGCATCATAGCAAAACACAAGCCACCACTATATGACAAACCGACAGACTTGGTGGTGGAATTGCCTTTTAATGTGTTGTATTTTCTTGTCCTTGCTCTAGTTTTAGTTTCTTTCAAATCACTGCTCACAGCATGTGTCCACTCATGGAAAAGTTGGGTATTAGGACATTACACTCCAGTTGGGTCTTTTTGATTCCCTTATAGAATATATTATATTCATACCTCTTCCTTTATTCCTTTTTCCATTAGAGGAGTCATAGTAACACTCAGAAATGTTCACCTGTTTTACTGTTATAGAATCTGTACATTTCACAGTAGGAAGGGACCCATGGAGGGAGATCTCTGGCAAGTCTGCTGTTTACATGCCTTTAATCAGAGGGAACCTTCTGCTTCTTGGGGCATCCTATGGCCTGCACTCCTGAATGGCTGTGGAGCTAAAACCAGAATGCCTAATAATGATCAAATTTGGTTCTACTTCCAGGATGTCACAGAACAAGTGTAACCTTCTTTTACCGTGGCAGTCTTTCAAAGGCAGTTGCACAGTGGTTAAGAGCTTGGCTACTAACCCAAAGGTCAGCAGTTCAAATCCGCCATCTGCTCCTTGGAAACTCTATGGAGCAGTTCTACTCTATTGTGTGGGGTCGCTATGAGTTGGAATTGGTTCGACAGCAGCACATTTTTTATTTGAATCCTCCTTCTTCTGGTCTGATGACCTTACATTATTTCCATATGAAGGTAGTCTGAGACTTAGCAACAAGTGGCTCCTTTCCCCTGACCTGTGCTCCATGTTCTTCTGAATATTCTTTTTAAAGAAAGTATCTAGAACTGAATGTAGGTCTCTGGTTTGAACTGACCTGCCTAGAGAGACTAACACCCTTTTTTCATTCTTATTCTCTATTAATTCATCTAATTTGTAGTAATTTTTTCCCCCCAGCCTTATAACATTGTTGACTCATTTTGAGTTCAACTAACACCTGTTGTTATTTTTTCATATATCGCCTCTCTTTGTGCAGTTAAATTGAGTTTTTAGACTAATTTGCAGGATATATGTATATACATTGCATTTTATCTTATTAAATTCAGCTTATCATTCCAACCTCCTGAGTTATTTTTTTTTATTAATCAATTTTCTTTATCTTAGAGGAACTCTTTTTCTACCACATCATGTGCTGTTTGGCTTTAGCTCAAGCTTTTTATCTAATGAGCAATTGAAATTTGGCCAAGAGGAATTGAATCTCTTCTTGTGGCTGCAATTTAATTAACCAGATTATACATTTCTTTTTTCATTTATGCTAGCCAGTTTTGATTTGTTCTGGAAAAAAAACCAAAAACCTGTTACAGTTGTATAATACAGTTATCCAACATTTTAATATATATATATATATATATTTTAAGTATTATATTGTATTTTTGGTGAAAGTATACACAGCAAAACAGGTTCCTACTCAATAATTTCTACACATAATATTCGGTGATATTGGTTACATTCTTCACATTGTGTCAACACTGTCATTATTTCTGTTCTAGTTCATCCATTCCCGTTGACTTAGTCTTACTGCCCCCCAACTATGCTTCGGAGTAACTGTTATCCATTGGATCTCGTATAGATAATTTTTTAAGAGCGCTGTACTCAAGGGTGGCATTCTTTACTTTTTGTGCTAACCTGCTATTTAGTTAAAGGTGACTTCAGGTAATAGTTTTGATTCAAGGTTTAAAGAGTTTCTCAGGACAATAGTCTCAGGGATTCCTGTAGTCTCAATGGGTCCAGTAAGTCTAGATTCTTTGAGAATTTGAATTTCTGTTGCTCATTTTTCTCTTTTTATCAGGGTCCATCTATTGTGACCCTGATAAAAATGTTCAGTAGCGGTAGCCTGGCACCATTTAGTTCTTCTGGTCTCAAAGTACAGGAGGCCATGGTTCATGGAAATAATTATTCCTGTAGTCCAGTTGCTTCTCTGATTCTTGGGTTTTCTTCTTTATCTTTTGCTCCAGATGAATGGAGACAAATAGTTGTGTCTTAGATGGCCACTTGCAAAAGACACTTCTCACCGAACTAGGATATAGAACATAAGCTTTATGAACTATACTATACTCATTGACTGAATTGTCCCTTGAGACTAGGGTCCTAAGTCTTCAAACCAAGAAAACTAATCCCATGAGGTGATTGGTTATGCCTAAGAAGTATCCTGAGTTATTTTAAATATCGTCATCTAGTGCTTTTTTTTCACTACTCACCCCATACCTTTGAGCATGTTTCCTATATTTCTTATAAGTCATTGATAAAAATCATGACTTATCACAAGATCGAGAGAGAGCCCTCAGCACGTAAATTCAGCTTCTCATTGATCCATTAATTACCTCCTCCATCCTGACTTTGGATATGGTCATTCAACAAGTTTCCAGTTCACCTAATTAAGTTATCATCCATCTATAACCAGTTGCTGTCAAGCCAACATTGACTCACAAAGACCCCCTGTGTATGTGAGAGTAGAACTGTGCTCCATAGGGTTTTCAATGGCCGATTTTTCAGAAGTAGACTGTTAGGCTTTTTTTCTGAGGCCCCTCTTGGTAAACCTCAACCTCCAGCCTTTGGTTAGCAGCCTAACCTGTTAACCTTGGAGTTCCTGGGTGATGCAAATAGTTAAAGCCCTTTGCTGCTAACTAGAAGGTTGGAAGTTCGAGGGTACCCAGAGGTGCCTTGGAAGAGCGATGTGGTGATCTACTTCTTTTTCTTTTTAATATTTTATTGTGTTTTAGGTGAAAGTTTACCCAGGAAATTAGGTTCCCCTTTAAGGATTTTTATACAAATTGTCCTGTGCCATTGGTTACAATTTTTACAATATGTCAGATTTCTCAATATTTCCATTCTGTTTGTTCTGTTTCCATTGATCTAGCTTCCCTTCCTTGCCTTCTCATCTTTGCTTTTGGGTAAATGTTGACTGTTTGGTCTCATATAGTTAATCGTTTAAAGAAGCACATTGCCTACATGTGATATTGCTTATTTTAGAAGTCAATCTATGATTTGGCTGAAGGGTGACCTGCAGAAATAGCTTCAATTCCAAGTTTCAAGTTCAAAGGGTATCTTAGGGCAATAGTCTTGGGGTTTCCTCCAGTATCTATTGGTCTAGTAGGTCTAGTCTTTTTTAGGAATTTGAGTTTTGTTCTACATTTTTCTTCCATTCTACCTGGGACCTTCTATCTAGTTCTGGTCGCAGGTTAGAAGAGGCTGTGGTTTGTGCAGGCTATTAGTCCTGTGGGCTAGTTTCTTCTTCAAGCCTTTGATTTCCTTCATTCTCTTTTGCTCCCTGTGAGTAGAGACCAATAGTTGTATCTTAGATGGCTGCTTGCAAGCTTTTAAGATCCCAGATGCTACTCAAACTAGGATGTAGAACATTATTATCTTTGTGAACTGTGTGATGCCAATTGACTAAGTTGTCCTCTGAGACTACGGTCCTAAACCTTTTAACCCAGTAAACCAATCCCTTGAGTTGTTTGGATATGTCTAGGAAGCCTCCATAACTCTCCCCATGTGGTTTGTTATATATGTAGATATATATGCAACACACACCAACATGTATATAGATATGCCTGCAGATACACCTATACTTGCATGTGCATTTACTCGCATGTGCGTTTACTCACATACCACACCCGTATTTTTGGGTTGTGTGGTGATTTACTTCTGAAAAATTAGCCATTGAAAACCCTATGAAGCATGGCTCTACTCTTACACACTGGGGGTCCCCATGAATCTGTGTAAACTCAATGGCAGCTGGCTATTGGTCATAGTTCTCTTACTTTGTCCACAAAAATATGATGAGAAATCTCATAAGAAGCTATATGTGACACATCTCTAGCATTTTCCTGAATTTTAACTCTTGTAATCCTGAGCAGAAAGGAAACAGGATTAGCCTGACATGACTTATTCTTCGTGAGCCTGTGCTAGGTCCAAGTTATCGATGGCTCCTGTTTTAAGAGCCACAATCGTCTCTTTAATAACAGAATCAGGATTGCTCTTTGTCCAGATAAGAAATGTTACCCACCCCGCCCCCCGCCGCAGAGATGCTACAGAATGGCGTAACTTCTCTTTCTCGTTCTTTTGTGTGTTTAAAATAGGTACCGTCGCAGCTATGACTCCGATTTCACCGCTCCCTTGGTCTTCTACCACGTGTGGCCTGCTCTCATGGAGAATGATTGTGTCATTATGAAGGGAGAAGCTGTCACCAAGAGAGGGGCTTTTGTACGGTGGCCTTGCATAGTGACCATTCATCCCAAGTGTTTGCTTCACAAGTTCGAGAACATTTATAAACCCAAAGATTCTGTAAAAGAAGTCTATAAAGAGTTGTTTGTTAAGATTCCATACAAAGGGGAGGAAGTGTGTTGTACATGGGCCTGGCTGGGAAAGAACAGGCCTTCTTTTTTTTTTTTTCTGTTTGATATTTTATAATTTCCTGGCAGTGGTGTCTTTGCCTGTTTCTTCATTTATAAGATGGAACTAGTCATATTTGCCTCCTCCATCTTAGAAAACTTGCAATATTATAAGGGCAAAGCCCTTTGAACTCATTTTATTGGTGGCCCTCCATAGTTCTAAGCATTTCAAAATGATCGATTAACTTTCTGGAAACATTTTGGAAAATTTTTTACTGAAAATTCTCCATTTTTGGAAACTATGAATGTACCCTGTGTTTCTCTCCTTTGTATGTGTGGGGGAGGGGAGGAATGGAGAAACGAAGGACAGAGGAGGTGGGGAGAGAGGAGCCAACAAGTTTGGAAGGTTGCTTCCTATGTACACTGGTGGTAGGATTTTTTTTTTTTAAATATTTATTGTGCTTTAAGTGAAAGTTTACAAATCAAGTCAGACTGTCATACAAAAATTTATAAACACCTTGCTGTATACTCCTAATTGCTCTCGCACTAATGAGACAGCACACTCCTTCCCTCCACTCTCTCTTTTCGTGTCCACTCGGCCAGCTTCTGACCCCCTCTACCCTCTCATCTCCGCTTCAGATAGGAGATGCCAACATTATCTCATGTGTCTACTTGATCCAAAAAGCTCACTCTTCACCAGTATCATTGTCTATCCCATAGACCAGTCCAATCCCTGTCTGAAGAGTTGGCTTTGGGAATGGCTCTGTCTTGGGCTAACAGAAGGTCTGGGGACCATGACCTCCAGGGTCATTCTAGTCTCAATCAGACCATTAAGTCTGGTCTTTTTACAAGAATTTGGGGTCTGCATCCAACTGCTCTCCTGCTCCCTCAGGGATTCTCTGTTGTGTTGCCTGCCAGGACAGTCATCAGTTGTAGCGGGGATATCATCTAGTTCTTCTGGCCTCAAACTAATATAGTCTCTGCTTTATGTGGCCCTTTCTGCCTCTTGGGCTCAAAATTACCTTGTGTCTTTGGTGCTCTTCATTCTCCTTTGCTCCAGGTGGGTTGAGACCAACTGATACATCTTAGATGGCTGTTTGCCAGCAATTAAGACCCCAGATGCCACTCTCCAAAGTGGGATGCAGAATGTTTTTGTAATAGATTTTATCATGCCAGTTGACTTAGATGTCCCTTGAAACCATCATCCCCAAGCCCCCTAACCCCTGCTACGCTGGCCTTCGAAGTGTTCAGTTTATTCAGGAAACTTCTTTGCTTTTGGTTTAGTCCAGTTGTGCTGACCTCTCCTGTATTGGGTGTTGTCTTTCCCTTCCCTAAAATACTAAAATAGCTCTTATCTACTATCTAGTTAGTGAGAACCCTTCTTCCTCCTTCCCTCCCTCCCCCTTCTCATAACCATCAAAGAATATTTTCTTCTCTGTTTAAACTATTTCTTGAGTTCTTATAATAGTGGTCTTATACCACTATTTGTCATTTTACAGCTAACTAATTTCACTAAGCGTAATGCCTTCCAGATTCCTGCATGTTATGAAATGTTTCACGGATTCATCATTGTTCTTTATCAATGCATAATATTCCATTGTGTGAATATACCATAATTTATTTATCCATTCGTCCGTTGATGGGCACCTTGGTTGCTTTCATCTTTTTGCTATTGTAAACAGTGCTGCAGTGAAAATGGGTGTGCATATATCTGTTCATGTAAAGGCTCTTATTTCTCTGGGATATAGGTGGTAGGATGTTTTAAACATGTGCTTAGTTTTAGGAGTTGGGCAGCCTTCAAATTGGAATCTTAGGTACACAAGGAAGTGTGTGTGTGTGTGTGCACACGTGTACTGAGGTGGGGATCGGGTGTTGGAACTGGTGGCTGCAGGTGCTTCGATATTCTTTATAGTTCACATTACGTAGTTTTTACCCCTTCCCTTTTCCTAGAAAGCGTTAAGCAAATTGTGAGGTGAAACTCTTCAGAGCAAAGCCACCATCTGGGTGGTCTCTGTTCCTGTTCTCTTTCACCAAGAGAATAGGGGAAGTGCTTTGTGGCAGCTTTTTGCACATAAAGAAGGGGGGGAGTAGTTTATTTTAAAAGACCTTAAGGGGTTTTTGCAGGTCAAAAATCCCATTAGAGTGAGCACTATCTCAATAAAGTGTTTTGTGCTGTGGAAGTTGAGCTCGTAGAAACTGGGTTTTGTTGTTCTGACAATAACAGACGCTCTATAGTGAATGATCTTATAAAACATCCTTCTTGCCGCTACAACAGCCAATCCCTGTTAAGGAAAACTATTTTATACTGTCTGAAGTGCAGTTTTGGAGGGAGAGAGAAGAAATAGCCATTATTCCAACGTTCTAACATCAAATAACAATAGCCTTTTAACTTCCTTTTCCTCTCCCATCAAGTATAGCACCAACGTTTGCCCAAGCTTAAACACTTAAAATAACATACCCTAAAAAGAGGAGCTTGGAAAAGGAAAGGGGCAAATGAAGGGGAATTTATAAGAAGGGTTTTACTGGTAAAATCTCATTATAGTGAGTATGGTTTAATTGTATATTAGTTTTGTTGGAGTAGATGAGCAGCTGCAGTTTCATTCATTGGTTCACTTACTAAGGTGCTGGGAATTCCTCACTGAACAAAACAGACACAAATGCCTACCCTCATTAAACTTACTATGTTTTCCAACTCTTGGCAAATTCGGAATGTAATTTCCAACAGCTTGCTCATCAAAACAAAATTAAAATAGCACCAAGGATTTTTATGTCCCAAAGTTCATTGTAATGGGATTTTGAGAAATACTCTAAAGTTATTGTCAAATATGGGGCAAGTATGAAATGAAAGGAGGGTACCTCATTCCGATATAATGGCCAGGGGTAATCATATTAGTAAAACTTCTCTTTATATGAGATATACGCTTTGTTTTTAGCCATGATAACTTTCACAAATGACTATTTATTTCTCTTTTGTTTAGTGGAATTCGGTGCGGCCTGTAACTCGATGTCGAAGCCGGAGTTTAAGTCCTGTTTACCCTCGTAGCCGTATTTGTTTAAGCACGGTACATATCTGTCTAATCATTTATTACACAAAATCATCCTATGGTTGGCGCTTTCTTTGTTTCAAAATTCGCCTATAAAAGAGGTGGTTACAAGTATATAGGTAGAAAGAGAACCTGTTGCAACAACACTAACCGCAAATTAATTTTTATACTACTGTGGGCCAAGGGAAGCCCTGGTGGTGCAGTGGTTAAGAGCTGGGCTGCTAACCAAAAGGCTGGCAGTTTGAATCCACCATCTCCTCCTTGGAAACCCTATGGGGCAGTTTTCTACTCTGTTCTATAGGGTCACTATGAGTGGGAATCGATTCTATGGCAACAGGGTTTTTTTTTTGGTGGGCCAAGGAATTCATCATTTCAGAAAGAAGGAAGCATAGATTCTTTTTTAAATCTTACACTTTTATTTACTTCATAGTTTAATTTTTATCTTTCAATGAAAACAGACTGCTAGAGATCAGATAGTCCCCTGAACAGAGAAAGGGACAATTTAGTCAACAAACCTGGGACCAGGTCCTTGGTTCCTCTAGAACTTCTTGTATGCGTTTGGAGAGATTGCTCAGATGGTCTAGGTTTCCGTACTTTATAAAGGACATTGCGGGTATCAATTTTTCCCCAACTTCAAAGCACGAAGAAAAAGGCTAATCTGTTTGTTTATTAGCTCTTGGGAGGTTTACTAATAATTCTGTTAAAGAAAAAATTAACAACAGGGAAAATATCTCTGAAAACTATGGAGACGACATCCCTAAAAAACATCATATGATTTACCACTGTTCATTGATTCAATCAATATTTGGTCAATGACTTTTGAATACAGGGTTGGACCAAGACACGTGAATGCCAGAGAGACTAGTAATTTGCTGTTTCTTCAAGTCAATATCCTTTAAATATTTTCTCCAACCTTGTTTTAGAAGAGAGGCAGAGTGGTGGAGAAGGAGAACCACGTCAGGCAATGCTCCACTTCTCCAAAATTATTTCTAGGAAAGCAGCCTTAGCCCTAAACTTGCAAAACCCCTCAGCAAAACAAAAAAGCAAACAAAAAACCCTGCAGTTAACAAGACACCCTTCTTACTGAGTTTGTTGTTGTTAGCTGCCTCGGAGTTGGCCCCTGGCTGATGGTGACCCCATGTGCAACTGAACAAGTGAACTAAATGCTGTCTGGTACTGTGCCATCCCTATAATTGGTTTGCAGGTTGGACCATTGTGGTTTTCATGGGCTCATTTTCAGAAATATATCGCCAGAACTTTCTTTCTCCTTTGTCTTAGTCTGGAAGCTCCACTGAAAACTGTTTAGCACCATAGCAACACACAAACCTCTACTGACAGATGGGCTGTGGCTGCACATAAAGTGCATTGGCTGGGACTTGAACCCAGGTCTCCCACATGGAAGGCGAGAATACATGTTGCTGTAAAAAAAAAAAAATAGCATAGCATGCTTATGAAAATACCTTGTGCAGGGGTGGCAGGGATGGCGTGGCTGGCAAACAGATATAGAAGATGCGTGTTATTTGCATAAAAATATGGTACTACCACTGAACCACCAATGTCTTATTGAGATTAGTGAGCTCAATTGTTACTCCAAGTGGCTAAGCGCTTGGCGGCTAACTGAAAGGTTGGCAGTTTGAACCCACCAGCTGCTCTGAGGGAGAAGTGGCAGTCTGCTTCTGTAAAGATTACAGCCTTGGAAACCCTACGGAGCAGTTCTACTCTGTCCTATAAGGTTGCTGTAAGTCGGAATGGACTTGACGGCAATGGGTTTATTGTTACTCCAGCATGTTCCTTATCAAGTATTCCTTTTGGCTCTGATGGGTGCTAGATTTGGGATGAAAACAAAAATGACTAAAATATTGCCTCCTCCCTAAATGGATTTCAATAAAGCAAAATCAATATGATTTAAATAGATTGACGGTATGTGGCTTATGCTACAGTCCATAAAAGAAGCACAAAGGGCTAGAGCCAGCAGAGGAGATAGGGATTACTTCTAAATTTGGTGGTGAGGAGGAGCTTCATGGGAGAGGTGGTATTTGATCTGGCCTTTTAGAATGGGTGAAATTTCAGTGGGCTGGGAAATTCAGGGGGAATATTCCAGGTAAAGGAAATGGCCTGAGAGATATTGGGGAAGTGGAAAATAAAGAACTGTCTGGTAAAGGCAGCTAGCTATCTGACACCGTCCCTTCACTTTTGGAGATTTAATATGACTCAGTTATCCTTTTTCATGAATAAATATTTACAATAGGTAAAAGCAAAAGGGTAGTGCATTTAGTGGACTGATAAATAAAAAGGAAATCTTGAGCGTTTTATACTAGGAGAATCACAGTTCTTCCCATTCCAAGGGGAGACAGCATATCAGAAGGAAGAGCCATGTTATCAGTTATTTCTGAGCCCTGACAGAATTGTGGTTATGCTGTGGTCGCTTTTGTTCAGTGAAAGTAAAGGTGACAATTGGACAATGATTCTTCTCTGGCTGCCTCGTGGCCCTCCTTAATAGGATGGGGTTTGGGACTCATGAGATAATGCATACAGAAAATGTCTGCCAGAGAGTATTTTATAATTTTAGCATTTATTATTATAATAATTATAATTAGTTTCTGGAAGGCATTGAATTCAACATGGCTGCTCTTAGGCCACTGAGCCCAACTTTTAATTAATAATATAATTTAAACCATATTGAATTCCTGTTTATTTCAGGAAGTATCAAAGGCATCACATCTGACGACTTGGGGGTGGCGGCAGGGGGCGGGGGGAGGGAGCATAGTTCTAAAGCGCCTAAGAGAAACCATTTAGCTGGTATTAGGACAAAAAACCATGCTGGAAGGATTCAGCCCCTGAGCTCCATCTACTGTGTAACTCGTTTTACATTTTTATATTTTACAGCTGTCTCGAAGTCGCAGCCCTTCTCCAATAAGGTGTGGATTGCCAAGTAAGTGAAATGTTTTAAATGGATCACAAAAACACTTTCTGCTTTTTAATGCTCTTTTTAGTACTCAGCATTGTGCAGCAAAATGATTGTTTTGCTTCCTAAAAACGAAAAAACCCAAACCCACTGCTGTGGAGTCGATTCCGACTCATAGCAACCCTAGAGAACAGGGTGAAACTGCCTGGTAGGGTTTCCAAAGAGCTCCTGGTGGATTCAAACTGCCGACGTTTTGGTTAGCGGCGGAACTCTTAACCACTACACCACTGGGGTTTCCCGAGGAACATTTTTTCCCTCCACCTCTAGCCTCTTGTTTCTGGGCCCTCTGACTGATGGTACCCTAGCAGACAGTTATTTGCCAGGCCCCATGGATTCCATAGGAGGTGCCTCCAATAGAGAGGTCATATTGCTACAAACCTAGACGAACCCCCTGCTTTGATTTAGGCCCTTCCAAAACACATTCTAAGAAAGTGACTATATTAACGGAGTGTTTTTCTCCCTAGGGTTTTAAAACGACCAGACAAGCTCCTCTGCCACAGAACATCTGCAAGAGCCAACTTCCCCAGTGCTTCCATCTGCCTCCTGTGTCTGCCTCCCTCAGACCTCACTTAAGATAATGTGAAAAGGCAATTCTGTGTATCACTCCACACAGAGTTAAATGTTTTGGCTGAGCGCATTTGTAACTTTAGATGTACTGCATTTTACTTTATTTTATAGATACAGATTCTATTAATTTGATAAAAACGATTACATAGGCATTTAGGATCATATTCATTCAAAGCAAAGTCCATTATACAGGTTCAGGATTTCCATTCTGAAATACTAGGCTGTTTTACAGCAAACTATATGAACAGAAGTGGAAAATCTTTACTACACAGAGTCCAAAAGATAAAACAGGTCAATTTAGTTTGAAGATTGATCATCAGTGTTGGTATTAGCTTAATTTTGAAAACAATATTGGATGTTTTCACTTTTTCTTTTTTTAAGATTTGAAAGATAGCCCTAATCTCAGGTTGGGGAACTCATAAACCAGTAGCAGTGGTTTAAGGCTAAATGTAGAAAGATGATGACTTAAGAGAAGGTAGTTGGCTTGCTTCTGTGTTCCCATTTTCAGAGTCCCCAGTTTGGCTTAGTTGAGTACCATATGTTGAAGCCAGTAGGTGAGCCTAGAGCCATAGGTGAGAGAATTTTCTTGCTTCTTGAATGCAGAGCAATGTTTTAGGTAGAATCCAGCTTTGAGATAAATGTTAATTACCTCATGTTTATCTTTTGCAAGTGTTCCATATTGTTTTAATGCACATGTTAAATATAAACCTACCTGGATATGCCCTTTACCTAGTCTACCTGGAATCCAGGTGGCACAGTGGTTAAGTGTTCGGTTACTAACCGAAAGATCGGCAGTTCAAATCTACTGGATGCTCCTTGGAAACCCAATGGGGCAATTCTACTCTATCCTATAGGGTCGCTGTGAGTCAGAATCAACTCAACGGCAATGAGTTTTGGTTTTTGGTTTTATTCCACCTAGTTGTTTGCAAATCCAGACTTCCTATAAACTCCATCTAACTAGTAATAACTAAGCTCAAGGCCTAAAACTAGGGGCACCATTTATTGATTTGAAGTGGAGTGCATATCCCTTGATTTATTCACTGTGAAGTACTGTTGGAAGTTCAAGTTCAGGATAATAATGGAATGGTGCTTTCTTAATGCAGCTCTTTCTGCCCATTCTTACTTTAAAGTCAGCCTTAACACACAAGCCTCAGAAATGACTGATCTATCCATGTACCTTTCCGAGAAAAGCTCTGAATTGGCTGTAGCTCAAGTTACATAAGCTCAGTGCTAACACCAGCACCTGGTGCTTTTCAGGTGAAAAAAATACTTCCCTCAAGTGTCTCGCCCCTTGTGGTAGGCGGCAGAGATGGAAAGAAAGACCTCATCAGTCCTTGCCCCTGGAATCTAACGTTCACCAACTCATTCTGAAGTGTAAAGTTAATTTTTCTCCTCTTTGCACATTTATTTAGTCATCACTTTGAGGCAAGGCTGTGTGCTGGAAGGAACACTAGGTGACCACTTCTAGCGGTTACTTCTAGCCCTGGCTCTGTCATCAGCTTGCTTTGTGGCCTTGAGCAAGTTACTTCACCTCTCTGAGCCTGTTTCCTCACTAGAGAGTGAGGAGTTTGAATGAGATTAACGGTTCTCTCAACCCTACCTGACTCAATATGCCTTTTTATAATAAATATATTATTCTGGATAATCTGAAATGAAATTCAAAGTTAATATAACCTATATGCACATGTAATTTTAAATAATGAGTATAGTGCCATATCTCTAATAGAAAGCTGAAAAAAAGAGCAATTTTTAATAAAATAAAATGTATTTAAGTAAAAAAGCTTGAGCATAACCACCCTAGAAGATAAACTTAAGTAATTAGATGTTTATGCTTGTGTGTAGAATCACCAGCTGCAAATACAAATCAACATGTGTTGTATTGGCAACATAAAATCGCAAACAGTGTTGTCATTGGATATGTTTTTCGGAAATGATGGATAATGCCTGGTAAAGTTTCAAGCAAAAAACTTAGTCTTGCCTCGATTTACACAGTAATGGCGCTCCTGGAAAATTCAGCATATATTGAAACCATGCAACAATTACTTTGTGTTACATGTTAGATGGTGTTAGGTTCTAGGCTCAGATAATTATCCATAGTTTTTGTTTTTTTAAACCTATATGAAAGTCCCATGATAGAAGTGAACATTCATCACTGTGCAAGTCTGTCCTGAGCCTTGTAGGATGTCTGGCAACCGTGGCCCTTGCCTTCTAAGTGCCAGAAGGACCTCTGAACCTGTGAGACTGAAAGACACCCTCACAGATTTCCAAAATGCTCTCTAGGAGTATAGTACCACTCCCATTGAGACACACTGAACTAGATCTCCTTAGCTCTAAAATTCTGACAATTAGCAACTGAAATAGGCCTTTTCTGCGTCTCACTGAGTAATGAGAAAGCCTTCCTATCAGAATTTCTTGAATCAGGGCTAAATGCATGCCCTGATTTGGGGAAAGGTCACACGTACCTCAGTTCATCTGCTCTGTACCCTGTTTGACTGCTTGTCATTTTTTGAGTTTTGGAGTGAACCACACAGGGAAAGCTCAATCATCTAGAATAATTTTTGGAAAGAATCCATGCAACCAAAGGAGGCTGGCCTATAATTATTTTATCTGGGCATATATCTTAACTTTAGAGACTTTGAAAAATGAAAAGCTCTTACTTTGTAACTTGGATAAATGTTAGTTTCTGTATTATTGAATTTAACATCTAATAATAAAATCAAGAAAAAGAGTGCTTCTGTAACCGTTGGTTCTTTCAGATTCCCAAGTTCAATGATGTCCTTCACCCATTTTGATTCTGTGAGGCCTGAACCAGGACCACACATTCATGCAGTGAATATTGACTGTGTCCTGCTCTGGACTTGACCTTGTGATTGCTGCAATTCCATGCTCTAACTTAATGGGTTAGCTTTAATTTGTCTGCAATTCATTGTCATCACATTCAAGATGCTTTCTCTGAGTAGCGCTTTACCGTTTTCAAGGAGCTTTCATTTCTTTTGTTTCAGTTGCTCCTAATGGCAAATCTAGAAAGAGTCTCCCGTGTTATATTGGTAAAGGACCTATTTGTCTAATACATTGTACAGTCTTCTATTTCACAATAATATTCTATCCTTCGTGGCATATAGCACCAGTTGCCTTTGAGTTGATTCTGACTCATAGCGACACGATCTGTGTCAGAGTAGATCTTTGCCCCAGAGTGTTTTCAATGGCTGATTTTTTAGAAGTAGTTCACCAGGCCTTTCTTCTGAGGTGCCTCTGGGTGGACTCAAACCTCCAACCTTTTGGTTAGCAGCCGAGCACATTAACCATTTTCATCACCCAGGGACTCCCCAGTTCTTTTGTTTATTTATTTATTTATTTATTCCTGAGTTCATTCATTTGTTCATATACTAAGTAATTACTTAGTAAGGACCTCTTCTGTGCTAGACACAGTACACACTCCTAGGGGTATAGTAGTAAACAGGGTTCCAGCTCTTGAGGAGTTTAATGTCATGTCCACTTGCACTCCTTAGCGATTTTCCTGTCGTACAGAGAAGATATGACGAAGAAAGAGGAAAAAATGGAGTACGGCCAATTTAAAAAGAGAATATCACATACAGTCGAAGAATTTACGTACATTGATTTATGGGGCAAATATCTGTATATAAGAAAGCTATGAAAGTCGATAGAGGAAGTGTACTGAACTACACATGAGAATGTAATTCAGTTATCTCAGTCGCCGGTGAACTACTCAGTCCTTTCACAAATATCTGCTGAGCTTGTAATCCAAGGGTCACTAATAATAAAAGGAGTGCAGGGGAAATGCTCCTGAGATCAATTCTAACAGGTACCATTCCCACAGCCGTGTGTTCTACCTGCTATGTTCCTAAGTGACAGGGTAATTTTCAGACCATTCTACTCTTTTAGGCACCCCACAAATTCTTTTTCATAAGGCAGGGATTGCTGCCAATAGCATTCTGTAAAGTCTGGGTTAAATAGTACCCAAGTAGTATTAGAAGTATTTCTTTGAGCAAATTTATGCCTGTAATTAGGGGTAAAGTGTTTTGGAGCTGTTAAGAAGCTGGTGTTATTACAAACTGCATTAGGTCATGGAAATGTGAGTCCAGGAACCATATGAATAAATGACATTTAAATACCAAAGCTGTGAAGTGTGTTGACCTTGGAAAATGAGTGAGCTGGGGCCTTGAAAATGAACCATGAATTACTTTTCTATTTTCAAAACAAAACGTGACGAGACAATTTTGCTCTTTAAAAAATGTCCGCTGGGTGCCAGCATGAACGTCATAGTTTCCATAGTATCACAGGTGTTGCATATCAAAATTGGATGGCTATTTCTATTTTTTGTTGAGTGAGCAATAAATGAATATGACAAGTGGGTAAATTACAAGCTGATTTCTGTATAGTTTTAGCCATGAATTTAGTAATAGAACTGAAATAATGCATTAAAATCTGTGAACTGTATTTTTAAAAAGTGGAGCAATTGGACAGTTGTCAGAGAGCTTGGAGCACCATTTGATGAGTTAGACCCTTGGCAATTGATTTCTGCTGTTGAGATGCTGGGGATGGGACATGGTGCTCCCCTCCTACTTCTCATCTTCATAGACCAGGGAGCAAGTTTCAAAGCCATCCCTTAAAATGATAAACTTCAGGATTGGCCCAGCTCTGTGGGTCACAAGTTGAAGTGAGAATGGAAGAAAGCTATTTGTCCATTCATTCATTCATCTAACAAGCATTTATTAATGCTTTTAAAATGATGTTCCAGGCACTGGGTTAGGTGGTGGGGATGCAAAATTTTCAATTTGGCAAGAAAACTCTCAGCACTCCTTGGCAGTGTCTATCTGTGAGTCTGTGATCTCTCTGAAAGATGGGGTAGTGATTAATGGTTACCGAGCTCTTGTTAAGGAGATAATTTTAAGTCCATCTGGTTAATGGTAGGTTGAACCAGGTCTCCCACAGCACTGTCACCCAGACTTAGCATCCCGTGATAACTCATTTGGGGTTTCATACAGTTTTCTCAGCTCAGTGTAACATACAATGGGAATGAATCAGAGAAAACACAAAAACAACCCAGTATGCAGCTTAAATACTGGGCTGAAAACGGAAAGCAAGGCACAAGGGACTTTACATTCACCTTTAGAAAACCAAAAACAAACTGCAGTCAAGTTGATTTTAACTCATGGTGACCCCATGTGCGTCAGAATAGAACTCTGCTCCATAGGTTTTCTTTCAGGGGCTGATTTTTCAGAAGTTGATTGCCAGATTATATTTACATCTTAAGCCACTTCAGTAGGATACCTAGACAAGTATTTCCCCAAATTGTTTGGTGATGAAAATCAGTTGGCATGTTTATCAGAGATAGATTCTTGGACCCCCCCACCCCAAGTGTACTGAGTCAGAACCTCCAGGAGGATCTATATTTTTAACTCATCAGACAAACCTGGAAAATACTGGCCTAGACCGTGGACATAAAGACCCACAAAAAGAATATCAAAGAAATAATTGATTACTTCTATAATCATTCCCCTAAATTTCTGAATGGAAAATGATGTATTAATTTTAAAACCTCTGGAAATATTAAATTATCTTCTACAATCCAAACACGGCTGAATTACTGAAAATTTAGTATATTTAGTATACGTAGTCTTTATCTGCATACATACATATAAATATCTGGCTGATGGTGGGTTATGCCATTAAATTGTTAATGTAAGAAACAGAAAGATGAAAAACTAAAGAATAACAATTTTATTTCTTTTCTGTAGAGATTAATATTTTTCTCTTGTGTATCTATCTTATTTAGAGCCCCGGTGGCCTGCTAATCAAAAGGTTGGGAGTTTGAATCCCCTAGCCGATCCTTGGAAACCCTATTGGGCAGGTCTACTTTGTCCTATAGGATCGTCATGAGTTGAAATCAAGTCAACATCAAGGGGTTTGGTTTGGTTTCGTATTTGGACGGTTTGGTTTCGTATTTGGACAGCTTCTTTATCGAGCTGTCAAATATGTATTTCTTACTAAACTCATAAGTCATTTTTCTTCCACTCTGTAGATCTTTGTTCACTGTGTATGACTGAAAGATGGAGTGATAGTTAGACTCAGGAATAATGAATCCCCACCGGCCATAGTTTGCATAGTCACTGTCATCCGCCAAAGGGAGATGGAGTCACCTGGATGATTTGGAAACGTCTTATGATTATGAGTCTCTAGAGAAAATTCTAGAGTGAAGCTGACATCCAAATATTAGACCTCACAGGTAGCCTGTTTCCACTGGAATTTTCCCAAATGTTGGAATACAGGAGAAAAATTGGGCTTTTTTTGTTTACCTGGCCAAGTACCAAATGTCCCAAAGAGAAGACTGGAAATGAACCTGTTTCAATTTCCATTCAGGAAACCTGAAGCTGTTTTCGTCCTCCTTCTCCTTTCCCTTCTCTTTCCCCTTTTCCTTCCTCTTCTTTTTTTTTTTTTTTAAGAGAAAGAGCCAAATATAATCTCTCACCACTGCAGTCTAAGTGTTGAAAAAAAGGTTCCATCTGAAAATCTCTAGGAAAGAAATATTGCTAGAGAAAGGCCAAATGTAATCCATGGTTGAGTGTGCAGAATTTGAAATACAAGGCTAAAAAAAAAAAAAAAAAAAATAGTTCTAATAAAGATCATTTCATTGGTGGAAATGACAGATTTTTTTTCGTACTGTTTTCCTACCCTGAAATCAGCTTTTCTTCATTGAATAGCCAAAGCAGTAATGTAAGAGGAACTGATATTGAGTATTGGAGAGCAAAATTATAATATGATTTCCTGGGATGACCTCTCCCTCCCTAAGCAACTTGATCCAGAATTGGAGGAAAGTCTAGACATAAGTGAATTCCAATCTTTGGTGCTATTGGGGATCTTTTTTTTTTTTTTTTAGTTCCTGTGGAGCCCTGGTGACACAGTGGTTAGGAGCTTGGCTGCTAACCATAAAGGTCAGCAGTTCAAATCCACCAGCTGCATCTTGGAAAACCTATGGGTCAGTTTACTCTGTCCTATAGAATCGTTATGAATCGGAATCAACTTGACAGCACCGGCTTTGGCTTGTTTTTTGGTTTTAATTCCTGTAGGCCTGGAGTTTTCCTGGGAACTGTATGAATTTGGCCACGAGATGGCAATATTGCTTAAGAAATAAGAGGATACTTTTCTAGCAGTAATACGATTGAAATTGGGAAATAACAATTCCACAGATAAAACCTTAAACCTATTTACTAGTTTTACTGCTCTTCATAAATTTGGAGAATAACTTAAATTTCTGGAGGATGGCTAGGCATAAAATACAAAGACTGTGACACAAAATGTAAAATGTTAAATAAATGTGTCATTATACCTAATAAAGAACTTATACATTTGATCACTTTAAGGCTCAAGAAGCAATTTCTATGCTAGATCCTAATTTTTTCTCAATTTTTAAATCCTGTTTTGCACCCAAGCACCACCATCTTGTCAACTTAGAGTTCTCAGTGCGATACAATGCAGTTTGTTAATTAATGTTGTGAACATTTGCTCTTAAGCATGAAAGAGAAGCAACTGATGGTTTCTTTCACGATCCGCTAAGATTGCCAGGATTTTTCAGATTGATTAGCATTTTGTGTGACCAAACTCAGTTTCAGAAACGCTAAGGGTTATTTCGAGCAAGTGCTTTTGTTTTCGCTTGGAAGATGGAATGCTATCATTTAAGCGGCTAAGAAATGGCAGGAACTGGCCAGAGTGATGTTCCTAGAGTGTTTGAAAATTCAGAATTCTGTATGAGGGGAAGAGAGATTTATAGCGTTAATAATAACAGCTCTCCTTTTCGTGTTTAAAAACCATCTCTGCAGAAGCAGAAATGTTTCCTGTCAAAAATATAGATTTCCACATGGACTCCTCTGGACCTGCTTTGCCATTTTTGGGGGGAGTATTTTTTTTTTGTTTTTGATGGGATTTTTTTTTTTTTTTTCAGAGCAGACTGATCTTAAAATTTCTATCTTTATAGTCAGTGAAAGATCAATTAAATATGCCTTCAGCGAATGACCACAGATCAAATTTAAGTTAAAATAATAGTCTCCAAGAAAAATTTTACAAAGGACTTTCTGTTTCTTCCTTCACCCAGGCTGCATCTCCACTTCATTAGTTAGTTTATATTCTAACACAAGCATCTTATTCAACGGTGCACCTATGACCAACAGCTGTGGACTGGCAGTAGCCCTGATAAAGACTGTGGTGAGAATGTTATTCCCTGGACCTGTGCAGTGCACAACAGTGTGCAATGGACCTGGGTGCAAGGAAAAGCTTCCGTATTGGTTTAATGGCATTTTCCAAGTTTTCGGAAAGCCTTACATAAGAAAGTCTCAGAATCAGTTTTGCCTGGTAAAGAGGATTAGTTAAGTAATGAATGAAATTTGGTTGTCCCTTCTTGGATAGAGCTTCCTAAAATGGGCGTCTTGCTTGGTTTTTATTCTCTCTAACCTGGAGAGTTGCCTTAGAAAGAGTTAACCTTCTAGCAGTTGCAGGATGATATTTTTTTTTTTCCATAGTGTGCACTAGCATGTGAGTGACCTTTGAAGAACAGTGAGTAATGAAACCTGGTAAAGACCTTCCATTTGGAGATAGTCCTGAGGTCCCACCAAACCTCCACTCTTGGAACATCCCTTTCTTAAAAGCAGTAAATACATTTAAGTGAAGTCGTTAGTTATATCTAAAATTTCTGATTTGTGATAAAGTTATTGAAACCAAAGGAAGGCTCCTTTCTTCCCGTGAATCTGCAGATCTATGGATACTTGTCATCCAAAGGACCAGAAACAATATTCTGTTTAAATTTTCAAAGTTGGTAAAAGAGGATCAGGACTGATCTTGGGCTGCCCACACGTCAGGCTTAACAGGCTTAACACGAACTACGGTATCAGCAAAGCAAGTTTACTCCCAAAGGTTCTTAAAACAATTTAGTGTTTAAATTTTTTAAAAGTGCTATGAGTAGCTCTAGGGAAAATGAGAGGTTTGTTGGACTTCCTTAAACTTTTAGTTTAGACTTAAAAAAAAAAAATTGAATTATAAATGAGTATATGGGTGCGGTGCACCATAATTATCTCTTCAAGGCTCAAGATCTCTAAAGGCAAAATAACATGCTGCAAGAGCAAAACATGAAGCCAGTCTCTTGACTGAGACGTTTAGAGAAAATAGCCTGCACTGTCCCCACAGCCTCTTCTGACCGTCTCCCTTCAGGATTTCCTGTGGGCCAGAGCCCTGCTTTTTACTACCAGAAACTGTGACCAGAAAAAGAGGCCCTTGGTGTCTCAAGAAATCCCTTTACTCCTGCTCCTTATTGCCCACGTAAATGATAATCCTGGTGGATGTCAGAAGCCCCCCGCCCCCCCCATAGAGCCCTTGAGATGTATCAGGCAGATGGTCCCGATCAGTGCCAGTCCAACGCTAGTGCATCTGCCTGGTATGGAACTTCTAGCCTCAGAGTCAGCTTTGCACACAGTGTCTGAGAGCCCTGAGGAGACCATGACGAAGAATGTGGAAACAGAACCCGGCACTGTATCCAGAAATAGAATATATTTTATTTTGGGTGTTCTCTACTTCACTTTTCCTCTGGCTAAGGTGTTGGCACAGAATATTGAATACACCACAGACTGCCCAAAGAACAAATAAGTCCATCTTGGAAGAAATACAGCCGGAGTGCTCCTTGGAAGTGAGGATGGACAGACTTCGTTTCATGTACTTTTGACATGTTATCAGGAGGGACCAGTCCCTGGAGAAAGGCATCGTGCTTGGTACAGTAAGAGGGTCAGCAAAAAAGAGGAAGACGCTCAGGGAGATGGATTGACACAATAGCTGCAACAGTGGCTCAAACATACCTGCTATCGTGAGAATGGCGCAGGACGGGGCAATGTTTGTTCTTTTATACCTGGGGTTGCTATGAGTCAGAGCCGACTCAACAGCACCTAACAACGACAGCAAAGCTTTGAGAGCGCCAGACTGTGTTTGCTCTGTGCAGACACTCAGGGCTGGAGGGAATGAGGCAGACTGGGAGGTAGAGCTGAGACTCCGATACACTTTCATGGAGTTGGTTCTCCTCCCAGTTTACGGCAAATGGACCTCCTAGAGTCAACCCAATGCATGAGGGATTCTGTGCATTCTGCGTAAGTGTGTGCACATGTGCACTCATGCATGTGCACACACACACACACTAAACCACACGCGCTGTTACTGTGTCGTTAGGTGCCGTTGGGTCTCACAGTGACCCCATGTGACTGAGTAGAACTGCCCCCACAGGCAATCTTTATGGGAGCAGATCTCCAGGTCTTTCTCCCATGAAGATCCTGGGTGGGTTCCGACTGCCAATCTTTTGGTTAGAAGCCTAGCAGCTTGACCAAAGTACTGATAAAGGATGGAGATTTGGCTGTGGGCAATTTTATTTTAAATGAGTATGCCGGCTATAAAAGCCTGCCTGAGAGAAGGAGGATCCAGGGAATGTGCCCAGGTTGGCAATCTTGGAGAAAAAAACAAAACAAAAAAACCCCTCATGCTCATGGAGTAAAGTATTTGCCCCTTTTTAAGTAGAAAAGATCCCTGGTGGTGCAGTGGTTAAAGCACTCGGCTGCAAACCAAAAGGTCGGTGGTTCGAACCCACCAGCCGCTCTGTGGGAGAAAGATGTGGCAGATTGCTTCCATAAAGATTTATAGCCTGGGAAACCCTATGGGGTAGGTCTACTCCGTCCTATAGGGTCACTGTGCGTCAGAATCGACTCAGCAGCCGTGGGTTTCTGGTTGTTTAAGTAGAACTAAAGCTGATTCCAGGTCTGAAATAACCCTTATGCCAGAAACTTCCGAAGTGGGATACAATGTTTCCTGTGAGAGGAAAAATCCTCCCCAGGGTTTGCCCCTGGAAATCAACTGAAGTGTTAGGAGATGCTCGTCTTAGTTACCTAGTGCTGCAATAGCTGAAATACCACAAGTGGGTGGCTTTAACAAACAGAAATTTATTTTCTCACAGGTTAGGAGGGCAGAAGTCTGAATTCAGGGCACTGGCTCTAGAGGAATGCTTTCTCTCTCTGTTGGCTCCGGAAGAAGGTCCTTGTCTCTTTGTAGCTTCTGTTTCTTGGTTCCTTGGAGATCTCATGTGGCAGCTGGCATCTACCTTTCCCCATCTGTGCCAATCTGCTCATTTTATATCTTGTATCTTAAGACACACCCTACACTGATAAGGCTTCCTTAACATACCAAAGAAGACCCACTCCCAAACGGGATTACAACCATAAGTATAAGGGTTAGGATTTAAAACATACACTTTTGGGAGACACAATTCAATCCTTAACAGTATTCTAGCATTCCCTGTGGTGACTTGGTCATTCTCTTCCTTACAGAGGGAGAGAAGAAGTAAGCCTAGGTCTCACACACCTGCCAGAACAAGTAGACTTGGGGGCCATTTTGTACTCAGGCAGCCTTGTACAGAGTTTGGGAGGTTTCTGGTTGGCTTTAAGCTTGTCCCACATCTCAGGTAGTGGGAGATGTCACCCTTAGCCTCTGAAACTCCACCATGAAAATGCTCAGGTGGGCAATAACTTACACCCTTGCCCCATAGGGAGTATCCTCCGAGTTAGAGGAATAGCCTCATCCACAGGACTATTCATTTACGTTGCTAGTTGCAGAGCCACTGACGTCCCTAGAGTGACACGAGAGCCTTGTAAGAAAACTTGTGCCAGGAACAAGAGGGTAAAGGAGGGAGACTGGAAACCACTTTCTGAAATTGACCCTCGTTAAAGCACCATCTTGAAGATAAATGGCTTCAGTGTAGGTTCTCTTCTCTTCCTTCTCTTTTTCTCTCTTCTGGGATTTCTGCCCTAGCTAGGAAAAATCCTTCACTGCAACCAAACTTTCTTATCAGTAGGTGGGAATTTCCTTTGGGCAGGAAGAAGGAAAGCATGATTTGGACGGGGGAAATAGAAGACTGTGGAGTCAGTGTGATGAGTGCATTTCAAATGGGGATAAGAGAGAGATTGGTAGGAGTGAAAAATAGGTGGAAAAGAGGAATGATAGATAACTAGATAGGCCTAGGGGTCTCAACATTTGCTTATTCTTCCTCTTCCTCCTTCTTCCCCCGCCCCATGCTGGGACCTGCTAAGCCCTGTCAAAGAGCTCCAGTCAAAGCCAAAACTCTAAAACGGTGGGTAACTCACTGAGAACCAACTCTCGACAGAACAGGTGCTAAATAAATTTGTGGAGAGCCCAAATCTCCATAGAGCATCACAGAAACAGCTGTAAAGGCTTCCAGTTGTTTCTAGCTTAAGAAGCTGAACGTGTGATGAGTACAGCAATCTATTGACAAGATCTCCTGTGTTTGCCTCTACAGCTGATCTCTGAGGGACGTTCAACCAGCTGCTGTCGAGTCAGCTCCAGCCCATGGTGACCCCATGTATTGTCAGAGTAGAACTGTGCTCCATAGGGCTAAGTTTTTGGAAATGGATTGCCAGGCCTTTCTTTCAAGGTGCCTCTTGGTGGACTTGAACCTCCAGCCATTCGGGTAATATTTGAATACGTTAAGTGTTTGCACCACCCAGGGGCTCCCCTGAGGTGTGAAGAACTGCATAAAAAGGCATAATATGACACAATGGTTGTAAATGATTTGGGTTGCTTTGACTGGAGAAATTTTCCACTTCCATGTGTGAGTTAGTACCTTCCCATCACCCACACTAATGTTTGTTTTCTCTTACCATTTTTTCTCTATCCTTCTGCCCTATCCCTTTCTCCATCTTGCAGAGCGTGGTGGATCCCATTTATTTCCTCTTACCCTCCTTTCTCTCCTGCCCCCTCACTTCTCTGCATATTCCCCCCAGCTCTATCTCTTCCTCCCACAGTACCCCTGCACACAGTGTCCACAGGGAAATTCCTGACTCAGAGCCCCGTGTTTTCTGGGCTACTGTTCCTGGGCATAGGCTGTTGTAGGACCTTCTAGGAATCCTGGGACTTGACTTGGAAGAAGTTGTTAGTGAAAGCAGGACACAAAGTTAGTCAAGGAAAACCAAGTGTAGAGTGTCCAGGTTAGCAGATCAGAACTGGTTCTCCTATGATCCGCTATGGAAACACATTGTGCCATTTCATTAAAAGGAATTAATATTTTTGAAAAGTGGTAATTAAGAATTGTGCATTACGGAAAGGGTGTCCCGGGGTGGTACCAAAAAAAAAAAAAAAAAAAACCAAACCCAGTGCCATTGAGTCAATTCCGATTCATAGCGACCCTATAGGACACAGTAGAACTGCTCCATAGAGTTTCCGAGCAGCGCCTGGCTGATTCGAGCTGCCGACCGTTTCGTTAGCAGCCATAGCACTTAACCACTACGCCATCAGGGTTTCTGTCCCCGGCTGGTGCAAATGGTTAATGTGTTCCACTGCTAACTGAAAGTTCAGAGGTCCAAGAGGTACCTTGGAGAAAAGCCTTGATGATCTACTTTGAAAAAAAACCTTATGGAGCACAGTTCTTCTCTGACACACCTGGGGTCACCATGAGCCAGAGTCGACTCGATGACAACTGGTTATTAGAGAAAGGATGAAGTAGTACATTGCTTTAACAGGAAAGGAAGCAGGTATCTTAAAAACAAAAACAAAAACAGGAGCACCCTGATGTAATATTATCGTTCTATTTTGAAGTATTTTGCACTATTCTAATAAAAAAGTAAAAATTTATGAAGTGGGGGATCTTTACCTCTAAAGCTCTTCTCCTACTGTATAAAGAACTCCTGAGCATTCAGGAGAAAGCTCTTGCTTCAGTTCCTTCTGTAACGAGACCTCTGCAAAGACTCTCCCCATTTAGTATACGTGTACAAGCAACTGGTGTAATTTCTGGTCTGGTCTGGAGCTCTGACAACAGAAGAGAGGCTCCATTTCCACTTTGTATTGCCGGTTCTTACAGTGAATGGCAGTGTTTCCTAGAAGTGTTTTGTCTAGTCCTAACAGAATTCAAAAGCTAAAGGCAGTATCCTTCCCACTCTGCAGATGCCAAAGTTAAGAAAATGTGAATGGTCACAGCTCTACCCCCTCCTTTCCTGTTAAAATACACAACAGCAAAGAGCCCCCGCGCTAATCATGTTGGGGGACTTGGGAGAAAACTGGCCTCGATGATGTGTTACTTTAATACTCAGTTCACTAAATCCCTTGCCTGGCTGGACGCACTTTTAATAATTAAAAACTCAATTAACTCAAATATATAAACACAAGCAGTACGCAAGCTCGGATTTCACTGGGAGCCCAGCTTGAATGAATGGCAGACGGTTTATGGATTCTTGCTTTTTTTGGTGTGAACCTGCAGGGGCTTGTTAACCAGGCTAAGCGTCTCTGACTGCCATATGCTCTCCTCTGCAACTTTAATCAAGACCAGGCTTCGGCCGATGTGAAATAAGATCTGAAGGTCCCGAGAAGTCATCCTAATGACACTCGAGCAGCTAGAGCCCACAGACTCTGAAAGAACCCGACTCTGAAACAGCATTTCAAGTCTAGGCTTCCAGTACAGCTTAAAGGGAGCACGTCACACTTCTCTGGACCCTGGATAAGTTGCATCAGGGTTTGGGGCTTTTTGTGAACCCGAACCTGTCTATGTAACGAGTGTTGGGTGCCGTTGAGTCGATTCCGACTCATAGCAACCCCATGTTGACAGAGAAGGACTGCCCCATAGAGTTTTCTTGGCTGTAATCTCTGGTAATCTTTATGAGAGCGGATCTCCTGGTCTTTCCCCCACAGAGCCGCTGGGTGGATTCAAACAGTCAACCTTTCTGTTAGCAGCTGACCGCTTAACAGTTGCACCACCAGGGCTCCTTTGTAACTAGTATTCCAAACCATGCCTGTTGCCTTTGAGTCGATTCCAACTCATAGTGTAACTAGTGTAGGAGGTGAGAAATTAATTCTGGCTGATCGTATGGTTGGGTCTGCTGTTTGAATCAGGTTCAGCGGGGTTTATGTGTGGTTCTCCAGTAAATTAGCAAGGGAGAACACAATAAACATTGTTATAGGTCAAGTCCTGTATATAAGTTTTTTTCAAGACTTGATTTTAATTAAATCAGACCAACAGAGCTACAGTGAGTCCTTGTGGGAGTTGGGAAAGCTGCAAATAAAGTGACCCCAATGCATAATGAAGTGAGAAATGGAGTCTGAGCTTTAGCAGAGCTTTGTGGACGCGTGGGGGAACAGAACGCTGGGACACAGGGCAGCTGAATGGTCTGGCTGTTTCTCTCAGGCCTTGGTCTGTGGGGTCTTTTCTGTCCAAAGACCTACTCTTTGACTAGAGTGAGAAACCTCAGTATGACCTGAGAACAGTGTCCACAAGGTGGTCCACTGTCCAGGACAGGCTGTTTTTCCCAGTCTTTGCTAGCAAGTCTGGAACCTTCCACACTCATTTTCTTGGTGGAAAGAGAACTAGCTGGGGAAACTGGATACCTTCCCTCTAGGCCTGCCCAGACGTATGCTTTTATTTTTCATGATTGGTACAATGGAGGTAATAATGTCTTCCAGACTTATCTCAAGTGAGACCCAAAGGAGACAACAGTGATGGAAGGAAGCAGAACATTTTGACAAAAATCACAAATTAGCTCTCTTTATTGGACCTGCAAAGACAGCAGTGGTTCAGTGGTAGAATTCTCGCCTTCCATGCAGGAGACCCAAGTTGATTCCTGAACGCACCTCATGCACAGCCACCACTCACTTGTGATTGAGGCTGGACAAGTGTCCGTGGGGCTTCCAGACTAAGACAGACTAGGAAGAAGTCCCTGGTGATCCACTTTGGAAAATCAGCCAATGAAAATACTATGAATCACAACCATCTTATCGTGTTGTGCATGAGGTCGCCAGGAGTTGGGTGCTGATTCAATGGCAGCTACAACAAGAACAACTGGATGTGCAAAAAAAGTGTTGCTCTTATATTTATATGTTGTTAGTTGTCGCTGAGTCAAATTCAACTCATGGCAACCCTGTGTGTGTCAGAGTAGAATTGTGCTGTACAGGGTTTTCAGGGTTGTGACCTTTTGAAAGCAGATCACAGGAGGTGCCTCTGGGTGGGTTTGAACTGCCAACCTTTCAGCTTGTAGTCAAGTGCTTAACCATTACACCACCCAGGGACTCTCTCTGTATTTACATATAATTGATAAATTCTACCTCTTCTCATTCCCACCCTTCTGGAAATAGAGAGTAAGAACCAATTTGTTCAAATGCAGTTTAAAATTTGGTCTGGCCTCATGATTTGTAGTCTTTCAAGTTTAATCCAGTGTCTCAGGGAAAATTTCTTAGTGTTTCAAATTTCTTTTTTTTTTTCCCCTGCTCTTCCCCAAGATGGTGTCCAAGTGTGTGGGGTGGGCTTCCACAACCTCATGACCTTGTAGAAAAAGGATCCTTGTGACCTCATGCTGATCTTTTGGTATACACAGCTCGTGTCCCCTGAGGTATGGCTGACCTGGTTCTGTCCTGGGGTGTTCTGCTGGCATGTCTGCCAAGTTTGTGGCCATGCATATGTGGTCTAGCTTTTCTCAGACAGGTCAGAGCCTAGAGATCCTTCCCTGCTATCTGAATCTCCCCCACAACCCCAACCTCTTCTGGAAGTCCCTGCCATCACCCCATCCATCTCCTGGTCCAGGCTGTCTTCTCTGCAGTAGAAGCTGTGGGTGTACTTGTTTCTCCAAGAAGGTGGATCCTATGGAAGACCAGCTGATTTCAGCCGAGCATTCATGAAATACACAAAATTAGGAGGGCTCAGAGGGCAAATTGAACCCTCTCTCTGCTTGACCATTCCACTCAGTAGACTTCCAGGCCACCGTATAGGCACAAGGTTTACCTTGTGCAGCAGTCTCCAGCTATCCCCAAACACCCTGCAAGGCAAGAGTTCCTTTCAACTTAGTCACTGCACCTTCTCCCCCCTCAGGAGTAGGGAGCTGGGGCACGTACCTGACCTTCTGTCTCTGCTATCGGTTCTTACTCTCCACACTCATCTGCCTCAGCCCATAAGCATTCTAGGCTGGACAGGGGAAGCTTTACTTTTACTTGTCCTTCTTGTCTACCTGTTGTTGCTGCTAGCTGCCATTGATCAGTCCCCTATTCATGGAGACCCCATGGGTTACAGAGTAGAAGTTCTCCATAGGTTTTTCTTGGCTATAATCAATCTTTACAGAAGGATTCCTGGTGGTGCAGTGGTTAAGCTTTTGGTTGCTAACTGAAAGGTCAGTGGTTCAAATCCACCAGCCGTTCCATGGGAGAAAGATGTGGAAGTTTGCTTCCTTAAAGATTACAGCCTTGGAAACCCTATGAGGAAATTCTACTCTGTCCTGTAGTGTTGTTATGACTCAGAATGGAATCAATCACAGCAGGATTTTTGGTTTGGGAATCTTTACAGGAGCAGTTCGCCAGGATTTTCTTCTGTGGTGCTGCTGGATGAGTTCAAACCACCAAGCTTTAGGTTTGGTGGAAAATGGAAAACTGTGTCCCACCCCCAGGCTCCGCTTGTCTACTTAGAGCTTCCTTTTTAAAGCTCTTTCTGTGGGTCTCTTCTTCCCGTCCCTTTCTTTCTGCCTGTCTAGTGCATTCTCTTATCAGATTATCCTCTATTTTCTCATGGAAGAGCTAAGAAATAAATATAATTTACATTAATCTTTTGCAGGAGGGATGTCCAAGAAATGTTTAATAGTGGTTACCTCTCGGGAAATGAAGAGGAGAGGAGTTTTATTTTAAATTTATACACTTCTCTGCAGTTCGAATTTTCAAATCATGTGAAATACTACATTTACATTTTATGCAGTGTCAGTAGAGATGGAATAAGATGTTTTTCAGATAATTTAAAAGTACAATGTTTCACATTAGAAAATTTAACTTTGGTAGAAATAATATACACAAAAGAAATCTCACAATGGCATCAAGTGTATGTTGGTAAAGTTTGATACGGAATAAAATATATAGGGTTGGATTAAATCTTCATTATAAATTTTAAATAAAAAAGAATCAATAACTTCAGTAAAATGAAAAATGAAAAAAAAAAGGAAGCACCAAATAGAAAATTAATCAAAGAATTAAGATGTCATCGTGAGGTCGAGGGTTGCTTTCCACGTCCATTTTCCCCTCTTTCTTAGCAGATCCTGGGGTAACTAGCTGTCTTAGATAACTAGCACTGCCATAACAGAAATACCACAAGTGAGTGGCTTTAAAGAATAAAAATTTATTTTGCCATAGTTTAGGAGGCTGGAAGTTTGAATTCAGGGTGTGACTGCAGAGGGAGGTCTTCTTTGTCTATTTCAGCTCCTTGTAGCTGGCAATCCTTGGCATTCTTGGGCTTATACATGTATCTGCCCTGTATATCTGTCTTCATATGTCGTCTTCCCCTATGCCTGTGTGTGCCTGTGTCTATTCTGGCCATTTTATATCGCAGAAGTTGATTAGGTTTTGGATCCACCCAAAGTATGGACTGTTAAAATGTGACCTCCTTAACATAACAAAACAAACACCCTATTTCCAAACAGGATCACATCCGTAAGTACAGGGGTTAGGATTTCCACACATGTTTTGTGGGGCATAATTCATTCCATAACAGGTGCCCTGCTGAAAAACTACATTTCCTAGCTTTTCTTTTTGCTAGATGTAGGAGTCCTGGTGGTGAAGTGGTTAAGAGCTTGGCTGCTAACCAAGAGGTCTGCATTTTGAATCCACCAGTCACTCCTTGGAAACCATATGGGGCAATTCTACCCTGTCCTGTAGGGTTGCTCTGAGTCGGAATTGACTCCACGGCAATGGGTTTGGTTTGGTTTTGTAGATATAGCCGTGTGTCTGTGTTCTGGCCAATGCTGCCTAAGTACAGCTGTTGGGTGAGATTTCTGAGGAGGCTCAGTAAGAACAGAAAACAAGCCCTTCTTTTTTTCTTTCTTCTTCCTCCTGTCACAGCTGTATTTCCAGCAGCTTTTTTTTCAGACCCGGATGGGCCCTTAAGGATGGAAGCCACAGGCTGCAGATGGAGGACTAGGACAATGGAGAGGCATGGGTCCTGGTGACTTTGTGGAATTACAATATCATCCCTGGAGGACCAATCTCCAGGCTTATTTTATGTGCTAGAATAAACTCTTATGTGATCAATACGCTGTTTTTTTCAGGTCTCAGTTTACTCACAGCTGACTATAATCTCCAGATGATATATTGGTTTAGTTATGCTTGCTCTGAAAAATAGTTTACAAAAATTCGTTAATATTGATGTCATTCCAATTAAAAAGTGAGTCAAATAGTCCTTAATGTCAAGACCTTGGGATCGAAATTTCCGCCAGATTAAGATGACGGTTCAAGATCTGAAGACATGTTCTTAGCAGTCAGAAGCTCAATGTAAGTTAAGGATTTATATTATTTATACCTCAACATCATTTCATTTACTCTCATACAACTATTACGCAAATCTCAAATGTCAAACTTCTCTAACTGCAGAGGCTGTCGGGAAAATACACACGTCATGACCTACATATTTATTCTGTCTGGACACCCCGTCCCTTCAGTACGGTCAAATACCTGTGGTTTGCATTTTTTTGCCTGGGACAGAGTGAATGGAACCAGCTGGAAGATTTCTGTGGGAGATTCTTTTTTTTTTCTTTTATTTGTACTTTAGATGAAGGTTAACAGAACAAACTAGTTTCTCATTAAACAGTTAGTACACGTATTGTTTATGACATTGGTTAACAAACCCACGACATGTCAACACTCCCCCTTCTCGACCTTGGGTTCCCTTTTACCAGCTTTCCTGTTCCCTCCTGCCTCTAGTCCTTGCGCCTGCTGGTGTGCCCCTTTAGTCTTGTCTTGTTTTATGGGCCTGTCTAATCTTTGGCTGAAGGGTGAACCTCTGGAGTGACTTCATTACTGAGCTAAAAGGGTGTCTGGGAGCCATACTCTTGGGGTTTCTTCAGTCTCTGTCAGTAAGTCTGGTCTTTTTTTGTGAGTTTAAATTTTGTTTTGCATTTTCCTCCAGCTCTGTCTGGGACCCTCTTTTGTGATCCCTGTCAGAGAAGTCAGTGGTAGTAGCCGGGCACGATCTAGTTGTACTGGACTCAGTCTGTCAGTCTGGTGGAGGCCGTGGTAGATGTGGTCTATTAGTCCTTTGTACTAATCTTTCCCCTGTATCTTTAGTTTTCTTCATTCTCCCTTGCTCCCGAAGGGATGAGACCAGTATAGTATCTTAGATGACTGCACACAGGCTTTTAAGACCCCAGACGCTACTCACCAAAGTAGAATGTAGAACATTTTCTTTATAAACTATGTTATGCCATTTGAGCTAGATGTTCCTCGAAACCATGGTCCCCACAGCCCTCAGTCCAGCAATTCAGTCCCGCAGGGGGCTTAGATGTGTCTACGGAGCTTCCATGACCTTGCCTTGGACAAGTCGTGCTGGCTTTCCCAGTATTGTATACTGTCTTACCCTTTACCAAAGTTGCCACTTATCTATTGTCTATTTAGTGTTTTTCCATCCCTACCCCTCCCCTTCCTTGTAACCATCAAAGATTGTTTGTTTTCGTATGTAAACCTTTTCATGAGTTTTTATGATAGTGGTCTCATAAATAGTTGTCTTTTTTTAAAAAAAATTTATTGTGCTTTAAATGAAAGTTTACAAATCAAGTCAATCTCTCATACAAAAATGTATATACACCTTGCTATACACTCCTAGTTGCTCTCCCCCAATGACTCAGCACAATCCTTCTCTCCATCCTGTATTTCTGTGTCCATTCAGCCAGCTTCTGCCCCCTCTGCTTTCTCATCTCCCCTCCAGACAGAATATTTGTCTTTTTGTGATTGACTTATTTCACTCAGCGTACTGCCCTCTAGATTCATCCATGTTATGAGATGCTTCACAGATTCATCACTGTTCTTTATCATTGTGTAATACTCCATTGTGTGTATGTACCACAGTTTGTTTATCCACTCATCTGTTAATGGGCATCTAGGTTGTTCCTATCTTTTTGCTACCGTGAACAATGCTGCAACGAACATGGGTGTATATGTCTATTTGTGTGATGGCTCTTATTTCTCTAGAATATATTCCTAGGAATGAGATTGCTGGATCATATGGTATTTCTATTTCTAGCTTTCTAAGGAAGCGCGATATCATTTTCCAAAATGGTTGCATCATTTTGCATTCCCACCAGCAGTACCTAAGAGTTCCAATCTCGCCTCAGCCTCTTCTGTGGGCGATACTTGGTTAAACGCGATGGTCGTTTAACTTGGATGTCATCTGGTGTCTCCTGGACTCTGAAGATCTAGGTAAGAGTGCTTCAAGTTCCCAGATAAAGACCTCTGGACAGTTCAACATCTACCAACGATTCTGAAATTCACTGTCACCTCTGGCTCTGATTTCTTGTGTCCTCTAAAGTCTTGTTTTCTACTCAGTGCCTTGAAGCTGTTTAAATTTTCTCTGTCCCCCAGAATTATCCCAAACTTAGGGCCTTCTTCTTGATCTTTCTCCCCCAATCATGAATACAGGCTGTTGACTATCATAGAACTTTTATTAAAGGTCTACGGGTTACCATGGGGGGAACTTCACTGCACAATAAACAGAATAAAATTACATATTAAAATTGTTGTTGTTACTTGCTGTTGAATTGGCTGCAACTCTAACCTTATGTATAACAAAACAAAATGTTGCCTGGTCTTGTACCAACCTCATGATTGTTGGTATATTTGAGTTTATTGTTGAGGCTATTGTGTAGTGCTCTTCCAACCTAGAGGTTCATCTTCTAGCACTACATAGGACAATATTCTGTTGTGACCCACAAGATTTTCATTGGCTAATTTTTGGAAGTAGATTGCCAGGCTTTTCTTCCTAGTCTATTGTAGGCTGGACACTCCACTGAAACCTGTCCACCAGGGATGACTCTGCTGGTATTTGAAATACCTGTGGTATAGCTTCCAGCATCATAGCAACACATAAGTCACCACAGTATGACAAACTGACAGGTGGATGGTAGACATATTAAATAGTCTAATTCTGAATTGTTGTTATTAAGACACTTATTATCATCAAGATTTCTCACTAGCTCTGCCACACCATATAATGCTCAGGCTTCTTGCTACTTTGCTAGCTATTCTTCTCTCTCAATTTGCATTCTTTTTCCTTTAGCCCTTACCTCCAAGGACTTCATATTTCTCTAACTCAGTTCTCTCCAGACCTTAATCCCAACTCAGCTCCAGGCCCACCTTTTCAAATCCAAAATCCATCAAGGTATTTGACTGACTGAAAGTGTCATTCCTTTAATGGGCCCATTCTCCTTACATGGCACTTAAGTTTTTTTTAAAAGAATTCCTTCCTTCAGATGTACCTGTAAAAGGTCACAGATTAAAGTCACCCTGAAGGGAGTCGGGAACAAGGCCAATTAATGTTTTCATGTCCGAGACCAATGACAATTAGAAGCTGATGGTCACTATCCCAGAAAGCAGTAAATGTACAATCGACCTGCCCACTGAATACTGGAAATGGTGGCAAAAGCAACTAAAATGATGAAACTCTTAAATGTTGGAGTATGTTCTGAAGCAAAGCTAAGAAAATTAATTCCCATGGGGCTTTTAAGAAGGAAAGATCTTTGCCTGCAGGTAATGGCTTAGGGGCAGGTAAATGAGTTATTATGTTACCTTCTCAGAGACCAGAGCTTAGATGTGCTGGCCATGTGACCTCATTATTAGGTCAGAATCAAAGTGTCCTTTTGGCTAATGGTCAGAGTAGAGTGGCCCTTGTGAACTCACACCTGTTCAGAAGGAGTTTTCAGACCCAAAAGCATCACCCAGTGACCTGCCCATTTTAAGGTTCTCCACACTCTAGATCAGGCCTTCCTAGGGTATTCAGCACAGTCCTGAGGCAGAAGACATTTTAGTTATTATTTTATTCCAAGACCCTGTGGAGCTGCTTCATATCTACTGCCGAGGTTTACACGTACTTTGCAGGACTCCCACTGAGGGCCAGAGTCATGTCTAGCAGAGACAAGTGTGCAAATTCAAATACCCACTTGGGCCAGGGAAATAATTTAAATAATGAATAGGACCAAGTACAATAGGGGGTGGTGGGGACTCTCGAAAAGCGAAATTTAATGCCCTAATGGGGCAATTGCTACTTAGCTTTAGCTAACTATTTCTGTGTGAGAAAACAGGCCTGAAATTGTAATACCCTACAATTTTTCAAGAACACCTGAATTTTTCTGGTATTTAAAACTAGGTGAGAAAGGGCCACATAAATCAGAGACTACATCAACCTGAGGCCAGAAGAACTAGATGGTGCCCGACTACAACCGATGACTGCCCTAACAGGGAACACAACAGAGAATCTCTTATGGAGCAGGACAGCAGTGGGATGCAGACCTCAAATTCTCAAAAAAAGACCAGACTTAATGGTCTGACTGAGGCTAGAAGGACCCTGGAGGTCATGGTCCCCAGACCTTCTGTTAGCCCAAGACTGGAACCATTCCCCAAACCAACTCTTCAGACAGGAATTGGACTGGACTATAAGATAGAAAATGATACTGGTGAGGAGTAGGTTTCTTGGCTCAAGTAGACACATGAAACTATGTGGGCAGCTCCTGTCTGGAGGGGAGATGAGAAGGCATAGGCAGACAGAAGCTGGCTGAATGGGCACGGGGAGAACAGGGTGGAGAGAAGGAGTGTGCTGTCTCATTAGAGGGAGAACAGCTGGGAGTACATAGCAAGGTGTGTATAAATTTTTGTATGAGAGACTGACTTGATTTGTAAACTTTCACTTAAAGTGCACACACACACACACACACAAAGCAGGTGAGCCCAAATAAGACATCTGTAGGCTGAATGTGGCCTCTGGGTCATGACTTTGCAACTTTTCTTGTGGTAGTGAAGAGTTCAGGCCCTAAGGGCCCATCAACAGAGGACTGGATAAACAAATTATAGTACATACACACAATAGAGTACTACACAACAATAAAGAACAATGATGAATCCACCAAATATCTCACAACATGGATGAATCTGGAGGGCATTATCCTGTGTGAAGCAAGTCATTCACAAAAGGACAAATACCGTGTGGGACCACTATTGTAAAAACTCAAGAAAATGTTTATACGCAGAGAGAAATAATCTTTGATGATTACGAGGGAAGGGAGAGACAATCACTAGCTAGATAGTAAACCAAAAACCAAACCAAACCTGTTGCTGTCGAGTCGATTCCGAGTCATAGCGACCCTATGGGACAAAGTAGAACTGCCCCATAGAGTTTCCAAGGAGAACCTGGTGGATACAACTGCTGACCTTTTGGTTAGCAGCCATAGCACTTAACCACTATGCCACCAGGGTTTCAAACTAGATAGTAGATAAGTGTTAACTTAGGTGAAGGGAAAGACAGTGCACAATGTAGGGAAGTCAGGGCAACACCATCAAGGCAAAGTCATAGAAGCTTCTTAGACACATCCAAAATACCCTAAGGGACTGAGTTACAGGGGCTGAGGGCTGGGGACTATGGTCTTGGGGGTCATCTAGGTCAATTGGCATAAGAAAGTTCATAAAAAATTGTTCTACATCCAACGTTGAGAGCAGCATCTGGGGTCTTAAAGGCTTGCAAGCAGCCATCTAGGATCCAGCTACTGGTCCTATCCCAACTGGAGCAAAGGAGAATCAAGAAAACCAAAGACACAAGGGAAAAAATAGTCCAAAGGACTAACGGACCACAAGCACCACAGCCTTCACCAGCCTTTAGCCTGGAAGAACTAGATGGCGCTCAGCTACCACCACAGACAGCTCTGACAGGGATCACATTAGAGGGTCCCAGACAGAGCAGGAGAAAAATGTAGAGCAAAATTTTACACACACACACACACACACACACACACACATACACAAAGACTTGTAGTCTGACAGAGACTAGAAGAACCCCCGAAACTATGAACCTTGGTTACAGTTTTAACTCAGAGCTGAAGCCACTCCTGAAATTCACCCATCAGCAAAAAAAAAAAAAAAAGATTAGACAGGTCTATAAAACAAACAATAACACACATGAGGAACGTGCTTCTTAGTTCAAGTATATATACGAGACCAAAAGGGTAACATCTACCCAAAAGCGATGACGAGAAGGCAGGAAGGGAAAGGGAAAATGGATGGATGGAAAACAGGGAATTAGGGTGTGGAAGGGAAGAATGTTGACACATGCTGGGGATTGCAACCAACACAAAACAATTTGTGTATAAATTGTTGAATGAGAAACTAATTTGTTCTGTAAAGTTTCACCTAAAGGGCACACACACACATACACAAAATAAGATAAAATAAAAATAAAAAAGAGTTCAGGTTTTAAAGCCAGTTAGGCATGAGTTTCTCTAGCTCCAGCGCTTATTAGTTGTGTGTCCTTGGGCCAATTATCCTCTCTGATATCAGATCTCTCATCTGTAAACTGAGCATAATAATAGAACCTGTGGAGTTAAGTAAGATAATTTAGGAAAAGTAGCACAGTGCTAGGCATACAGAAAATGTCAAAATGAATGATGGCTCTACTTGATAAAGATGATGATGATGGTTATGTTTGCATCAGTTAGTTATTCCTGCATAACAAACCACCTTAAAACTTAGTGGCTTAAAGAAATAACTATATATTATAGGCTCATAGGAAACACTGGTGGCATAGTGGTTAAGAAGTACAGCTGCTAACCAAAAAGCCAGCAGTTCGAATCCACCAGGAGCTCCTTGAAAACCCTATGGGGCAGTTCTACTCTGTCTTATAGGGTCACTATAAGTTGGAATTGACTCAATGGTAACAGGTTTATTGCTCATAAGTCAATGGGGGCCTCTAGAGGGTTCTGATAATTTGGGCCGGGCTTGGATGATCTCCACTAGGCTTGCTCATGCATCTTCAGTCAGTTGCAGGGCAACAAGCTGATTTGGCTAGCCTTTCTCACATGTCTAAGGCCTCAGCTGGCACAACTGGACTGACTGAGTATAGTTCATTGCTCTCTTATTCTTCAGCAGGCTAGACTGGGGCTGTTCACATGGTAGAGGCAAAGGTTGAAGAGAAAGAGAAAATGTGCAAGGCATCTTGAAGTTTAGTCTCAGAACTGGCACAATGTCACTTCTTCCATATTCTGTTGACCAAAGCAAGTTACAAAGCCAGCCCAGACTAAAGGGTTGAGGAAATAGACTACAACGACATCATGTTGCAAATGGCATGTGTGATGGTTAAGGTTGTGTGTCAACTTGGCTGGGCCATGATTCTCAGTGGTTTGGCAGTTTTATGATGTTGTAATAACTTCCATGATGAGATTTGGTGTTATGTGATCACCTCCATGATGGGATCTGCTTAAGTAGCCAATCAATTGAAAGAGATTTTCCTTGGGTGTGTGGCCTGCATTGAATGTAAATGGATAGTCTGGTAAGGCTTGGGTGCTTTTTGCTTGTGGTGGATCTTGCAGCTGGCTCCTGTTCGTCTGATCTCTAGTTCTTGGAACTTGAGCTAGCAGTTTATGTGCAGTCTTGCCTGCCGATTTTGGGATTCATTGATCTTTGCAGCCTGTGAAATAGAGCCCCGCTCTCTGACATACTGATCTTGAATTTGCCACCCCCTGCAGCTACATGAATCAGGAAAGCCTCTCTCTCTCCTGACCCATGGACTTGGGACATTCCAGCCTCTACAACTGCGTGAGCCATTTCCTTGATATAAATCTTTCTCTCTATTTAGATTTATATGCTTTACTGCTTTTGCTTCTCTAGAGAACTCAGCCTAAGACACCATGGATACAGGAAGGGGACTAATTGCAGCCATTTTTTTTTCTCACATAATCTACCACAACAATAATAATATTTTCTTCTTATCCATCCTTGTGAAGTCGCCCTTCATCCCTGGCTCTTAGGCCTTTTTTCTAGAAGTGGTTGATCATATCATTGGTGCATTTTATTTTATCCAGTTGGACATACAACCAGGGTGCTCCTTAGAAGTGAGGGTGGGGAGATTTTGGCTCGCTTACTTTGGACACATCATAAGGAAGACCAATCATTAGAAAAGGACATCAGGTTTGATAAAGCAGAGGGTCAGTGAAAACAAGGGAAACCCTTCATGAGATAAATTGGCACAAAACCACAACAATGGACTCGAACATACCAAAGATCATGAAGATGGCACAGGACCCAGGAGTGTTTTGTTTTGTTATACTTGATATCAACTAACAACAACAAGCAGCAACAGTTAGAGATTTGTATTGTAAAGTTGAACTTGATCAGAGCCTAAGATTTTAATACAGGGAAATCAAGAGAATTAAAAAAAAAAAAAAATCACTCAAATTGGCACCCAAACTTGGAATGGAAAAACATGGCCCTTAAAATATGGGGGAGCTTGTGAAAGGGTCCCATAAACCTGCCACATGCCCTGAAACCATGCATCAACAACTCTAATTTTATGTTATCAGGAGCAATGGTTTTTGTTCATTTACGTTGAAAGGAGAAAATTCGACTTCATTTGCCATAATTTATAAGGTCCCAAGACATCCAAACATGACTTATTAACTTTGCTGATGGAAACAAGAGTAAGAGGTACCCTGGGAATAAATATGGTGCACATATTGTGCTTAACTTGGCTCCTGAAATTCACTGACATTTGAGGGAGAAACGTTCTTACAACTCATGCCCTGAAAGCCATGGTTTTCACCGTATGCAATTTTACTGGAAAAGTATTCTTTTAAAACCCCAAACACCCACATTATGGAGAAATATGGTTGAAATTTTTCCAGTTTTGTAACTGAATTTATATTCTTAGCCCTAAGAAAATATTTGGAAATGCCTTCACTGGCTCAGGACTTTAAATGTTCCAAGAGAAGGATCCCACTAGCTGCTGAAGGCAAGCACTGCGTCTCTTTCTGCCCTGGTGTGTAACTGACACAGTGTGTGCTGCCTGTCCTCTCTTGACCCCTGTCTGAGACCCGGCTGATTGAGTTGAAGCTCTATCTTCTCAAGGGCCCTAGGGGAGCTGTAAACTCTAGCATTTCTCTCCTTATCGCACCCCACTTCTTAAATTCTGCCAGGGAGGTGTTAACTATCAATGAAATTTCATTCCTCCAATACTCAGGAGCCCATTTGTAGGAAAGGTTTTTTTTTTTGCCATCCAGGTGCCATAGCAAAGGAAAAAGTGCTGAAGTTGCTACCTCCCTCCTTTGGAGTCTTTCAGTCTTGACTGATATTTCACTGCAATGATATTTCTAGAACAATATTTTCCACAGTGTTCCATGGAACACAAGTCCAGTGATTTTCAATAAAGGATTCTATCATCATTTATACATATATGTAAATGGTGCTAAGGTCATACATACATATGTACATGTGTATATATATATAGGCTAAGATATAAACATAAAACATACATCAATGCAATAATTTCTACATGTACATTTCAGTGACATTGGTTACATTTTTCAAGTTGTGCCATCTTTCTCGATATCCTTTTCTGAATTGTTCCACCATCATCAACACAAACGCACTGCTCCCTAAGCTTCTTATTTAATCTTTTGAGTTGTCAGTTTGATCTCATATAGATAATTCTTTAAAAGAACACAATGATTAAGGTGGGCATTCTTTTCTAATTAAGAATTATTAACTATTATTTGGTTTAAAGAAGACTTCAGGGGATAGTTTCAATTTAAGTTTTAAAGATTTCCTCAAGGCAATAGTTTCAGGGGGTCATCCAGCCTCAAAGACTCCAGAAAGTCTGGATTCTACGAGAATTTACAGTTTCGTTTCACAATTCTTCGCCTTTTCGTCAGGCTTCTGCTATAGAATTTTGATCAAATCATTCAGTAGTGGCAGCTGGGCGCTATCCAGTTCTTCATGGCCAGATAATTTTGAGAAACAATGCAAACCATATTCTTTTCTTAGAAAGCCAACAATGCATATTAGCAAATAAAAGCTGTGAGAAGTTCTCCGGTAAAGGAAAACATTTAACTTCTTAAAATCCAGTTTGCCCAAGGAATCTTTTTAAGAATTATGATTATTTCATCTAATACTCTGAATGGTTTGGGAAGTGCTGTTACGCATCAAGGTGGGGCTAGCGGAGGAGCCTTGGCCACTCATGTTCCTGTCTCATGGGGGTTTAGGCATCCTCTTTCCTTGAAAGAGCTTACAGAGAGAGTAACAGGGGCCCCTTTCACTTCAGGGAGGAGTCTTTGGTACTAATAATTCTGCTATGAATGATGGTAACATGCCTTGGTTAAAACCACTCACGCTGAAATTGATTCCCTCAAGGACACATGTTTTCACCGGACAGTAAAGCACGGACAAATGAACTCTTTTAGGCACCTGGGACTGCAGCACCATTTACATCAACTTAGCCAGAAATAATGGGGGCAGTGGTGGTCCAGTGGTAGAATTCTTGTCTTCCATGAGGGAGACCCAGGTTCCGTTCCTGGCCAACACATCTCATGTGCAGCCACCATCTGTCAGTGGAGGCTTGCGTATTGAGGTGATGCTAAACAGATTCCAGCGGACCTTCCACTCTAATACAAACTAGAAAGAAAGGTCTGGTGATCTATTCCTGATAATTAGCCAAGGAAAACCCCATGGATCACAACAGTACAATCTGCAATCTATCATTGTGGATGGTGCAGGACCCAGTGGTGTTTTGTTCCATTGTGCATGGGGTCATCAAGAGTCAGTGTTACCGTGAGTCTGGGCCAACTTGAAGGCAGCTAACAACAACAACAGCCAGAAATAACAAATTTGCCATAGGCCTCTTATTTATTTTTAACATCTAACCCAGCATCTGGCAAATAGTAGGGATTCAATAGGAATTTGCTGAATTACATCAGTGTTTTACAAAAAGTGTTCCATGAGAAGATTGTAGATGGCACGAATGCAATTTTTAAAATTTTATTTTACTGTGAATTAGTAAAATCACAGCTTTTCATGATTTCATGGACATTATTGCTTAGAGTATGGCTAAAATTAAAATGTCAACTTATTTAAAAAATCATTTCACTTGATTTCATTATCCGGTAGATTAAAGGCCATGTAGTACAAATGTAAGGAGCCCTGGTGGTGCAGTGGTTACGTGCTTCGCTGCTAACCAAGAGATCAACTGTTCAAACCCCTCAGCAGCTGTGTGGGAGAAAGATGTGGCAGTCTGCCCCCGTAAAGATTTACAGCCTTGGGAACCCTATGGGGCAGTTCTGCTCTACCCTATAGGGTCACTATGTAAACCAAAAACCAAACCCAGTGCCGTCGAGTCGATTCCGACTCATAGCTACCCTATAGGACAGAGTAGAACTGCCCTACAGAGTTTCCGAGGAGCGCCTGGCGGATTTGAACGGCTGACTCTTTGGTTAGCAGCTGTAGCACTTAACCACTATGCTACCAGGGTTTCCAGGGTCACTATGAATCGGAATCAACTCGACGGCAATGGGTTTCATTTCTGTTAATGTAAACGGTAGGTAAATATGACACACATTGCAAAAATGGTATCTGAATGACTGACTGACATTTAGGGAAACACTCACTTTACCGGATTCTTTCCTAAAGTAAAGAAATGCCAAGTCAGAGGTGTTGAGTGCCCCCTTGCGACAGGCTCACATTTATTTTTCTTTAATGCTGGGAAATTATACACCAACTGAAACAAACAAAAAGCAATACTTTCTTAAATTCATTCCATTTGCCAATTAGCCACAGTGCATGCTCACAGCATCCTGTTGACACCTCTACTTAGATGGAACTGGAGTTTCTCATCCAGCCACTGTGAAGCTCTGCTTTTCTCTGGATTCCTGTAGTTAGGTGTTTACTGGCTTCAGGAGCTGAGTTAGGGCATAATGGTGATTGTCTTAGTTACCTAACGCCGCTATAACAGAAATACCACAAATGGGCAGCTCTACAGTACAGAAATTTATTTTCTCACAGTTCAGGAGGCTAGAAGTCCACATTCAGGGCGTTGGCTCTCTCCATCTTCTCTGGAGGGAGATTTCTTTCAGTTTCTGAAGGCCTGGCATTCCTTGTCTCCCTGTGGCTTGTATCTTTCCCTCTGTTTGTGCATGTTTTTCTGAGCCTGGTCTGATCTTTGTGTATCTCAAAAAACTGTAGGTTTAAGATACAACCTACGCTCATACGACCTCATTAACTAACAGAGAAAAAGCTATTCCCTACTGGATTATATCCACAGGTATAGAAGTTAGGCTTCCAACACATATTTTGAGGGAAAACAGTTCAATCCATAACAGTGATATTAAAAAATAATAACAATAGAACTGGGCCAGATCAGATACTTACAAGTTCTTTTTTCCTTAGACCCCTTTCCTTACATGAAATCTTACTTGAAAATCCAACACAAATAAAAATAGGATTAAAGCAGATCCTATTGCTGTGGTTGATGCAGGGAAGGTGGTGTTGGCAGTGGCTAGGGTGGGGATAGACTAAGCTGTTCCTCTTGACCTCACCTCACATATTGCAGTAGCCCCTGAGGGTACTTCTCAAAGTATATTTTGCCAAGCCCTATGTGAGATAGAAACCCTCGTGGCGTAGTGGTTAAGTGCTACGGCTGTTAACCAAAAGCTTGGTAGTTTGAATCCACCAGGTGCTCCTTGGAAACTCTGTGGGGCAGCTCTACTCTGTCCTGTAGGGTGGCTATGAGCCAGAATTGCCTCAACAGCACTGGGTTTGGTTTTGGTATGTGAGATGACTTCTAAGGATTCTTGCAGATTAAAAATTCCAGTTTTTACCCCTTTGGTGTTGTAAGACTAAGAAACCTCCGAAGTGCGGAAGAATGACCTGGTTCAGTGTTTTTCTCATATTTTTCATGAAAACATCTAATAATATAGGAGAATTAACATGCAGTGCTAGTTAGTATATTCTTGCCTATTCTGGGAGGGCAGTCAAAAACATTTTCGCAAGCATGAAACTTCTACAACTCCTGCTTTATTCTTGCTGCTGTTACAGGGTGTTAAGTTGGCTCTGACACAGCAACTTTATGTATAATAGAACAAAATGTTACCTGGCCCTCATAATCGTTATTATGAGCCCATTGTTGGAGGCACTGTGTCAATCCACCTCACTGAGGGTCTCCCTCTTTTTGGCTGACCCTCTAATTTACCAAGGGTAATGTTTTTCCCCAGGGATTCATCCCTCTTAAAGACGTGTCCAAAGTAAGTGAGAAGAAGTCTCACCATTCTTGCTTCTAAGGAGCATTCTAGCTGTGCTTCCTCCAAGACAGATTTGTTCATTCTTCTGGAAGTCCATAATATATTCAATATTTTTCACTAACACCATAATTCAAATGCATCAATTCCTCTTCAGTCTTTCTTTTTCATTGTCCACCTTTCCTAAGCGTAGGAGATGATTGAAAATACCATGGCTTGGGTCAGGCACACCTTAGTCATCAAAGTGACGTCTTTGCTTTTTAACACTTTAAAGAGGTCTTTTGCAGCAGATTTGCCCAATATAATATGTTGTTTGCTTTCTTGACTGCTGCTTCCATGAGCATTGATTGTGGATCCAAGTAGAACAAAATCCTTGGCAACTTTGATTTCTTCACCATTTATCATGGTGCTGTTTATTGGTACAGTTGTAAGAATTTTAGTTTTCTTTATGTTCAGGTGTAATTCATATTGAAGGCTGTGGTCTTTCACCTTCATCAGTAAGTTGTTTCAAGTCCTATTCACTTTCAGCAAGCAAGGTTGTGTAGTCTGCATATCACATGTTGTTAATGAGTCTTCCTCCAATCCTGATGTTATTTTTTTTTATTATATGGCCCAGCTTCTCAAGTTATTTGTTCAGTATATAGATTGAATGAGTAAAGTGAAATAATACAATGCTACTGCACACTTTTTCCAGTTTTAAATCACGCAGTATCCTCTTCTTCTGTCTGAACGACTGCCTTTTGGTCTATGTATAGGTTCCTCATGAGCACAATTAAGTGTTCTGGAATTCCCACTCTTCAAATGTTATCCATAATTTGTTATGATCCATGCAGTTGAATGCCTTCATGTAGTTGATAAAACACAGGTAAACATCTTTCTTGTATTCTCTCCTTTCTGCCAATATCCATCTGACATCAACAATGCTATCCCTCATTCCACATTCTCTTTTGAATCCGGCTTGAACTTTTGGCAGTTCCCTGTTGATGTATAATGCTTTATCTTGAAAACCCCAAAAGAATTCCTACTCATCCTGCTGGTCTGTGGATGAGATATTATATTAAGTCTACAAAGTCACAAAACTGAGTTGAATTGAAGAGAACAGACACGGTGCACTTGGATAGCATCTGGTGGATTCTCTACTGTTTTAATGCTGTATTTTGATAATCAAGACTCACATACATGATGATAAAGAAATACCAAATGTGTGCTTGCCTCCCAAATTTTAGTAAATTGATGCTCCAGGGAAATATCTTCCTTAGGCTTCATATACCCTTTGAATACCTTTCTTTTATACCTTATATTCCTGGTGCGTATGTATCTACCTGATATTGGGCATTATGTGATTCACTAATTTACTGCTAAAGAGCAGTGTGCATATATAGGAAGATGTTTCATGATATTAGTCAGACATGATTCATGTCTTTACAATGCAGCATCATTTTTTAACTTGGACTTCCAATAGGAAATGACACCTGTCAACAAAGACATTTAAATGCACCCTTTGATTTCCACAGGACTCTGACACTGCTGTCCTCCCAGAGGGAAAGCAGCCAGAGAGAACCCAGGTGCCATCGTGCTCAGGTTAGAGGAAGAGTGATCTCAAGCATCATGAAGCCATCATCAACATTTTACAGAGCACATTGGAAAGAAGAAAATACTTCCTTCCTGGTGAGTGGGTAAGCAAAGAATGAGACCTACCTGCTATTGGAAGTTAGGATGTGGAAGCCAGAAAGGGACATCGCAATGCAATCATGGTGGGACCCACAGGAGAGGGCCCAGGTTGAGCCAGATCATCTTCTTAGCCCTCGGTAAAGGTTATCACCAGTTCCACAGAGAGGGGAAAATATAGAGTGATCTTAGGCTCCACTGTATATTTTTTATTAAATCAGTTGCCATCGAGTTGATTTTGATTCATGGCGACCCCATGTGTGTCAGGGTAGAACCGTGCTCCATAGGGTGTTCAATGGATGATGTTTCAGAAGTAGACTGCCAGATCTTTCTTTTGAGGTGCCTGTAGGTGAGCTTCAAATAGTAATCTTTCAATTAGCAGCTGAGCATGTTAACTCTTTGTACTACCTAGGGACTCTAGTATACCTCTTACACTTTCTGTATAGCGGTATCCCACTAGACCATAAGAGCGTTAGGCAGGTACCATGTTTTTTTCCAGACACTACTATGTATCTAGAATTTAGCACACTAGGCGCATAGTAGGTGTTCATTTGACATATGAGAAAACTTTGCCTAAGATAAGAGTAAGTGACAGATTCAGGATTTGAACCCAGGCCTTCAGGTTCTTGAGCTCATAGCCACTCGGCTAAACCCTTCCCACTACCTTTACTGGGCATATGTTGGCAATCTTTCCTAGGGGCTTCAATCGAATGATGTATTTTTGCTATACCTTCTTTTCTTTATTTAAAAATACTTTAAAATAAATCACGTAGCCCATAGACGCCTTGGCCTTGAGTTATTACCATGTCTCACAAAATGGGAATTCTTTTCTGCTTTCTTTGTTTTTATTCATAGACGCCGACTGCCAGATTTTATTACCTTCCCTGCCTGAAAAATATTACTGTCCAGAAGCTGGTTTCCCCATTGTTGACAGAAGGCAAATAAATTAGGTGTCTGCTAGAGCAAGTTTTATGGGGCAAAATACATTTTTAGGTCAGCCAAGGAACTGAGCCCACCTTAAATAAAAATTAAAAGTAAGAGTGTCTCCTGGGTTAAGAAATACATGAATTAGAAAATCAACTCTAAACCTCACCAGATGTACTTAAGGTGACATGAACACTCCCAGAAGAATTAAAATGTGATCCTTTGGCCCATGGACATATAGCAGGTGGGATACTTCATGGATCAAAGAAATGGGGGGCATCCTCTAAATTCTGTTAACTAAAACATCCACAGTGTACTGGTTACTCAGATGAAGCCTGAAACTTGGGTAGAGCGAGAAACAGAGGCACGAAACAAGATGGGCTTTATCAGCTTCTAAAGGGGGTGGAGACTGTGTTATGGGGGCCGGGTGATTCCTATCCCACTCTTACTGTTTCTATCATAGCAGGCTCTGGAATCAGACTATCTGGGATCTCATTCTGACTCTACAATTAACTAAGTGAATGACCCTGGGAAAGTTCATTAACCTCTCTGTGTCTCAATTTCCCCATCTGTAAAATGGGACTAATGATAACACATATCTCACAATGGTATTTTGAGTTTCAAATGAGATGGTATTAAGGACTCAGGCAGACATGACTCTGGCAGCATGCTTTTCCATTTCCCACTTTTGCCTCTTTGAACATATGCTGAATAAAGTCTTTCTTTTTGCTTTACTATAACCTTGTGGTGATTCTACCCTAGGACAATACCTGCAAAGTGCTTAGAAGAGCATACAGCTGTTGTTGTTGATTCAATTCCGACTTGTGGTAAGCCTCTGTGTTGCAGAGTAGAACCGAGCTCCATAAGGGTTTCTTGGCTGTAATCTTTTTGGAAGCAGATCACCAGGCTTTTCTTCCATGATGTCGCTGAGTGAGTTTGAGCTGCCAGCCTTTGATTTACTAGCTGAGCACAAACTGTTTGTACCAACCAGAGACCTTTCAACGGCACATAATGCTCAATAAACGTTCTTTATTATTATTTTGCTGTATAAGGCCCATGATACTCTTTCACTAGAACTTGGGTAATTGCAAAAACTGAGCAGAACCAGCTACATAATTTGCAGGACCCAGTGCAAGATGAAAATGTGGGGATCCTTGCTGAAAAATAATTAAGAATTTCATGACAGAGACAGCAGAACATTAAACCAAGCATGTGGCCCTTTGGAGTGTAGAGTCCTGTGTGACTGCACAGATGGCACACCATGAAGCCAGCCCTTGTCGTTGCTGAGTCAGTTTTAACTCATAGCCACCCCAGGTGACAGAGGAGGACTGCCCACAGGGTTTCTTTGGCTGTAATCTACGAAAGCAGATTTCCAGGTCTCTCTCCCCCAGAGCCACTTGGTGGATTCGAACCACAGTCAAGTGCTTAATCATTTGGGTCACCAAGGATCCTTGAAGCCAGCTCTAGAGTTACAAAAACTAGAAGGTTTTAGAAGGAAAACATACACAAAATTAATAGGTACATATTCATACATCTGGAAAAACCAATGAAATCTGTTTGGGTAGCAAAAAAGGAAGGGGGGCCATTTATGAAGAAACAGAAAATAAGCCCAGAATTTCCCCTTTTCAAAACTCAGGTTATTGGGCATCTCTGCTGAAATGTAGCATCTCCATCAGCTTCACAGCGAAAACAAAAACCCGAATGTCAATATGGAGATGATTTTTCCAGGGCCCACTTTTTAATTTTCCACTGCAAATGAAGTAAGACAAAGAAATTCTCTTTTCCCAAAATGCTCTTTAAGGCTACAACAACCGACAAATTTAATCTTCGCTTTTGCTGGCTGATTGTCAGGAGATAATCCTGGCTTAAATTTCTCTACATCATAAATGTCTTTCCAATAAAACAAGTTTTTGAGCCAGAGGAATGAAGAACCAAACAAATAGCAAATAAGCAAACAACCATCTTGATGGGTGGATGAAGAGGAAAATCAAAGTTCTATTTATTTCTTGCCAAAGTCCACTTAGTTTTGGGTTATGGCAAAGGCCACAATACTTGAAAGTTATTAAACCAATCAGGAAAATCAAGAGGAATTGGATTCCAGATAAAAATACGAATCTATGGATCTATGCCACTGGACCATTGGTTAACAGATATGTGGGTGTGTGTGTTTGTATGAGTATATATAAATTATATTTAGAAAGCTTTTCTCCCACTGTTGTCTAAAATTCTTTGAAGGCAACATCTGCTCACAATGAGGCAGCCATCTGTGAGCAAATGTTTTTCAGCTGGATTGTGTAGATTTCATTATACTGTAAATGAGATTTAATAATTCCTTTATTTTTGTGTGTGTGATGCTTTCAATATCCTTTCTTTTTTAAGTTAATAAGATCAAGCACAGTTAATTACTCATTTTCACGTGGGTTCTGGCACTAAACAACTGTTGTTTAAACAAGACAAAACAATTATTTTATTGCTTTATTTGCCTGCCAGTGATTTTTGACATCCATTGTTTAATATTTGACCTAGAAGAAAAGAAGACAGAGGCTGGGAAGAAGGAGAAAAGCAGAGAAAGAGGAGGACAGATCAGATACATGTCTTTAAAAAGTCTTGATTAGTTGATTATTATTGGTTAGGAATATACCAACAAAAAGAAATTCAACCCCTGTTATGAAGTTATTCATAGCTTTAATCCACATTATGAAGGTATTACAAGACTCAAAACTCGACAGGAAACATGGAAAACTGGAACTGAAATAAGCTTTGTGGCTGCTAGCTAAGAGGTTGGCAGTTTGAATCCATCAGCTGCTCCTTGGAAAACCTATGAGGCTCTTCTGCTCTCTTCTGTAGGATCGCTATGAGTCGGAATTGACTCCAAGGTGACAGGTTTGGTACTTGGTTTGTGAAACTGTAGATCTAAGAAACCAGGAGAAAATGGCTCAAAAGAAGTTTATATCTTTCAGGTTTAGTTATTTTACTTTTTTATTCTTGGCTGAGAAATGTGTAAGGTTTGACACAAAGTGTTAGTTCCATATTTCTGAATCAATACACTTTCTCAGCATTACCATCAGAAATTCTCCTTTTTCTTAGCCCCAGGCAGATTTTTCAACTTTATATAGATTTTAAATTTAATTTTAAAAAGCTCCATCCTGGCTTTGTTCTCCCACTTGCCAATTTCTCTTCCACTGTTTTTCTTTTCTTTAAAATTTTTATTGTGCTTTAAGTGAAAGTTTACAAATCAAGTCAGTCTCTCATATGAAAATTTATACACGCCTTGCTATGTGTTCCTAGTTGCTCTCCCCCTAATGAGACAGCATGTTCCTTCTCTCCACCCTGTATTCCCCATGTCCATTCTTCCAGCTTCTGTCTATCTCTGCCTTCTCATCTCCCCTCCAGACAGGAGCTGCCCACATAGTTTCATGTGTCTACTTGAGCCAAGAAACCTACTCCTCACCAGTATCATTTTCTATCTTATAGTCCAGTCCAATTCCTGTCTGAAGAGTTGGCTTTGTGAATGGTTCCAGTCTTGGGCTAACAGAAGGTCTGGGGACCATGACCTCCAGGGTCCGTCTAGTCTCAGTCAGACCATTAAATCTGGTCTTTTTAGGAGAATTTGAGGTTTGCATCCCACTGCTCTCCTGCTCCCTCAGGGGTTCTCTGTTGTGTTCCCAGTCAGGGCAGTCATCAGTTGTAGCCAGGCACCATCTAGTTCTTTTGGTCTCAGGCTAATGTAGTCTCTGGCTTATGTGGTGCTTTCTGTCTCTTGGGCTCGTAATTACCTTGTATCTTTGGTGTTCTTCATTCTTCTTTGCTCTAGATGGATTCAGACCCATTGATACATCTTAGATGGCCACTTGCTAGCATTTAAGACCCCAGACTCCACTCTCCAAAGTGGGATGCAGAATGTTTTCTTAATAGATTTTTTTTACGCCAATTGACCTAGATTTCCCCTGAAACCATGGTGCCCAAACCCCCGCCCCTGCTACACTGCCCTTTGGAGTGTTCAGTTTGTTCAGGAAACTTCTTTGCTTTTGGTTTGGTCCAGTTGTGCTGGCCTCTCCTGTATTGTGTGTTCTTTCCCCTTACCTAAAATAGTTCTTGCCTACTATCTAATGAGTGAAAACCCCTCTTCCTCCCTCCCCATTCTCGTAACCATTAAAGAATATTTTCTTCTCTGTTTAAACTATTTCTCCAGTTCTTATAATAGTGGTCTCATACAATATTTGTCCTTTTAAAATTGACTAATTTCACTCAGCATCCCACCTTCCAGATTCCTCCATGTTATGAAATGTTTCATGGATTCACCATTTTTCTTTATTGATGCATAACATTCCGTTGTGTGAATATATCATAATTTATTTATCCATTCATTCATCTGTTGATGGGCACCTTGTTGCTTCCATCTTTTTGCTAACATAGGTGTGCACATATCTGTTTGTGGAAAGACTCATTTCTCTAGGATATATTCCAAGGAGTGGGGTTGCTGGATCCTATGGTAGTTCTATTTCTAGCTTTTTAAGAAAGTGCCAAATTGATTTCCAAAGTGATTGTATCATTTTACATTCCCACCAGTAGTGTATAAGTGTTCCAGTCTCTCCACAACCTCTCCAACATTTATTCTTTAGTGTTTTTTGGATTAATGCCAGCCTTGCTGGAGTGAGATGGAATCTCATTGTAGTTTTGATTTGCATTTCTCTAATGGCTAATGATCATGAGCGTTTCTTCATGTGTCTGTTAGCTACCTGAATGTCTTCTTTGGTGAAGTGCCTGTTCATATCTTTTGCCCGTTTTTTAAATGAGTTATCTTTTCGTTATTGAGTTTTTGCAGTATCATGTAGATTTTAGAGATCAGGTGCTGATTGGCAATGTTATAGCTAAAACCTTTTTCCCAGTCTGTAGGTAATCTTTTTACTCGTTTGGTGAAGTGTTTGGATGAGCAGAGGTGTTTGATTTTTAGGAGCTCCCAGTTATCTAGTTTCTCTTCTGGGGTTTGTGCATTGTTATTAATGTTTTACATACTGTTTATGCCATGTATTAGAACTCCTAGTGTTGTCCTTATTTTTTTCTTCCATGATCTTTATCGCTTTAGATTTTATATTTAGGTCTTTGATCCATTTTGAGTTAGTTTTTGTGCATGGTGTGAGGAATGGGTCTTGTTTCATTTTTTTGCAGATGGATATCCAGTTATGCCAGCACCATGTGTTAAAGAGACTGTCTTTTCCCCATTTTACTCTTTTGGGGCCTTTGTCAAATATCAGCTGCTCATATGTGGATGGATTTATGTCTGGATTGTCAATTCTGTTCCATTGGTCCATGTATCTGTTGTTGTACCAGTACCAGGCTGTTTTGACTACTGTGGTGGTATAACAGGTTCTAAAATCAGGTAGAGTGAGGCCTCCCACTTTGTTCTTCTTTTTCAGTAACGGTTTACTTATCTGGGGCCTCTTTCCCTTCCATATGAAGTTGGTGATTTGTTTCTCCATCTCATTAAAGAATGTTGTTGGAATTTGGATTGGAATTGCATTGTATCTCTAGATCACTTTGGGTAGAATAGACATTTTTACAATGTTAAGTCTTCCTATCCATGAGCAAGGCATGTTTTTCCACTTATGTAAGTCTCTTTTGGTTTCTTGCAGAAGTGTATTGTAGTTTTCTTTATATGAGTCTTTTACATCTCTGGTAAGGTTTATTCCTAAGTATTTAATCTTCTTGGGGGCTACCGTAAACGGCATTGATTTGGTGATTTCCTCTTCAATGTTCTTTTAGTTGGTGTAGAGGAATCCAGCTGATTTTTGTATGTTTATCTTGTATCCTGATACTCTGCTGAACTTTTCTATTAGTTTCAGTACTTTTCTTGAGGATTCTTTAGGGTTTTCTGTATATAAGATGTCATCTGCAAGTAGAGGTACTTTTACTTCTTCCTTATCATCTGGATGCCCTCTATTTCTTTGTCTACCCTAATTGCTCTGGCTAGGACTTCCAGCACAATGTTGAATTAAGAGTGGTGATACTAATTAGATAGTAAATAAGAACTACTTTAGGTGAAGGGAAAGACAGCACACAGTACAGGGGAGGTGAGCACAATTGGATTGAACCAAAAGCAAAGAAGTTTCCTGAATAAACTGAATGGTTTGAAGGCCAGCGTAGCAGGTGCAGGGTTCTGGGGACCATGGTTTCAGGGGACATCTAAGTCAATTGGCATAATAAAATCTATTAATGAAACATTCTGCATCCCACTTTGAAGAGTGGCGTCTGGGGTCTTAAACACTAGCAAGCAGCCATCTAAGATGCATCAATTGGTCTCAACCCACCTGGAGCAAAGGAGAATGAAGAACACGAAGGACACAAGGTGATTACGAGCCCAAGAGACAGAAAGGGCAACATGAACCAGTGACTACATCATCCAGAGACCAGAAGAACTAGATGGTGCCTGGTTTCAACTGATGACTGCCCTGACAGGGAACACAACAGAGAACCTCTGAGAGAGCAGGAGAGCAGTAGGATGCAGACCCCAAATTCTCATTAGACCAGACTTAATGGTCTGACTGAGACTGGAAGGACCTGGTGGTCATGGCCCCCAGATCTTCTGTTGGCCCAGGACAGGAACCGTTCCCAGAGCCAACTCTTCAGACATGGATTGGACTGGACAATGGGCTGGAGAGGGATGCAGATGAGGAGTGAGCTTCTTGGATCAGGTGGACATTTGAGACTATGTTGGCATCTCCTGCCTGGAGGGGAGATGAGAGGGTGGAGGGGGTTAGAAGCTGGCGAAAAGGACACGAAAAGAGAGAGTTGAGGGAGACAGCAGGCTGTCTCATTAGGTGGAGAGTAATTGGGAGTGTGTAGGAAGGTGTATATGGGTTTTTGTGTGAGAGACTGACGATTTGTAAACTTTCACTTAAAGCACAATAAAAATTATTTAAAAAAAAAAAGAGTGGTGATAAAGGGCATCCTTGTGTGGTTCCCAGTCTCAAGGGGAATGCTTTCAGACTCTTTCCATTTAGGTTGATGTTGGCTGTTAGCTTTGTATAAATGCCCTTTATTGTGTTGAGGAATTTTCCTTCTATTCCTATTTTGCTGAGAGTTTTTATCATGAACGGGTGTTGAACTTTGTCAAATGCCTTTTCTGCATCAACTGACAAGATCATGTGGTTCTTGTCTTTTGTTTTATTTATATGATGGGTTACATTAATTGCTTTTCTAATGTTGAACCACCCCTGCATAGCTGGTATGAATCCCACTTGGTAATGGCAAATTATTTTTTTTTGATATGTTGTTGAATTGTATTGGCTAGAATTTTGTTGAGGATTTTTGCATCTAAGTTCATGAGGGATATATGTCTATAATTTCCTTTTCTTGTGGCGTCTTTACCTGGTTTTGGTATCACGGATATGCTGGCTTCATAGAATGAGTTTGAGTGTATTCCATCGTTTTCTGCGCTCTGCAATACCTTTAGTAGTAATGGAGTTAACTCTTCTCTGAAAGTTTGGTAGAACTCTCCAGTGAAGCCTTCTGGGCCAGGGCTTTTTTTTTGTTGGGAGTTTTTTAATGACCTTTTCAATCTCTTCTTTTGCTATGGGTTTATTTAGCTGTTCTAACTCTGTTTTCATTAGTTTAGGTAGATAGTGTGTTTCTAGAAATTCGTCCATTTCTTCTAGGTTTTCAAATTTGTTTGAGTACAATATTTCATAGTAATCTGATATGATTCTTTTAATTTCAGTTGGGTCTGTTGTAGTATCACCCGTTTCATTTCTCATTTGGGTTATTTACTTCCTCTCCTGTTTTTCCTTTGTCAGTTTGGCCAATGGTTTATCAATTTTGTTAATTTTTTCAAAGAACCAGCTTTTGGTCTCGTTAACTCTTTTAATTGCTTTTTCTGTTCTCTATTTCATTTAATTCTGCTCTAATTTTTATTATCTGCTTTCTTCTGGTGCCTGCGGGTTTCCTTTGCTGCTCTCTTTCTATTTGTTCAAGGTGTAGGGATAATTCTTTGATTTTAGCCCTTTCTTCTTTTTGAATATGTGCATTTATTGATATAAATTGACCCCTGACCACTGCTTTGGCTGTGTCCCAAAGGCTTTGATAGGAAGTGTTTTCATTCTCATTGGATTCTATGAATATCTTGATTCCACCCTTAATGTCTTCTAGAACCCAGTTGTTTTTGAGCAGGGTATTGTTCAGTTTCCAAGTGTTTGATTTCTTTTTCTGTTATTGATTTCTACCTTTATGGGCTTATGGTCAGAGAAGATGGTTTGTAATATTTTGATATTTTGGATTCCTCTAAGGTTTGCTTTATGACCTCATATGTGGTCTATTCTAGAGAATGTTCCATGTACACTAGAAAAGAAAGTATACTTGGCTACTGTTGGGTGGAGTGTTCTGTATATGTCTATGAGGTCAAGTTGGTTGATTGTGGCATTTAGATCTTCCGTGTTTTTATTGAGCTTCTTTCTGGATGTCCTGTCCTTCATTGAAAGTGGCACGTTGAAGTCTCCTACTCTAATTGTGGAGCTGTCTCTCTCACTTTTCAATGCTCTTAGATGCTCTTAGAGTTTGTTTTATGTATCTTGCAGCCTTGTCATTGGGTGAATAAATATTTAATATGGTTATATCCTCTTGGTATATTGCCCCTTTAATCATTATATAGTGTCTTTCCTTATCCTTTGTGGTTGATTTAACTTTAAAGTCTATTTAGTCAGAAATTAATATTGCCATTCTTGCTCATTTTTGATTGTTGTTTGCTTGGTATATTTTTTTCCAACCTTTGAGTTTTAATTTGTTTGTGTCTCTAAGTTTAAGGTGTGTCTCTTGTAGGCAGCATATAGACAGGTTGTGTTTTTTTTATGCATTCTCCCACTCTCTGTCTCTTTATTGGTGCATTTAGTCCATTTACATGCAGCATGATTATGAATAGGTATGAATTTAGTGCTGTCATTTTGATGTCTTTTCTTGTGTGTTGTTGACAGTTTCTTTTTCCCACTTAATTTTTTGTGCTGAGTAGTTTATATATTCTTTTCCTTTTATCCATTGTTGTTGACTTTGTTTCCGCTGAATCTTTATTTTTTTTTCTTGTATTTTGTTTTGATGAGTAGGATTGTTAGTCTCCTTTGTGGTTACATTAATATTTACCCGTATTTTTCTAAGTTTAAACCTAACTTATTTCTTTGTATTGCCTCATCTTCTTCTCCATGTGAAAGATCTATGACTACATTTCTTAGTCCCTCTTTATTGTTTTAATGTTGCCTTCTTTTATGTGATGACATCACTGTTTCCCTGTTTTGAGTGTTTTTTTATCTTGATTCATTTTTGTGATTTCCCTATCTGGGTTGACATCTGGTTCCTCTGTCCTGTGTTCTAGTCTTGGCATGATATCTAATATTATTGATTTTCTAACCAGAGAACTCCTTTTAGTATTTCTTGTAGTTGTGGTTTGGTTTTTACAAATTCCCTAAACTTCTCTTTATCTGGAAATGTCCTAATTTCACCTTCATATTTGAGAGACAGTTTTGCTGGATATATGATTCTTGGTTGGCAATTTTTTTCCTTCAATGGTTTATATAATTCATCCCATTGCCTTCTTGCCTGCATGGTTCCTGCCGAGTAGTCCAAGCTTATTCTTATTGAGCCTCCTTTGTAGGTGACGTTTCGTTTATCCCTAGCTGCTCTTAAAATTCTCTCTTTATCTTTGGTTTTGGCAAGTTTGATTATAATATGTATTGGCGACTTTCTTTTGATATCTATCTTATGTGGAGTTCAATAAGCATCTTGGGTAGATATCTTCTCATCTTTCACAATATCAGGGAAGTCTTCTGTCAACAAGTCTTCAACAATTCTTCTGGTATTTTCTGTTATCCCTCCCTGTTCTGGTACTTCAATCACTTGTGGGTTATTTCTCTTGATGGAGTCTGACATGATTGTTAGAGTTTCCTCATGTGTTTAAATTATTTTATCTGATTTTTCTTCAAATATATTCATGCAAAATATTTTGTCTTCAATCTCACTAATTCTGCCTTCCACTTTCTGAAGTCTGCTCCTCTGACTTTATATTGAGTTGTCTAATTCTGTAATTTTATTGTTAATCTTCTGAATTTCTGATTGTTGTCTCTCTATGGATTCATTATGTTCTTGAATAACCTTTTCAATTTTCTTACCACCTTCATCTGTGTGTTCCTTGGCTTGTTCTGCATTTTGCCTGTTCCCTTTCCTGATCTCATTCCTGATGTCTTGAAGAGTTCTGTATATTAACCTTTTGTATTCTGCATCTGGTACTTCCAGGAATACACCTTCATTCAGAAGATTCCTTGATTCTTTGTTTTTAGAGCTTGTTGAAACATTCATTGTCTGCTTCTTTATGAGATTTGTTATTGACTGTTGTCTTCAAGCCATCTATAAGTTATTGTATTAGTTTATTTTGTTTGCTTACTGTATCCCAGGTTCTTGCTTTGTTTTGTTTTGATATGTCCAAATAGGCTGCTTGAGTGAACTAGCTTGATTTTTTTTCACCTTTGAAGCTCTAACATCCTGTCACCAGATGGCCAGAGCTGTGATCAGGTATATGAGCCTAGGAATCCATTCACTTTTCTTGTATGGATTCAGCTCAGGTGACTATGTAGTTGGTCATAATGTGTGTGGTACAGGCTCTATCCCACAGTCTTAGAGGGGCAGGGGGGACTCGTGTAGGTACAGGTATCTGGCTGCAGCAGGGGGTCATGCTCTGAACAAGGAAGTGGGCTGGCAACCATCCCCCGAGTGTCGGTGAGGAAAGTGTGTCCCTGTTTCCTAGAGTGCACAGGTGGGAGGGTTCTGTAGATGGACTATGGGCACCCAATGCTGGGAGGTACCAGTTATCCTTGGACCCCTGTCACGGGTGACTAGATGACATGGGTGGAGCCACTAGTCCTTAGGCCCCTGATGTGGGTAGGTGAGGACACTGTTTAATAGGCAAAGCCGTGTCAAATATCAAACACCCACCTCTCCACCATACAGCTGAAACAGTTGCAGTCTGCCAAAAAGGGCCTATTCTCCTGAAATAGGCCCACACAGGTCCACGCGGCAGCGGGCGGGAAGGTATTTAAAGTCCATGGACCATTTATGACTGGACAGGAGCCACTTCTGTCTTAGCTCCCCAACTTAGTGAAGCTGGCAGATTATCTTTTCCCCAGATTGTGAATTTATTCCTTCTCCAAGGCCAGGAGAATGGCTCAGAGTGCTCAGCAGAACCTATCTCAGGCCTAGGGAAATCAATATCCACTGAAGCCGGCTCGAGGGCTGGGGGCGTGGTAAAATATACTCAAGTACTTAGCTTTTGTTGAGAGTGCTGTTCTCTGGTTCTGGAGGTGTGAATGGGCTGTGAGGCTGCCTCTCCCTGAGGAAACTGTGTCTGGAATGCTCCCACCAGCCCTGCTGCAGTCACTCCAGGGAATGGTACCTGAGGGTCCCTCTCCACTTCTGAACTGTCTCTCCCTCTGTGGCTCAGTCTAATTTTGTTTTCTAGTTTTGCCTTTGATGTTCAAGGCTCATAGCTTGTTGTAAATACAATTGTTTCACTTGTTTTTTCAGGCATTTGTTGTAAGAAGGATCACCAGAAACGTCTGACTACTCTGCCATCTTGGCCTCAAACCTCCGCTGTTTATCTCTAATGTATCTTTCTAGAATGTCTCCATCTTAATTAACTAGTGCTGCTATAACAGAATTTAGGTACCACAGTGGATGGCTTTAACAAAAAGAAATTAATTTTCTTAGGAGGCTAGAAGTCTGAATTCAAGGTGCTGGCTTTAGGGAAGTCTTTTTCTCTATATTGGCTCTGGAGGAAGGTCCTTCTCTCTTTGAGCTTCTTCTCTGGGCAATCTTCTTGTGGCTTGGTATCACACTTCCCCCACCTCTCCTTCCTTAATCTGCTCTTTTCATATTGCAAAAGAAAATAGCTCAAAACACAACCTACAGGGAGGCAGAGCCAAGATGCTGGAATAGACAGATGCTTTTGGAGAGCCCTCTTTACAACAAAGACCAGAAAAAACAAGTGAAATGAGTATATCTGTGACAAGCTGGGAGCCCTAAGCTTCAAAGGCAAGCTTAGAAAACGAACTGAGGGGCAGGGGGAGGAAGAGACTATTCAGAAGTGGAGAGGAGTTACCAGACCTGAATAGTGGAGAGCCCTCAGGCACCATTCCTGGAGCAGCAGTGGTGGGCTGATACCAGCTTTCCAGTGCAGCTTCCTCAGGGAGAAGCAGCCAGCCACACAGCCTACTCACACCACCGGAACCTGAGAAGAACAGCACTCTCTGCAAAAGCTAAGTACTTGCGTATATTTTACCGCACCCCCCCCCAACACCCCCAAGCTGGCTTCAGCAGCTGAATTCCCTAGGCCTGAGATATGCCCTGTTGAGCACCTAGAGCGATCCTCCTGGCCTTGAGGAAGCAAAAAATTTTTAATTGGGGGAAAAGATAATTTGCTAGCTTCACTAACTGGGGGAGCTCAGGAGAGAAGTGGCTCCTGTCCATGCATAAATGGTCCATGGACTTTGAACACCTTTCCTTTCTGAATGGACCTGTGTGGGCCTATTTTGGGAGAATAGGCCCTTGTTGGCAGACTCCAACCATTTCAGCTGTGTGGTGGAGAGGCGGGTGTTTGATGTTTGACATTGCTTTGCGTATTAAACAAGATCCTTACCTACCCACATCAGGGCCTATGGACTGGTAGCTCCACTCAGGTCACCCAGCCACCCACAACAGGGGTCCAAAGATAATTGGTACCTCCCAGTCCTTACAACCAAAAACTTTGGGTGCCCATGGTCTGTCTGCAGAACCCACCCTCTTGCACGCTTTAGGGAACAGGGATGTGCTTTCCTCAGAGACACTCAGTGGTTGGTTCTCAGCCCCCTGCCTTGTTCAGAGTGTGACCCCCTGCTGCAATCAGATACCGGTATATACACCAATAACCTCTGCCCCTCTAAGACTGTAGAACAGAGCCTGTACCACACACTTGATTATCAGCTACCTGGAAACCTGAGCTGAATTCACACCAGAAAACTGAATGGACTCCTAGACTGATATACTGGATAACAGCTCTGGCCATCTAGGGACATGACGTCAGAGCTCCAAAGATGAAAATAATCAAGTTAGCTCACTCAAACAACCCATTGGGGTATACCAAAACAAAACAAAGCAAGAAGCTATGGCACAGTAAGCAAGCAAAAATTAATACAATAACTTATAGATGGCTCAGAGACAACAGTCAATATCAAGTCACATAAAGAAACAGACCATGATCACCTCAACAGGCTCTCAAAACAAAGAATCCAGGGATCTTCTAGATGAAAGTGCATTCCTGGAATTACCAGAGCCAGAATACAAAAGTTTAATATACAGAACCCTTCGAGACATCAGGAAGGAAATGAGGCAATACACAGAACAAGCCAAGGAACACACAGATAAAGCAATTGAAGAAATTAGAAAGATTATTCAGGAACATAACGAAAAGTTTAATAAGCTGGAAAAATCCATAGACAGGCAGCAATCAGAAATTCAGATGATTAACAATAAAATTACGGAAGTAGATAACTCAGTAGGAAGTCAGAGGAGCAGAATTGAGCAAGTAGAAGCTAGAATTTCTGAACTTGAAGATAAATCACTTGGCACTAATATATTTGAAGAAAAATCAGATAAAAGAATGTAAAAAAATGAAGAAACCTTAAGAATCATGTGGGACTCTATCAAGAGAAATAACATACAAGTAATTGGAGTACCAGAACAGGGAGGGATAACAGAATATACAGAGAGAATTGTTGAAGATTTGTCAGCAGAAAACTTCCCTGATATCGTGAAAGATGAGAAGATATCTATCCAAGGTACTCATCGAACTCCACATAAGGTAGATGTTAAAAGAAAGTCACCAAGACATATTATAATCAAGCTTGCCAAAACCAAAGATAGAGAGAGAATTATAAGAGCAGTGAGGGATAAATGAAAAGTTGCCTACAAAGGAGAGTCAATGAGAATAAGCTCGGACTACTCAGCAGCAAACATTCAGGCAAGAAGGCAATGGGATGACATATTTAAAAAATTGAAGGAAAAAAATTGCCTGCCAAGAATCATATATCCATCAAAACTGTCTCTTAAATATGAGGGTGAAACTAAGACCTTTCCAGATAAAGAGAAGTTTAGGGAATTTGTAAAAACCAAACCAAAACTGCAAGAAATACTAAAGAGAGATCTCTGGTTAGAAAATCAATAATATCAGGTATCAACCCAAGACTAGAACAGTGGGCAGAGCAACCAGAAGTGAACCCAGGCAGGGAAATCCAAAAAAACAAAGCAAGATTATATATATATATATAAAAAAAAACTCAAAACGGGGTAACAGCAATGCTATTATATAAAAGAAGACAACATTAGAACAATAAAGATGGACTAAGAAATGCAATCATACACCTTCCATGTGGAGAAGAAGATACGGCAATACAAAGCAATAAAAGTTAGGTTTAAATTTAGAAAAATACGGGTAAATGATAAGGTAAACACAAAGGAGACAAACTATCCTATTCATCAAAATACAATACAAGAAAACCATAGAGACAGCAGAAAAAAAATCAACAACAACAAATATGAGGAAAGGACAATATATAATCTACTCAGCACATAAAACTAAGTGGGAAAAGAAACTGTCAACAACACACAAAAAAAGACATTAAAATGATAGCACTAAATTCATACCTATCCATAAAAAAGAAAAAAACAAACCCAGTGCCATTGAGTTGATTCCAACTCATAGTGACCCTATAGGACAGAGTAGAACTGCCTCATAGAGTTTCCAAGAAGCGCCTGGTGGATTCAAACTGCTGACCCTTTCATTAGCAGCTGCAGCACTTAACCACTACGCCACCAGGGTTTCCATAATTACCTATCCATAATTACCCTGAATGTAAATGGACTAAATGCACCAATAAAGAGACAGAGAGTGGCAGAATGGATTAAAAAACAAGATCCATCTATATGCTGCCTACAAGAGACACACCTTAGACTTAGAGACACAAACAAACTAAAACTCAAAGGATGGAAAAAATATATCAAGCAAACAACAATCAAAAAAGAACAGGAGTGGCAATATTAATTTCTGACAAAATAGACTTTAAAGTTAAATCCATCATAAAGGATAAGGAAGAGCACTATATAATGATTAAAGGACAACACACCAAGAACATATAACCATATTAAATATTATGTGCCCAATGACAGGGCTGCAAGATACATAAACTCTATCAGCATTGAAAAGTGAGATAGACAGCTCCACAATCTTTAATACACCACTTTTGGTGAAGGACAGGACATTCAGAAAGAAGTTCAATAAAGACATGGAAATGCCACAATCAAACAAAACGACCTCATAGACATATACAGAACCCTCCACCCTACAGCAATGAGGTATATGTTCTTTTCTAGTGCACATGGAACATTCTCTAGAATAGACCACATATGAGATCATAAAGCAAGCCTTAGCAGAATCCAAAACATTGAAATATTACAGAGCATCTTCTCTGACCATAAGGCCATAAAAGTGGAAATCAATAACAGGAAAAGCAGGGAAAAGAAATCAAACACTTGGAAACTGAACAATACCCTGTTCAAAAAAGACTGGATTATAGAAAACATTAAGGTTGGAATAAAGAAATTCATAGAATCCAATGAGAATGAAAACACTTCCTATCAGAACTTTTGGGACACAGTAAAAGCGTTGCTCAGAGGCCAATTTATATCAATAAACGCACAATACAAAAAGAAGAATGGGCCCAAATCAAAGTATTATCCTTACAACTTGAACAAATAGAAAGAGAGCAACAAAAGAACCCCAAAGGCACCAGAAGAAAACAAACAGTAAAAATTAGAGCACAACTAAATGAAATAGAAAACAGAAAAACAATTGAAAGAATTAACAAGACCAAAAGCTGGTTCTCTGAAAAAATCAACAAAACTGATAAATCACTGGTCAAACTGAAAAAAAGAAAAACAGGGGAGGAAGCAAATAAGCCAAATAAGAAATGAGATGGGCGATATTACAACAGACCCAACTGAAAGTAAAAGAATCATATCAGATTACTATGAAATATTGTACTCAAACAAATTTGAAAACCTAGAAGAAATGGATGAATTCCTAGGAACACACTACCTACCTAAACTAACACCAACAGGGGTAGAACAACTAAAGAGACCCTGAACAAAAGAAGAGATTGAAAAGATAATCAAAAAACTCCCAACAAAAAAAAGCCCTGGCCCAGACAGACGGCTTCACTGGAGAGTTCTACCAAACTTTCAGAGAAGAGTTAACACCACTACTACTAAATGTATTTCAGAGCATAGAGAAGGACTGAATACTACCAAACTCATTCTATGAAGCCAGCATATCCCTGATACCAAAACCAGGTAAAGACACCACGAGAAAAGAAAATTATAGACATATGTCCCGCATGAACTTAGATGCAAAAATCCTCAACAAAATTCTAGCAAATACAATTCAACAACATGTCAAAACAAAAATCACCATTACCAAGTGGGATTCATACCAGGTATGCAGGGATCGTTCAACATTAGAAAAACAATGTAATCCACCACATAAATAAAACAATCACGATTGTATCAACTGATGCAGAAAAGGCATTTGACAAAGTTCAATACCCATTCGTGATGAAAACTCTCAGCAAAATAGGAATAGAAGAAAAATTCCTCAACATTAAAAGGCATTTATAGAAAGCCAACAGCCAACATCACCCTAAATGGAGAGAAAACCTGAAAGCATTCCCACTGAGATCGGGAACCAGACAAGGATGCCCTTTATCACCGCTCTTATTCAACATTGTGTTGGAGATCCTAGCCAGAGCAATTAGGCTAGATAAAGAAGTAAAGGGCATGCAGAGTGGGAGGAAGAAGGAAAAGTATCTCTATTTGCAGGTGACATGACCTTATATACCGAAAACCCTGAGGAATCCTCCAGAAAACTACTGAAACTAATTGAAGAGTTCAGCAGAGTATCAGGATACAAGATAAACATACAAAAATCAGTTGGATTCCTCTACACCAAAAAAAGAACATCGAGGAGGAAATCACCAAATCAATGCCATTTACAGTAGCCCCCAAGAAGATAAAATACTTAGGAATAAATCTTACCAGAGATGTAAAATACTTATACAAAGAAAACTACAGTACACTTCTTCAAGAAACCAAAAGAGACTTACATAAGTGGAAAAACGTACCTTGCTCATGGATAGGAAGGCTTAACATTATAAAAATGCCTATTCTACCAAAAGTGATCTATGCATTTAATGCAATCCTGATCCAAATCCCAATGACATTCTTTAATGAGATGGAGAAAAAAATCACCAACTTCATATGGAAGGGAAAATGGCCCTAGATAAATAAGGCACTACTGAAAAAGAAGAACAAAGTGGGAGGCCTTACTTTACCTGATTTTTGAACCTGTTATACCACCACAGTAGTCAAAACAGCCTGGTACTGGTACAACAACAGATACATAGATCAGTGGAACAGAATTGAGAATCCAGACATAAATCCTTCCACATATGAGCAGTTGATATTTGACAAAGCCCCAAAACAGTTAAATGGGGAAAAGACAGTCTTTTAAACAAATGGTGCTGGCATAACTGGATATCCATCTGCAAAAAAATGAAACAGGACCCATACCTCACTCCATGCACAAAAACTAACTCAAAATGGATCAAAGACATAAATCTAAAATCTAAAATGATAAAGATCATGGAAGAAAAAATAGGGACAATGTTAGGAGCTCTAATACATGGCATAAACAGTATACAAACATTAAAAAGAATGTAGAAGAAAAACTAGATAACTAGGAGCTCCTAAAAATCAAACACCTATGCTCATCCACAGACTTCACCAAAAGAGTAAAAACACTACCTACAGACTAGGAAAATGTTATTAGCTATGATATTTCCGATCAGCACCTGATCTCTGACATCTACATGATACTGCAAAAACTCAACTACAAAAAAACAAGTAACCCAATTAAAAAATGGGCAAAAGATATGAATAGACACTTCACTAAAGAAGACATTCAGGTAGCTAACAGATACATGAGGAAATGTTCACGATCGTTAGCCATTAGAGAAACGCAAATCAAAACTACAATGAGATTCCATCTCACTCCAACAAGACTGGCATTAATCCAAAAAACACAAAATAATAAATGTTGGAGAGGCTGTGGAGAGATTGGAACACTTATACACTGCTGGTGAGAATGTAAAATGGTACAACCACTTTGGAAATCGATTTGGTGCTTCCTTAAAAAGCTAGAAATAGAACTACCATACGATCCAGCAATCCCACTCCTTGGAATATATCCTAGAGAAATAAGAGCCTTTACACGAATGGATATATGCACACCCATGTTTATTGCAGCACTGTTTACAATAGCAAAAAGATGGAAGCAACCAAGGTGTCCATCAACGGATGAGTGGGTAAATAAATTATGGTATATTCACACAATGGAATACTACGCATAGATAAAGAACGGTGATGAATCTGTGAAACATTTCATAACATGGAGGAACCTGGGAGGCATTATGCTGAGTGAAATTAGTCAGTTGCAAAAAGACAAATATTGTATAAGACCACTATTATAAGAACTTGAGAAATAGTTTAAACTGAGAAGAAAACATTCTTTTGTGGTTACGAGAGGGGAGAGGGAGGGAGGGTGGGAGAGGGTTATTCACTAATTAGATAGTAGATAAGAACTACTTTAGGTGAAGGGAAAGACAGCACACAATACAGGGGAGGTCAGCACCATTGGACTAAACCAAAAGCAAAGAAATTTCCTGAATAAACTGCTTCGAAGGCCAGCGTAGCAGGTGCAGGGTTCTGGGGACCATGGTTTCAGGGGACATCTAAGTCGACTGGCATAATAAAATCTATTAAGAAAACATTCCACATCCCACTTTGAAGAGTGGTGTCTGGGGTCTTAAAAGCTAGCAAGCAGCCATCTAAGATGCATCAATTGGTCTCAACCCACCTGGAGCAAAGGAGAATGAAGAACACGAAGGACACAAGGTGATTACGAGCCCAAGAGACAGAAAGGGCAACATGAACCAGTGACTACATCATCCAGAGACCAGAAGAACTAGATGGTGCCTGGCTACAATTGACGACTGCCCTGACAGGGAACACAACAGAGAACCCCTGAGGGAGCAGGAGAGCAGTGGGATGCAAACCCCAAATTCTCAAAAAAACACCAGACTTAATGGTCTGACTGAGACTGGAAGGACCCCGGTGGCCATGGCCCCCAGACCTTCTGTTGGCCTAGAACAGGAACCGTTCCCAAAGCCAATGCTTCAGACATGGATTGGACTGGACAATGGGTTGGAGAGGGATGCAGATGAGGAGTGAGCTTCTTGGATCAGGTGGACATTTGAGACTATGTTGGCATCTCCTGCCTGGAGGGGAGATGAGAGGGTAGAGGGGGTTAGCAGCTGGGAAAATGGACACCAAAATAGAGAGTGGAGGGAGAGAGCGGGCTGTCTCATTAGGGGGAGAGCAATTGGGAGTATGGAAGGTGTATATAAGTTTTTGTGTGAGAGACTGGGTTGATTTGTAAACTTTCACTTAAGGCACAATAGAAATTATTTAAAAAGAAAACCACAACCTACACTAATCTTATTTCAGTAACACAACAAAGACAACTCATTCCTAAATGGGATTATAACCATTATGACCAGGCTATTTACAACACGTATTTTTTGGCGACAGGATTCAGTCCATAACAGTCTCTACGCATACATAAGCAAATATGAATATAGATTCTTATCCACATCCTTTAATTGAAAAGACATAAATACAAATAGAATGTTGATTTAAGTTTCAGGAGACAAAAGTCAGAGTCCAAATAAACTGGTATCTTGAAGTAAAAATTTGAATACAATTCTCCAGTATTAGGGAGTATCCAGGCTTTCCCATCTGGTATTCACGGAATAGAGTGTGAGTATCTACCCAAGGTTAAGGCTTTAGGAGGGTCCTTTTTTTTGGTGTACTTTAAATGAAGGTCTACAGAGCAAACTAGTTTCTGTTTAAACAATTAATACACATATTGTTTTGTGACATTTGTTGTCAACCCCATGACATGTCAACACTCTCCCCTTCTTGAACTTGTGTTCCCCAATCCCAGCTTTCCTGTCTGCTCCTGCCTTCTTGTCCTCACCCTTGGGCTGCTGTGCCCATTTATTCTCCTTTTATTTTATGGGCCTGGCTAATCTTTGGCTGAAGGGTGAACCTCAGGAGTGACTTCATTACTGAGCTAAAACTGTGTCTGGAGGCCATACTCTTGGGGTTTCTCTAGTCTCTGCCAGACCAGTAAGTCTGGCCTTTGTGTGTGTGTGTGAGTTAGAATTTGTTCATTTTTCTCCAGCTTTGTCCAGGACCCTCTATTGTGATCCCTGTCAGAGCATTCTGGGGTGGTAGCCAGGCACCATCTAGCTGTATTGGACTCAGTTTAGTGGAGGCTGTGGTAAAAAAAAAAAACAAAAAAAAAAACCTGTTGCCATCAAGGAGATTCCAACTCATAGCAGCCCTACAGGACAGAATAGAACTGCCCCCATAGTTTCCAAGGAGCATCTGGTGGATTTGAACTGCTGACCTTTGGGTTAGCAGCCATAGCACTTAACCACTATGGCAGCAGGTTTTCCAGAGGCTGTGATAGTTGTAGTTTATTAGTCATTTGGACTAATCTTTCCCTTATGTCTTTGATTTTCTTCATTCTCCTTTTCCACACAAGGTGAGACCAGGGGAGTATCTTACATGGCCGCTCACAAGCTTTTAAGACCCCAGATGCTACTCACCAAAGTAGAATGTAGAACATTTTTTTTATAAACTATGTTATGCCAATTGAGCTAGATGTTCCCCGAGACCATGGTGCTCATAACCCTCAACCCAGTAATTTGATCCTTCAGAGAGTTTGGATGTGTCTATGGAGCTTCCATGACCTTGCCTTGGACAAGTTGTGCTGGCTTCCCTAGTGTTGTGTACTGTCTTACCCTTCACATAGTTGTCACTTATCTATTGTCTATTTAGTGTTTTTGCCTCCTACCCCTCCCCGCCTCGTAACCATCAAAGATTGTTTCTTTTTGTGTAAAAATCTTTACATGAATTTTTATAGTAGTGGTCTCATATGGTATTTGTCATTTTGTGATTGACTTATCTCACTCAGGATAATGCCCTCTAGTTTTATCCACGTTGTGAGATTATTAGAAGATTCATCATTATTATTTATCATTTTGCAATATTCCATTGTATGTACAATGGCTTGTTCCCCCTTTCCTCTGTTGATGGGCACCTAGGTTGTTTCCATCTTTTTGCTAATGTGAAAATGCTACAGTGAACATGGTTGTGCATCTGTCTATTCATGTGATGGCTCTTATTTCTCAAGGATATATTCCTAGAAGTGGGATTGCTGGACCATTTGAGGAGGGTATTCTTGCTTTTTCCCCTTATCAGAGCACCTTGGAGATCTTTCTGTATCACTATATAGAGACTTCTTTTACCTTTTTTACAACTCTACATATTCCATTGTATGGATGCACCATATTATATTTAACCAGAACTTTATCAATGGATTTATGCTTTAATCTTTTTTATTAAAAATAATGGTAAAATAAATACACTGGACAGGCATCATTTCTAAGACAGATTTTTTTTTTTTAGAAGTTAAGCATGAGTATTATATAGCTTTTTTGAGGTTTAATTGACAAACAGCAAACTGCATTTATTTAAAACGTAAATTTGATGAGTTTTGATGTAGGTACATCCCCATGAAACTATCAACACAATCAAGATAATGAACATATCCATAACCCAAAAGTTTCCTCATGGCCCTTTGTAATCCCCCCCCCCGCCCCACACCACCATTCTCTACAACATGTCTGTCCCCAGGAAACAAGTTAATCTGCTTTCTGTCATTACAAATTGGTTTGCATTTTCGGGAATTTTATGTAAAGGGAATCATACAGCATGTACTTTTTTTAGCCTGACTTTATTTTCTCAGTATAATTATTTTGAGCCCATTCACGTTGCGTGTATCAATAATGTGGCTATACCACAATTTGTTTAGCCATTTACTTGCTGATGGACATTTAGGTTGTTTCCAATTTTGGACTATTGCAAATGAAACTGTTATGAACATTTGTGTACCAGTCTTTGTAAGAGCATATACTTTGATTTCTCCTGGGTAAATACCTAGGTGAGGAATGGCTGTGTTATATGGTAGCTGTATGGTTAAAATTTTAAGAAACTACCAAATTGTTTCCCAAGTGGTTATACCATTTTACATTCCCTTGAACAGTATGTGAGAGTTCCAGTTGCTCCACATTCTTGCCGATACTTGGTAAGGTCAGTTTCTTTCATTCTAGCCATTCTAATAATATATGTTGGGCCCTGGTGGCACAGTGGTTAAGTGTTATGGTTGCTAACCAAAAAGTCAGCAGTTCGAATCTACCAGCCGCTCCTTGGAAACCCTATGAGGCAATTCTATCTGTCCTATAGTGTTGCTATAAGTCGGAATTGACTTGATGGCAGTGGGTTTGTTTTTTGTTTTTTATGATATCTCATTATGGTTTTAATTTGCACTTCTGTAATTACAAATGATGCTGAGCTCTTCGAGTGTGTATGTTTGCTATCTATATATCTTCTTTGATGAAGTTTCTGTTTAAATTTTTTGCTCACTTTTTATTGTTGAGTTTTGAGGATTGTTTATAAATTCTGTGTACAAGTTCTTTATCAGATATACAATTTGCAAATATTTTCTCTCAATCTGATTTTTATTTTCATTCTCTTAAGAGTGTCTTTCAAAGAGCAGAAGTTCTTAATTTTGATGCAGTCCAATTTAATAAATTTTTGTCCTTTAAGGATCATGCTTTAGCATCTTATCTAAGTGTGATGTTGGCTGGAGGTTTTCTATAGACGCTTTTTATCAGGTTGAGGTAGTTTCCTTCTATTTCTAGTTTGCTAAGGGTTTTTTTTTTAAATCAGGAATGGATGTTAGATTTTGTCAAATACTTTTCTTGCATCTGCCTATTATTTTTTAGTTTGTAAAAATTGTGAATTATATTGTTTGAGCCCACTTGGTCATGATGTATTATTCTTTTTAAATATGGTTAGTTTTGATTTCCTGAAATTTTGTTTAGAATTTTTTCATTTATATTCATGTGGGATGTTGGTCTGTAGTAGCTACAGATTGAATTTTGTTCCCCCAAAATATGTGTTGTGAAGCCTAACCTCTATGCCTGTGGTTATAATCCCATTTGGAAATGGGTTGTCTTTTTTATGTTAATGAGATGGGGTTAGTGTAGGGTGAGACTTAAGCCAATTTCTTTTAAGATAACAAAAGAGATTAAGCAAGCAAGTGAAAGAAGCAGAGATAGGGGAAGAGAGATGTCAAGCCACATGAAAATCACCCAGGAGAAGAAGCTCAAAGAAACAAGGACCTTCTTTCAGAGCCAGCAGAAAGAGAAAGGCTTCCCCTAGAACCAACACCCTGAATTCAGACTTCTGGCTTCCTGAACTGTGAGAAAATAAATTTCTGTTTATTAAAGCCATCCACTTGTATTTCTATTATAGCAGCACTAGATAACTAAGACAGTAGTTTCATTTTTTAATTTTTCTCATTGTTATCTTTGGTTTTGGTAATAAAGTAAGGCTGGCCTCATATAATAAACTGGGAAATATTTCCTCTTCTATTTTCTGGGAGAGTTTGTGTAGAATTGATATTATCTTCTCCTTAAATGTTTGGTAGAATTCCCCAGTGAAGCCATCTGGACCTGTAGTTTTCTTTGTGGGAAGGTTTTTAGCTACAAATTCAAATCCGTTACCAGACATAGGGATATTCAGGCTATCTATTTCTTTTGGAGTGAGTTGATTGTTTCTTTCTTTCAAGGAATTTTTCCACTGCATCTAAGGTCTCGAATTTCTTGGCATCTAAGTTGTCAAGTTGTTCATAATATTCCTCGTGATAGACTGAATTGTGTCTCCTCAAAATGTGTGTATCAATTTGGCTGGGCCATGATTCCTAGTATTGTGTGGTTGTCTTCTATTTTGTGATTGTAATTTTATGTTAAAGAGGATTAGGGTGGGATTGTAATGCCCTTACTAAGGTCACATCCCTGATCCAATGTAAAGGGAGTTTCCCTGGGGTGTGGCCTGTACCACCTTTTATCTTACAAGAGATAAAAGGAAAGGGAAGCAAGCAGAGAGTTGGGGACCTCATACCACCAAGAAAGCAGCACTGGGAGCAGAGCTCATCCTTTGGACCTGGGGTCCCTGTGCCTGAGAAACTCCTTGCCCAGGGGAAGATTGATGACAAAGAATCTTCCTCCAGAGCCAAAAGAGAGAGAAAGCCATCCCCTGGATCTGATATTCTGAATTTGGACTTGTAACCTACTAGACTGTGAGAGAATAAATTTCTCTTCTTTAAAGCCATCCACTTGTGGTATTTCTGTTATAGCAGCACTAGATGACTAAGACAGAATTTGGTACCTATAGAGTGTGGTGCTGCTCTAACAGACACCTAAAATGTGGAAGCAGTTTTGAAACTGTGAATGGATAGAGGAGCAGCAGTGACAGAGGGCCAGCAGCAGCAGAGAACTGTCAGCAGCACAAAAGCGGCCGCAGCAGAGAGCCAGCAGCAGCAGAAACAGGGGACCAGTGCCAGATGGTGATAGAGCCAACCCATGGAGCAGAGTGAGAGAGCTGAATGCCTGCGTGCAGGAGGCTTCCTGGCCGAGTGGGATGTCTCCAGACACTTATCAGTTGAGCTACAGAGCTTTAGAACAATTGCCCCAGCAGGACAGATGGGGGCCTGAGGCCTGAAAAAGCCAAGAAGCCGAGAAACCAGGAAGCAGAAGCTGAAGAGACAAGGGACACAAGAAGCCAAACTGCTTCAGTCTCAAAAGGTATGGCCTGGACCTCTGGGGTTTCAAAGGGTGGAACCATGGCCTCTGGTGTTTCTAAGGGTGGAATGTCATGGATTAAATTATGTCTTCCCCAAAATGTGTGTATTAACTTGGTTAGGCCATGATTCCCAGTATTCTGTGATTGTCCTCCATTTTGTGATTGTAATTTTATGTTAAAGAGGATTAAGGTGGGATTATAACACACTTACCAGGTCACTCCCTGATCCAATGGAAAGGGAGTTTCCCTGGGGTGTGGTCTGCACCACCTTTTGTCTCACAAGAGATAAAAGGAAAGGGAAGTAAGCAGAGAGTTGAGGACTTCATACCACCAAGAAAGCAGTGCCGGGAGCAAAGTGCGTCCTTTGGACCCGGGGTCCCTGTGCCTGAGAAGATCCTCAACCAGGGGAAGATTGAAAACAAAGACCTTCTGCCAGAGCCTACAGAGAGAGAAAGACTTCCCCTGGAGCCGACACCCTGAATTTGGACTTTTAGCGTACTTTACCGTGAGGAAATAAATTTCTCTTTGTTAAATCCATCCACTTGTAGTATTTCTGTTACAGCTAGTACTAGATGACTAGATGACTAAGACACTCCTTAATTATTCTTTTATGAGCTGTAGAATCTTTAGTGATGTTACCTCTCTCATTCCTGATATTGGTAGTCTGTGTCTTCTCTGTTTTTTTCCTGATTGGTCTGCCTGTACGTTTATCATGTGATTAGGACGGGCAAGCAGCCTTATAAAGAGATTCATGTAGTGAGGAGCTGAATCCCCTTGTTAACAGTAAGAAATTGAGGTCTCCAACCAAAAGCCACATGAGGAAGCCATCTTAGAAGTAGGTCTTGTATCTCCAGTCAAACCTTAAGATACTGCAGCCCTGGACGGCAGCTTGACTGCAGCCTCTTCAGCAAATCCGATCCAGAACCCACCCACGTAAGGTGCTCCTTTATTCCTGACTCACCGAAAGTACAGTAAAAAAAAAAAAAAAAAAAAGAAAGTACAGTAGGAGATAATAAATATTTATTTTTGTATTAAGTCAGTAAGTTCTGGGGTAATTTTTTTACGCAGCAATAGAAAACTAATATGGCACTGATTTGGTAAACATTTTGATCCTTCTGGATCCTGCCTTTAAGCTTTGTTAGGTGGGACAAAAGCAGTGTTTAGGACTAACTTCGTGCTATAATTTTGGCAGATCCTGCTGAGTACTCTACCTGATGTTCCATGAATTACGAGGTTTTCCACTCTGGCTGGTGGCAACAAGTATTCCTGGCCCTGTGTGATCTTCAGGGACTCTTCCCTCTAATCCTTCCAGGTGGTTCTTTTCCTGGCTGTGGGTAGCTCCTCACATATATGTGCTCATCAATACTTAGCTGAAAACTCCAGGGCTGCCCTCTGAAGATGTCCAGAGTTCTTCCTGTGCGTAGCTCTCTCCTCTCCCATACTTCACTCAGAAAACTCACTCTAGCCCTCTTGGATTCCCTAGACTCTCGACTCTGTCTCTTCATTTTAGGGAATTGGCCAGAATATGCCTGTGTTTCCTCTCCCTGCTCCATGGCTTCAAAACTTTTTCTAGGAAGTAAGCTGAGGCAATCATTGATTTGTTTTCCATCTCATCATCCTTCAATGTCTTGAAAACCTTTCATTCATATATTTTGCCTGGCTTTTAAGTTGTTCCAGGCAGGAAGGTAAATCCAGTGCCTGTTACCTTATATTGGCTGGAAGTAGATGTCGCCCAGATAGATTTTTAAACACCAATGTTTATTGAGAACTATGTTCCTGACATGGTGCTAAGTACTCTACATGCCATGTCTTAGTTAATTCTCAAAGCAAAATGAAACAAAAAAGTAAATGCAAACAAACCAAAAAGAACTACGTTGTTGAATGCTGTTAAGCTGATTCTGACTCATAGTGATCTTATGTGATAGAGCAGAACTGCCCCATAGGTAATCTTTTTGAGAGCAGATCTCCAGGTCTCGTCTTCTCTGGAGTCACTGGGTGGGTTCGAATAGCCAACTTTAGATTATCAGCCAAGCACTTAACCACTGTACAACCAGGGCTCCTTAAAAGAACTATAGAGAGGTACTATTTTAATTCCCATTTTATAGATGAGAAAATCAGGACACAGAGATATTAAGTAGTTTCTTCACAGTCATAAGGTTAATGAAATTGGAATTTGCATCCGAGTATGTTTGACTGCCAAAAACATGCCCTTAACCAGTCTCTCTCCCGATGCCTTCTACATTTAGCTCTTTCTGATGTGAAAAATGATTTGCCTTGCTTTATGCCCATTGCCATAGAGCTCACCTTGGGAAGACATTCATTCTCCAAGGCTTTTCATTCTCCCTCTAATGAATGCCAGATGGAGAATTCTATGCGCTCCAAAATACTCGTCTGATTTCAGATTTTCCTTCTGTGTAGGTTACCAGCTTATTTGGGATCCTAACTCACACACCCACCCTCCCCCCGCCCCACATACAGTGAGGAAAATTTCAGTTGAGAATTCACAAAATAATAAATTTCCATTATGAATATATAGCTTGGGTGAAATGATTGCAACTTCTTTGAAATAAGAAGGGAAAAAGAAAAGATAGCTCTCTTTGAGAGCTGTGTGAAGCTGTCCCTAAAATTTGATGGGAAGGGAAAAAAAGAGAGTGAGAGAGAGACCGAAATTTCAAGTCAGCTTCCAACCTTTATATGAGAACTGGCAAGAAGGCTACTCTACTGGATCTCCTGGTGAATGTTTATAGTGCTTCTAAGAATCCTCAATGAGACTCTACAGAATGGATAAACACCCAAGCCAACACAATTGAGACACAGATGGAGACAAGCCTATTCAAACTCTTTTTGAGCGGAATGTTGTCATTGTTGTTAGGTGTCATCCAGTTGATTCTGACTCATAGCGACCCTGTGTACAACAAAACGAAACACTGCTTAGTCCTGCCCAATCTTCACTATTGTTGCTATGTTCGAGCCCGCTGTTGCAGCCACTGAGTCAATCCATTTCATTGAGGGTCTTCCTCTTTTTCGCTGACCCTTTACTTTACTAAGCATAATGACCTTCTCCAGGGACTGGTCCTTCCTGATAACATGTCCAAAGTATGTAAGATAAAGTCTCACCATCGTTCCTTCTAAGGAACATTCTGGCTGTACTTCTTCCAAGCTAGGTTTGTTTGTTCTTCAGGCAGTTCATGGTATATTCAATATTCTTCGCCAACCGCATAATTCCAAAGGCATCAGTTCTTGTTTGGTCTTCCTTATTCATTGTCATGCTTTCCCATACATATGAGGCAACTGAAAATACTATGGGTGGGTCAAGTGCACCTTAGTCCTTAAAGTGACACATTTGCTTTTTAACACTTGAAAGAAGTCTTTTGCGGCAGAGTTGCCCAGTACAATATTTCATTTGACTTCTTGACTGCGGCTTCCATGGGTGTTGGTTGCAGATTCAACTAAAATAAAATTCTTGACAACTTCAATATTTTCTCTATCATGATGTTGCTTATTGATCCAATTGTGAGGATTTTGTTTTCTTTATGTTGAGGTGTAATTCCATACTGAAGGCTGTAGTCTTTGACCTTCATCAGTAAGTGCTTCAAGTGTCTTCACTTTCAGCAAGCAAGGTTGTATCATCTGCATATCCTAGGTTATTAATTTTTTAGGGGAATATTAACATATAATTAAGCGGTGATTCCACGGCAACTTTCAGTCTGTTATAACTTTGAAGTTCTTAACAAATGAATGTAATAAAACTTTGGCAGTATACTATGAGTGATGGAGACCCTCAAACTGTAATTTAGTATTTATGTATAAATCTTTAACTCTCAGTTTAGGATTTAAACTTTTTTCCCAGTCTCACTTTTCTTTTTTTCATGTTTGTTGCATTTTTTTCCTCAATTACACAATTAACATTTGTTTACTGTTGAAAAAGTAGAAAATATAGTTAAGCAGAAAGAAAAGCACCTGTAATCTTGCCACTAATCAATAATTACAATTAATATTTGGATGACTATCCTGATAATCTTTCCCTTCTCCCCATATAAAGTATATATGTGTGTTTGTGTGTGTATGGTGTGTGTGGTATGTATCATGATGTATAATTCTATAATAGTTTATAATGCCATGGGGGGGGGCAGTGGAGGTTCAGTGGTAGACTTCTTATCTTCTATGCAGGAGACCCTGGTTCGATTCCCAGCCGATTCACCTCATGCATAGCCACCACCTGTTTATCAGCGGAGGCTGCGTGTTACTATGATGCCAAACATGTTTCAGCAGTGCTTCCAGACTAAAGGGAAGAAAGGTTTGGCAATCTACTTCTGAAAATCAGTCCATAAAAACACTGTGGATCACAATGGTCTGACCTGCAACCTATCGTGGGGATGGGGTAGGCCCGGGCAGCATTTTGTTGCATTGTACATGGGGTCTCTGTAAGACAGTGCACCAAATCTGGGTGTTTCAGCTTCTTCGTCAGACCCTGCTTTGCTGTGCCAAATCTGAGATGCGTCTACCAAATCTGTGTGGTTCTCATAGGTGGGTCTATATTTCTCAGTAGTCAGGAGGCCCTTAGAAAAAAAGGAAATAATATGTATTGCTCCATAAACACCATGTTCTTCCGATCAGAGCCTAAACACACATCAGCACATGGAAAGTAGCTTTTATTGCTTACAAAAGGAAGCAGACAGCATACAACAGGTGAGCAGTGCCCCCTCACTCAAAAGCTGTCCAGGTGGAGATGGAAAATTTCTACGCACACCCTACTTTGTGTCATGGATGAGGGACTTAAATAGGACAGTCACAGGACATGCTGGGTCCTGGCTTCTGAAAACTCTCCTGGTGGGTATAAAGGACTCTTCCAAGCAAGCCCTCCACCTGTCATTGTGGCTGAGGGACACAAGGGGACCCTACCTTCTGCCAGTCTCCCCTAGCCAGGTAGGTTCACTTAGGTGGGCCGTAAGCTTAAATGATACATGTGCCCCATTAGCACCATAGCAGAGAAAATGGAGGAAGATCTCTCCCCCATCTATTTTAATACCCCCAGCCTACATGACTAATTGTATCTTTTTAACTCTGTTAACAAACATTCTATTGCATCATGCCCCCATGACTGCCTGAAGAAGGGGGTGTGGCTAGTCCAAAATTGTATCTTTTTAACCTTACTAAGGAATACCAGGCCTCAGTGGTAGTGGTGTTTTGTTCTGAGGCCTAAAGATGCTGGCGGGAAGAGGAACTAAGAAAGCCATGGCCATTTGGCTTGTCCAAAGGACTGCTTCCTGACAGTCTCCATGAGTTGGGGACCAACTGGATGGCAGCTAACAACAACATAATGCTATGAAACAGAGATCTCTGATGCATTTGGGATCCTGGCACAAGATGGGGATAGCCTAATACTTTATTTGAAAGCCTGAGTTGGAGGGCCCCTACCAAGGCACAGCATGCTCTTATAATTTTTTTTTTCTATTCAAGTCTCCCCAGCTTTTGACCTTTGAGGTATCCCCAGAGATGAGAAGCTTGGACCTGTGTTTGGAGAGTGGGGCTCTTCATAAAAGTCCCAAAGGTGACTCAGGCTTAAGGCCTGGGTTGGAAATAGTCAGAACAATATTTCCCAGACCTGCAGCTGCACAGGTTACGATCCCCAGAGGCCTTCTAAGCTGCCTAGCCGTGGCTGTAATTATAGAGAGCAGCTCACTTGCCCTGTATCACGTGAGCTCTAGAAAGGCTCTATTGCTCATAAACTGAGAATAACCTATGTATCCCAGGTGGAGGCAGCTAGCAGAAGTGAAGAGTTTACTTTAGGTAGCTCCATACTATTCAGCTAATTCATAGACTATTGGGGGAAAAAATTGCTTTCAACTAAGTATCAAGGTACTTAGTTGCGTGCAACAGAAATATATTGACTCTGGCTGATTTAAGTAGTAGAGAAAATTGTTGAAAGGTGATTGCTGGGTGAGAGAATGAGACTTAGAAAATAGGCAGCAGAAGTATTAAACAGGTAGACAATGTTGGCAAAACCATGCTTCAGGAGTGATCTGGTGAGGGCCTGGCTACAGCCCTGTCTCTGGCTAGGCCTGCCCTAACAGTTGTAGACCTTTGGCAAGAGTACAGAAGGAGGCCTCATATGTCTAAATATTTAAAGTTATTGAGTTATAAATCAAAAAAACTATCTGTTAGTTCATTTTTTCTGGGTATCTGTTAGATAAAACATGTTATATCCTCCTTCCTTGGCAAATATACCTTTATAATCAGTTGAAAGGTCAAAGTCAAACTTAAAATCCTTTACACCTTAGAATTCCACGAGGGAAATCCAGCCCCTGGACCCTAGCACCCAGCTCAACCCCTTTTTCTTCCTGCCTGAGCCCGCATATTCAAGTTCCATCTACATCTCCTGAAAAATTTACCTCTTGACCACCCTTTGGGTCTACAGCTGTGAGTGGTCTGCTTTCAGGGGGATGGACATAGGAGAGGACCAGACAGGTTCTGGTAATGACTTTGGGTCATTTGGGCAGGGAATCCTGGGTTCTTGGGGAGTAGCCTAGAAGCAGGGATGGAGTTCAGGCTCTGTCCGGGTATGTCCACTTGGCCTTGTAAATTCCTCGTTCCATGGGCAGGGCACAGTAAAAGGAGAGCCGGAACTGGACCTCCTAAACTGAAGCCTAGGATGGGGTCCCTCTTGCCTGAGCTAAGGGGAGTATTGTCCAATGTCAGATCTGCTGTTGCTGCCACTTCTGCTCTGTAACGTGGATGTGGCTGCCCCCTACCAACAGCCAAATTCCCCTCTGTCCATGCTCTGTGTCCCCAGCAGGAATGGCTGAACCAAGACTATACATTCAGCCTTAGTCCCTGGGGTGAGGTAGAGGTAGGGAGCAGTGGAAAACGGAATCTGACCAAAACATGGCAAATGTTCGCTACCCCAGGTTGAATGTGCCATTTCTAAACATGCTGTATTCCAAGACTTTAATTCAGAATCTGCACAATTATTTGAGAAAAAAAGGAAAAGGAGATTATTTACTGTTGTTGTTATTAGTTGCTGTTGATTTGGCTCTGAATCATGGAGGACCTTATATGTAACAGAAGGAACTAGCAGTCCACAGCATATTCAATATCCTTTGCGAATACCACAGTTTGAATGCATCAGTTCTTCCCCATCTTCCTTTTTCATTATCTAACTTTTGCATGTGTATGAGGTGATTGAAAAGACCAGGACTTGGGTCAAGATGCATCTTAGTCATCAAAATGACACCTTTTTTATTTTAAAACTTTAAAGAGGTTTTTTATAGCAGATTTGCCCAATGCAATATGTCATTGGATTTCTTGACTGCTGCTTCCTTGGATGTTGATTGTTGATTTAAGTAGAATAAAATTATTGATAACTTCAATTTCTTCTCCACTGGGATTATTTATAAGATGATCTAAAAGAAAAGAAACATGGAATTATCTCCCACTGGAAAAGAATGAGAAAGTTTGTTGCTCCTGCTTATTTTATTTCTGTGAGCTCACATTTATTTGAATGGAGTTCTCAGGCCAGAGGACATGGACTCAGTGACCCACCTTTTTAGGTCTTCCACTCTCCAGCAGTAGAGACTTCCTGGTGGTAAGCATAACCCTGAGATGCAAGATACTTGAGTTTGAATCCTAGTTCCATCACTTAACTACATGCCTTAGTTTCCTCATTTGCAAAATGGGATAATCTTCAGCCAGGAAAAGGAAACAAAGCCCAGGATAGATGAGGAGGGCTCTTGATGATCTTGGTCATTTCTTCTTCATGCGAGGTTCCCAACACTTGCAACCAAAATGGGTTTAGTGTGGATGAAGTATGAAACGAAGCTGATCTGCTTTGCCCAACTATACAAGGAAGTCTGTCTCCTTGCTTTGTAGTTGTATTTTGTACACATCTGGAGTCCCTGGGTGGGCAAACAGTTAATACATTTGGCTGCTAACTCAAAGTTTGGAGGTTCAAGTCCACCCAGAGGTGCCTCAGAAAAAATGTGTAGAGATCTACTTCTGAAAAATTAGCCATTGAACACACTTCGGGTTGCTGTGAGTTGGAATCAACTTGACTGCAACTGGTTTGGTTTTGGTACACATCTAACAGTATTCATTGTGCATAGCCAGTGCTCAGAAAACAGAACTGGTTTCTTTTTGTTGACCTGAGTGGTTTGATTCAATTCAATTCATACAACAAATACAAGGTATTATGCCTGGTGCTGTGAGATCTGAGAAGACACCCCTGCCCTGCCAAATGTGCTAGGGCGAGTGAGATAATCTTGAACAAAGGCAGAGCCGCTACCCCATCTTCTCATTAGGGAAAATGGATCTTCTTACTTTGAATTTGTTTTAGTGGAAGTCTATAATCCTCTCTGTTTTTCTTTTGGCTGGTGTTCAAATTGTTCCCGATGACTTACCCACTGAGAGTATTCCTTTGACTTGTGAACGAGCAGTGCTCTTGGTTTGACCCATTTTCTTTCTCAGCTGGGACTTGCCTGGGATTCATGTTCCACTCCTGCTCTTACACCTTCTTTCCTGGAGTCTCAGGCTGCTCTTCTGGGCCCAAGGGGTCCCCACACCTGTCCTCTTGACAGGCAGTGAAGCTGCAAGGGGACACCAAGTCCCAAAGCTCTCAGCTACATTTAGACCCTACTTTTCCCCTCCTTAGTTTCTTTCTACACAGTAAGACCAGGCCTTTCCCCAGGGATGCAGATTTAATGGGCCAAATAAAGGAAAAGCAGATCCACTTTCAAGGACACCTAGCTGGTGCTCATGTCCTCAAATCTGGAAGAGAAAAATCCTAATTTATGGTCTTTACATGTCCTTCATGTACCTAGACAATGACAATGCCAGGAGACATAAACATCATTGATACAGATAAAAAGGAATCTTTGTGTAACCATGTAGAGTTTATAGGTACTTTTATGTATGTCATCTTATTATTCTCTTCAAACAAATCTGTAAGGTAGCAGGAACAGATAGCATTATTATTTATATTTTATACTTAGGGAAAAAGGAGGTCAAAGCTTGTCTGAGTACCAGAAAAACAGTTGCCATCAAGTTGATTTCAACTCATGGAGACTTCATGGGTGTCAGAGTAGAACTATGCTCCATAGGTTTTTCAATGGCTGATTTTTTGGAAGTAGATCACCAGGCCTTTCTTCTAAGGCATCTCTGGGTTGACTAGAACCTCCAACATTTTGGTTAGCTGTTGTCTTAGTTATCTAGTGTTGCTACAATAGAAATACCACAAGTGGATAGCTTTAAAAAAGAGAAATCAATTTTCTCACAGTCTAGTAGGCTACAAGTCCAAATTCAGGGCATCAGATCCAGGGGAAGGCTTTCTTTCTCTGTCACCTCTGGAGGAAGGCCCTTGTCATCAATCTTCCCCTAGTTGTGGAGCTTGTCAGTGTAGGGACCCTGGGTCCAAAGGATGCACTGATCTCCTGGCTTTTGTTTCTGGGTGGTATGAGGTCTCCATGTCTCTCTGCTTGCTTCTGTCTTTTATATCTCAAAATAGGTTGATTTAAGATACAGTCTAATCTTGCAGACTGAGTCCTTCCTCGTTAACATAACTGCTGATAATCCCACCTCATTAACATCATAGAGGTAGGATTTACAACACACAGAAAAATCACGTCAGATGACAGAATAGTGGGCAATCACACAATACTGGAAATCATGGCCTAGCCAAGTTGACAAATATTTTTTGGGGACACAATTCAATCTATGACAGCAGCCAAGCATATAAATCATATGTACCACCAGGGACTCCAGTCTGAGGACATATCTAATAAGTAACAGAGTTAGAACACAAACTTGATCTTCTGACTATAAATCTTTCACTGCACTATCCCCTGTTGACACACAACTAAAAATAATGAGATTTTGGATAGACCACATGTGCCATTATTTTCACATAAATATAACAATCTTATAAAATACTCGTATATGCAATAAGCACATAGCACCAATATTGGCCCTACCTCTACTCTGACTTGTTCAATCCCTCCCATACCACCATACATATTTCCATTGTACCTGCCACTGTTACCATTTTACACTATTTTGTGCAGTAGTTTGACAGATGCATTTCTTTTGCCCTAGACTATAAACTCCATGAGGGAGGGGAGCATAACTAGCTTTGCCTGTGTTGAATTCCCAACAGAGTTCTTGACTTAAGGTGTCTAATAAATATTTGTGGAATGAATGAGCAAATGAATTTATTAATGAAAACTCAAGTTGAAACAACCAATGCTTTGGTTTGAGGCTTTGTTCTTAACCAGAAATCGATGGGGTCTAAAAGAAGTTGAAGGCCAAGAAAAAAACATTCCCAAGGTTTGTAGGTTGTCCTTGGACCCCATAGTTAACCAGGGGAGAGAACAAGGCATTCCTTCTCAACTTACATGGACTGGCATGTGTGTGGCTCTCATTCCTGGGGAGGCCCTTCTGTGGATCTCTCTTTCATTCGCCTTGGCTGGGGATTGGTGAAGGAGAGCAGTGGCAGAAGGTAGAAGAGCAGTGTGGTCCTTTTGTAGGAGAGACTTGGCAGGATTACCTCTTCTGGGCCTGGTGGAGTTTCTGGCAGGCCACAGGGTGTGGTCACTATCCTGGATCCCTGATCTAAGCCCAGAGACCACATCCAGACCAAAGTCAATTCCACAACTGCCTTGGGTATTGCTAGAAGTCTTTATTGCAGTACCTAAAACAGTGTGGCATCTGCTGCCTATTTCTTTTGGCATCACCAAAAGAAAAGCAAACTCTTCCACTCCAGATGTTGCTAAACCCAAGTATCTTCTTAAACGAGGGAAACTCTTTTGTGCTTATGGTTTTGCTTACAACCAAGGGATGGGGAAACATATTACACTCTGTATCAGGACTGTGTTTGTTAGTCTAGCCACTGGTTCCTCCAAATGACTGCCCAAACTGCAAGTGAAAAAAGCATTATCTAAAAAAAACATCTAAAAAGTGATCAGAGCATTGATTTATCTAAGTACAACCCTAGATCTAGTATTATGATGAAATATAAACCCAGGATCAGCCCAGATCAAAGATTTGCTGTTTATTGAGCACTTCTCAATCAGCCAAGCTTTTCAGAATGAATTAATTATACATAGTGCTCTGTTCTGAGCATTAAGTTATTTAAAGAACTCTCAGGAGCTTGGCTAACATCATTCATCCTTTCTGATTCCTATGATCTCTGGGGCACAAGCAGCATCACCGTTTGGATCCTGCCAGGCTGAGAAACTGACTCTCATGTGGAGTGTTGCCCTGAAAGTGCTGTCTGGGTAATCCCAGTCATTTCTTCAGGCTCTCTGCAGCCCTTTCTTAACTTATTGTTGTTGTTAGGTGCCATTTAGTTGATTCCAACTCATAGTGACCGTATATGACAGAGTAGAACTGTGCCATAGGGTAATCTTTATGGGGAGACTTGTGGTGCAGTGGTTAACTGCTTAGCTGCTAACCAAAAGATCAGCAGTTTGAATCCACCAGCTGCTCTGTGAAGACCCTTTGGGGCACTTCTATTCTGTCCTACAGAGTTGCTATGAGTCAAAATAAACATGATAGCAACAGGTTTGATTTTTTTGTTTTGTTTTGAATCTTTACAGGGGAGCACATTGCCAGGTATTTCCTCCAGTGGAGCAGCTGGTAGGTTTGAACCATCGACATTTTGGTTAGCAGTCAAGTGCTTAACCGTTGTGCCACCAGGGCTCCTTAAAAGATATGTAAGAGGAGACAGTCACCAAGGAACACAAAAAACTCATTGCTGTAGAGTCAATTCTGACTCACGGCAACCCTACAGGGCAGAATAGAATTGCCCTATGGGGCTTCCAAGGAGTGGCTGGTGGATACAAACAGCTGACCTTTTGGTTAGCAGCCAAGTTCTTAACCACTGGGCCACCAGGGCTTCCTTCACCAAGTAAGGCTGGGAGGAAATATGAACGTGTTCATGAGGGACCTGCACACAGACCAAAAGGCAGTCGTTCAAACAGAGCAACAGGCTACTGCATGGTATAAAATCAAGAAATTTGTGCTTCAGGGTTGTATCATTGCATCATACTTATTCTATCTGTATGCTGAGGAAATAATACAAGAAGCTGGATTATATGAAGAAGAATGTGGCATTGGGATTGGTGGAAGACTCATTAACAACTTGTGATATGCAGATGACACAACTTTGCTTGCTGAAAGCGAAGAGAATTTGAAGCAGTTACTGATGAAGATTAAAGACCATAGCCTTCAGTATGGATTACATCTCAACATCAAGAAAACAAAAATCTTCATGATTGGACCAATAAGCATGATAAACGGAGAAAAGATGGACGTTGTCAAGGATTTCAATTTATTTGGATCTATAATCAACACCCATGGAAGCGGCAGTCAAGAAAGCAAACGACATATTGCATTGGGCAAATCTGCTGCAAAAGACCTCTTTAAAGTGTTCAAGAGCAAAGAGATCACTTTGAGGGTCTGACCCAAGCCATGATATTTTCAATCGCCTCATATGCATGTGAAAACTGGACAATGAATAAGAAAGACCAAAGAATTGATGTCTTTGAATCATGGTGTTGGCAAAGAATACTGAACATACTATGAATTGCCAAAAGAATGAACAAGTCTGTCTTGGAAGAAACACAGCCAGAGTGCTCCTTGGAAGTGAGGATGGTGAGACTTTGTCTCACATACTTTGGACACGTTATCAGGAGGGACCAGTCCCTGGAGAAGGGCATCATGTTTAGTAAAGTAAAGGGTCAGCAAAAAAGAGGAAGACCTTCGATGAGGTGGATTGACACATTGGCTGCAACAGTGGACTCAAACGTAACAACTACGAGGATGGTGCAGGACCAGGTGGTGTTTCATTCTGTTGTACATGGAGTCACTATGAGTCACAACCAACTCGACGGCACCTAACAACGACAACAATATTCAGTCTGTAGGTAATGTTGTTGAGGATGTTTTTGGCTGCAAGTAACAGAAACCTCAAAACACATTGGCCTAAACAATATAAAAAAAAAACAATATAGTATCTCATTAATGGTGTACACAGAGGTAGGATGGAGTCGCTGGCGGTGCAAATGGTTAATGTGTTTGTCTGCTAGTCAAAAGGTTGGGTATTTGAATCTGCCCAGAAGTGAGTTGAAAAAAGGGTCTGGTGGTCTATTTCTAAAACATCAGCCACTGAAAGCCCTATGCAGCACAGTTCCACTCTGACTCACATGGGGCTGCTATGAGGCAGAATACACTCAATGGCAACTGGTTGGTTATAGAGGTAGGATATGATTCAGGCTTGGTTGACTTATGTGTTCAATGATGTCAGGATTCAGGTTACTTACAGCTCTCCTCAATGCTGGCTTCCTTCTCAGCTAGCGAGCAAGATGGCTACAGCAGCTCCAGTACTCATGTCTAGACGTGGAAAAATCCTAGGAGAATGAAAGAATGTATTTTTAAGACTACGTCTTAGGAGTCAGAAACTTTTCCCAGAGTTCCCTTTCTATACTGCTGATCTCTAACCGCAGCTTATTGGACAGATTTAAGTTGTATGTCCTTTTTGAAATCACTGTAAAAATAAATGGGATTATTTTATGTCAATCTGACCCAATCTGATGCCTCATTCCCTGAAACAATGGTTGTTATGGGGAGTAGATACTTGGAAAAAAATGCAGTTTGGTCAGTGAAGCAGAGACTGTTGGTGACCCACCCTTATCTCCTTGTTAAGTACTTTTTTCTTGTGCACACTAAGAGTTTACTACTGCAAACATATCTTACTCTCTATCTGAGAGATTTTTCTGGCCACAGAAACTTGCTTGGCCTGCATGTGGTATAGGCCAAAAGTGCTGAGGATACTTCTGGGAGCAGCTTTCAGTCAATGGTAGATGAGATTGAAGGATAGTACATTAACTTCCCCCCCATGAGTCTATCAAGTTATCACCAAATAAAGATGGAAGGAATACACAGAGTCACTGTACCAAAAAGAATTGGTCCATGTTCAATCATTTCAGGAAGTAGCATATGACCGAGAACTGATGGTACCGAAGGAAGAAGTCCAAATTGTACTGAAGGTATTGGCGAAAAACAAGGCAAGGCTCCAGGAATTGATGAAATACCAATTGAGATGTTTCAACAAATGGATGCAGCACTGGTACTGCTCACTCCGCTATACCAAGACATTTGGAAGACAGTTAACTGGCTAAATGACAGGAAGAGATTCATATTTATGCCTATTCCAAAGAAAGGTTATCCTACCAAATGCAGAAATTATCAAACAATATCATTAATATCATAAGCAAGTAAATTTTCCTAAGAGTGTTCAAAAGGGATTATTACAGTAGTACATTGACACGGAGCTGCCAGAAATTCAAGCCAGATTCAGAATGGGACGTCGAACGAGGGATATCGTTCTTATGTCAGATGGATCCTGACTGAAAGCAGAGAATACCAGAAAGATGTTTATCTGTGTTTTATTGACTATGTGAAGGCCTTTGGCTATATGAATCATAACAAATTATGGCCACATTGTGAAGAATGGGAATTCCAGAACACCTAATTGTGCTCATGAGGAACCTATACATAGATCATGAGGCAGCTGTTCAAACAGAACAAGCGGATACTGAGTGGTTTAAAGTCAGGAAAGGTGTGTGTCAGGGTTGTATCCTTTCACTATGCCTATTCAATCTGTATGCTGAGCAAATAATCCAAGAAGCTGGACTATTGAAGAATGGGGCATCAGGATTAGTGGAAGACTCATTAACAACCTATGTTATGCAGATGACACAACCTTGATTGTTGAAAGTGAAGAGGACTTGAAGCACTTACTGACGAAGATCAAAGACCACAGCCTTCACCATAAAGAAAGCAAAAATCCTCACAACTGGACCAATAAGCAACATCATGATAAACTGAGAAAATATCGAAGTTGTCAAGGATTTCATTTTACTTGGATCCACAATCAATACTCATGGAAGCGGCAGTCAAGAAATCAGACGACTCATTGCATTGGGCAAATATGCTGCAAAAGACCTCTTTAAAGTGTTAAAAAGAAAAGATGTCACTTTAAGGACTAACGTACGCCTGACCCAAGCCATGGTGTTTTCAATCGCCTCATATGCATGCAAAAGTTGGACAAAGAATAAGGATGACCAAAGAAAAATTGACACCTTTGAGTAGTCATGTTGGCAAAGAATGTTGAATATACCATGGACTGCCAAAAGAACAAGCAGATCTGTCTTAGAAGAAGTACAGACAGAATGTTCCTTAAGAAGCAAGGATGGCGAGACTCTGCCTCACATACTTTGGACGTGTTATCAGAAGGGACCAGTCCCTGGAGAAGGACATCATGTTTGGTAGAGTAGAGGGTCAGCGAAAAAGAAGAAGACTCTCAATGAGATGAATTGACACAGTGACTGCAAAAACGGGCTCAAACATAAGAATGACCATGAAGATGGTGCAGGACTGTGCAGTGTTTAGTTCTGTTGTACATGAGGTTGCTGTGAGTCAGAACCAACTGGATGGTACCTAACAAAAACAACAACAACACATTAGCTTCCTTGTCCCTTGTTGAGCCAACTCTTAGGTATGTTCTGTACCATCACGCCTAGGTACCCAGTAGTATTGAACTCCAGTTGCCCAAAGTGATATTCTGCTCATTAGCACACCCTCTATTGGCTTCCTTCCTTTCCTGTGTTGCTTCCTAAAACCCTTACCAGTGTTTCCTACTCTAAGTTATCTTAAAGATAGTTGACAGTTGCTATTGAGTTGGCTCCAACTCATGGTGACGTTATGTACAACAGAACAAAACGTTACTTGGTTCTGCACCATCTTCATGATCATTGATATGGTTGAATCTATTGTTGTAACTATTGTGTCAATCCATCTCTTGGAGGGTTTCCCTCATTTTCTCTGACCCTTTATTTTAACAATCATGATATCCTTTTCACATCATCTTTCCTGATGCCAAAGAGCTCTGGTGGCACATTAGTTTAAACACTTGATTGCTAACCAAAACTTCAGTAATTGGAACCCTGGAGCCACTCTGCTGGAGAATGATGTGGCAGTCTGCTTCCATAAAGATTTACAGCCTCGGAAACCCTATGGGGCAACTCTACTCTGTCCTATACGTTTGTTATGAGTCGGAATTGACTCAACAGTAGTGGATTTGGTCTGGTTTCCTGATGCCAGGTCCAAAGTAAGCAAGACAAAGTCTCACCATCCTCGCTTCTAAAGAGCATTCTGGTTGTTATTTCTTCTGAGACCAATTTGCTCATTTTTCTAGCAGTCCGTGGTATATTCAGTATTCTTCACCAACACCACAATTTGAAAGCATCAATTCTTATTCTGTCTTTTTTCATTGTCCATCTTTTGCATGCTTATGAGGTGATTGAAAAGACCATGGCTTAGGTCAGGCTCATCTTTGATTTTTATAGCTTTAAAGACGTCTTTTGCCACAGATTTGCCCAGTGCGATACCTTGTTTGATTTCTCGATTGAAGCTTTTATGGGCAGTCTAAGTTATCTTAAATAGACCTCTCAAACTACTTGTACCCAAATCCTTGCCTCAGTGTCTGCTAGTGAAGACCTCGACCTAAGTTGGTAGGAAGGACGAAGGGGTAAAAAGCTCTATAGGAAAGTAACAGTGTCTGCTACAGGTACGTAGACGTTCCAAAATCACTTGCAAAACCTTTGAGATTCCTTAAGGTTTGTATTTATTGGTCTCCTACTATGGTCTCCTAAAATGGTCCCCAAACTAAGGTTGAACTTCAGTACATCCAGGCGTATGCACAAACCTGAAAACCTTCTGACAAAATGCAAAATTATAGATTTCCTAGAAACTTGATGACTATAATTAATAAATGTAAAAACATTTGGAAGAAGTTCCTGAGGCTTTACTTACTCAGATGCTTCAGATGGACATTTTTTGAATGTAGGTTTCCTTCCCGATATACCTGTCTTTCCCCATCTGGGAAAAAGGTGTTGATTTCTTGAGGCTTTGGATACTAAATCTGCTTTACAGGGATTTGAAAGATTGTTATTATGTGTGGAATAATATTTTTTAAAAGAATCTTATTTCTCCTAATAAATTCTTTGGTTTGTTGGTTTATAACATTCCTGGAGTTATTATTTCAAAATTTGAGGTTCAAAAGGGATATAACCACTAGATGGATAGGAAAAATTGAAAGCTTGATTTTCCTCAACTAAAATTGGAAACCAGAACTTTATCACTCATTTTAAGATGTCATGTGGCTGGAACCTTGGACATGTGGAATGTGGGTGGTTTAGACTTTCTCCAGCTTTTTACTGGAAACTGAGAAGTTTTCTTGACAGCAGTAATAAATCAAACATCCACAGGAAGAAAAGAGATAATTGAAATGAAACACGAGCTGTGAAATATCCTCCCTGAGATTATTGTGGCCCTTTCCTCAGTGGTTTCTCTCTTTGGGATCTGTTAGAGAAACGTGTCTTCAGGAGGATGCATAAATCAGAGATGTCAATGCTACCTGCTTCTGTGAAAATATTTGTTCACATTGCACAGAGGTCTAAGTTATCTTAATGAGCTCACCCTGCAAACTCTACATAGCTTTAACAAAAACAATTACTTATCTTAAAACAAACAAACAAACAAACAAAATTCATTGCCATCAAATAGTTTCCGACTCATAGTGATCCTATACGACAGAGTAGAACTGTTCCATAGAGTTTCTGAGGAGCACCTGGTGGATTCAAACTGCTGACCTTTTGGTTAGCAGCCAGGGTTTCCTTACTTATCTTAGGCTATTACCAATCCACGGTATTTTTTGAGTTTCTGAATTTAAAGGACCTGCTTTAAGGAGCCCTGATGGTGAATGGCTAATTGCTCCACTGCTAGCCAAAATGTTGGTGGTTCAAATCTACCTGGCCCTGTGCAGGAGAAAGACCTGGCGATCTGCTCCTGTAAAGATTACAGCCAGAAAAACCTTATGGGGCAGTCCTACTCTGTCTCATGGGGTCACTATGAGTTGGAATCAACACAACAGCACCCAACAACAACAGCAAATATACTACAATAAAGGAATTTACTACACAGTTCGTAGGAAATCAATAAATATTCAGGGAATTGTGTGAAAAACAGAATGACAAACGACCTAGTATTGAACCATGACTCTTTTCATAGAAGGACCCTGAGATGATTATTTTGACTATATTGTATTCCTAACCAGTTGAACGCTTTTAATCTGATTTCGTTGCTAGCAGTAAAACACTGGCTTGACTATATTTGAACTTACCATATTTTTACGCAAATAACAAGTGTCTGTTATGTTAAAAATTAGCTAGCATGCTTACAAAAATAATTCGTGGCGGGGAGAAGGCACTTGGCAAACAGACGTAGAAGGGGTACGTTATTTGTGTAAAAATACGGTAATAATTAAAAAATAATTTAGATTGCTTAAATCACATTTTAAAAATAAAGTTAAAAAATATTTTATGACTTTCCCCCAACATTTTAGAAGTAGTAACTATTTCATGAAGAAGAAAAATTGTTGTTAATATCTCACATAAGTTTATTTACTTCACTCAGTTTTTCTAAAAAGAGCTATAAAAATGGTTGTTCTTTCTTTTTCAAATTGAGCCAAGTAGTTACTGTTTCTTTCTCTGTTGCTGTCTTAGTTTCTTAGTACTGCTATAACAGAAGTACCACAAGTGGGTGGCTTTAACAAACAGAAATATATTTTCTTACAGTGTAGGAGGGCAGATGTTTGAATTCAGGACACTGGCTCTAGGAGAAGTCTTTCTCTCTCTGTCGGGTCTTGGGGAAGGTCCTTGTCTGTTTAGCTTCTGTTCCTTGGTTCCCTGATAGTCTTTATGTGGCCTGTATCTTCCCTTCAGTTTGTGCTTCCTTCCCTGTGCCTAATCTGCTCTTTTTATATCTCAAAAGAGATTGGGTTTAACCCTACACTGATAATGGTCTCATTAACATAACAAAAAACCTATTCCCAAATGGGATTACATCCATAGGTATAGGAGTGTAGGATTTACAACACATATTTTCAGGGGACACAATTCAATCCATAACAGTTGCTCTCAGGGCAATCTCAACCAGCTTGTCTAAAATGGAATGGGTTTGAGGAGGCAAAATATCTCCAATAAGTGGTGGTTGCTTAACTGATGTAAATGAAATGTTTTAAAAATCAAATGGGCCGAATGGTTCCCACTAGCTGTAGCACCCTTAAAAAAAAAAAAAAAAAGCACAATCAAATGAGAAAACAGGTCAGAATGAAGTCTTGAAAATTTCAAGTGCCACACAAATACATTATTGTTACTATCATCACACAGCTTCAATGGTTTAAAATAATATTATTTCTCATGTCCGAGGCATAAACATTGCTTTACTTGTTGGTATGAATTCAAGGTTTTGGAGCTTGTTTGATCTGCTTAGAGATTTCTTTGTATTCTTACATAATTCATTGCTGTTGCTAAATAAAATCCTCTTTGATTCCACAAGTTTGCTCCCACAATATTTCAGGAAGTGTTCTGGCCAAGAGGAATAAATCTTTGTTATAAGCCCTCCACCCCCATGCTCCTTACAGAGATCTCTGAGGTAGAGATTTAGAGGACACTACTCAGCATCCATCCTTATCCATTTCCCCTCAATAGAATCCAATTTTGATCAGACATTTTCTCCTTCCCTGTGCCATTTAGGAAAGTGGCCCCATCCCTCCCTCCAATGGTATAGCCTGATTGTTTTAAGCTGGTTGTTATAATTCCATTACTCCCATGCCTGGCTTTACCATTACTGGTTATCAGGTGAATAGTTAAATTGGTGCCAATAGACTGAGAGGAGGAAATTGTCTTTTGTCATTGGAGAAGCTACTTTCTTTCTATCTTGATGGACATGAAGGAGGAAGCATGTTGTTCCCATTGCTCTTGGCAGGTGGCTTGCAAATGGAAGGAAAATGAGCCTAGGGACAATGGACACAAGGCCAGAGCCAAGGGAGCTTTAGAGCAAAGGAAGGCTGACTGTCCCATATCTAAGTCCTCTGGAGTTGGAGATGGGGCTTCTGTACTTGCAGCCCACAGCATTCTAACTTACAAAAGGATTTGACCATGATAATGAAAATCCTGGAACTTGGAAGCTTCTGTTAGAGTTTTACGCTATGAAAGGAAAGAAAAAAAAAAAGTAGGTAGAACACGATAAATGGGGTATTCGGATATGCAAATGAGACCCAAAGAATAGCCTAGGATGCTTGTGTGTGAGAGCAGAAATAGAGAACTAAATGCTCCATGAAAGAAAGTAGGTACTGTTTCGGACCACTGAGACTGGAAACTAGAGTCCAGAGGAGAAAGGCTCCAGGAAGGTAGGAGAAGACAAGAAATTGGTGATAAGCTGCAACCTGAAAGACAGCATGACCAGAGAAAAAGTCCCATGCCAGGAAATGACTAAAGGATATCAAATATGCAGTTTTAATTGTTGCCTTTACTGTGCTGTGCTGCAGTTCCTGTCTGCTTCCCCAAGCTTCAGTCCAAACCTATGAGGTACAAAAAATGCTGGGTTGGTGATTTTTCGGGGGAAATTAGGGATTAGGAAAGTGTTCAGCGTGGCATAAAATGGACGCATGAGAGAACGATGACATCTCTAGGAACTAAAGAAGGCTGGACTGATCAAGAGAGTGAGAGCCCCGAGTAATCCCTGGAGAGGACTGGAAGGAGGCTTAGCATAGCACATTAAGTGTGGTTTCCAGTATTTCATTTGGATGTTAAAGGGTGACACCAGAAACCTAGGCGATTTGGGGACATCAGGGTTAGTTACTAATGGAATCAAGTTCACTGTATATGTAAATTCGAACATATTTTTGTGGCTTTGCTGGAGTAATCTTCTTCTGTCCTAGTCCTTTGACATTTTCTTCCCTCGCAGATAATTTTGTGGAAAAGATACTTAAACTGATGATTTAGCACAGTCACAAGCTAACCTTGCTGCCACATGTTGCTTATCATAGGAAGCACAAAGTCAAACAGAACATTTTTGTATTTAGCATGTTTTGCAGAGCTGTCCTGTTGTAATTGTTTCTTCACTAACAAAGGAGAGGAAAATAAACTGATGTCAGCTATAACATTGCCAAAGTAGACACATTTGCTTTCTGTTAACTTCAGTCTGTCTCTCCTAGGCTTACCATGTGTTGCAGTGGGCTCCCAGGGCTAGGTCTGCTTTGTGTAGGCCTTCTACTGATAAGGATGGAAGATCTCTGCTCAGGGCTCAGCTGTCCCATTTGAGTTTTTTTTTCTTCCTCCTCTCATGGAACATCTGGAAGCCTCACTCAGAAGTGGTTGAGCCCTTCCCATCCTGAGATATTGTTAGAGAAGGCATTGTGGCTAACATGTGCAATACCAACAGTGCTTAGATTAGAAAGTCGTGGTGGCACAGTGGTTAAGAGTTGCATTGCTAATCAAAAGATAGGCAGTTTGAATCTTCCAGTAGCTACTTGGAAGCCCTATGGGGCAGTTCTACTCTGTCCTATAGGGCCGCTATGAGTCGGAATCAACTCAAGAGCAATGGGGTTTTTTTTTTAGTTTACAAGTGTCTACAGTTTGGAAGAAGCAATTGATGTATTTAACATGTTCTTCAGACATGACCCATCTGTGTACTGAAAGGAAAGAGATTGTCCTCGTTAAATGCAAGTGGAGGGGAAAATTCAGCTATATCTGCTTCACTTTTCATGAATGATCTGTCTGGGGTTTGGTCAATGGTCCCATGAGACCCGGGACTCTTTGGGGTCTTGTTGATTGGCCAAAAGGCCAATCAAGGCTGGATCTTGGTAGTATTTTTAAGCCTACCAAGGTGCAGACCCAGAAAAGAGGAGAGTGAAATTCCATCTGGGTTGGAAGGAAGAGATCACCAGGTGGTTACAATGTTGCTAAATATCTGAGAAACACAGAGAGAAGGCCACCACTTGTCTGTCAGTTTGTCATACTGTGTTGGGTTCCCTGTTGCTATGATACTAGAAGCTATGCTACCAGTATTTCAAATACCAGCAGAGTCAGCCATGGTGGACAGGTTTCAATGGAACTTCCAGACGAAGGCAGACTAGAAGAAAAGGCCTGGCTATCTACTCCCAACAGAAAGAACAGAACAAGGGGATACTGCATGGTTTAAAGTCAGGAAATGTGTGTATCAGGGTTGTATCCTTTGACCGTACCTGTTCAATCTGTATGCTGAGCAAATAATCCAAGAAGCTGGACTCTGTGATGAAGAACAGGGCATCAAGATAGGAGGAAAACTCATTAACAACCTGCGTCATGCTGATGACATACCCTTGCTTGCTGAAAGTGAAGAGGACTTGAAGCACTTACTGATGAAGATCGAAGACGACAGCCTTCAGTATGGATTACTCCTCGACATAAAGATAACAAAAATTCTCACAACCGGACCACTGAGCAACATCGTAATAAACGGAGAAAAGATAGAAGTTGTCAAGAATTTCATTGTACATTGTACTCCACAATCAACACCCATGGAAGCAGCAGTCAAGAAATCAAAACACACATTACATTGGGCAAATCTGCTGCAAAAGACCTCTTTAAAGTGTTGGAAAGCAAAGATGTCACCTCGAAGACTAGGGTGTGCCTGACCCAAGCCATGGTATTCATTCACATCATATGCATGGACAATGCGTAAGGAAGACCAAAAAAGAATTGACGCCTTTCAACTGTGGTGTTGGCGAAGAATATTGAATATACCATGAACTTTTAAAAGAATGAACGAATCTGTCTTGGAAGAAGTACAACCAGAATGCTCCTTAGAAGAAAGGATGGTGAGACCATGTCTCATATACTTTGGACATGTTATCAGGAGGACCAGTCCCTCCCTGAAGAAGGACATCATGCTTGGTAAAGTAGAGGGTCAGCGAAAAAGGGGAAGACTTTCAAGAAGATGGATTGAGACAGTAGCTGCAATGATGGGCTTGTGAGGATGGTGCAGGACTGGGCGATGTTTCATTCTATTGTACACAGGGTCGCTATCAGTCGGAACCAACTCGATGGCACATAACAACAACAACAACAACATCTACTTCCAAAAGTTAGCTGATGAAAATCTTATGGATTACAACAGAATATTGTCTAATACAGACTTGTCATCGGCAAAGACCAATTGACAGAAAAGGACATCATGTTTGGTAAAGAGAAGGGTGAAGGAAACCCTCAGTGCGATGGATTGATACAGTAGCCACAACAATGGTCTCAAACATACCAATCTTCATGAAGATGGCCCAGGACAGAGCAACATTTTATTCTGTTATACATAAGGTTGCCATGAGTTGAAGCCAACTCGACAGCAACTAACAGCAACCAACAACACAGAAGAAAGGTGTAACTGGGAAGAACCTCTGGAAGGGCAGTTAAGTTAGCCCTAGGTCAGCTGCGTTACTCAAGTATGCACATGGATGTGGTGTGGGTGTGCATGGGGTGTGTATGTGTGTGTATCCTTGCAGGTTCTTGAGACCTATTTCCTCTCCCAGTATTTTTTTATTGAAGTAAAATTCACATAACTTAAACTATTTTAAAGTATACAATTCAGTAGCATTTAGTATATTCAGTGTTGTTCAACCATTACCTCTGTCTAGTTCCAAAATTTTTACCACCCACACTAAAACCCCATGCCCAATGAGCTGTTACTCCCGTTCTTCTCTCCCTCCAACCCCCGGAAACCATTAACATGCTTTCTGACTGTATGGATCCTGGACATTTCATATAAATGGAATCATACAATATGTGGTCTTTCGTGACTGGTTTCTTTCACTTAGCATAACATTTTTGAGGTTCATCTATGTTGTAGCATGTATCAGTAATTCATTCCTTTTTCTGGCTGGAAAATATTCCATTGTATGGCTATACTATATTTTGTTTATCCATTCATCTGTTGATGAACACTTTGGTTGTCTCCACTTTTTGGTTATTGTGAATAATGCTGCTATGGACATTAATGTATATGTTTTTGTTTGAACCCCCCCCCTTTTATTGTGCCTTCTTCAGTGTGCTAGAGGGAAGAATATATAACCATTAAATTAAGCATAATAATACATGAAGCCAATTATATGAACTGCAATGGTTCTATTTGTTTTATGACCACTGATACAAAAATCACAAAATATTTGTTGCCACAAATTAAAAATAAAAATGAACTATGACTATGTGTACTGCACAACTGCAAAGGTGGAAAAAGTCATAAAAATTCAAGAATTCTACATTCCAGTTGATAGCAAAGTGTCTCTAAATTTTTGTTCATCTTCAAAGAATTGACATTGAGAATAGTAGACACTGCCTTATGAGTGTGGTTGATATCAGGAAGATTTATAGACCACAAAACAATAAACTCACACTGAAAGAAAAGACTTTGGCCCTATGTATTGATAAAGAAATCATACATTTATATAGTTTAAGTTGAAATCAAGTGTTTAAAATTTAGTAAAAATGTAAGTTACGATGGCTGTTAGATTGTGCTCACTCCCCTTCTCTCCCTGTTATTGATGGACTGATATAGGATTTGGTGCCCCTAACAGGTATGTATTGAGGCATGAAGAGAGGTAGGAATGTAAAGTTGGTGTAGGTAGCCACTTCTGGCTGTGTGCAGGAGCCAGAAGGTAGGAAGAGAGGAATCTCGTTCTCTAGTGCCTCATCACACAAGCTGTGAACAATCAAGCATGATGCTTCTTAGAGACGTCTTGAGGTTCTGACCTTCAAGGGCCATTTTATAAAGGAAGAAGGTCAAGTGCAGCCCCTGCAAACATCAGTGCTGGCTGTCAGGGCCTGGGCAGGCCTTCCACAGTAAAGAGGGTGGTTGTGGCAATAGCATGGACCACTGCAGTGGTCCCTTGGGCCCAGCATTCCCCAACCACCGACCCATCAACATTTACATCCAAATTATGATGTTAGTACAAAGAGAAAATGCCTCTCCTGGGGTGGATGGCAACACATTTCTTTCATGGCAGGTGATCTCTCCTCTCTGAGAAAGAATTACCAGCAGGGAAGACTAGTGAACTGGTAAGATCTGATTTTGTTAATTGCCTGTCATACCTGTGGGTGTTATAGAAATACCCCTTATTCAACAGTAGTGGAGCCCTAGCTTTTTCTTAGGAGTTAAGGAGACTGAGGACTTCCTGGGTGGTGCAAAAGGTTAACGTGCTCAGCTGTTAACAGAAAGTTTGGAGGTTTGAATCCACCCAGAGGCACCTCAGAAGAAAGGCCTGGTGATCTACTTCAGAAAAATCAGCCACTGAAAACCCTATGGAGCACAGCTTGACTCTGACACATATGGGGTTGATGTGACTTAAAGTTGACTCGATTGCAACTGGTTTCAAGGAAACTAATGGATTTCTAGTTCCATGTAAGTAGGAGAGGCTCAGCCACAGCCAGCACTGAATGTCAGCTACTGATGTGTGTGAAGAGAAAGTTGACAATCACTGGCCAGATTAATGAGGAAGAAATGGGATTCTCTGTGCACTCTGTCCTCTCCCAGACAATCCTATATCTCATCCCGACAAGTTTATTATCTTAGTGAAAATTGTGAGAAGAACTGAGATATCTGGCATGTACAAAGATGGTGAGACTATCCACTCTAGGGTGGAATTAAGGGAAAAGCCTTGCTTCCCAAGGCCAAGTATGTGAGCCAAATAAAACTTTTAAATCCAGCCTTTTAGTCATAAGTCTGTAATTTTTCCTTTCCCTAAATCTTTCTTTTGACAAGCCTTATCTGAGAGTCACCTTAGTCAAAGGACAAATAGCAAGAAGTGTTTATTAACCCAACTGAAATTCTCAAAACCTAAAAACACCTTTGGGCCATTAAAATGGAGATATTTGTGAAGTCAACTTCTCTGAATCTGTTAAAAGTCTGCAGTGTCTCAGACACGTGAACGAGGTATGTTTTTATATTAGAGAAAGCATCCCAGTTACTTAGTATCTATGTAGGGCCACGCACAACTTATTAGAAGCCGAACGGTTTCTGACTTCAGGATTGAAAACGTACTGTTGATAAAATGTGTGTGTGTGTGAAAACATATCCATTGCTGAAAGGCTCAGGCGAAGGGCAGCAATTCTTTCATAAATCCCATCCTATGGAGAGATAGTTGCTTATGGCCACAGGAGTTTTCTTCCTGTGAGACATTGGTGTGCCTTGTACCATTGGGTTGATGAGGTGATGGTGGTTCAGTGATAGAACCCTCTCTGCAGGAGACCCTAGTTCAATGCCCGGCCAATGTACCTCATGCGCAGCGACCACCCATCTGTTAGTGGAGGCCTATGTGTTGCTATGTTGCTAAACAGGTTTCAGTGGGGCTTCCAGACTAAGATGGACTTCGAATAAAGGCCTGGAAATCTACTTCAGAGAACCATCCAGTGAAAACCCTATGGACCACAGGGGTCCGGTTTGAAACTGATCATAGTGATGTAGCAGGACCAGGCAGCTTTTCATTCCATTGTGCATGGGGTTCGCGTGAGTGGGGGCTGACTCCAATAGCAAGTAATACCACCACGACCATTGGATTTGCATCCATTTGCTGTGTGGGTGCAGCCCTGGACCTCTAGCATCATGGCTCTGCCACTTGCAGCTGAATGACCCTGGACAAGACATTTAATTTTTCCTGGCCTCTTTGTCTCATTTGTAAGAAGGGGGTCTGTACTCGATGGTCTCCCGGGTTCTCGCTTGCTCAAACGACTATGACCATTTGTTTTAATCAGGGCTTTGGCATATCTACAGACAGCTGGTTTTAGAGATCCAGTTTATCAACAGCATCTGCGTAATTTACCACTTCCTCAAGTCCAGATATTTCTCAGATACTCAGAATTCTGAGAAATCCGAAGTGTTCTCCAGCTGGATGAGAGGCCAAAGAGAAAAAAAGGCAGAAAGTCTGGTATAAATACTGAAAGTGAGAATTAGTAGAATGAGACAACTAATGTATGTTGGTTTTAGAAGATTTCATCTGTCGCTGACCACAGAAAAGCCCACTTTATTGCCTTCCTTCTGGCCCATGTTCTACACACATTGACCCAGAGTGAAGCAGTAAAAAGAACAAACTGCTTTTTCTGGTTTAGTGCTGGCCCGAGGTGGAGTGCCAACTAGATGTTTTTTAACAATATTATTTCCTTGCACTTCCTGAGGATGTCTCCTTTAGCTACTGAAATGGAAGACCATCAACTCAATGGCCACCTCAGGAACCAGAACTGGGAGAAACTGGAAAGGAATCCAAAGGGAAGTCAACATGGAGGAACAGTAGATCTTTGAGCCAGAGTCAGCAAAGCACATAAGAGCATCTGTGACAACACCAGGCATGAAAAGTAACCGTGGTTTGAAGTCTCTTAGGTCACAGATATGAGACTCTAGAGCTGAAAGTTTGACCCTTTTTGAGGGAGAGCTAGGAATAGAGAGCTCTTGCTAAATGATGGCTGCCTTCCCAGGATAACAGTGCAGTTCAGTCAGAGGGGATGGATGTTTTGTTTTCCTGAATACCTGCTGGGCTTGTCTATTGTCCATTCAAGTCTATAGGCTGTGCTCGCCCTTCCTGTTTTGCCCTGGATAGCTTGTATCTTTCTTCCTGTATCCTCCGCTTGGTTTTGGCACTGGGATAGTGCTTCACTTTAACAATTGGGGGAACAGAATTACTCCATTTTCTTCACCTCTCAGGAGACAAAGCTCACTGAGATTCTTTTGTGAAGCCAGAAATCCTGAATGAGGCCAATATTCCGGTGCCTGAAGATGGTTTTCCTTTTGCTATTTGGTAGAAACTCCTCTGTATGATCTGTGAGAGAGTGTCTCTACAATGATGTAGAGTTGTGAAATGTTAGAGACTGCAGCCCAGTGTTCTCGGATAGGGACTTTCTGATTTGGGGGCTTTCTTCCTGTGAGACATTAGTGTGCCTTGTAGCTTATAGCTCTTCTATTGTGAGTACATTACATAATAAGAATTTTATTATGGCTAAATTGATACTTCTTCCTGATTCAGCATTTCACGCAGATGCCTTAAGATTCTTGAAACAGAAAGATTTAAGTAGATTAGTGCTTAAAAAAGGGGTCTTGGTGGCACAATGATCAAGTATTTGGCTGTTAACTGAAAGACAGGTGGTTTGAACTCACCAGTGGTTCTGTGGAAGAAAATACCTGGTGATACGATCTCCTGAAGATTACAGCCTAGAAAACCCTGTGGGGCAGCTCTACTCTGTCATATAGAGTCACTATGAGTTGAAATCGACCTGAAGGCACCTAACAACAACAATGCTTAATGAGATTTTTTTTTTTGTCCCAAATGAGACATTTAATATATCTTCAATACTTATCTATGGAATTTTCTATGCTTTTTCTAGGATATACACTTTTTTGGATAGATTTGTGCACCTATGGTTTCGAGTTTAGGTCAAATACAAGCAAATTTTATTAAATTTATATTCTTTGGGAGTTTTAATCAAGATTTTCACAAATAAGCTTTGAGTCTGAGGAAGCTTTGATAAGTCAGCACTTTCCAGGAGAAAAATAGGTTATGAAGATACATCCTGTTTGATAAAAGACCTGCGTGGCAAAACCATTACAAAGTCAAAACGTTGAAGAGAAACTGTTTGCAACTAATTTCACAGGGGGTTCATTTCCTTATATAAGAATGTTCCTACAGATCCATTCAAGAAAGACCAACAATCTAATAGAAAATTGGGCAAAACATACAAACAGATAATGCACAGAAAAGAAAATTTTACATAAATCTTAAAATATGAAAGGATCCTAACTTTACTCATAATAAGAAATGCCAATTTAAAGGAAGGTCATATGAAAACTGGTATCATGACCAATTCCATGTTGGTGTAGAAATGTTGTTATAAAGACACCTTGCACTAAGGTGGCCCTCAAGTCATGAGCGCACAAATGAATGGAAACTTTCATTGCATCTGAGTCTTCTCTTCCTGGAGAACCTTCCTGGGTCCATATCTGTGGCTTCTTCAATGATGGTTTGGGTCAAGCATGGAATGTCATGGATTGAATCGTGCCCCCCCCCTAGAATATCTGTCAACTTGGCTAGGCCATGAGTCCCAGCATTGTGTGATTGTGCACAATTTTGTCATCTGATATGATTTTCCAATCGCTATGTTAATGAGATGAAATAGTGGCAATTTGATCCATGAGATCTACAAGATTAAATTGTGTCTTAAGTCAATCTCCTTTGAAATATAAAAGGAAGAAGCAAGCAGAGAGATGGGGGAACCTCATACCACCAAGGAAGCAGTGCCAGGAGCAGAGCTCATCCTTTGGATCTGGGGTTGCTGAGTAGAGAAGCTCCTAGCTTAAGGGAAGATTGATGAAAAAAAGACCTTTCTTCAGAGCTGACAGAGAAAGAAAGACTTCCCCTGGAGCTGGTGCCCTAAATTTGGACTTGTAGCCTACTAGACTGTGAGGAAATAAATTTCTCTTTGTTAAAGCTATCCACTAGTATTTCTGCTACAGCAGCACTAGATGACAGACAGATCCTAACTACTCTTAACAAGAAATGCCAATTTAAAGAAGTGTCATATGAAAACTGGTGTCATTAAACCAGCTCAACGTTGGTATAGAGACGCTGGTATAAAGATACCTTGCACTAAGGCAGCACTCTTAACTCATAAAGGCACAAATGAATGGAAACTTTCATTGCCTCTGGGCCTTCTCTTTTCCTGGAGATACTCCTGGTGTCATATCTGTGGCCCCTTCAGTAGTGGTTAGAGTCACCTAATTGTTCTGAGATCTTATATATCTTCCAGAACTTCTCTTGAAACATGCAGCATGGAGCTCACAATGAAATTTGATAAGGAAGGAGTCACAAAGCCTCGGCAATAGTTTACAGCAGATGTTAATAGAAACCACTGAAGTCATAACAATTAGTAGCTTTAGAGGTTAGTTACTTAGATTCTGTAGTTAGACTGCCTGGGTGTGTGATTCTCAGATCCACTACTCATTAGCTTTGGAGTCTCGGGGAAAATTACTTAACGTATCTGTGCCTCTGTTACCTACCTGAAAAATAAGGGGGTAGAAGCTGAATCTGCCTTTTTTAATTGTATAAAATTAACAAGTTAACTCATGTAAAGGACTTAAAATATTGCCTGGCACGAGCAAATGCCAGTAAATGTTATTGTTGTTATTTGCCGGTGGAATCAGCTCTAACTAATGGCACAACAGAACAAAATGTTGCTTGATGCTGTGCCATTGTCACAATCTTTTGGTGTGCTTGAATCCATATTTACAGCTACTCTGTATTTCAAGTGCCTCTGAACCTAAGGAACTCATTTTTCAGCACTATATCAGGCAATTCTGCTGATTCATAGGGTTTTTACTGGCTAATTTTTGGAAGTAGATCACCCAGCCTTTCTTTGTAGTCTGTTTTAATCTGGAAGCTTTGCTGAAACCTGTCCATCATGGGTGACCCCCATGGTGTTTTAAATATCGGTGGTATAGCTTATAGCATTATAGCAAAACATAAGTAACTACAAAATGGCAAATTAACAGATGAGTGGTGGCGATAAGTGTTAGCTATTATCGTCATTCTCAGTTTATTTGGAGGTTTTATTTATTGTCATTGTTAGTTCAACAAACAGTTGAAGGCAATTGGGTTTTTTTTTTTTTTTTTTCTTATTGTATGTATCTGGTAATAGAAGTGCAGAGAAATGAGATTTCATTATGCCCTGAGGGAGCTTACAGGGGAATAAACAGGACCCAGTGCCAGTGGCTCCCAGGCTGTGGGGAAGTATCAGGTTTCCACTGAAGACAAACTTAGTTCCCTTGAGCTAAGACATCTCTGGCCCTTCATCTTGGCTGGCCCTTATTGAGGGTCCTGGATCCAGAACACTATGTGTTGTCCTTGGAAAAGGACAAAGAGCATCACAAGACAAAGGTGATAGTACAAGGAGGTAGTATTTTGAATTTTTTTTTTTAAAAGAAAATTAACGCAGCCTGTTCTGCCTGATAAAACCCAAAGAATGAGAGTATAGGATTCATGTTTGGTTTTTCAAGTTCCCATATTTTGCCAATTATTTTTGAAGGTAAATCAAATCAAGATGATTCAGGAGAAATAGATAACTAGCAAAACTCATGTGAGCCAAGGCATATTAAGTTTAGTCTGGCACAGATAAGGAGACGTTCAAGAGGAAAGTGTTTAGTTTTGCAAAATATTGTCCTTTCGACAAGTGTTTATGGTTTGTATATGAATGAACTTAAATCACTGATCATTCCAGCAATAAAATACACGCGAACTTCTCGCTGTCTCTTCTACGTTTAACGGTCCCTACTTTGAGGGGTGCACCTGACCCAAGCCATGATATTTTCTTTTTTTTTAATTGTGCTTCAAATGAAGGTTTACAGAACAAGCTAGTTTCTCATCAAAACAGTTAGTACATACATTGTTCTATGACACTGGTTAATAACCCCATGACATGAAACACTCTCCCTTCTCAACCCTGGGTTCTCTATTACCAGCTTTCCTGTTCCTTCTTGTCTTCCAGTCCCTGCCCCAGGGCTGGTGCGCCCCTTTAGTCTTATTTTGTTCCATGGGTCTGTCCAATCTTTGGCTGAAGGGTGAACCTCAGGAGCGACCTCATTACTGAGCTGAAAGGGTGTCCAGGGGCCATACTCCCAGGGTTTCTCCAGTCTCTGTCAGGCCAGCAAGGCTGGTCTTTCTTTTTGAGTTAGCATTTTGTTCTACATTTTCTCCAGCTCTTTCCAGGACCCTCAATTATGAACCCTGTCAGAGCAGTCAGTGGTGGTTCCCAGGTACCATCTAGTTTTACTGGTCTCAGTCTGGCGAAGGCAGTGGTAGATGTGGTCCATCGGTCTTTTGGACTAATCTTTCCCTTGTATCTTTAATTTTCTTCATTCTTCCTTGCTCCCAAAAGGATGAGACCAGTGGAGTATCCTAGATGGCTGCTCACAGGCTTTTAAGACCCAGACACTACTTACCAAAGTAGAATGTAGAACATATTCTTTATAAACTATGTAATGCCAGTTGAGCTAGATGTTCCCCAAGGTCATGGTCTCCACAGCCCTCAGCCCAGCAATTCAGTCCCTCAAGGAGTTTGGATGTGTCTACGGAGCTACCATGACCTTACCTTGTGTAGGTTGTGCTGATTTCCCAGGGTCGTATACTGTCTTACCCCTTACCAAAGTTATCACTTATCTATTGTCTATTAAGGGTTTTTCCATCCCCACCCCTCCCTTTCTTTGTAACCACCAAAGATTGTTTCTTTTTGTATGTAAAACTTTTCATGAGTTTTTATAGTAGTGGTCTCATACAATATTTGTTCTTTTGTGATTGACTTATTTCACTCAGCATAATGCCCTCCGGATTCCTCCATGTTATGAGCTGCTTCACAGATTTATCATTGTCCTTTATTGTTGCGTAGTACTCCATTGTGTGTATGTACCACAGTTTGTTTATCTATTCATCTGTTGATGGGCGTATGGGTTGTTTCCGTCTTTTTGCTATTGTGAACAATACTGCAGTAAACATGGGTGTGCATATGTCTATTCCTATGACAACTCATATTTCTCTAGGATATATTCCTAGGAGTGGGATTGCTGCATCATACAGTATTTCTATTTCTAGCTTTCTAAGGAAGCACCATACCATTTTCCAAAATGGTTTTATCGTTTCGCATTCCACCAGCAGTGCATAAGAGTTCTGATCTCCCCACAGCCTCTCCAACATTTGTTATTTCCTGTTTTATTGATTCGTGCGAGTAATGCCCGGGTAAGATGGTATCTCACTGTATTTTCGATCTGCATTTTTCTTACGACTAGAGATCGTGAGCATTTCCTCATGTGTCTGTTGGGCTCTTGAATGTCTTCTTTGGTGAAGTGTCTATTTCCTTTGCCCATTTTTTAATCAGATAATTTGTCTTTTTATTGTAGGGGTGTTGGATTTTCTTGTAGATTTTAGAGATTAGAACTTTGTCTGATTTGTAATAGCCAAAAATTTTTCCCAGTCTGTAGGTTCTCTTTTTACTCTTTCGGTGAAGTCTTCTGATGAGCCTAAGGGTTTAATTTTTAGAAGATCCCAGTTATCTAGCTTATCCTCTGGAGCTTATGTGTTGTTGGTTCTGGTTTGTATCCTGTTAACGCCATGTATTAGGGCCTCTAGCATTGATCCTATTTTTTCTTCTATGAACTTCATAGTTTTTGGCTTTATGTTTAGGTCTTTGATCCATCTTGAATTAGTTTTTGTCTATAGCATGACGTATGGGTCCTGTTTCATTTTTTTTTGCAAATGGACATCCAGTTTTGCCAGCACCGTTTGTTAAAAAGACTGCCTTTTCCCCATTTGATGGACTTTGGGCCCTTATGGAAGATCAGGTGACCATAGGTGGAAGGATTTACATTTGGGTTCTCAATTCTGTTCCATTGGCCAATGTATCTGTCATTTTACCAGTATCAGGCTGTTTTGACTACTGTAGCTGTACAGTAGGTTCTGAGGTCAGGTAGTGCAAGTCCTCCTGCTTTATTCTTCTTCTTCAATAATGCTTTACTTATCCCCGGCATCTCCCCTTTCCGTATAAAGTTAATGATAAATTTTTCCATCTCTTTAAAGAATGTGGTTGGTATTTGGATTGGGATTGCATTTGTATTTGTAAATTGCTTTGGGTAGAATTGTTATTTTCACAATGTTGAGTCTACCTATGATCATGGTATGCTTTTCCATTTATGTAGATCTCTTTTGGTTTCCTGTGATAGTGTTTTGTAGTTTTTTGTATAGGTCGTTTACATCCCTGATTAGATTTATTCCCCTGTATTTTATTTTTTTAGGAGCTATTATAAATGGTATTGTTTTCCTGATTTCCTTTTCATCGTTCTCTTTATTGGCATATGGGAATCCAAATGATTTTTTTGTTTATCTTGATTCTGCTACTCTGCTGAATCTTTCTATTAGTTCCAGTAGTTTTCTTATGGAGTCTATTGGGTTTTCTATGTATAATATCACATCATCCAAAAAATAGGACATTTTAACTTCTTCATTACAAATTTGGATGCCCTTTATTTCTGTTTCATGCCTTATTGCCCTAGCTAGGACTTCCAACACAATGTTAAAAAGGAGTGGTGATAAAGGGCATCCTTGTCTTGTTCCTGTTCTCAAGGGGAATGTTTTCGGCCTCTCTCCATTAAGAATGATGTTGGCAATTAGTTTTGCATATATGCCCTTTATTATGTTGAGAAATTACCCTCCAATATCTATCTTATTGAGAGTTTTTTTTTTTTTTTAAATCAGGAATGGGTGTTGCACTTTGTTGAATACCTTTTCTGTGTCAATTGAGATGATCATGTGATTCTCTTCATTCCTTTTATTTATGTTGTGGATTACATCGATTTTCTAATGTTGAACCATCATTGCATACCTGGTATGAATCCTGCTTGGTTGTGGTGTATTATTTTTTTGATATGATGCTGAATTCTATTGGCTAGAATTTTGTTGAGAATTTTTGGATCTGAATTCAAGAAAGCTATTGGTCCGTAATTTTCTTTTTTTGTGGTGTCTTTGCTTTGGTTTTCATATCACGGTTATGCTGGCTGGCTTCATAGGATGAATTTGGAAGTATCGCTTCCTTTTCTATGTTCTGAAGTAGTTTGAGTAGTACTGGTGTAAGCTCTTTGAATGTTTGGTAGAATTATCCAGTGAAGCCATCTGGGCCAGGGGTTTTTTTTTTGTTGGGAGTTTTTTTTTTTGTTTTTTGTATCTTTTCAATCTCTTCTCTTGTTAAGGGTCTGTTCAAATTTTCAACATCATTTTGTGTTAGTTTGGGTAGGTAGTGTGTCCCTAGAAATTGGTCCATTTCCTGTAGGTTTTCAAATTTGTTGGAGTATAGTTTTTCATAATACTCTGTTATGATCCTTTTTATTTCAGTTGGGCCTGTTGTAATGTCCACCATTTCATTTCTTATTTGGGTTATTTGTGTTTTATGTATTTTGGAGCCCTGTCATTGTGTGTGTAGATGTTTATTAAGGTTAAATCTTCATGAAGGATCATCCCATTAATTATTACATAGTGTCCTTCTTTGTCTTTTATGGTGGACTTTGTTTTAAAGCCTATTTTGTCTGAGATTAGTATTGCCACTTCTGCTCTTTTTTGGAAGTTACTTGCTTGGTATATTTTTTTCCATTCCTTGATTTTTAATAAATTTACATCTTTGTTTTTAAGGTGTGTCTCTTCTGGACAGCATGTTAATGGATCCTGTTTCTTTATCCATTCTGTCACTATGTGTCTATTTATGGGTGCATTTAGGCCATTTACATTCAGTGTAATTATTGATAGGTGTGAGTTTATTGCTGTCATTTTGTAGCACTTTTTTTTGTGGTGCTAATGTTTTCTTTGTTCCTCTTACTGTCCTGTGCTGAATTCCTTTTGTTTATGGGTTTCTTTTGTTTTTGTAGATTTTGTTTTTATTGAGACTTTATATTTTTCTTCTTTATTTTGATGAGTAGGTTTGTTAACTTTCTTTGTGCTTACCTTGAAATTCACCCTTATCTTCCTAGGTTTGAGCCAGTCTATTATTACCTGGCATCACCTTGCCTTTCTCTCTGTTAGAAACTTCTGTACCTATACTTTATTCACTCTTTTTTTGTTCTGACGTTGTTGTCATTTACAGATTAACCTCCCTGGATCCCTGTTGCAATTCTTTTGGTTTTGGCTCGTCCTTGAGAGTTCATTTCCTACGTTGGCATCTGGCTGGTACAATCTTGCATCCTGGATTCAGGCTGTGGTCTGATGTTGTTTGTTCTCAGACTGAAGGATTCCCTTTAAAAGTTCTTGTAAGTTTGGTTTGGTTTTTACATATTCCCTTAATTTCTGTTTATCTGGGAATGTCCTAATTTCACCATCATATTTGAATGAAAGTTTTGCAGGCTATATTATTTCTGGTTGGCAATGTTTTCCTTTCAAGGTTTTATATATGTCATCCCTTTGCCTTCTTGCCTGCACCATTTCTGCCAAATAATCAGAGCTTAGTCTTATTGTTTCTCTTATATGTGGCTTTTTTTGTTTTTCTTGGGCTGCTTGCAGGTTTTTTTTTCTTTGTCTTTGGTTTTAGTGAGTGTGATTATCATATGCCTTGGTGTTTTTCTTTTGGGGTCTATCCTATATGGGGTTCATTGAGCTTCTTGGATAGTCAGCTTTTCATCTTTCAAGATATTAGGGAGGTTTTCTGTCAACAATTCTTCAATGATCTTCTGTGTAGTTTCCATTTTGTCTGCCTGTTCTGAAATTTCTATCACTCGAAAATTTTTGTTTTTCATTCTATCCCACATAATTCTCAGGGTTTCTTCATTTTTCTTTTTTTCTAATTTTTCTTCAAACAGAATTGTGTCCAAGTGTTTGTCTTCAATTTCACTGATCCTGCCTTCCATCATTTCAAACCTGTTCCTCAGCCCTTCAGTGGCATTGTCCATTTCTGAAGTCTTGTTGTTTATCTTTTGGATTTCTAATTGTTGTTATTTTGGCATTTTGTTCCTGTATTATTTCCTGAATTCTTCCATTTTTTTGTCTGTATTTTCCATGAATTTGTCTGTTTTTTTCTCATTTTCATCTGTTTTTGCTTCAACTCTTGGATAGCTCTGAATATTAGAGATTTGAATTCATTTTCAAGTAGTTTTAGTGCCTTTTCTTCTACTGGAAAGTCATCTGGTGGTTTATTTTGGGTGCCTAACAGAGCCATACTGTCCTGTTTTTTTAATATGTTCTCATTTTGTCTGCTGTCTTCGGGACATTCAGTAGTTATTTTCTTTGTTTCTTGATTGTAAGTGTGTTTGTCTTGTCCTGCTTTTTTGTTTTATTTGGTTATGTCTGAGCAGGTGGGCTGTGCGTTCTTTCTTGTTTGCTTGTTTGTAGTCATGATACGTTTACCTCCTTGTCCAATGGGCAGGGCCAGTGACTTAGCTATGGTGTAGCAGGGCAGGTCCAGCTGAAGGAGAGGGGCTGGGATGGATTGCTTGTGGCGCGTACTAAGACCAACAGGGTGGGCCAGGAATAAGTGCTGAGCAGGTTCCAGTAGGCTGTGCCTATGCTGCTCGGGGGCATGATGTTCAATGCACGGTGCAGGTAGGCAGGAAAGAGAGGGGAGCTTGTGATGTGTGAAACTAATATGGGTAAGTGAAAGAGGAGAGAGAGGAGAGAGAAACAGGAGCCAAAACAAACAAACTATGGGGAAAAAAAGTGCTAAGGGAGCTTGCCATTGGACTGGAGAGATGAGAAACTGAGAAATGGAGAAAAGCAAGAAGAAAAGAAAAAGGGAGAAAGAAAAAAATCAATAAAATTTGGAGGAAAAAAAAAAGAAATAAAGAGAAGCCCCCAGGGGTCCCACTGGTGTGGCCATGAAGACTGGTGAAGTGCCTCCCAGGCTGTGGGGTAGAAGGGGCATAGATGTCACACAGCAGTAGGTATTCATGAGATTGGAAAAGAAGGTAAGTATAGAGAGATGAGAACTGAGAAATGAAGAAAGACAGAAAGTGAAAAAGAGAGAAAAAAAAAAAAAAGAATATCCGCAGGGATCCCACTTACACAGCTTCACAGGTTGGGGGAGTGACTCCTAAGACGTACAGTGCAGCCCAGTTAGAAGGGGCTCCCATGCTGTGAAAAGAAAAAGAAAATAAACAAACAAAACAAAGCAAAACAAAATAAGCAAAAAGAAAAAAAAAGTCCCAGGAATCTCACCAGCTGGGTGTCGCAGACTGGGGGAATGGTTTCCTAGTCGAGCGGGGCTTCACAGCCTTACTTTCTCTCTCTCTTTTTTTTTTTTATTTATTGTGCCTTAAGTGAAAGTTTACAAACTCTCTATTTTAGTGTCCATACGGCCAGCTCTGACCCCCTCTATCCTCTCATCTCCCCTTCAGATAGGAGAGCCAACATAATCTTATGTGTCTACTTGATCCAAAAAGCTCATTCTTCACCAGTATCCCATAAAAAAAAATTCCTGTCTGAAGAGCTGGCTTTGGGAATGGTTCCTGTCTTGGGCTAACAGAAGGTCTGGGGACCATGATCTCTGGGGTCATTCAAGTCTCAGTCAGACCATTCAGTCTGGTCTTTTATGAGAACTTGGGGTCTGCGTCCCACTGCTCTCCTACTCCCTCTCTTGTGTTCCCTGTCAGGACAGTCATTGGTTGTAGCCGGGCAGCATCTAGTTCTTCTGGTTTCAGGCAAATGTAGTCTCTGGTTTATGTGGCCCTTTCTGCCTTTTGGGCTCATAATTACCTTGTGTCTTTGTTGTTCTTCATTCTCCCTTGCTCCAGGTGGGTTGAGACCAATTGATGCATCTTAGATGGCCGCTTGCTAAGGTTTAAGACCCCAGACGCCACTCTCCAAAGTGGGATGCAGAATGTTTTCTTAATAGATTTTACTATGCCAATTGACTTAGATGTCCCCTGAAACCATGGTCCCCAAACCCCCGCCCCTGCTACACTGGCCTTCGAAGCATTCAGTTTATTCAGGAAATTTCTTTGCTTTTGGTTTAGACCAGTTGTGCTGACCTCTCCTGTATTGTGTGTTGTCTTTCCCTTCACCTAAAATAGTTCTTGTCTACTATCTAACTAGTGAAAACCCCTCTTCCTCCCCACTCCCGTAACCATCAAAGAATATTCTCTTCTCTGTTTAAACTATTTCTTGAGTTCTTGTAATAGTGACCTTATACAATATTCGTCCTTTTGCAGCTGACTAATTTCACTCAGCATAATACCTTCCAATTCCTCTATGTTATGAAGTGTTTCACTGATTCATCTTTGTTCTTTATCAATGCGTAATATTCCATTGTGTGAATATACCATAATTTATTTAACCATTCATCCGTTGATGGACACCTTGGTTGCTTCCATCTTTTTGCTATTGTAAACAGTGCTGCAATGAACATGGGCGTGCATATATCTGTTTGTGTAAAGGCTCTTATTTCTCTAGGATATATTCCAAGGAGTGGGATTGCAGGATTGCCTGGTAGTTCTATTTCTAGTTTTTAAAGGAAGCGCCAAATTGATTTCCGAAGTGGTTGTACCATTTTCCATTCCCACCAGCAGTGTATAAGTTTTCCAGTCTCTCCACAACCTCTCCAACATTTATTATTTTGTCTTTCTTGGATTAATGCCAGCCTTGTTGAAGTGAGATGGAATCTCATTGTAGATTTAATTTGCATTTCTCTAATGGTTAATGATCGTGGCATTTCCTCATGTATCTGTTAGCCATCTGAATATCTTCTTTAGTGAAGTGTCTGTTCATATCCTTTGCCCATTTTTTAATTGGGTTATTTGTCTTGTTGTAGTTGAGTTTTTGCAGTATCATGTAGATTTTAGAGATCAGATGCTGGTCGGAAGTGTCATAGCTAAAACCTTTTTCCCAGTCTGTAGGTAATCTTTTTACTCTTTCGGTGAAGTCTTTAGATGAGCATAGGTGTTTGATTTTTAGGAGCTCCCAGATATTTGTTTCTCTTCTGCATTGTTAGTAATGTTTTGTATACTGTTTATGCCATGTATTAGGGCTCCTAACGTTGTCCCTATTTTTTCTTCCATGATCTTTATCATTTTAGATTCTATATTTAGGTCTTTGATCCATTTTGAGCTCGTTTTTGTGCATGGAGCGAGGTATGCATCTTGCTTCATTTTTTTGCAGATGGATATCTAGTTATGCCAGCATCATTTGTTAAAAAGACTGTCTTTTCCCCATTTAACTGACTTTGGGCCTTTGTCAAATATCAGCTGCTCATGTGTGGATGGCTTTATGTCTGGATTCTCAATTCTGTTCCATTGGTCTATGTATCTGTTGTTGTACCAGTACCAGGCTGTTTTGACTACTGTGGTGGTAATAATAGGTTCTAAAATCAGGTAGAATGAGGCCTCCCACTTTGTTCTTCTTTTTCAGTAATGCTTACTTATCTGGGGCCTCTTTCCCTTCCATATGAAGTTGGTGATTTGTTTCTCCATCTCATTAAAAAATGTCATTGGAATTTGGATCAGAATTGCGTTGTGTCTATAGGAGGCTTTTGGTAGAATAGACATTTTTACAACATTAAGTCTTCCTGTCCATGAGCAAGGTATGTTTTTCCACTTACGTAGGTCTCTTTTGGTTTCTTGCAGTAGTGTCTTATAGTTTTTTGTGTATAGGTCTTTTACATCTCTGGTAAGATTTATTCCTAAGTATTTTATCTTCTTGGGGGTTACTGTAAATGGTATTGATTTGGTGACTTCCTCTTTGATGTTCTTTTTGTTGGTGCAGAGGAATCCAACTAATTTTTGTGTGTTTATCTTGTATCCCGATCCTCTGCTGGACTCTTCTATTAGTTTCAGTGTTTTTTTTAAGGATTCCTTAGGATTTTCTGTGTATAAGATCATGTCATCTGCAAATAGAGATAGTGTTACTCCTTTCTTACCAACCTGGATGCCCTTTATTTCTTTCCCTAGCCTAATTGCTCTGGCTAGGACCTCCAGCACAATGTTGAAGAACAGTGGTGATAAAGGGCACCCTTTCTGGTTCCTGATCGCGAGGGGAATTCTTTCAGACTCTCTCCATTTAGGATGATGTGGGCTGTTGACTTCGTATAAACGACCTTTATTATGTTTAGGAATTTTCCTTCTATTCCTATTTTGCTGAGAGTTTTTATCATGAATGGGTATTGAACTTTGTCAAATGCCTTTTCTGCATTGATTGATAAAATCATGTCATTCTTGTCTTTTGTTTTATTTATGTGATGATTACATTAATTGTTTTTCTAATATTGAACCACCCCTGCATACCTGGTATGAATCCCACTTGATCATGGCGAATTATTTTTTTGATACGTTGCTGAATTCTACTGGCTAGAATTTTGTTGAGGATTTTTTCATGTGTGTTCATGAGGGATATAGGTCTGTAATTTTCTTTTTTTGTGGTGTCTTTACCTGGTTTTGGTATCAGGGATATGCTGGCCTCATAGAATGATTTTGAGAGTATTCCATCCTTTTCTATGCTCTGAAATACCTTTAGTAGTAGTGGTGCTAATTCTTCTCTGAAAGTTTGGTAGAACTCTGCATTAGCCATGCAAGCCAGGGCTTTTGTTGTTGTTGTTGTTAGGAGTTTTTAAATTACCTTTTCAATCTCTTGTTATGGGCCTATTTAGTTGTTCTGCCTCTGTTTGTGTTAGTTTAGGTAGATAGTGTGTTTCTAGGAATTCATCCATTTCTTCTATGTTTTTAAATTTGTTAGAGTACAATTTTTCATTGTAATCTGATATGACTCTTTTAATTTCAGTTGGGTCTGTTGTAATATCACCCATCTTATTTCTTATTCAGGTTATTTGCTTCCTCTCCTGGTTTTCTTTTGTCAGTTTGTCCAATGGTTTATTAATTTTATTAATTTTTTCAAAGAACCAGTTTTTGGTCTATTTAACTCTTTCAATTGTTTTTCTGTTCTCTATTTCATTCAGTTCTGCTCTAATTTCTACTATTTGTTTTGTTCTAGTGCCTGAATGTTTCCTCTGTCGCTCTCTTTCTGTTTGTTCAAGTTGTAGGGATAATTCTTTGATTTGGGCCCTTTCTTCTTTTTGGATGTGTGCATTTATTGCTATAAATTGACCTCTGAGCACTGCTGTCACTGTGTCTCAAAGGTCTGATAGGAAGTATTTTCTTTCTTATTGGATTCTATGAATTTCTTTATTCAGTCCTCAATGTCTTCTATAATCTAGTCTTTTTTGAGCAGGGTATTGTTCGGTTTCCAAGTGTTTGATTCCTTTTCCCTGCTTTTTCTGTTATTGATTTCTACTTTTACAGCCTTATGGTCAGAGTTTTGTAATATTTCGATGTTTTGGGTTCTGCTAAGGCTTGCTTTATGACCTAATACGTAGTCTATTCTAGAGAATGTTCCATGTGCACTAGAAAAGAAGGTATACTTGGCTGCTGTTGGCTGGAGTGTTCTGTATATGTCCATGACATCAAGTTGGTTGAGTGTGGCATTTAGATCTTCCAAGTCTTTATTGAGCTTGTTTCTGGATGTCCTGTCCTTCATTGAAAGTGGTATGTTGAAGTCTCCTACTATAATTGTGGAGCTATCTCACTTTTCAGTGCTGTTAGAGTTTGCTTTGTGGATCTTACAGCTCTGTCACTGGGTGCATAAATATTTAATATGGTTATATCCTCCTGGCATATTGACCCTTTTATTATTGTATAGTGTCCTTCCATATCCTTTGTGGTGAATTTAACTTTAAAGTCTATTTTGTCAGAAATTAATATTGCCACTCCTGCTTTTTTTGACTGTTGTTTGCTTGATATACTTTTTCCATCCTTTGAGTTTTAGTTTGTTTTTGTCTCTAAGTCTAAGGTGTGTCTCTTGTAAGGAGCATGTAGACAGATAGTGTTTTTTTATCCTTTCTGCCACTCTCTGTCTCTTTATCAGTGCATTTAGTCCATTAACATTCAGGGTAATTATGGTAAGTATGAGTTTAGTGCTGTCATTTTGATGTCTTTTTTGTATGTGTTGTTGAGTTTCTTCTTCCCACTCAGTTTTTTGTGGTGAGTAGTTTTTCTTTATATATTGTCTTTTCCTCTTCTTTGTTGTCGATTTTGTTTTTGCTGAGTATTTTTTTCTGTATTTTATTTTGATGAGTAGGATAGTTTGTCTCCTTTGTGGTTACCTTAATATATACCCTTATTTTTGTAAGTTTAAACCTAACTTTTATTTCTTTATATCACCTTGTCTTTCTCTCCATATGACAGATCTATGACTACATTTTTTAGTTCCTCTTTAGTTTTTTAATATTGTCTTCTGTTACATAATGACATCGCTGTTTTCCTGTTTTGAGCATTGTTTTTAATCTTGATTTATTTTGTAATTTCCCTGTCTGGGTTAACATCTGATTGCTCTGTCCAGTGTTTCAGTCTTGGATTGATACATGATATTATCGATTTCCTAACCAAAGAACTCCCTTTAGTATTTCTTGTAGTTTTGGTTTGTTTTTTATGAATTCCCTAAACTTCTGTTTATCTGGCAATATCTTAATTTCACCTTAATATTTAAGAGACAGTTTTGCTGGATATAAGATTCTTGGTTGGTAATTTTTTTTCCTTGAATGCTTTATATAGTTCATCCCATTGCCTTCTTGCCTGCATGGTTTCTGCCGAGTAGTCTGAGCTTATTCTTATTGACTGTCCTTTGTAGGTGACTTTTTGTTTATCCCTAGCTGCTCTTAAAATTCTCTCTATCTTTGGTTTTGGCGAGTTTGTTTATAATATGTCTTGGTGACTTTCTTTTGATATCTATCTTATGTGGGGTTCGATGAACATCTTGGATTGATATCTTCTCATCTTTCACAGTATCAGGGAAGTTTTCTGCTGACAAATCTTCAACAATTCTCTCTGTATTTTCTGTTATCCCTCTCTTTCCTGGTACTCCAATCACTTGTAGGTTATTTTTCTTGATACAGTCCCACATGATTCTTAAGGTTTCTTCATTTTTTTAAATTCTTTTATCTGATTTTTCTTCAAACATATTGGTGGCTGATGCTTTGTCTTTACACTTACCAATTCTGCCTTTCACTTGCTTGATTCTGCTCCTCTTACTTTCTCTTGAGTTGTCTAATTCTGTAATTTTATTGTTAATCTTCTGAATTTCTGATTGTTGTCTCTCTATGAATTCTTGCAGCTTATTAAATTTTTTATTAAGTTCTTGAATAACGTTTTTAAGTTCTTCAACTGCTTTATCTGTTTGTTCTTTGGCTTGTTCTGCATGTTGCCTGATCTCCTTTCTGATGTCCTGAAGAGTTCTGTATATTAATCTTCTGAATTCTGTATCCAGTAATTCCAGGAAGCACCTTCATCCAGAAGATCCTTTGATTCTTTGTTTTGAGAGCTTGTTGAAGCGATCATGGTCTGTTTCTTTATGTGGTTTGATATTGACTGTTTTCTCTGAGCCATCTATACATTATTGTGCTAGTTTATTTTATGTTTGCTTACTGTATCCTAGCTTCTTGTTTTGTTTTGTTATGCCCAAATGGGTTGCTTGAGTGAGCTAGCTTGATTATTTTTGCCTTTGGAGTTCTGACATCCTGGCACCAGATGGCTAGAGCTGTTATCAGGTATATGAGCTTATGAGTCCTTTCACTTTTCTTTTGTGGATTCAGCACAGGTATCCAGGTAGCTGCTCATCAAGTGTGTGGTACAGGCTCTGTTGTACAGTCTTAGAGGGGCAGGGATGACTGGTGTAGGTACCAGTACCTGATTGCGGTAGGGTGTCATGCTCTGAACAAGGCAGGGGCTGTGAACCATCCCCTGAGTGTCTCTGAGGAAAGGATGTCCTTGTTCCCTAGAGTGTACAGGTGGGCGTTTTCTGCAGACAGACCGTGGGCACCCGAAGCTTTTGCTTGTAAGGACTGGGAGGTGCCAGTTATCTTTGGACTCCTGTTGTGGGTGTCTGGGTGACCTGAGTGGAGCCACCAGTCCTTAGGCCCCTGATGTGGGTAGGTGAGGACCCTGTCTAATAGGCAAATCTGTGTCAAATATCAAACACCCACTTCACCACACAGCTTAAACAGGTGCAGTCTGCCAACAAGGGCCTATTCTCCTGAAATAGGCCAGCACAGGTCCATGCAGGGGGAAAAGGAGTTCAAAGTCCATGGACCATTTATACCTAGACAAGAGCCACTTCTGTCCTGAGCTCCCCAGGTTAGCGTAGCTGGCAAATTATCTTTTCCCCTTTTTGTAAATTTATTCCTTCTCCAAGTCTGGGAGCATGGCTCAGAGTGCTCAAATGGGTCTATCTCAGGCCCAGGGAAATCAACTGCCCCTGAAGCCAGCTTGGGGGCCGGGGGCACAGGAAAATATACACAAGTACTTAGCTTTTGCCAAGAGCACCATTCTTCTTTGGTTCCAGAGGTGTGAGTAGGCTGTGTGGCTGGCTGCTTCCCTGAGGAAGCTGCAGCCAAACGCTACTACCAGCCTGCCACAGCAGCTCCCGGATATGGTGCCTGAGGGATCCCAGCCATTCAGGCCTAGTAACTCCTCTCTGCTTCTGAACCAACTCTCCCTCCCCTGCCACTGAGTCCGTTTTCTAACTTTGTCTTTGATGATCAGAGCTGCTAGCTTGTCATAAATATAATCGTTTCACTTGATTTTCGGGCCTTTGTTGTAAGAGGGGTCACCGGAAGCATCTGGCTATTCTGCCATGTCGGCCCCGCCTCCTTCACAGCCTTTCAAGAAGAATCAAAGATGGTGCACGGAGCGAGGTGTTCAAGAGAAAGTAGGGGGAGGTGGTGGGAAGCATGGAAGAAACCAAAAGAAACGGGAAGAAGCAACACCAGCTCAGGTAGCCAGCCAGTGTGAGCAGGGTGAATCTAAGTGGCCTGGGGTCACAGCAGTTGGCCAAGAGACCAGCTGGCGGGAAGCAGAGGAGGCCAAGGCAGGTGGAGGGAAGAAGGGTGAGGGTTAGGAAAGCGTATATCACATGTTACTGGGTACTCTGTCTTCTGCTGGGAACTTCATGAAGCTGCTTTCCTGTTCTCCCTGTCCACAGATCTCTAATGTGGGAGAGGTGAATCCAAGTGGCATGGATGCTGCACTTCCTGGACAGCCAAGCCACCACAGCCAGCCAGGAAGCTTGGAGATAGAGCAGCAGAGAGAGAATGGGATGTAGGAAAGGATGTATTGCTGGTTACCAGGTGCTCTATCTCCTACTGGGAACTCTGTGAAGCTGCTTTCTCATGCTCCCTGACCACCGATCCCCAGTAAGAGTCCAAGATGGTGAATCCATGCTGCGTTAGCTGATAGGAAACCTCTGCATGTATCTTCTCACTCTCTGTCCTTTGTCAGTTTCTTATTCCATTCGGTTTTTGGCTGAGCTCTTTATCTCTTCATTTGACACTTTGGGTTCAAGGAATGTCATATGTCTCTGTTTTACTTAGTTTTTCAGGTCTGTGCTGTGGAGGGATGGTGTGGTGCTTCTGTTTATGATGCCATGTTGGCCAGAAGCCCAATCCATGGTATTTTCAATCACCTTATATGCATGCAAAAGCTAGACAATGAATGAGGAAGACTGAAGAAAAATTGATGCCTTTGAATTATGGAGTTGTCAAAGAATAGTGAGTATGCCATGGACTTCCAGAAGAATGAACAAATATGTCTTGGAAGAAGTATAGTCAGAATGCTCCTTTGAAGCAAGGATGGCAAAACTTCTTCTAATGTACTTTGGGCATATTATCAGAAGGGATCAGTCCCTGGAGAAGGACATCATGCTTGGCAAAGTCGAGGGTCAGTGAAAGAGAGGAAGACCCTCAACTAGATGGATTGACACAGTGGCTACAACTATGGGCTCAAGCATAACAATGATTGTGAAGATGGTGCAGGCCTGGACAATGTTTTGTTCTATTGTGCATATGGTCATTACAAGTTGGAACCAGCTCGAAGGCACCTAACAACAACAACAAATATTGGGGGGGCCCTCTAAAGTGAGTGAAGTGAATGAGATAAAATAATTTAACAAGAAAAGGATTTGAGGCTCTCCTGAGGCACACTAACTGCATCATGGTTGTGGTATAATAGATTCTCATCTTCAGCTGTGACAAAACAGAGATTGATATGGATGGAAGGAGGGTAAAAGTGTTGGAAGACCATATATTAGAATTTGTTTCTTGCCTTTGGTTTTTTTGTTAAGTAGCCAAGCCAATTTTTATATACTGGTTGGTGGTTGTAGTCTTAACTTTCTGGGGTCTGACTAGTGGATAACACAAGGGTGATGACATTGTGCCCCTCCCAATTTCCAGCTGAAACTAGGTACCATAAAGTCGTGGCTTCAAAATGACAGAAATCTTTGTCTCACAATTCTGGAGGCTAGAAGTCAGGAAGAACTGAGGGTGTTGGCAGGGCCTTGCTCTCTCTGAAGGCTCTAAGAGAAGGCTCTTTTTGTATCTCCTAGTATTATGGACTAAATTGTGTTCCCAAATTATGTGTTGAAATCCTAACCCTAATACCTATGGATATAACATAATGGAATGTAATTATATTACATCTAATGCAATATAATTACTCTAGTTGTGATGTAATGCAATGCTATGCGATGAGATGTGATGTGATGCGATGCGATGCGATGTGATGTAATGTAGTCATCTTCTTCAATGCAGCATAAACACAGAGACACGTGCACACTTGGAGGAAGACCAACACCACATAGGGATCGTTTACAGCCAAGGAACCAAGGAACAACCAGGACTACAACAATGGAAGAATTGACATGGCTGAGACCCTGATTTGGACTTTGAGCCTCCAGACTGTGAGAAAATATATCTCCATTCTTTTAAGCCATGCACTGTGGTATTTGTGTTTCAGCAGCTCTAGGTAACTAAGACACCCAGCTTCTGGTAACTCCAGGCGTTCCTTGGCTTGTGGCAGCATAACTCCAATCTCTGCCTCTATCGACACATGATATTCCTCCCTCTGTGTGTCTGTATGTGTGTCTTCTCTTTTTTAAGGACATCATGCATATTGGATTAGGACCCACCCTACTCTAGCATGACTGCATTGTTAATGATAACATCTTCAAAAATCCTATTTCCAAGCAAAGTCATGTTCACAGGCACCAGGGGTTAAGACCTCAACATATCTTCCTAGAGGACACAATTCAATCTGTAACACCAACCACCCTCAGATAGGCAGGAAGTACAGGTAGGAGTTGCCACAGCATGTCCTCACCTCCTGAAACTGTCATGTACTTAGTCTCCACTTGTGGGCTGTGAGAGGACAGTGTGTTTCCAGCCCTCTCACAGCCCGCAAGGGGAAGGAGTAGGACGCTTTCAGGCCCCTACCACTCAACTATGCCGTAAAGCTCGAGATTTTTTAAGGTATATTTTCTCCTGCACGATGGTTGGAGCCCTCAGGCCTAGGTATATTTACTGCTCATTAGATTCATGGAGAAAAGATTGATGTCAAGGATTTTGTTTTACTTGAATCCACGATCAATGCCCATGGAAGCAGTAGTCAGGAAATCAAAAGATGTATTTCATTGGGTAAAACTGCTGCAAAAGACCTCTTGAAAGTGTTAAAAAGCAAAGATGTCACTTTGAGGACTAAGGTGTGCCTGACCCAAGCCATGATATTTTCAATTGCCTCATATGCATGCAAAAGTTGGACAATGAATAAAGAAGACCAAAGAAGAACTGATGCCTTTGAATTATGGTGTTGGAGAAGAATATGGAATATACCATGGACTTCCAGAAGAACGAACAAGTCTGTCCTGGAAGAAATACAGCCAGAATGCTCCTTGGAAGTGAGGATGGCAAGACTTCATCTGACGATCTTTGGACATGTTATCAGCAGGGACCAGTCCCTGGAGAAGGATATCATGCTTGGTAAAGTAGAGGGTCACTGAAAAAGAGGAAGACCTTCAACGAGATGGATTGACACAGTGGGTACAAAAATGGGCTCAAACATAACAACATTGTGAGGATGGTGCAGGCCTGGGCAGCATTTCATTCTATTGTACATGGGGTTGCTGTAAGTCGGAACGGACTCGATGGCACCTAACAACAACAACAACACTTGTTTAGTTACAAGGAAAACTTTCATTTCTGATCTCTGGCTAAGAAGGAGGGACAGAAGCAGAAGCAAATCTCCTGAAAGGTGGTCCAAGGAATGCCTTCTAGAAGGACTTTCCAACCTGAATTTGGAATCAGACTGTCCTTTGTGTGTACTGCCGTATACTGTTCTTTTAATGGCTTTATGTGTTTAAGTCTCCAGTTCTTCAGCGATAGGATGCATGCCTCGTACCCAGTCTGTGTCCTCTCATGCTTCCTCATATAATCAACTCTCCATATGACAGTAAAAAGGGACTTTAAATAACAAGCGAAATTCAATCACTCTCTTGCTTAACTTGCTTATTTAGAAAGGAATGGAATATAAACTTGCCGTGCATTAAAAAGCCCTACAGGATTGGCCCCACCTACCACTTCAACCTCATCTTATGCCACCCTCTCTCTTTCTTGTGCCTTCTTCCCACCTCAGGGACATTGCGCACACTGTTCCCTCTGCCTGAAATGCTCTCCCTTCTCTTCTTCACATGCTTCTTATCCTTCAGCGCTCAGCTCAGATGTTACCTCTGCAGGCAGATTTCCTATGTGCATTTAATTTAGAGTAGGTTCCCTGTGTTTTTTTCCCCCTGTACTCTTGTGCTCTCTCCCTACCCCCTAGTTACTCTCCACTACATTATCCATTTCCTTCATGGTAATTATCACTCACTGATGTTGTTTTCCTAGAACATAAACTTTATAAGATTAGTAACATCTTTTTTTCAATCTTATTTCATTAGCAATTAAAATAGTGCCTGTAAGGTACTATTTCAGTGTACAAAGAGTGTACAAATATTTATTGAATACCACTTATTGAGTGATACTTTTTTTGTAGTATGACATAGGCCTGGAGTGCTTCCAGTGTTGCATCCAAAATATCTCAGTTGGTATTCTGTCAATTCCTAGAGCCTTGTTTTTCGCCAGTGCCCTCGGTGCAACTTGGTCCTCATGGAACTATCAATTCTTGATAATATGCTACTTCCTGGAATTGTTGAACTTCAACCAAATCTTTTTGGTACAGTGACTTTGTGTATTCCTTCCATATTCTTTTTATGCCTCCTGTGTCATTCAATATTTTGCTCATAGAATCCTTCAATATTGCAGATTGAGGCTTGAGTTTTTCTTCAGTTCTTTCAGCTTGAGAAAGGCTGAGCATGTTCTTCGCTTTTGGCTTTCTAACTCCAGGTCTTTGCACACTTCATTATAATACTTTACTTTGTCTTCTTGAGGTGCCCTTTGAAATCTTCAGCTCAGTTCTTTTACTTTGTCATTTCTTCTATTTGTTTTAGCTACCCTACATTCAAGAGCAAATTTCAGAGTCTCTTCGAACATCCATTTTGGGCTTTTCTTTCTTTCTTGTCTTTTTAATGACCTTTTGCTTTCTTCATGTATGATGCCCTTGTTTTAATTTTCTTTAGCTTCAACTTGAATTTGCATATGAGCAAATGACGGTCTGTTTCGCAGTCAGCTCCTGGCCTTGTTCTAACTCATTAACAACCTGCGATATGCACAAGACACAACCTTGCTTGCTGAAAGTGAAGAGGACTTGAAGCACTTACTGATGAAGATCCAAGACTATATCCTTCAGTATGAGTTACAACTTAACATAAAGAAAACAAAAATCCTCACAACTGGACCAATAAGCAACATCATGATAAACAGAGAAAAGATTGAAATTGTCAAGGATTTCATTTTATTTGGATCCACAATCAATGCCCATGGAAGCAGCAGTCAAGAAATCTTTACAGTGTTAAAAAAACAAAGATGTTACTTTGAGGACTAAGGTGTGCCTTATCCAAGCCATGGTATTTTCAATCACGTCATATGCAAGCAAAAGCTGGACAATGAATAAAAAAGAATGAAGAAGAATCAATGCAATTGAATTATGATGTTGGCAAAGAATAATGAATATACCATGGACCTCTAGAAAAATGAACAAATCTTAGAAGTCCAGCCAGAACGCTTCTTAGAAGCGAGGATGGTGAGACTTCATCTTACATGCTTTGGACGTGTTATCAGGAGAGATCAGTCCCTGGAGAAGAGCATCGTACTTGGTAAAGAAGAGGGTCATCGAGAAAGAGGAAGACCCTCAATGAGGTGGATTGACACAGTGGCTGCAACAATGGGCTCAACATCACAACAATTGTGAGGATGGTGCAGTCAAGTGCTTAACCACTGTGCCATCAGGATTCCTATTTAGTAGTAAGAATGTTAAAAATTACTACCATTTCCTGTCAAGTCAATACTGACCCATGGCAACCCCATCTCTGTCAGAGTGGAACTGAGCTCCACAGAGTTTTCAATGGCTGATTTTCAGAAGTAGATCACCATGTCTTCCTTTTGAAGCAACTCTACGTAAACTCAAACCTCCAATTTTTAAGTTAGAAGCTGAGTGTTTTAACCATTTGCACCGCCCAGAGACTCTACCAAGACTGTTAAAAAAACACACACATTTATTTAGCAATATCTTGTAAAGAATAATGACCCTTGAAGGAATGGATTTGACTGTACATTAAAACCTGCAAAAGCCAGAACATTTGTAAGGTGGAAGCCTGTCAGAGAAGGAAAACTCAAATATTTTCCACTAAAATGCGTGATAGAAAAGTGGTAAGACTGCATCTTGTCGAAGGTGGAAAACTTCTAAGACCCGGAAAAACAAGGCAATCCTGTCAAGTTCTGGCTCTCACAGGTTTCACTGTAGTTTGTTGTTGTTCTTGTCTCATTTTATTAGTTCAGCTAATAATTACTGGATACTTTCTGAGTCCTGTGCGCTTTTCAGGCTGTTTTCATCCTTTATGCTTTTGTATGGATGGCTGTTCCTCTTCCCTGCCTTTCTAACCTCTGCTCCTTCTGCAAACTCAGTTTAAGCATCACCTCCTCAAGGGACCCTTCCCTGATCCCTTCTTATGAGTACAAGTAGTCCCCGATTTACGCTGTGTTTGAGTTATGACGGACTGTACTTACAACCGTCTGCTATTTTTTTTTTTTTGGACATCTTATTGTTAATAATATGTACTACATACAATGTTTCAGGGCTATTATTCTCAGATGTTCACTCTCAGATGTTCAAAGATTGGATTTATAAAGATACTGATAATAATAATAATGAAAATACTGATAATAATAATGAAAAAAAAGAGGTATTTCGCTTATATCAGAAAGGAGCCCCTTCGTAAGTCGGGGATTACCTGTATTGCATAGCCCTCCCCCAGGCTTCCCTTGAGCTCCACGTATCCCTCTGACATAGTCTTATAATTGCTGATTGCTTTGCAGTTGAATCCTCACCTCCCAATAGATTGCAAGATCTTTGAGGCAAGATCTGTGTTATATTTAGGTTTGTGCCCTCAGCACTTGGCAGAATGTCTGGCACGTGGTAGAAGCCCAAAGACTGCTTGTGGAAGGAATGAAGGCATGGATCTTGCCCTCCCTACCCTTGAGTAATTCTAAAGAAAGATGAACTAGATTTGAGATTTCATTGTATAATTAAATTACACTGTCAAAATAATTTTTAAAGCTGAAAGGAAATTCAGAGATCAGCTGCAGGAAATTGAAGCCTAAGGAGGTGAAGAGAGTTGGCCAAGGTCATGCAGCTGTTTAGTGGCAAACTGGGAGCAAAGCCCAGGTCTCCTGCTGGCCAGTCCTAACCCAAATATGGGGAAGCTTAGTTGCTATTTCCTCTTAAAAAAACACATTTGAATTCAGGGCAAAAAGACTTAGCAATCTAAAAATGCTAATGAGGAGATGGCAAATTAAAACTACTTAGAGAAATGAATCTAACTGCAATTATTGAAGGTTCTCTGGGGATGCCAAGGGGAAGCAGCTATGATGGTCTCATGGCTGGTTTCTTCTGACAAGGCCATTGACCTTCAAGCCAGTGTTTGTTTGTCAAACTTTAGCAAGGCCAGAGAGTCTGAACAGCCCAAATTTAGCACCCATCTCTGCCATAGGGATTTGGGTTGAAAGACAAATGTCAAGTTCAAAAAAACTAATATCCCTAAGTTTATCAAAGCAAACCAAAAAACCCACTGCCGTCGAGTTGATCCCGACTCATAGAGATCCTATAGGACAGAGTAGATCTGCCCCTTAGAGTTTCCAAGGAGCGCCTGGCGGATTCGAACTGCCGACCTTTTGGTTAGCAGCCGTAGCACTTAACCACTACACGACCAAGGTTTCCGTTTATCAAACAGGGGGTTTGAAATGTTTCTCACTTTCAGAAAGTAACAGTGCCTATTTCTAGAACAAGTTCCATAAAGAATAAAAATCTGATTTTTGAATGTGGGTTGAAATGGGAGTTGGTTGGTGAGTGGCTAGCCATAGGGGAGCCTGGTGGATTCAAACTGCCAACTTTTGATTACAAGCCTGAGCTCTTAACAACTATGCCACCAGGGTTTCTAAACACAGGGGAGGTTTTTTTTTTTTTTTAATTGTACTTTAGATGAAGGTTTACAGAACAAACTAGTTTCTCTTCAAATAATACACACATTGTTCTATGACACTGGTTAATAACACCACGACATGTCAACACCTTACTTTCTCTACCCTGGGTTACCTATTACCAGCTTTCCTGGTCTGTCCTGCCTTCCAGTCCCTGTCCCAGAGCTGGTGTGCCCCATTATAGCTTGTTTTGTTCCATGGGTCTGTTCAATCTTTGGCTGAAGGGTCAATCTCAGGAGTGACCTCATTACTGAGCTGAAAGGGTGTTCAGGGCCATACCGTCAGGGTTTCTCCAGTCCCTGTCAGGTCAGCAAGTCTGGTCTTTCTTTTTGAGTTAAAATTTTGTTCTACATTTTTCTCCTGCTCTGTCCGGGACCCTCTATTGTGATCCCTGTCAGAGCAGTCAGTGGTGGTAGCCGGGCACCATCTAGTTTTACTGGACTCAGTCTGGTAGAGGTCGTGGTAGGTGTGGTCCGTTAGTCCTTTGGACTAATCTTTCGTAGGGGAGGTTTTGTGAATCCTTAGCAGAAAGAACACTGCAGCAAAAGACCTCTTTAAAATTTAAAAAAGCAAAAAGATGTCACTTTGATGACTAAGTTTCACCTGACCTTGGTATTTTCAATCACCGCATATGTGTGAGAAAACTGAACAATGAAAAAGACTGAAGAAAAATTGATGCATTTGAATCATGGTGTTGGTGAAGAATATTGAATATATCATGGACTGCCAGAAGAATGAACAAACCTGTCTTGAAAGAAGTACAACCAGAATGCTCCTTGTAAGTAAGGATGGCCGGCCTTCATCTCATGTACTTTGGACATGTTATCAGGAGGGACCAGTCCCTGGAGAAGGATATCATGCTTGGCAAAGTAGAGGGTCAGCAAAAAGAGGAAGACCCTCAACAAGATGGATTGACTCCGTGGCTACTACAGGCTCACACATACCAACAATTGTAAGGATGGCACAGGACCAGGCAACATTTCATTTTGTTATACATGAAGTCGCCATGAGTTGGAGCCAACTCGACAGCACCTGATAGCTGTGCTCCACATTTGACCTGCAGATGTAGTTTGTTTAGCCTGTTTAGTGTTTTAACATTTAAAAAATTGTCAACATTTTAAAATGAAATTTCACACACACAAAAAATAAATAAATAAAAATCTGGATTTCTGTCTTTAACAAAAGTGGCAAAATCCAGTAATGTTAGATGAACTTCCCATGCCTGAAGCTGAGCAGTGGCTGGGCATGGGTGTTCAGTCGGCCACAGTCCCCACAATTCTCTGTTGTCTGGGAATTTTGAATTTGTAAATCCTGGCTTAGGACTTGGTCAAAGACTTAATTATCGCCATGTGAGCTCACATGTTACACAACTGTGACAAGACAACCATGGTTTCTAAACAGTGACTGTGCATCAGAATCACTTTGGGGACCTAAAAAATGAAGGTTTCTAATATTGCCTGGAAATTCTGATTCAGTAGGTTTGGATTGTCTTTATAAGCACTCCTTAGGCAGAGCTGGGTTTGGAAGCCATGGTGGAGTCCCATACCCCGGTTGTGTAACTGGGACACATGAGCTGGTAGATTTTAGGTTTATTCCTCTCTCCCAAACTCCAAGAATAAAAAACAGGAGACCTTTGACAAAGGGATATCCCAGCTCTCTTGACTTAGCCCTGCTTCTTCTGCCATTTTGAGAGTCGTTCTTGTTTCTTTCCTATCTTTCACGGTATGGAAGATACAGTTCTGTAATTAATAACTGATTTAAAACAAAGTTAAGGAATAACTAGAAACAAATTTTATAGGATTCATAGATATCATATACATAATCCCATGCTACTTGGTTTGCCTGTTTATTTCTTTTTAAATATACCCTGTATTGATGCCAAAAGATTTTAAGGTCCCTTGCCTGCGACTTTCCAGCTAGAGAGGTACAAACATCGGGGCTGGAGTTAGAGTGGTTTTAGGCATTAAGGAAAGACAGAACAGTTTGAAAATGGCCATTGGCCCTAGAAACCCTGTATTGTAAAGGAAACTGCATGTTGTTCAGAATTTCTGAGTATAAACTGGGACAGGTTGGTGGTGAGAGAAGGGGATGAGCAGACACCCAGGGACCTTGTCACAAAGGGTGTCAGATGCCAGGCTGAGTAGAATTTATTCTTGGGGCAATGGAGAGTCACTGCTGAATGCTTCAAGTCTACTTGGGATTGTGGAGCAAGGCAGTTACGTGATCATTTTGGAACAGCCATGGCTGGGGAAGAATGATGGGTGTATTAAGGGGAAGAATGATGGGTGTGTTAAGGGAAAGGTGCTGAGCCTGAGAACAGAGAGCATAGTTAGGAAGCTAAGGAAGCCATTGTAGGAGCACAGATGAGAGATGACAAAGATCTGAGCTAGGGTTTAGCAGTGAAATATAGGATTGTTATGTTGTTGTTAGCTGTGTCACATCAACCCTCAACTCATGGCAACCCCATGCACAGTGGAAGAAAATGCTTTCCAGCCCTGTACCATCCCCATGATTGGTTGTGGATCGGACTGTTGTGCTCCATAGTGTTTTCACTGGCTGATTTTAGGAAATAGATTACCAGGCCTTTCTTTCTAGTCTGTCTTAGTCTAGAAGCTCCGCTGAAACTTGTTCAGCATCACAGCAGCACACAAGCCTCCAGTGACAGATGGGTGGTGAATGTCTATGAGGTACATTGGCCAGGAATCAAACCCAGGTCCTCACATGGCAGATGAGAATTCTACCACTAAACCACCACTACACCTTAGGCAGAGGGTTATGGAACCCAATCTATAAGGCTTAGAAACTGATTAAATATGGGGTGTAAAGTGTCAACCCTGGATGTGGAGGATGGTGGCTTTATTGGCAAAAAAAAAAACCTAAGAGTAAAAGAGAAGATAATGCCTTGCGTTTTAGACACATTGAATGGAAGATGTTGATCAGATATCCGCATAGTTTTGATTGATGTTGGGGTTTTAGACAATGAATGAATAAGATCCTTCTCTTTCTTTATCCAAGTTCAGAACCAACTGAGATATAGATACAAGTACCAGGCAGATAAAAAATATCAAACGTCAGTTTTATTACTGATGAAAGCTAAGGTGGAGGACATGAAATGATATGACCTTATTATACAATGAACTTATAGCTACAGAATTAACTGATGCCTCCAGTTGTAGGCAGAGGGGAAAAACCATAGTCCTTCCCCAAGAGAGGGGGATTTTCCTAAAAAACTTACAGGATGAAGGGGCAGAGAATGAGTTCTTTCTACAGTAGACAGGCTTCTAGAAAGAGGACAGGAAGGTGCTGAACCGAGCCTGCCCACATCTTTCTACCCCCAAAGATGTGCATCCACATTGTAATACCCAGAATCTCTGCATAGGTAAATTTATATGTCAAAAAGGACTTTGCAAATGTGATAAACATTAAGGACCTTGAAGTGAAGAGATTATCCTAAATTATGGGGTGGTCGCAATCTAATCCCTGAAGTTCTTAAAAGAGGAGAAACTTCTTCAGCTGTGGTCACAGAGAGAGGCGTGATGTTACCGACTTTGAAGATGGAGGAAGGGCGCCATGCATGAGCCAAGGAATGAGGGTGGCCTCTAGAAGCTTAAAAGGCAGGAAAACAGGTTCTCAAAGGCTCCAGAAGGAATGCAGTGCTGCGAATACCTTGATTTTAGCCCCTTGAGGCCCATTTTGAAATGTTGAGCTTAACAAACTGTAACATAATAAATTTATATTAAGCCACGAAGCTTGTGATAATTTGTTACAGTAGCAATAGAAATCTAATATATGCACCAAGCAAATAGCTACTCCTTCTCATATTAGGGAGTACGGGGTAAGGTAGTGGTCCCTGAGGTTCCTGTGTGGTACAAACGGTTAAGATCTAGACTACTAGCCAAAAGTTTGGAGGTTCGAACATACCCAGAGGCATCTTGGAAAACAGGCCTACCCATCTGCTTCCAAACAGTCACAGTCTTGAAAATCCTTTGGAACAGTTCTACTCTGCCCATGTGGGGTTGCCATGAGTCAGAATCTACTTGAGGACAACTAACAACAGAGGTCCCTGGATGATGCAAATAATTTGAGCTCATCTACTAACTGAAAAGTTGGTGGTTCAAATTCAGACAATGGCTCTGTGATCAATTCCATAAGATTACCGTCGTTGAAAACCCTATGGAGTGCAGTTCTGACATACATGGGGTCGCTTGAGACAGAATCCACTTGACAGCAACGGGTTTGCTTTTTGGTAGCTAGAGAGGCTCAGAGTGTTCTCTAGACGAGAACCTCAACAGGAAACCAGGGGACTTGTTGAAACCCATTACCGTTGAGTTGATTCCGACTCATAGTAGCCCTATAGAACAGAGCAGAACCGCGGCAACTTGATATCAGCTTTCCAAAGCTGTCATCTTTATGGAAGCAGACTGCCACGTCTTTCTCCCATAGACCGGCTGGTGGGTTTGAACCACCAAACTTTCAGTTAGTAGCTGAGCACTTAACCACTGCATCACTAGTTCTCCTTGTACCACCCAGAGACTCATCTATTTGCTCAGGGGTTTGCAAACTTTTTCTTAAAGGGCCAGAAAGCAAATATTTTAGGCTTTGAGGGCCAGGCAATCTCTGTCACAACTGCTTAACGCTTCCTTTTTAGGTCAAATGTAGCCATGGCTATGTTCCGATAGAACTTTATTTAGAAAAACAGGTGGCAGGCCAGATTTGGCCTACAGGCTGAGTTTGGCAACCTTTCCTCTAGTGTATGTCATCTTTACTTTCTACCCTTTATTCCTAGGCTGAATTTTCAACCTTGATTTGGACCTTGTAAGAGTAGAGTCTGTAGGTGGCACAAATAGTTAAGAGCTGGACTACTAACCAAAAGGTTGGCAGTTCAAACCCACCCAGAGATGCTTCGGGAGTAAGGTGTGGCACTCTGCTTCCAAAAGGTCACAGCCTTGATAACCCAATGGAGCAATTCTACCCTGCACACATAGGGTTGCCATGAGTTGGAATAGACTCAGTGGCAGCTAACAACAACAAAAAAGAGTAAAGTACTTTCCTATTGGGCCCCGGGATCTGTCCTGCTGCTTCTGGTTGAAGTTGTACTGACTTTGTATTTGCCTCTTTTGGATGGTGCTTGCTGTTTCTTGCCTGCCCACACCTCCCCCTGAAGGTTTCTGGCTCCACGCCAGTCCTTGTCACGTGGCACAGGGCCCTGCTCCTTCTTTTTGGCCCACACCTCCTTGGATCAGGAGTTGCCTGACCCTGGTGGAACAAACAGACCTACAGGCTGACAGTGCTGGTCACTGGATGTGTTGGGTTAGCACTCGGCTGCTAACCAGAAGGTCAGTGGTTTGAACCCACCAGCTGCTCTGTGGGAGAAAGATGTGGCAGTCTGATTTCATAAATATTTACAGCCTTGAAAACTCTATGGGGCAGTTCTACTCTGTCCTATAGGGCTGCTGTGAGTCAGGATTGACTCGAGGGCGGTGGGTATGGTTTTGGTTTTGTTAGACGTGGGGAAGAAAGACAGCCATGCTGGGTGTGTGCAAGCAGAGGAAACCAGTCAATGGAGGAGAGAATGGGACAGACTCATGGAGGATGGAAGCAAGAAAGAAATCATGTGCAAATGAGAGAAAGAGAGAGAGAGACAAAGAGACAGAGACAGAGATACACAGAGAGAAAGAGAGTGAAAGAGAGACAGACAATCAAACATACTCCCACCTCAGGGCCTGGCCCTGACCACTCCCTTTGTCTGGACTGCTCTTCCCCTAAAAAGTTACATGGTTTACCTCCTTACTGGGGGTCTCCTCCCAAATGTCACCTTATCAGAAAATCCCTAATTGACCCTTTAACCTTAAAACAAAACAAAACTAAGCAAGCAAAAACAAATCCCCCATCACTCTCTCTACCCTACTTTATTTTTCTTCATAGTACTTATCGCTTACTGATGTTTGTTTGTGTGGTTAGTGCCTGTCTTCCCCTGCTTGAATTTTAGGCTTCATAAGGGCAGATTTTTTTTTATTTTGTTCTCAGCTGTATCTCCAGTGTCCAGAATAATGCCTGCCACACAGAAGGTGCTCAGTAAGTATTTGTTGAGTGAATGAATGATGTCCCATGGGGCCTGCTGTGTTTGTCCACTTCCCTTGAGTGAGTGTCCTTTGAATTCTTGCCATCTATTTCCTTCTACCTTGAGCAGGTGAAGGTATTTTCCCTAAAACACCATCATGCTGAAAGTATCCACTTGGAATCCTGAGCCCCTTGTTTTCTTGCTGTCTCTCTTTCTAGGCCTTGACTGGGCCTTGGGACGAGGCTGTGCCTGTGGTCTCTACTCTGTCCACTCATACTTCCTAGGTGTTATCTTAGTCTCCTGAGGCAATGGTGGTTCAGTAGCAGAATTCTTGCCTTCCATGCGTGATTCCGGCCAACACGCCTTAAGTGCAACTACTGCCTGTCTGTCAGTGGAGGTTTGCATGTTGCTGTGATGTTAAACAGGTTTCAGCAGAGTTTCCAGACTACCATGAACTAGGAAGAAAGACCTGGCATCTACTTCTGAAAATCAGCCAGTGAAAATGAAAACTCTGTGTATCACAACAGTCTGATCCGCAGCTGATCAGGAGAATGGCTTAGGACTGGCAATGTTTCATTCTGTTGTGCGTGGGGTTACCATGAGTTGGGCTAACAACACCATTGTCTTAGTTTCCTCCATATGTTCTTTTGCTTTAAAATTTTAAGATAACTGCCTTAGTCTGGGTTTTCCCAAGATCATACCCATAGGCAAAGACTTGAGTGCAGTTAGTTTACTTGGGAAGGTGAATCCAAGAACACAAGTCAGAATTAGGGTAAATGAGACAGGGAAAGGATAACAGCTAATAATGGTTAAATAATGATGACTTAGCACTGTGGGGAACTGGGCTCAATCTCCCTGATGATCTTTTGAGAAACCATGTGGAATATGCATGATAATTGACCCCATCAGGGACAAGGAAACTGTGGTTTTTATCTACCGACTCCTGTCCCTCACTGACTGAGGGTTATCCCTGGGTATGTAATGTCCCTGGCATTTCCAGTTGCCCTGAAGACAAGCTGAACGAATTCTCATTTCAGGGAAGAAAAAAAAGACACCATAATATTAAAGATGATTATATCTGCCTGATCAGACCATAGGTGGTTTTTTTTTTGTTATTTTTGAATATTTTTATAATTTTAAAACCATAAAACATAGTTCTATAACCAAAAGTGAAAACATTACTTAAAATTTTTGGAAGAATCCACCTTTACATTTTTAGATATAAACTTTGTACCCTTTCTTGCTCTTGTTTGTGCAACATTCTCAGTTGCTTGAGAAAGGGGGATTTACTGCCATAAGACAATTTTCCAAGTAGACATGAGAAATAAATGAAGAGTTACTAAACCTGCAGCCACACCAGAAGATAGTCACTAGGCCATGCTATTTGTTACAGCCTGACACCATGTTGTTTCTTTTAGAGTGGATTTCAGAGTGAAGAGAAACATGCTATAGTTGCATGTATTGGAGTATTTTCTATGAACAAACCTGGAAGAGCCTGTGAGTTAGAAATGAAATTACTCAGGAAGTTCTGCAGAAGGACACTGCCATTTCAAATGAACTGAAAGGGTGGCTTAGTATTTTTGTTTTACTTCATTTTTTGATGGAAACTAAACATGTTTTTTGTTTTTTGAGTGAAAAAACTAAACACATTACATATATTTCATCTCTTGAGATGATATTTTATTCTAAATTCAAAATCTGATTATTCTTGCACAGTGAAACTTTCTTTTTTTTTTTTTGAAGACAGTCCAAATTCATGAAAATCAGAAATAATACTTGACAACCTGTGTTAGTACTTTAGGATTTAATACCACAGAAGTTATAATTCCCTGCTTATACTAAACTAACACAAATAATTTATAAATTATATATTGTGCACACGTAGGTGCATCATGATCTAGTGACCTTGAAAATGCTTAAAGACAGTATTTAGGTTAAATTAAAACATTCTACCTTGTTTGCATTACTAATTTGTTTAGCACAAGAAAAGTGCAAAGTTTTCATAAAAACAGAGTACTAGAATGAGCTTAAGAAGTAAGAAAAATCCACTGTTTGGTTCACTGAACAATGAAAAAGGAAGACAGAAGAATTGATGCATTCGAATTGTGGTGTTAGCAAAGAAAATTGAATATACTGTGGAGTGCCAGAAGAACAAACAATCGGTTTTAGAAGAAATACAAATAGACTGTTTCTTAGAAGTGAGGATAGTGAGACTTCAGCTCATTTACTTGGGACATGCTATTAGGAAAGACCAATCTCTAGAAAAGGACAACATGGTTGGTAAAATAGAGGTTCAGCCAAAAAGAGGAAAACACTCCATGAAATGGATTGATACAAAAGACACAACGATGGACTCAAACATACCAATGATCATGAAATTGACACAAGATCAGGCAATGTTTTGTTCTGTTAACATAAAGTTGCCATGAATTAGAGTCAACTTGGCGGCAACTAACAATAACAAAGGTAATCTACCTTGGCTCACACAGCTAATGAGTAGCAGATCTGTTACTAAAGTGGAGTGCTAGTGTCATTTAATGTCAGAAAAATGAAAAGAAAAATAAGCATTTATTGAGCATCTACTACAGTCTCTCATGCATACTGTCCCAGAGATCCTCACAGAAACCTTCTGAGGTAGAAACCAAGGTTGAGGAAGGCCAAGTATCTTTCTCAAGGTCACACAGCTGACAAGCGTTAGAGCTTTGATCCAAAAGCAGGACGATCTCAATTGATAATACTTAAGAGATTGTTAGGTAAAAGAGAGAAGCACTTCTTGAATGTCAGAATAACATCTGAAAATCCACTCTTCAATAAAAGCAACAAGAACAATAGCAAAAATGGTCAAAATCAACTTTTCCAGAACTCTGGGGATTAATCAAAGGCTTAAAGCAATCTGAGGAGTGTTTATTAAAGGAAAATGGCTGAAGCTAGACAAGAACAGTAAGCTTCATGGTGTACCATAGTTCTCTGAGGCTCAGTTCTTTTTTCTTTTTTAATTTCCTTTTTTCTGCTCCACTGGATTACTTCAATTGGCCTTCAAAGTTTTTGATTTTTTTTTCCTGACAGCTTAGATCTGCTATCGAGCCTCTCTAGTGAATTTTTTATTTCAGTTAATTGATTTTCAATTCCAGAATTTCTATTTGATTCTTTTTTATAATTTCTGTCTCTTTATAGGTATGCTCTATTCTTATTTTCCCTTAATTCTTTACACTTTATTTCATTTAGTTCTTTGAACATATTTATTATAATAGCTCACGTAATGCCTTTGTCTAATAAATTCAACATCTGGACTTTCTAAGAGACAGTTTCTATTGATGGCTTTTGTTCCTGTGTAAGGGTTGTACTTTCTGGTTTATTTGGATATCTCATGATTTTTTGTTTAAAACTAGGTATTTTAAATTATATAATGCTGCAATCCTGGTAATAAGATTTTCTCCCTCCCTAGAGTTTATTGTTGTTATTGTTGTTGTTGCTGATTTTGCTGTTCATTTTAGTCATTTTCCTGAATTAAATCTCTAAAGTCTTTTTTTTTTTTCTTTTGCAACCACTAAAGTCCCTTCCCAATAAGTTTAGTTGGAAACTAATGATTGGAGAGAAATATTCTTAAATGCCTTCAACTGATATATTTCCCATACTTTTCCAAGGAGCTCCATGTGTATGTTTTGGCATGACTTCAACATTCAAGCAGTTTACCACCCTGCCTTAGCCTGATGATCAGGCTTGCTGATGCCATATGGACCCTGGCTGAAAGCAGAGAACACCAGAATATGCATCTTGGGAGTCCCAGAAGGAGAGGAGAGAAAAGGACTGAAAAAATATTTGAAGAAAAGAAGGCAGGAATTCCCCAAATTTGATGAAAACGTTCATCTAGACACCCAAAAATCTCAACAAAGTCTTGAAGCAATTACAATCCTAGGTATTTAGTGAACTAATTTGAAAAGTTATGACCACCCAAAAACTCATACATGAATGTTTATAGTAGCTTTATTCATAACATCTAAAACTAGAAGGAATCAAGATACCTTTCAATAGGTGAATGGATAAGAAACTGTGGTACACCCATTGTCACTATTATTGTTAGGTGCCATCAGACATGCTCACTCATCTATGCCAAGAAATTTGGAAGACAGCTACCTGGCCAACCGACTGGAAGAGATCCACATTTATGACTATTCCCAAGAAAGGCGATCCAACTGAATGTGGAAATTATCGAACAATATCATTAATATCACACACAAGCAAACTTTTGCTGAAGATCATTCAAAAGCGCCTGCAGCAGTATATTGACAGGGAATTGCCAGAAATTCAGGCCAGATTCAGAAGAGGACGTGGAACCTGGGATATCATTGCTGATGCCAGATGGATACTGACTGAAAGCAGAGAATACCAGAAGGATGTTTACCTGTGTTTTATTGACTATGCAAAGGCATTCTACTCTGTGTATCATAACAAATTATGGATAACATTGTGAAAAATGGGAATTCCAGAACTCTTAATTGTGCTCATGAGAAACCCGTACATGGATCAAGAGGCAGTTGTTCAGACAGAACAAGGGGATACTGAGTGGTTCAAAGTCGAGAAAGGTGTGCATCAGGGTTGTATCCTTTCACCATACCTATTCATCTATATGCTGAGCCAATAATCTGAGAAGCTGGATTCTAGGAAGAAGATCATAGCATCAGGATTGGTGGAAGATTCACTAACAACCTGTGTTATGCAGATGACACAACCTTGCTTGCTGAAAGTGGAGAGGACTTGAAGCACTTCCTAATGAAGATCAAAGACCACAGCCTTCAGTATGGATGACACCTCATCATAAAGAAAACAAAAATCCTCACAACTGGGCCAATAAGCCACATAATGATAAGTGGAGGAAAGATTGAAGCTGTCAAGGATTTCATTTTACTTGGTACACCCATACAATGGAATATTATTCAGTGAGCTATTAAGCCACAAAAAAGACATGGCTGGACCTTAAATGCATATTGCTAAGTGAAATAAGCCAACCTGAAAAGGCTACATATTATATGATTCCAATTGGTGATGAAGGTTGCACAATTCTGTGAATATACTAAACCACCAAACTGTAAACTTTGAAACGGTGAATTTTATATTACGTGAATTATATTTCAATAAAGCTGTTATAAAAATTTAATCAATAATATTAAAAACCCAAAACCTATATTTTATGCATAAGTATATTTCATTTCAAGTTAAAATAAGTCTGATTAAACATATTTTGACATGGTCAGACTATTGAGCTGTCATCTAATTGTTGAGCTGCAAAGTTGAAATATAAAATCATTGGAACAAATGAAACAAGTTCTGGCAAAATATCAAAGTATTCCAATGTATTTTTTAAAAAATGTACCAATGCTTTTCTGAATTCCCCCCATGGTATTTTGCTTTATAGCTGATCTCTTCAGTTTCTAAACACATTTGGTTATATTTTTGAAGTTTGTGAGGACTCTGCTCTGTTTTCATCTACATAACATTTAGTTAGGTCTTTTCAGGCAGATTCTTCAAGCAGTGACCTTTCCTGTACACCTCCCATTCCACATCCTCAAAGGCCTACACGCCTCTTAGAAATCTACACTATTCCCAATTTAACAACGCCTAAGAATTTTTTTAAGAATGTCTGCAAATGAGTTTTTCAAGTTAACATTTGGGCCTAGAGAAAGCTTGAAGAGATGCCAAAGGCACTTATTCCAGTTAAAATCATAGCATTAATAATAGGAAGTGACTTTCCTAAGGATTTCAGACTTGATTGACAAGGCTTCCAGGCTTGTAAGGGAGATTTTTCGCTCTAGGAAGTAGCTGTGTGATGATGAGCCAACAAGAGACTCAGCATGATTAAGAGAGCATGAAAAAAAGTTTAGGCTGAAAAAACCTGTAGGTTTTACTCTCCCCAGTTCCCACCTGGCAAATTATAGAGAATTTCCATGGTGTCTAAAAACCAAAGCAAACCGAGCCTGTTGCCATTGAATCAGGTGTCTAGTAAACATCACATACTTTCCCAGGAAAACAGATTTTCAAGCTGAATAGAAATCAATTTACACTTTTATAAAAATGTATCGTTTGACTTCTACTCTTTTTTATTATCCAAAGAAAGATGCAGAATGACCCACTCAGTTTAAAGAGAACAATACTTGTAGAAGATGCAATACCAGCTTTTTTTTTGGACTGATTTCTTATAAATATCTATTGGGGTTTTCAGAAAGGGAAGGAATTTACTCTCCTGTGATTACACACATTAAGAGAAAGAACCAACAACCAAGGGAGCCAGTAGACCCAAGGGTCCTGAAACTCTAAGAACCCAGATAAAGATCATCACCTTGTGACGCACCTGCAGGAAATTAGAACAATGCTGGGGTCAAGTCTATCCACCGTGGGCCACAATTGGGCTCTCTGACATGATAAAGTTTGACATTGCTTACATGCAGCCATGCGAGGATGGAAACTCACATTTTGGGGATTTTTTTTTTTTTTTTTTTACAACCTCATCATGTTTGAAGAAAAAGCCTTTTTCCTCTGTGTTTAACCTGGGGGATAATTGTTTACAGACTTCTAACAGTAAAGTCTTCAACGCCAAATACAAGCTTTTTCAAGGGCTTTAGAATATGACCCAAGGAAGAATATTCAACCCTATGAGCAGATTTATATGTTACTTAATGTTAATATGTTAACACACCTTGTGTTACACGTCAAGATTGGTGATGATGACAGCTTTGTGTAGAGTGTTTCAGAATTTACAAAGAATTTTTGCAGGCATAATCTTATTTAATGCATACAACAAAGCTGCACGGTATTCGGGGCAAGTATTTTTATCTGCATTTTACAAGTGAGAAAACTAGGGCTTGGAGGAGTTGAGGGATCTGCTGTGATTAACCGGTCAGTCATTGTTGCAACAAGGTTTGAACGCAGGTTGCCTGGATTTCAGAGCATTTTCTACAATGGTATTCTCAACTGGGCTGCATATCAGAATCAACTGGGTAGTGTTTAAAAAAAAAAGAAAAAAAAACTCGATGGCCTGACGGAGCCCCAGACCAATTAAATCGCAACGACTAGGAGTGGGACCCAGACGACACCAATGTACAGTCAAGTTTGAAAACCATGTTCTACATAGAGAGACCAACCAAAAACCAACCCATGGCCACTGAGTCGATTCTGACTTCTAGCAACCCTATAGAACAGAACAGAATTTCCCCATAAGGTTTCAAAGGCTGTAAATCTTTACGGAAGCAGACTGCCACATCTTTCTCCTGCAGGGTGACTGTTGGGTTCAAATCGCCCACCTTTTGGTTAGCAGCCGAATACATTAACTGCTGTGCCACCAGGGGTCCTATATGGAGACAGTCAGTCCAAATTCATGAAAATGAGAAATAATATTTGAAAAGCTGTGTTAGAGCTTTAGGATTTAATACCGCAAAAGATTTAGCGATACTCTGCTTGCAAGAATGCCTGATTCGATAAACTAATAAAAATAATTTATAAATAATATATTGTGTGCTTGTGAGTGGGTCATGATCTAGTGATCTTGAAAATGCTTAATGAAAGACCCTGTTTAGAATAAATTAAAACTTCTGCCTGGTTTGTGCTACTAATTCGCTTTGCAGGAAAAAAAAAGAAGTGCAAAATTTTCGTAGAAACAGAGTGCTAGAACAGACTTGGGAGGTAAGAAACTACCATTTTATAGGTTAAATAGATACACCCAGAAACCAGTTGCCATTGAGTTGATTCCAACTCATGGCGACCCTATGTGTTTCAGAGAAGAACTGCGCTCCACAGGTAGATTGCTAGACCTTTCTTCTGAGCAGACTCTGGGTGGACTTGAACCTCTAACCTTTCGGTTGGTAGCTGAGCACGTGAGCCATTTGCACCACTCGGGGACTCCAGAACAGATGTATAGGGGCTAAGTAGTATACTTGGGCTCCTCCAGCTAATGCACAGCAGATCCTGAAGGAAAAAGTGACATTTAAAAGCTATAATGAATAGGAGGCCAAAATGTGACACAACAAAAAAAGGTAAGATGTTCCTTGTTTTATTCAAGAATTATTTATGGAGAATCTTCCAGGTGCCAGGCACTACTCTAGAAGGTGGGAATACTGCTGTGAACAAGACAGACAAAGTTCCTGACAGTCTGGTTACCTCATAGGCGTGAGAATCTCCTTGGCCAGATCTGGTGACTTCCTCTCAAGTGCTGAGCTTTCCTCATTCTTGAACCACTTCTTTTCTGACCCTGAGGTTAATCATTTTCTTCCTCCATTAGGGTTTAGAACATCATGAGAGCAGTGAACTGCATGAACACTAAGAAATTCTCCACTGTGTAAAGATTTTATGTGAAAAAATTCCACTCAGAGCTCAGGATAAAGAAAAAAATCCCTATCACTCTACCTGATACGCTTCCTTTTGTTAGATAAGGGGAGCCAGGTTATCCATCATGCTATTCTTTTTGACTTGGCTGCTAGGAGGCTCAGAACTAAGTTTTTGCACAAGTCTAGTTAGTTCCTTTAAGGAGCCCTGATGGCGCAATGGTTAAGCTCTCAGCCACAAACCTAAAGGTCTGGTGGTTTAAATCTACCAGCGGCTTCTGGGGTTAAAAGACTTGGTGATGTGCTTCTATAAAGGTTACAGCCTAGGAAACCCTATGTGGCAGTGATACTCTGTCCTGTAGGGTTGCTATGAGTCAGAATTGACTTGATGGCACACAACAACAAGAAGTTAGTTCCTTTAGCTGCATCTCTTCTGACATGTTTCAATCTCTATCAGTCAAGGTTCTGGCTAGAGAGAAATGGCACCCTTACACAGGGTCATTCTGGAGATTATAATGAGGGTGATAGGAGGATTAAGGGAAACCAACAAGGTAGTGCCACATTCTGGGGCTACTTGCAGCTAGAAGCAAGTTTTTCCAGCCTGGGCCTGGACGGGAAAGGAGAGGAAACAATTACTGGACCAGGGAGCTATCTTGCAGCTGTAGGAAAGGGCTGCTCAACAGGAGTGGTGGCCGTTGGAGGAGGACCACAGCCACTGCCAACCTGAGGCCCTGCAGGGCAGGGACCTAGAACAGTCATCCCAACATCTCTCACTTCCTGCCCTTTAATCCCTTGCCAGGGCTCCCCACTGGCCAACACCCAAGAAACTGCAGGGCAAATGAACACAATGGGTGCTGTCATAGATGTCAGTCTCCCAGGACACAGAGCAGGCAAAGGGTGGACCATGGATTTGGAAGAGCAGCTGGAGACTATCCAGCACACCATTCTACCTTTATCTCCAGGTCATGAGTTTTACACTTTGTTTAAGTGGGGTTTATTGCAACTATGCTTTCTGCTGTTGGCTACTTCTTATCTCATATTATTTTTGAATTTAAAATTAGGCTGGAGAATAAAAATAATAAATGGTTGAAAGTTTAGAAAGGGCAGTAAATCCCTAAGATTGTACCATTTGTTGTGTTTGAAAACACGAGGGAAATATAAGATCATCATTATCTTCCTTCATGTTAGGTTCAGGTTTTAGGAATTCTTGTGGGAAATAAACCAAGGTTGTCATCTTGATGACTGAATAATCTCTCTTGTATCTCTCCCAGTTGTCTGCTCCATCCACATATCTTAGGATAAACTAGAGAGCTGTTTTTTTTCTGACGGATCTATATATTGCTCTTTAGGGATTTGACTGGAGTGAATTCTCCTGCCATGTTTTGAAACTCGGCTACACACATAAATCCAGGACCCTCTGTGCCCTTTTTTTTTTTTTTTCAATACACATTCTTTGTTTATGATTTTGAAAACATAAGAAGTGTAGGAAGAAAATAACATTGACCCCCACTTCCCTTACCTAGAGATCACCACTATAAACACTTGAGCATATTTTCTTCATGTTCTGTTAAGAGTTAAATTGTATTCCCTAACAAGATATGTTGAAGTCTTTACTTCTGGTACCTGTGAAAGTGACCTTAGTTAGAATTAGGGTCTTTGCAGATGTAATTAGTCAAAATGAGGTCATACTGGAGTAGGGTGGGCCCTAATCCAATATGACTGGTGTCTTTATAAAAAGAGGAGAACAGACACATAAGGTGAATGCCGCGTGAAGACAGGACAGACACAGAGGGAAAACAGCCATCATGGAACGTGGAGACAGGGACTGGAGTTGTGCTGCCACAAACTGAGGCTACCAGCAGCTGGAGGAGACAAGGAAGGATCGTCCCCTAGAGGATGCAGAGAAAGCCTATGGCACTGAATTCAGACTTCCAGCCTCCAGAATTATAAGAGAATAAATTTCTGTTGTATTAAGCCATCCATTTTGTGGTACTTTGTTACAGCAGTCATAGGAAAACCTGTGGGAGAAAGACCTGGTGATCTGCTTTCATAAAGTTTACAGCCAAGAAAACTCCATGGGACAGTCCTACTCTGTCATGAGGTTACTATGAGTCAGAATTGACTCCACGGCACCTAACAGGAAATAGGAGCAACAACAGCACACTAATACATGTTGATGTACTTATTGATTTCTTTTAAAACAACAGCAGCTGCCCTGACAGCTAATAGTTATTGAGCACTTATTAAAGGTTTGGCCCTGTTCTAAGCACTTTACTATATGCAGTAGATACTCTTAGGGTCTTCATTTTATAGATGAGGAAACTGAGGCATACAAAGGTTATATAACTTGCCCGAGGTCACATGGCAAGTAAGTGGCAGAGCTAGGATTTGAACCAGACCATTGTGGCTTAAGCATTCCCACTCCAAATCGCTAAGACCCAGTCATATGACATCAGTTAAAAACAGGAGCAGCAGAAGGAAAAACTAGGATAAGACCATAAAGTGGAATCAGAAATTGGCTAAAATTTCCAAACCATAAAGACCTTCAGCCTTGCTTTTGGTCTACCACGAAGTTTGTTCTAAGCTTGTAAACCACCAACTCCAAAAAGGGAGCCTGGTCAAATATAAAATACTTGGTGTTCATAAGAATAAAAACAGATCCAATGGTCAACAGAAATACTCTTGTTCTTGATATTATGACCAGGCAGAAGTAATCTTACAAACACTTGGCCATTGTATAACGTAACTAATGATGCTATTTGTTCATGCAGTATTGATTGATACTATGGGTCTGGCGCTGTTCTAAGTGCGGGCAATGCAGTAACGAATAAGATAGTTCTTGTGTTAGAGACTTAATGTCGAAGTGGGACAGACAAAAAATAAACAAATTAAAAATACATAATTTCAAGTAGAGGGAGAAGATTGAGAGTACCAGGGTGGAGATAGGAAGGTCTACCTCAGCAACTTTCCAGCTGGGCCAAATGATGAGTTTTGTGGGTTGTGTCTTACAGCATTTCTCAATAAAGATCACCATTATGTCAGCCAAGTGGAATTCAGGAAAGGCAATTACGTGGGGGACCAGCACAATCCTTGATCATCTGCCTGAATACAGAAGTAGATTTTAGAACTTCAGGGAAAACAAATGGACTGTGTATTCTTTAATTAAGCATCTGTAAATAATCTTGCCCTCCATGCAGAAGAATTAAGTTCAATTCCCAGGCAATTCACTTAATGTGAAGCTACCACCTATCTATCAGTGGAGGCTTACATGGTGCTATGATGCTGAACAGGTTTCAGCAGAGCTTCCAGGCTAAGACAGACTAGAAACAAAGGCTTGGTGATCTACTTTTGAAAATCAACCAGTGAAAATGCTATGGATCACAACAGTCCAATCTACAATGTATGGCGCAGGGTTGGGCAGTGTTTTGTTCCATTGGTGTAGGTTGCCATGAGTTGGGGATCAACATGATGGCAGATAACAGCAACAAATACAGTTTTACAATGTTTTTCGTTCAAATATTGGTAGGGTAGTACTGAGGGCTTTCACCAATACGCACCTGGAGCTAAATATGGACTAGTGGTTCTCAAACATGAGTTGGCATCAGAATCGCCCAGAGAGGTTGTTAAAACCTAGATTACTTTGCCCACCTCTAGAGTTCCTCATTTAATGGGCATGGAGTGGGGCCAAGGAGCCCTGGTGGTGCAGTTGTAAAGCGCTTAGTTGCTAAACAAAAGGTTGGTGGTTCGAACTCACGAGCCGCTCAGCAGAAGGAAGATGTGGCAGTCTCTTTAAAGATTACAGCCTTGGAAACCATATGGAACACTTTGACTCTGTCCTGTAGGGTCGCTATGAGCTGGAATCGACTCCACATTAACGGGTTTGGTTTTTGGCCTAGAGTGCGGCCTGAGAATTTACACTTCTAACAAGTTCCCAGGTGTCTCCAGGACCATTCTTGGAGAACTGCTAGATAGATCTATGAGCCTTAAGAGTCGGTTTGGATGGTGATTGTTGGAGTGCAATGGGAGAAACAGGGGTGGATTGCTGAGGGTGGGTTTGAAATCCTCTTAGAAAAACTGAGTGGCCTAACCTAATTACCTTTTTTTGAAAGCTACCCCGTCTTCATTTAGAAGTAAGCTGAAGTGCGTGTCCCCAAGTAGGGTCAGGCTTTTCCCTGAAGAAATTGTTTTCAAAGGACTACAAAGCACAGACAAATGGGTAATTGAAGCTCCAAGCTCTATTTCACTAGTCTGACCAAAACTGTTTTAGCCTGGAAAACTTTCAGGGAGATATAAACCAAAGGTCTGTGTCAAATATATATTTTAGACTGATAAAAATACTCTCACAGATTCATAAAATCATTTTTATGCTGTTAAAAACCCTTACAATAGCCACGAGATTTTTCAGTGTCAGTAGAAGTCTCTTTGTACACATCATTTTAATAAAGACCATATTCCATCATGTGATCATATGAGATTTTACTGAACCATTTTCCTTTTGGATGTTTCCAGTGTTTTAGCTCCTATAAATAATGGTATAATGAACACCTGTATACATAGACCTTTGTCCGCACTTCCAATTATTCTAGGTTACAAGAAATAGAATTGCTGAGTCAAAAATGAACATTTCCATTTTCTTGAAACATGTGTCCATTTGTCACTTCTAATCAAGAGGTATTTAAAACATATTTAAACGTGAATACTGTTGCAAGGATGGTATGACTTTGGTCTTCTTTACCATTTGAACAAAGCTAAACCTTCTTGTCCTCAAAAATAAGAAGCATGTAATTCATGTAGAAGGAAAAGAAATCTAACATCAAAGTCCTACAGAAAATTCACAAAAGTCTCGCTGAAGAGACAGCAAATGGAAAACTCTGCTGGACGACACACAGTAAAATTTCCTTAAAACCGTCTTCAAACATCTCTCTCTCCCCAGCTTTGCATTTTTATAGCACCTGCTGCTCTCAAAAATCTCTGGTCTCTGTAATTTTCCACAACCTCAGCAGATCTCTCTTACCTCACGCTCCTGCCATCCCCATCCAAACTACACTCCCCTCATGTAAACCAATGTTGACTCTACAGTCTGTCAATTTGTCATACTGTGGAGGCTCGTGTGTTGTTATGATGCTGGGACTTCAAATACCAGCAGGGTCACCCATGGTGGACAGATTTCAGCAAAGCTTCCAGACTAAGACTAGGAAGAAAGGCCTGGCAATCTACTTCTGAAAATTAGCCAATGAAAACCTTATGGATCACAATAGAACCTTGCCTGATACAGTGCGGGAAGATGCACACATACCCACAATCATGAAGATTGCTCAAGATCAGGCAATGTTTTGTTCATGGCGACCAAGACATAAGGTCGCTATGAGTCAGAATCAATTCAACAGCAGCTAACAACAACAATTTTGTAATTATGATCGATGACTGTAAATCTGTTACTTTTATGTATAAAAACATTAAAAAGAATTTTCACGTAGTTAAATAGGTAAACTGATTTGTTGCTAATCGGAACATTAAGCGAATGCATTAACTAAACAACTTTAGGAAGATTGTACCTTTTCCAACCAACAAACGCTTATAAAAATTAAAATAATAACACAAGGCAGAATAATTGAGACCAGTTTTTAGCATAATTTGAGTCTTCATGGAGTCATTTGGTATACTAGCAAAACAATCTTTAGAAATTAAACAAAATAATCTTTAGAAATTGATTTAATTTTGAGTTATTTCATCTCCTTCAGGCTATGATTCTTTCAAGAAAACACCTTTTTTAGATTTTCTGTTAATTAATTAAAAGCAGAATGCCAATTCTTCCATCTTAAATTTCACAAGAAAGAAAACCTCTAAACCATGTATAATAGCATCCATGGTAAATCAGCTTTGATCCAGATGCAACAAAAAATGTAACTTATGATGAAAACAAGAAAGTGCTAAAGAAAAATGAAATATCTAAAAAATGTCTTCTCTTCCTTTGCCATTAGTTTAAAATGAGTGATTATTTAGTGTAGCAAACGTGGTCAAGTGACCACAGTGGCAACTGAGCAACTGACAAAGCTCAGAAAGTATTGCTTCAGAGTCCCTGGGTGGTATAAATGGTTAAAGTGCTTGGCTGCTGACCAGAAAGTCGGAGGCTTGAGTCTACCCAGAGGCACCTCAGAAGAAAGGCCTGGTGATCTACGTCCAAAAAATCAGCCTTTGGAAACCTTACAGAACACAGTTCTACTCTGACACGCATGTGGACATCATGAGTCAGAACTGACTTGATGGCGACTGGTACCTGGTATCTTCCTGGCAAATCTACAAACTTTAGCTATCAAAAAATTTAACAATAAAATTATAATTATTAAATCTTTTGATAAAAATTTGGATTTATTTTTGTTATCCCAGAAGTATGTTCTCCGATTGGGATATTTGGCTTTGGATGAATGTTGATTTTTTTTCACCCAGACATTTGGAATGCAGCCAAAATATATATCCATCTAATTTACTTGAATATTTCTGATCCTGTCAAAAGTCATTAGCAAAAACTGCTATTGATTGCTGCAGCAGATTTGACCGAATTTGCCTTATTAAACCATTCCAGTTTGGAGGTGAATTTTTCTTCCTTGATGAAGCATTTCACTGGTAAAAGCTGAGATTTTTTTAATACCAGGAAAGTTTTCTCTTTTTGAAAATTTTTCTCTTCCAAATCTTCAAATATCTAATTTTCTGTTTCTAATTTTTTTTTTTAATTAAGGCATGGTATTTGCTTAAAAAAGAAAAAAAAAATTCAACTTACAGTGGCCCCATGTGTTACAGAGTGGAACTGCTCCATAGCATTTTCTTGGCTGTAATCTTGATGGAAGCAGATTGCTAGGCCTTTCTTTGGCAGCACCACTGGGTGTGTTGGAACTGCCAACCTTTCGGTTAGTACTTGGGCACGAATGTTTGGGCCACCCTGGTGTTTACTTACAAGATCTCCGAAGAATTCATGCTCCTATTTCCTGTTGAATATTACCTATTGATTTTCAGAATGGCAAGAGACCTTAGAGGGCATTGTACTTAGAAATCTCATTTTGGATCTGAGAAAACAGGCCTGGGGAGGTGAAGGAATTTGCCCAAGTTCCAGCAGCTAACAAGAGCAGAGTTGGGAATAGGATCCAGTCTCTCTATAGGGAATCCTGCGTTTGGTCCAGAGAAGCAAAATTGTCACCTTTTCAATCTGTCTTTTTACTTTTTCTTACTGCTGTGTTCTTCACCAGAGTTAAGAAACATGGATCTTCTTTTTCCTTCCCAAGTCTATTCATGTTTCAACATTCAAATATTGATGAGACAGACCCTCTTTGATCTCTTCCTAAGTATTTCCTGAGTATTTCAACCTGCTGCCTTGTGGATTTAATGAGCATCACAGATGATCCATTGATGTTTCCAGCTTATGAACAATTCATTATTGCAGTGATTATTATGAAATGCATTTTGGCAAGCACCTCTTCCCCTTAATTTTTAAACCCATGTGTATTTGTCAGGAAATCTAGTCCATGTGTTTTTGACTCATTTGCACCCAGGTCATTAGAATGTGGTTGGTCAGAACGAACTGGACTCTAAGTAGTGCTCTGGGCCTTTTCATAACACACTGATGATCTTAGCTTCTGCAAGACGTCACCCACCAGATTGTGTGCAGCTAATGTTCCAACGCCAGCTAGTCTACGTTGACTCTATGACATACTCCCATGCACCTTTTCTTAATTCATTCCATATTTGTGTGGCTGTTTTCCTTGGATGACTGTGTCAGACTGAGACAAGTCTGAGCACACTATCCTCCTTCCAGAAAGGGTCTAGATATAGTAATATAAATAATAATATCAAACATTTATTGAGCTTTTACTATGTGCCAAGCATTTTCCAAAAAACCAAACCTGAATGCTGTCAAGTTGACTTCGACTCATAGCTACTCTATAGGACAAAGCAGAACTGCCCCATGGCCAGTGAGGTGGGTAGGATCGCTATTTCCATTTTAAAGATTGGAAAACAGAGGCTCAAGGTCACAGCTAATCAGTGGTGATGCAACGCATTAAACTCAATTAGTCCAACTCCAGAATCAGTGCTTTTGCCACTACGTAGTCACTGCGTGAGGCTTCAATTCTATATCCGAAATAAACTGCATCATCCTGGATTTGAGACACTTCTGTGAATAGGCCTGCCACATTAGCTTTCTGAGACAGCTACCTCACTGACTTATATATGTTAATATTTTAAATTATTAGACATGTGGCTATTGGTAAAAATGCCCATACAGATTTCCTTGGCAAAGAAGAGAGCAAGTGAAGTTGGATTCTTCTGCTTGGGGTGTATAACTTGCTGTGTAATCTAATCCCAGGGGATATCTCAAGACTATATACAAATCGAGGTGCAAAACGCTGCTCCTCTTGAGGGCCTTGATTATATGTATTCACAAGGCAAAATGGCCCAGGCAGAACTCGTGCCATGCACTTTGGATACATGCTGTGGACATATTGAATTGAATATTGAAAACCAGAGATCTAAATGGATAAACAAGATTGTACCTTTACAGAGGGTTGGGGAGTAAAGTCAACTTATCTTCAAGCCAAGATAAAGTCCTGTCTACGTGGTCCCTGCCCATACTCATTCACACCTTAAGTTTCTTTGTGAAAATCTAGGTCAGAGGTACATCTATATTGGTCATGCATCGGCTTGGCCACATTGCTGGCCTTTATTTGAATATTAGTCAAATCAAAACACATTTGGGTAAGAAGTGTCCAGAGAACCAGGGGACATTCACCATCTTTGAACCATATAGAACCAGTTATGGATTTATGGAGCTGTGCCAGGATCCTATTTCTGATTGTGGCTTACTCCCTTCTCCCCTTTTAGCCCCAAAGACATATTCAATCTTATAATTATAAGTCATACAGAAATGTTTTGTTAAGTTTCTTGATCAAAGGCTTAGCCAATCTACATACTCTTCTTAGATAAGCCCGTTAGATCAGTTACCATCTAGGTTCTGATTCCAAGTCTAAGCCTCTAGCTTATATCTCTCTACTGTTCTTAAGAACTGCACATCCAATTGTCTCCAAGATGTCTCTGCTTGGACCTCACAGGTATCTCAAGCTCATTGTCTAAAATGGAACTCATCATCCCTGCTTCTTCCCAGCTCCCATAACAGGTTCTTGTATTTCCTAGTTCAGTAAATGACACTGTGTCTCCTCTCCTTCCTTACCTCCTTTACATACAATCTGTCAAGTTTTGTCAAGTCTTCCTCTTTAAAATCTTATAAGTAAACATACCTGATTTAACTGCTGTCCTTCTCCACTGCAGCTCTTTCCATCAGGCCACTTCTATCTCTCACCTACATTGCCACTACATCTCCCTAACTCATCACTCTGCCTCTAATCTATTCTCTTCACTGTAGCCAGAACAATATTTCTAAAACGTATGATTCTCTCTTCAGTGGTTCTCTATTACCCTTAGGATAAAATCTTAATTCCTTACTGATTTGTCATCCTCTGTAGACTGAGTTCTTTGTGATAAGGGACTGTGGTCTAATTCATAATTAAATGTTCATTGAATAATCTTGGTTGAATGAATTAAAGTTCTTGTTGTTGTTGTTAGGTGCCGTTGAGTCGGTTCCAACTCATAGCAACCCTATGTACTACAGAACAAAACACTGCTTGGTCCTGCTCCATGCTCACAATCGTTGTTACATTTATATTTGAGCCCATTGTTGCAGCCACTGTGTCAATCCATCTCATTGACAGTCTTCCTCTTTTTTGCTGACCCTGTACTCTACCAAGCATGATGTCCTCCAAGGACTGATCCCTCCTGATAACATGTCCAAAGTATGTAAGACGTAATCTCGCCATCCTTGCTTCTAAGGAGCATTCTGGTTGTACTTGTTCTAAGACAGATTTTTTCATTCTTTTGGCAGTCCATGATATATTCAATATTCTTTGCCAACAGCACGATTTAAAGGTGTCAATTCTTCGGTCTTCCTTATTCATTGTTCAGCTTTCACATGCATATGATGAGATCGAAAATACCATGGTTTGGGTCAGGCCCACCTTAGTCTTCAAGGTGACATCATTGCTTTTCAACACTTTAAAGAGGACTTTTGCAGCAGATTTGCCCAACTCAATGCGTCTCTTGATTTCTTGACTGCTGCTTCCATGGACGTTGATTGTGGATCCAAGTAAAATGAAATCCTTGACAGCTCCAGTCCTTTCTCCATTTATCATAATGGTGCTTATTGGTCCAGTTGTGAGGATTTGTCTTTTCTTTTTGTTGAGGTGTAATCCATACTGAAGGCTGTGGTCTTTGATCTTCATTAGTAAGTGTTTCAAGTCCTCTTCACTTTCAGCAAGCAAGGTTGTGTCATCTGCATAACACAGGTTGTTAATGAGTCTTCCTCCAATCCTGGTGCCTCATTCTTCTTTATACAGTCCAGCTTCTTGGATTATTTGTTCAGCATACAGATTGAATAGGTATGGTGAAAGGATACAACCCTGATGCACACCTTTCCTGACTTTAAACCACTCAGTATCCCCTTGTTCTGTTTGAACAATTGCCTCGATCTATGAGCAGGTCCTTCATGAGCACAATTAAGTGTTCTGGAATTCCCATTCCTCGCAATGTTATCCATAATTTGTTATGACCCACACAGTCAAATGCCTTTGCATAGTCAGTAAAACACAGGTAAACATCCTTCTGGTATTCTCTGCTTTCAGCCAGGATCCATCTGACATCAGCAATGATATCCCTGGTTCCACGTCCTCTTCTGAAACCAGCCTGAATTTCTGGCAGTTCCCTGTCGATATACTGCTGCAGCCACTTTTGAATGATCTTCAGCAAAATTTTACTTGCATGTGATATTAATGATATTGTTTGATAATTTCCACATTCAGTTGGATCACCTTTCTTGGGAATAGGCATAAATATGGATCTCTTCCAGTCAGTTGGCCAGGTAGCTGTCTTCCAAATCTCCTGGCATAAACGAGTGAGCACTTCCAGGGCTGCATCTGTTTGTTAAAACATCTCAATTGATATTCCGTCAATTCCTGGAGCCTTGTTTTTTGCCAGTGCCTTTTTTTTCAGTGTACCTTGAACTACTTCCTTCAGTACCATCAGTTCCTGATCATATGCTACCTCTTGAAATGGTTGAATGTTGACCAATTCTTTTTGGTATAATTACTCTGTATTCTTTTCATCTTTTGATGCTTCCTGTGTCATTTAATATTTTCCCTATGGGATCCTTCACTATTGCAACTTGAGGCTTGAATTTTTTGTTCAGGTCTTTCAACTTGAGAAATGCCGAGCATGTTCTTCCTTTTTGGTTTTCTATCTCCAGGTCTTTGCACATGTCATTATACTTTACTTTGTCTTCTCAAGCCACCCTTTGAAATCTTCTCTTCAATTCTTTTACTTCATCATTTCTTTCTTTTGCTTTAGCTACTTGATGTTGAAGAGCAAGTTTTCAGAGTCTCTTCTGACGTCCATTTTTGTCTTCTCTTTCTTTCTTGTCTTTTTAATGACCTCTTGCTTTCTTCATGGGTGATGTACTTGATGTCATTCCACAACTCATCTGGTCTTTGGTCATTAGTGTTCAACGCCTCAAATCTATTCTTGGGTTGGTCTCTAAATTCAGGTGGGATATACTCAAGGTCGTACTTTGGTGCTTGTTGACTTGTTCTAATTTTCTTCAGTTTCAGCTTGAACTTGCATATGAGCAATTGATGGTCTGTTCTGCAGTCGGCCCCTGGCTTTGTTCTGACTGATGATATTCAGATCTTTCATCAACTCTTTCCACAGATGTAATTGATTTGATTCCTGTGTATTCCCTCTGGTGAGATCCACTTGTACATTCACCATTTATTTTGATGAAAAAAGGTATTTGCAATGAAGGAGTCGTTGGTCTTACAAAATTCTGTCATTTGATCTCTGACATCGTTTCTGTCACCAAGGCCATATTTTCCCACTACTGATCCTTCTTCTTTGTTTCCAGCTTTGCATTCCAATCACCAGTAATTATCAATGCATCCTGATTGCATGTTCTACCAATTTCAGACTGCAGAAGCTGGTAAAAATCTTCAACTCCTTCACCTGTGGCCTTAGTGGTTGGTGTGTAAATAGCTGTATGAACTGGTCTTCCTTGTAGGTGTATGGATATTATCCTATCACTGACAGTGTTGTACTTCAGGATAGATCTTGAAGTGTTCTTTTTGATGATGAATGCAACACCATTCCTCTTCAACTTGTCATTCCCGGCATAGTAGACCATATGACTGTCTGATTCAAAATGGCCAATACCAGTCCATTTCAGCTCATTAATACCTAGGATATAGATCTTTACATGTCCCATTTCATTTTTGATGGTTTCCAATTTTCCTAGATTCATGTTTTGTACATTCTATGTTCCAATTATTAATGGATGTTTGCAGCTGTTTCTTCTCATTTCGAGTTGTGCCACATCAGCAAATGAAGATTCCAAAAGCTTGACTCCATCCAGGTCATTAAAATCAACTCTACTTTGAGGAAGTAGCTCTTCCCCAGTTGTCTTTTGAGTGCCTTCCAACCTGGGGAGCTCATCTTCCAGCACTATATCAGGCAATGTTCCACTGCTATTCATAAGGCTTTCACTGGCTATTTCTTTTTGGAAGTGGACTGCTGGGCCAATCTTCCTAGTCTGTCTTAGTCTGGAATCTCAGCTGAAACCTGTCTGCCATGGGTGACCCTGTTGGTATCTGAATACCAGTGGCATAGCGTCTAGCATCACAGCAACACACAAGCCCCACAGTACGACAAACTGACAGACATGTGGGGATGAAAGTTCTCACACTGGTTCTATTCAATGGCAAACCAAAGAAATATCCTTTTCCGCCCCCCCCCCCCCCCGCCACAGTGGTGGGAGATGGTTGGGGTGGAGGAGGAAGCAAGGATGATGACCTCTGTCTCTCTTAACTCAAGACTTTCAAATGGAAAGAACGAGATTAATACTCACTTTTCTATGTTACATTTATGTGCCACTACCCCTATCACCACCAGTTGCTGTTGAGATAATTCCAACTCATGGTGACCCCACATGTATCAGAATAGAACCATAGGGTTTTCAACGACTGATTTTTTGGGAGTAGATTTCTAGGCCTTTCTTCAGAGGTGCCTCTGTGTAGATTAGAACCACCAACCTTTTGGTTAGCAGCTAAGCATGTTAACCGTTTATACCACTCAGGCTCTCCTATGTGCCCCTAGTTATCTTAAAGGTATAAACTCATTGCACCATAGCATGTACCTTATAAATATTACTATCCTAATTTTATAGATGAGAAAACTGAGGTCCAGTAAAGAATGCGCTCTAATTCACTCATCTTAGTAACTGACCATATCATCATTCAAACCTTATTCTGTGTTGCTCCATAGCCAGGCCTCTTTATGTCTATCCATATAAAATCCAGTCCCAAAACTAAGTCCAGTAACCTTGTACATGAACCACATCAGATTCAGGCATCTTGCCTTCCTCCCAGTAACGTCCTTCGCCAACACACTCATTCAACCCTCCATTCCACCCGTTCCCAGTCCACCAACCACAGACCACAGGCTCCAGAAGAGCTCAGAGTTTGCCAATCTGTCTTAGAGATAAGGAGTTCTTGCAGAACTTTTTTTTCCTGGAATAGATAGGGAGTTCTAGATAAAATTTTGTTTTCCACATTGTTTTCCTGGAACAGACAGGGAATTCTAGTTAAAATTCTTATCTGTAACTGCCTAGTTAGAAAACACATCTCCCACTTAACACAGGTTCTAATCCTTGCCAGTAATTATAAAAGCTAAGTTAAAATAACCAGGGCACAAAGAAGAAAGTGAGTTTCCTAGCATCAGACTTTGAAACTTTAAAAATGTTAGACCCTGTTGCTCTGGAAAATGGGGCAACTTGAGCATTGCACGATTGAACACAGTTCCTTAAAGAGTGAAAATATCTAAGTGACAAAAACAATAACATAGGATCATTAAAAAAAACAACAAAAAGCCCGTTGCCATTGAGTCGATTCTGACTCATGGAGACCTAATGTGTGTCAGAATAAAATTGTGCTCTATAGGGTTTTTAGAGTCTGGTTTTTTGGAAATGAATCACTAGGCTTTTCTTCTGAGGGGCTTTGGGTGGACTCAAACCTCCAACCTTTTGGTTAGCAGCTGAGATCATTACATTAACCATTTGCACCACCCAGGGGCTCTACAGAGCATCATAAGTTCAGGGAAAACCAGCCTTAGATGGGAGTAAATGCCTATCTCAGTTCATTTTAAAATACGACCACATTTGTGAGCACTTACTGTACAAAGGGCACCAGATACAGAAATAAGAAAACCCAGTGCCTGATGGTGAGCTCACAGACTAGTCAGGGAGATGGACATGAAGACAAATAAGCAACAATTTATTATGATAATTATGCTAACAGAAGTACCTGAGTGAGACAGTGGAGAGAGCAATGACTTTATTTTGGGGGTCTCAGGGAAGAACTCTGAGAAGAGGTGACATCTAAGTGGAGATCTGAAGGACGAGTCGGAGTTCATTAGATTGAAAGGCGGAGAAAAGCTCCCTAGGCAGAGAGGAAAGCGTGTGCAAAGGCATGGAAACAAAAATGAACCAACCAATCAACCAACCAACAAGGCCCTAGGGTGCGTAAGGGTTGTTAAAAACATCTGAATGTGCATATAGGGTGTGTGCACATCTGTAATGAATCAGTGTCTACTCGCATCTCACAACTACGGAGGGATGTTTAAGGTTAATTACAGCAACGTTTTTCTTCTCGCATTCTTGATCTATTTCCTAAAGAATGCCTCAAGTCTAACTAGGCGGTGTGTGTATGGGTATACATTGAGGAAAGAATAACACAGAAGGGAAAGGATCTTATAAATGTCACAGCACTGTCCATTTTTATTTGATATATGAAATAGCATAAATTCAACTGCTCTCATAAATTTAGAGAGAAGTCCAACTTCAGGGATCTGCTTACAAGGACTATTTAACTTTGGGAACAAAGCATTCTCATTTGCTCCAGGGGCCTTTTGATAACTGCATTATTTCGTTCTTATGGAATGGATTTAGTGGACTAAGTCCTCGGTGGGTTGGGGTATGCAACAACTTCAAAGGCAGCTCGTGTGATTTGCCTGGGATGTCAGTCAGCGCTGTCTCTGGCAGCCCCTGGAGAAAGCGGGCACTCCTGTACTGCATATTTCATTCCTAACAAGCAAGTTCTCTGGCATTAGACTTCCTAAGAGCCTCAAGATGCCATGGAGATGCTGGTGGATTCTGCTGAGCTTTGCCAGCTTTTCCTAAGGTTGAAAGGATGCCAAATTCTACATGAGCTGCTCTTTCAGGAGCTGAGCTCCCTAAGATGATAGATTTCCTGGATTGGCAGTCAGAAGACTGGAGACTTTTCTCAATTTTGCAACTATGAGTCGGTGATTTGGACAAGTGGAAACTTACTTATAAATGTCCTTGTGAAAACATACCTGTGTTTGTGGCAGAGACTGAGAGTTGCTACTTCTTCTCCCCTCCTTTTTTAGAAATACCACCCTGAAGACTACATTTCCTAGTTCCCTTCCATCCAGCGTGGCCAGTGAGATATAAGGAAAAGTTGTTGCATGGGTCTTCAGGGGTTGGCTCTGTTGGGAGAAGGACCATTTTCCCCTTGCCTGATTCTTCCTATTCCACCCCCGTGAAATCATAAACTGAAGGTTAGTGCTTCAGCAGCCATCTTGGGTGATGAAGCAACCTCGATAAAGGGAGTCATACACTAAGGATAGAGGAGAAGAAAGATAGAAAGAACCTGTATCCCTGATGAAAGCCTCCATTCCAACCATGGACTGCCTACTTCTGCACTTTGCATTATGTAAGAGAAAAAGGAGCCCTCAAATCTTGCCTAAGCCTCTGTTATTCGGGTTTTCTATTATATACAGCTGAAAACAATTTCTAATGGTAGCAGTTTATTCTCCTCTGCCATATATCAGTTTTCCCCAAACAGTGTGGAATGCAGCTGCCAGCAACTCCAGAGGAGATAAACTGTAATGGTGCAGAGTTGGGGTTCAGGAGACAGACGGCCTGAGGCTGCACCCTGCTTCCACCACTCACTAGCTTGTGACCCTGAGCAAATTCCTGAACCGTCCTATGCCTTGGTTCCTCTTCCTTATAAGAGAGATAATGATAATACTTAGCTCACAGGGTGGTTGTGAAGATCAAGTTAAAAGAGAGCCTATGATTACTCAGCTGTAAGGAGAAAGGAAGTCCTGATAGATGCTATAACATGGACAAAGCTTGAAAACATTATGCTGAGTGAAATAAGTCATCCAAAAAGTGACAAATACTGGATGATCCCAATTATATGAAATATAAAGCATAAACAATGCATAGAGGTCAGCGTTTATGAGTGGTTACCAGGGTTGGGACGGGTGGGGAAGAGGAATTTGTTGCTTAAGAGGCACTGAGTTTCTGTTAAAAATGATGGAAAATTTTGAAAACAGTGGCGATGGTTGTACAACATGAGGAATGTAATTGAGGTGACCAAATTGTACACGCAACAGGTGTTAAAGGAGCCCTGGCAGCATAATGGTTAAGTGCTTGGCTGCTAACTGAAAGGTTGGTGGTTGGAACCCACAAGCCTCTCCGTGGGAGGAAGATGTGGCAGTCTGCTCTTGTAAAAATGACAGCCTAGAAAACCCTGTGGGGCAGTTCTACTCTGTCCTATAGGGTTGCAATGAGTCAGAACTGGCTTGACGGCAAATAGCAACAACAGATGTTAATGGCAAATGTTTCGTTATATATATTTTTATCACAATGCAAAAAGAGATAACATATGTAAAGTGTTTTGAATATGCCTGGCACCTAATAATCACTTTGCAAATATTAGTTATTATTATTGTTTTTTTATTTCAGCTCTGTGAATTCAGAAGGCACCAGCGAAGAAATTCCAGGGAAAGGCTGAGATTGTCACAGTTTGGGTGAAGGTCCATGCCTGGACCAACCTCTGTGGCCAAGAGGATGGGACACCAGGATTGACTGATGCTGGCTTACACGCCCACCTCAGTGGTGGTGGTGATGGTGGGAGTGGAGGTCAAGTTTGTTACCAGAAAGCAGGGTGAGGGGAATGCTGAGCCAACACACAAGCTCCCACAGGCCTTTTATTTGCCTCTTGAGGATATGCATGTCTGTGAAGCTCTTTGAAACTTTTTGTACCAATGACATAAGGAATTGTTATCATCAGCATTCTCGTCAGTCTTTGGGACTTTTTTTCTTTCCTTATCAGACTTAGACCACATTTAGACCTCTCTTTTCTTTCAGTGCTGAGGGAGCTTCTGGAAGCCCTTGCAAAGCTAAAATCTGCCCTCTACCCCCTCTCCCCACCCCCAGTTCATTGGTGATAGAAACAAAACAGTGTACGCAGGGACAAGGCAGCAACATCACAGCTGAGTCAGTCACTGTCAGGGGAAAAGAGCACCAGCGCCTGAACTGCCAACAAAGCGCCTATAGAAAAAGCACAAAACGCACCCAGAAACTAAACAGCTGCCTCTTGTGTGGTATCATGCTGCAGAATTTCCCAGCTCTACACCGAGGCTGTGTTCGTGCGCATATGTGTGTGTGTATGTGTGTGAGTGTACACGACCTGTAATGTTTAGGAAATGCAGACTTGGACTTAAGCTCCACTTTTCTCACAGACTTGCACACGATACCAAGCTTTCCGACGCAAATGGCCCTGTTTGCCAAGGGTTTATCACCCCTCTCGAAGAAGCCTCCTGGGTGTTGCTTCTGCAAGGGTTATCTTTCTCATGAATCATGACAGTGACTTCTAATTCTTATTGTATCAGCCTAACGCTCCTGGGAACATAGTTTTTGTTCAAAAGCAATGGTATTAAAAAATATTCAAGAAGCCAATTTCGTTATATCTTAACAATTAAGAAGTTTCCAGAAGAGTTTATGGCTCTTCTTAAAGATTTCAGCATCTTAAAAGAGAAACCTATAGCATCGCCCAAAACCGTGGGAAGAGGGTTGTGCTCGGTAGTTAAGGCGGCCTTGGGAGCTAGATGGTTGCAGGGTGGTGGGACTCCTTCCGATAAGAATGAAGTTAATCTTCCACCAAATCCCAAAAATGATGGCATGGTTTGTTTCAAGTAGATGCCTGAAAGGAGACAATCGTCACCCTTTGAAGAATAAAAAAAATGATAAAATCATTTCAGTGCCCATTTTTTCCAAGCTCTTTCTTTGGCTCTCATAAACCACCCTAGGTTTGCACCCACAAATGCTTTTAAAGCTGTCTTGCCATCACTGTTACCAGATGCCGTTTGGGAGAATAAGAGTTGGCATCTCTCTTAAAATGAGATCATTTCCCAGGCTCACATCACAATGTGGTTCTGTGATTAAGTTCTCCTTAACCAGAGTCTTGTTAGCAGCATGATGGTTTAGGGCAAAGGTCAAAGTTCAACATAGCTCATATCCTGGTAGAACAAAAAAACAAAAACAAAAAACCGAGTTGCTTTTGAGTCAATTCCAACTCATGGTGATGCCATGTGTGTCAGGGTAGAACTGCGCTCCACAGTGTTTTCAATGGTGGAAGCTGCCATTTCCTTCTTCCATAACTGTAGCTCAGAGTTCTAGATCTGATGAGCTAGGAAAGTTTGTCACTCAAGCCTGGGAGCTCAGAGCCCATGGCAGCCTTCCAGAAAGCACTTCTCCTGAGGTTCATCCTCTATCCAGTGTGAAGATCTGTGAGATGAAAGAAAACCAAAGTTTACTAGGGTTCTGCCTTTTTCATGGTACTTTAATAAATTATCTCACCTAAAATCCTTATAATTTATGAGAGAGAACTTGTTGTTGCCATTTTATAGATGAGAAATTAAATTTTTGAGAGGCTAAGAATTTGCTCAAGGTCACACAGCTGGTAAGTGACAGAGCCAGGATTCAAACCCAGGTGTGACTCCACGGCCTGTGCCAATTTGACTATGTCAGTGGTTCTCAAAGCAGGATTGACATCACCCAGAACCAGGCAGAAATGCAAATTCTTGGACTCCACGCCAGAGCTACTCAATCAGAAACTCTGGTGGTAGAGGATAGCAATATCAGTTTTAACAAGCCCTCCAAGTGATTTTGTTGCTCCCCAAAGTTTGAGAACCACCGCACTATACCACACTGGGAATGTGACTTTCTGATTAGGTGACCTTGGTTAATGTGAAATCTTTGAGTTTCAATATTGTTAGTAAAATGGCAATAATAATATTTCCGTTAGTAACATGGGAATAATAATCTCAGAATTGTTGCTGTGATTAAATGAGCTAATGTATGTGGACTGCATAGCACTATACCTTACAGAAGGAAAATATTCAATAAATGGTTGCTATTTTACTGCTACTACTATCACCTTTTCCTGCCTGTCTTTTTGGCACACCAGTGTTAAGTCCATCCACCAGAAGGAGAAAGAATAAGAGTATTTTCTAGGTCTGTGAACTTGGGCAAATTATGCAAACTCTGGGCCTCAGTTTCCTTCTCTACTAAATGGAGATAATAATAATACATACCTTGTTGGGCTGGTGTGAAATTAAATGAATTAATATAAGTAAAGCTTCTTAGAACAGTGCCTAAATCAGTTGTCATCAAGTTTATTCCAACTCACGTGTGTCAGAGTAGAACTGTGTTCCTTAGGGTTTTTAGTGGCTGCTTTTTTGGAAATAGATTGTCAGGCCTTTCTACTGAGGCACATCTGGGTGGGCTCAAACCTCCAACCTTTCAGTTAGTAGTTGAATGTGCTACTCATTTGTATCACCCAGGGACTCTCAGCACACAATAAATGTTCAGTTAACATTAGCTATGATGAGGACAATACCCATATTTGCCCACTTGTCTAAATTTTTGCAGTTCTGATGACATAACCAAAAACCAAAACCAAACCCAGTGCCATCGAGCCAATTCTGACTCATAGTGACCTTATAGGACAGAGTAGAGCTACCACATAGAGTTTCCAAGGAGCGCCTGGTGGATTCGAACTGCCGACCCTTTGGTTAGCAGGCGTAACAACGCTACGCCACCACAGTTTCCGATGACATAGTTGTCAGAAATTAATGAGATACCTAGATAAGCAGCATCTTCAGCGTGAGGGCTTCCTTGTCCCACTCAAGCCAAGTTCCCTGTCCCACACAAGTTGAGTGAGTCGCCCCTTCCTCTTTGCCTGGATCTCCATCATGGCACTTATCACATTGTCTTCTCTACTAGTTCTATTCTTCTTTATTTCCCTGGTGCAAATTAAGGGTTCAGGAAATGTCTTTTAATAAAGGACTGCTTGATCTTTAGTTGTAATTTATATATGCCATCTATGGTAGTCAGAATAATGGCCTCACAAAGATGTCTACCATATTTTTATGCACATTACACATTGCCTTTTTTTTCTCCATTTGTTTGCCAATTGTGCCCTCCCCGCATGAGATGTTTTCACAAGTGCGACTATGCCAATTTTTTTTACATGTTGCTGTAAAAAAAAATTAGCATAGTGCACTTATGAAAATACCTCGTGGGGGAGGACACGGTTGGTTAATAAATGAAGATGTGCACTATTTGCATAAAAATATGGTATATCCCTGGGATTTATGAGTATATTATGTTACATGGCAAAGGAAAATTAAGGTTGTAGATGGAATAAATGTTGATAATCAGCATACCTTGAAGTAGGGAGATTATCCTGGATTATTTGGGTGAGCCCAACGAAATCTCAAAGGTCCTTAAACGTGGAAGAAAGGATCAGAAGACAGAACCAGGGAGATGGTAACATGAAAAGGACTCATCCTGATGTTGCTGGCTTTGAAGATGGAGAAAGAGGGCCATGGATCAAGGAATGTGGGCAGCCTCTAGAAGCCAGCAAAGGCTAGAAAACAGATTCTTCCCTACAGGCCCCAGGATGAATACTCTGTTCTTCCCTTGATTTTAGCCTTTTGAAACCCGTTTTGGACTTCTGACGTTCAGAGCTGTAAGGCAATATATTTGTGTTCTTTTAAGCCACTAAGTTTGTGGTAAGTTGTTACAGCAGCAGTAGGAAACTAATACATCATTCCTGACTCCATTATTGCCACCAGTTTAGAACTGGCTACTTTTAAGTACTTAGCCTAACCACCTGCATTCTCCGCTTTCTATCAGTAAAAGTAATTACTCAGAGTACTGGGACATTGAAAAGCATTTTCTACTCTACGATTATCATCTGAGAATGAACCCGTAGACGCATGATTAAAAGCTTTAACTCAAGGTCTAGGGCACATTCAGCTTCTTGGGATATGGCACCTGAGTACTAACAGTGGGACCAGGGGCCATTCATGTGTGTACTTTGAAATCAGCCTCTGGTAACTCACCAGGGAAGGCATGAAGAAGCAGCCCATGGCAGAGTTATTCCAGTGGTCCTTTCCACTGGGGGCACCTCCTCCTCTTGGAGCAGACCCATCTGTCTGCATTCTGTTGGGCAGGAACCACTAAAGGGGGATACAGCCTCTCCTTTATGCCAATTCAAGGGAGAACCAAATGTGGCTATGTCAGCAAGTGGGAGATCAAAGAGCTACCACCCCCCTCCCTCAGCTGAGCAGCTGCAGAGAACGGGAACCATATTGAGCACCTCTCTCCCTCTGTAAGGGTTCCGCCAGCCATCTCCTTATGCCCATTTACTGGAGCCTCTTGGATATTGAAAGAGGCCTTGGTCACTTCCAGGGTTTGAGGTTTATTGAAAAAATAATGGCATACCAAAATATGTTTGTAAAAATTGCAGTGTATTTAAAATATTTGCATTTAATACATTAACACTGTTATCCCACAGGGTGAAACCAATGCAGTGCAATGCAATGATGCTATTTACAAGAAATTCAGAATTGATTAAATCCTGAATTGATAATATTTTGAATTGTGAATTGAAAATATTAATTCATATGCACTAGTGGCCACGTCAACTGCCAGTGGGACACATACTGAAGGGATACAATGAACCTCTTCTTTGAATCCTGCCCATTCATCTTTGTGGCTCTACGCATTACACAATTTGGAGATAAAGTTAAGAGTCTAAATATGAAGCCCACTGTGAATGTGAGGCCTTGGTCATGTGGATCTCCTGCCCTGCACCCTCCCCATATCAGTCCTATGCTCCACCTTCCCTCACTGGGTGAGATGGCATCCAATATTCCTGTCTATTTGAGAATGACCACAAGTAAATTAAAAAAAGGAAAAAAATTCCTGTCTATTTGAGAATGACCACAAGTAATTAGTGACATTTTTGATGCTCTATCAGAGGTGGTGAGAGGTATACCACTCCCAGGAAAAACAGATCTAGGTCTGAGATGGACATATGGCCTGCACTTATGCAGACTCCAATCATATATTCTCTCCAGCTGGTCATTAATTTCAGGAAACAGTTCATACTAGGAACCCGGGTTGAAAAAACATAACTCTTAGGCAGAACTTATGACATTTTGAAGTGTAGTTTTAGTTCCTACAGAAAGGCTAATTGCTGGAGAAGAAATATCTATACCAAAGAAGAAGGAAGTTGATCTCTTGTTTTTATGTTCCATTGCTCTAAGAAAATCTGAGCTTGGGAAGGTTGGTGAAGTCTCTTGGTTCTAGTGACTCAAGAGAGGCTGAAGACCCTTAGCAGAGCTGCGGTTTGTTTTCAAGGCTGACATAAATGTATAGAAGTCATCAGTGCCTTCCTAAATTGACCAACATGAAATTGAGCAATTTCTCCCCTGCCCCTACCACCTTGTAGTTGGCTGTTACTGAATAATTTTATGAGTGTGGGCAAGTAGGTAATAAAACTAGAAAATTACCTATCTCAGTGCTGGAAACACTTTCTGGTCTGAAATGCTTATGATTTTCTTTTCCAATTCCAACAGTGGTTTTTTGCAACAATGGTTTCTGTTGGAAACCGTTTTTTACATTGCAGAGTTATTGCAATGTAAAAGTAGAGGACTAAACAACTACTTTTTTATTGTTAATGGAGGGGAAGTTACACATTAATAAAACCCCAATTCCAAGTATAATGAACCTGCAGCCTGCCTGCCTGCCGTCTTCCTTTCTTCCTTCTTTCCTTCCTCCCTCCCTTCTTCCTTCCTTCCTTTCCCCTCCCTCCCTCCCTTCTTCCTTCCTTCCTTTCATCCTCTCTCCCTTCCTCCCTCCTCTCTCCCTTCCTTCCTCCCTCCATCCCTCCCTTACTTCCTCCCTCCTTCCTTCCTCCCTCCCTTCCTCCTTTCTTCCCTTCCTCTCTTCCTTCTTCCCTTCCTTCCTTCTTTCTTTCTTTCCTTCCTCCCTTCCTGTCTTCCTCTCTTCTTCCTCCCTTCCTCCCTCTCTCCTTCCTTCCTCCCTCACTTTATCCTTCCTCCCTTCCTCCCTCCCTCCCTCCCTTCCTCCCTCCCTCCCTCCCTCCCTCCCTTCCTCCCTTCCTCCCTCCCTCCCTCCCTTCCTCCCTTCCTCCCTCCCTCCTCCTGCCCACCTGCCTGTCTGCCTGCCTGACTACCTTCCTCCTTCTTTGGTGGTAAGGTTCAGGGCAATCATCTAAGCCCCCTTAAGTCTTTTGTTGTAGCTGGAACATAAAGTGTGAAGTACAGATATGTGGGCAGAAGCACTTCAGAATCACCTGGGAAGTTTTTAAAAAATACTGATTATTGGATTTCATCTTCATAGATTCTGATTTAATTGGCCTAAGGTGTGGCCTGAGCACCAGGATTTATAAACACAGTATAAGTGGTTCCATGTGAAGTCAAGGTTGAGAACTACTGATTCAAGTGAAATCAATGCAAATTTAGCCAATTGGTTTGGTTTTATTTTCCCTTAGACGATTGCTTGACTTAACTGGATAAATAAAATAATTATTCTGGGAGTTTTTAATAGACATATCCTAAAAGTGGTATTTGACCATTAGTGGATTCATATATTATGATACGTGTACTTGTTGCCATCAAGGCAATTACGATTCATGGCAACTCCATGTGTTACTGAGTAGAACTACCCCGAAGGGTTTTCTTGGCTGTAATCTTTACAGAAGCAGATCGCCAGGCCTCTCTCATTTATTATCGTAGGATTTAAATTTTAAAACAGCACAGGAAAGACAGAAGACTCTATTGGTTTAAAAATAATTCAACCACACTCTCTCACAGTCCATCCTTCAGTCAGCTAATCTGCTTCAAACTTGCTAAAGTAATTCAGGCAGAGTTATATTGTGGGCTGATGACGTTTCTGGCCAGCGAGATCTTGCTGTGCAGCCCAAATTCAGCAACAATGCTAACACGACCACTGGTCGACACTAGCCCACTGTGGAGGGTGTGAAGTCAATTCCTTGGAGTACTTCCAGCAAATATTTCTGGCACGATTCCTGGATCATCAACAGGATGCTGCCCTTGACATCTGGAACATTCATCCGAGATGCAAGCAAATAGTTTTGAAATAAAGTTAGGTTTCTTGACCAATTAAAGACGTGCATTTGACAGAAATCCTGTGCAATTCATTAGCCATAAAATAGCTTCCAGCAGGTATGGCTTTCTGGTGATGCTGGGTTACTAATTGTTGGGTGATTAGACTGGAGCCTGGAAGGTAAAAGTGGCATGAGTTCCAGCTGGGAATGGTTCAATGTGGTGAAAGTGGAGGTGATCAGCCACCTGTGAGCAATTACTAGTGGTGCTTTCAGATGCAGCAGAAACCAGGCCTTTGTTTCTACCATGAATAAATGTGGCATGTAATGCCCTTTTTAGAGTTGTACTGTAGTGCTATCTGGTTATTACAGTATTGTAGTGTTTCACTTATAACTAGGAGGTTTCTAACTCAAAAAACCCAGTGCCGTAGAGTCGATTTCAACTCATAGCGACCCTATAGGTTTCTAGACAGTACAAATACATGCTTGTGTGCTTTCATTTAGAACAGAGTTTTTCAACCTTGGTGCTATTGACATTTTGGGCTGGATAATTCTGTGTTGTGAGGGGTTGTCATGTGTATTGTAAGATGTTCAGCAGCATCCCTGGTCTCTACCCACCAGATACCATTAGCATTCCTTCATTTATGGCAATCAAAAATGTTCCTTGACGTGGCCCAGTATCCTCTGGGAGGCAAAATAAGCGGAGGCTGAGAATCACTGGGAGGTCCTCCAGATTTCATAATATAAGAAAAATAAGGTCTTCTACACAAAGGCAGAATGATGACTGTAAACTACTTCCTAAATGTCATTAGTACAAATGAATCTTTCTTCTTTTTGTTGGGATCAGGGACAGACTACCCAATAAGCAAGGTATGCATGGGTTTACTTGTGCTTCCTCACAACACTGTAGGGCACAGTTTCACCTGATTTTCATCACATCTTTGATGTGGTGAAATCCATGTGAAATCGTGCACCACAGATGTGGTGAAAAACAGGTGGAACTGTGTGCTACAGATTAGTAGGTAAACACAATTAAACCCATGTGTGCCTGGCTTACTGTTTAACCTGCCTCTGATTGGGGTCCACAATAGCATCGATTTTCTTTTTTTTTTTAGTCATCTTTGTATGCTCTGTGGTGCTTAGCACAATGTACCATTCACATAATAAACCCAAACTATTCACATAATAGGTGCTCAATAAATGTGGAAGTAATAAAATTATCTACTCTTTCTCCTACTTCTGTCCACGCTGTCTGGGTGGGGCCCCTAGGAATTTAACACATGACCTGGCCCAAGCCAATCAGATCATCCATTTCTCTGGCCATAGTAATAGGTTCCAGGCATGCACATGACCTTGGTCAGTTTTACCAAAGTGAATCAAAGGACTCGTTGAGAGGAATGTTGGGACAAATATACTCAGCTCTTTTTTTTTTTTTTTTTTTTTACTGTTTTGAACCTGGAAGAATGTAGCCCCCAGAAATGCTGCCAGCCATCTTGATACTATGAGAGGAGAGCCTGTTTGAAAATCATTTCATAGAGATGGAGCAGAGCTGAGAGATGAAAAGAATGAAATCTGATGATGAGGCTATCATTTGGACCCCTAGATCCAGTGGAGTTTCTAGCCACACTCGCCTCTGAACTCTTCAGTTGATTGAGCCGATGTCTTCTCACTGGTTTATTCATTTCTGTGTTTGAGTTGGGTTTTCTATCACTTGGGATCAGAAGAGTTGTCCTTTAGACACTGCCCATAACCTCACTAAAGTGCTGGCCTGTTTTGTGTGTATCAGTGACCTGAGGAGAAACAATACAAATGATGATCTAAGTTTGCATAATCTTGCATTGAAGGGCTCTTAGAAGTAAAATGGTCTGGCCATCACTGACAGGGGGTCCCTCCACCAACACCTTGTCAGAAGTGCATTGGGCCACTGCTTGAATATGTTGGCATGTCCAGTACTTGGGCCAAGTCTGCCCATTCCTCTGTGAGGCATCCCTGTTTATAGAGAATTCTTGCTTATGTTATGTCAAATCTGTTTCTAAGAAACTTCCATCCTAGGAGCAAGACCTATAGCTACATTGAAGAACGACAACAAAAAACAAAACCACTTTTCTTAAAATGAAGGCAAATGCCATGTCTTTTTTGTCAACTTTTCTCCATGTCAAACATTCTCAACTGCTTTGGCTCTTTCTGAAAAACAAAAACATGATCCAAGTCTTTGTAAAGAAGAGAGATGTTGGTGCGATACATGAGACCTGAAGTTGTAACCCACATTTATAGCTTTCTAGTGGTGACTTTAGAAAAATTCCTTGCAGTTTCCCAGTATTTGTGTTTTCATCTACCATGTGGGGAACACATTGGCTACCTTATGGGATGGTAGTATGGAATCCACGGGATGATGCTTGTAAAGCATTTTTCTGTTTTTTTTTTTTTAGCACGTTATTCAGTACCTGATTCATTTATATGCTGTGGTCCATAAATTATAATTATCCTTTTCATCTTGTTGCTATTATTTGGACCGAAATTTTGGGCGTTCTCTTAAAATATGGTGTTTAAAATTCAACACGGTGTTCCAGATGGGATCTGACCATCTTAATATTTTGACATGTCTTCTTGGTTTATTTGAGACTTTTTCTCATTTGCTTTAGACGTCCAAATTGGCACAGGTGGCCCTAACCAATTGTGTTGTCAGGGTCATTAAGAGTGCAGATTACACACAGCCGTTTTCCTGCCATGCTGGCGATAGAAATCCACATCGTCGGGAACGTGATCCTTGTTCAGAGACCGTCTCACAGGGGTCTAGCCTCTCAGCTCCTGGCTGCTCGAAATCAAGGCTGCATCTAAGTGCAGGTCAGGAGGCTTGTTTTACTTTCCATAGCATAGATGGCTGGCCTAAAGGAAGAGGAAGCTGATGTTTCCATTGGCAGGTTGTAGCTCCCAAAGCATGAAGCAAACTCAATTGTATGATAGGGTGATATCCAGAAAAATAAACACAGAATAGTGCTCCGTGGCCACATGGGAACTGTCAGGGCTAAAGCAAGCTCTTTAACGTCCAGCCAATGCTTGTAGTGTATGAAAAACATGTTAAATGTCTGTGCTGATTGGTTGCACCTTGTCCTATGAGAAAATCCTTCTTGATTATATAGCACATATATTTCTTCAACAGAGTACAATTTTTTTCTAATACCTACCATATGTTGTGGGCTCTGAGTAGCGCAAATGGTTAAGCACTCAACTATTACGTGAAGGGTGGGCAGTTCAAACATGCCCAGAAGCTCCTCAGAAAACAAACTTGGTGATCTGCTTCCAAAAGGTCACAGCCTTGAAAACCTTATGGAACAGTCCTACCCTGCACATGGGGGATTACCATGAGTTGGAATCAACTCGGCTGCAACTAACAACAACCACGTGTTTGATAAGAACCAGTTGCCATTGAACCGACTCCAACTCATGGTGATCCCATGTGTGTCGGAGTAGAACTGGCTCCATAGGGTTTTCAAAGGCTGATTTTTTGGAAGTAGATCAGCAGGCCTTTCTTCCAACGCACCTCTGGGTATACTCCAACCTTCAAACTTTCCATTAGCAGCCCAGGGTGTTAAGTATTTGCACCATCCAGGGATTTCATGTGTTAGATACTACTATAATGATAATGAAAAAATAATAAGAGTTAACATCTGTCAGATAACAAAGACTGTGTCGTTGTTATTAGTTGCCATCCAGCCAGCTCTGACTCATGGCTACCTTATGGATAACAGAACAAAATGTATTATTCTTCCTATTTTACAGATTAGACAAAGGGTTTGAAGAAGGCCGTAGAGCTTAAGAAGCAGGATCAGGATTCAAGTTTGTGCCATCTGAATCTAGAGCTCTGTAGGTAACCCCCACACTCTGTCACCAATTTGCTTTCAACAAGATACCTGGACAGGCATAATGCCCTCAATAGCAACTTCTCCTTCTAGATTCAGCCCAGGTGTTTCATAGTAAGCTCTCGCCCTATGTCTTCTTGGCTCTGGGAATTTTTCTAAATTCTGCCCAAACTCTAACTCTGCCTTGCCCATTCACCATTGAAGGCTTTCTCATTGGGTCTCAACCTTGCAATCTACCTATTCCCATGGATTTCATTATTTATATTTTTATTTGCTATTTGCTGGTGGCATAGGGGTTAAGAGCTACAGCTGCTAACTAAGAGGTCGGCAGTTCGAATCCACCAGGTGCTCCTTGGAAACCCTATGGGGCAGTTCTACTCTGTCCTATAGGGTCGCTATGAGTTAGAATCGACTCGGTGACAATGGGTTTGGTTTTTTTTTTTTTTTCTTTTGCTCTTTGCTTCAGTTCCCTATTGTCCTGCCAGCCCATCTTTCTTCACCCCATATCTTGGCCAAGCCCCTGAACATGCAAGCACCCTCTAATGCCCAACCCCATCTCCTGAAACCCAGTCAGGAAAAGCCCCAGTCCACGGGAAGATAAATATCCCTAGGTGGCACAGTTTGTGCTTGTCTACTAACCTAAAGCTGGGTGGTTTGAATTCACCCAGTAGGGCATGGCAGAAGGGCCTGGCAATCTGCTCCAGTAAAGGTTATAGCCAAGAAAACCCTATGGAGCAGTTTTGCTCTGTAACATGGAGCAGTTTTGCTCTGTAACACATGGGGTGACAAGGAGTCAGAATTGACTCGATGGCCAGGAGTTCTTTTTTTTTTTTCAAGGGTAGAGAGACTGGGCTGAGGTCACCCAGCACATAATCACTGTCCTCAAGAGGCTTAGAGTTCTCATGCAGCATCTGTGTCTGGTCGTCAGGTCTTATTGTTTTTACATCCTGAGAAGGGGAGTTAGTGGGGGTAGAAGGGGAGGGGGAGATGAGTGTAAGGGTAAAGAGGAAGGGAAAGAAGGGAGACGGGAGGGAGGGAGAAAAGGAGCAGAGAGAAGCAGAGACAGGCTCAGTGAGCTCAGCAGCATGTTAAAACAATTTGGCGGTATTTGTGAATAATTAGCAATTTGTTATGGTAGGAACGAGAGCAGGTGTGCAGGTGCTGCTCTGGCTCTGTGTTGCAGAGGGAATATTGAAATATCAGTTACCGTGAGCAGAAGAAAAACAGCATGTGATGAGACATTCCCGGTCTGTAACAAAGCATGGGTTTTTCCAGCTCTCCAGTTTGAATTTCTCTCCAGGGGAACTCCAATCCTCCCTGAAACTTGTAATAATAAGAAAGTGCTTGGAAGATGTATTTGAATTTCCTGTCAATTAAAACATTCATTGGTTCAAAAATACTAAGAGTTGAGGCTAAAAGGAGCTGTGTTTTCTTGCTGAGGGTTTTGGTGGTGGTATTGGTAAATTATATTCTAGTCTCATTTGATTGAATTGAGGGTTTATTGAGTACTGCAATGTCCTTGACATATTTGGGGCAGGATGGGGGTATAGACAGATCCTTATGCCTGTAGGAGCTTAGCCTCCACAAGTGAAATTTGTAAAAGCAAGACAAACCCCCACCTTAAGCAATAGAAAAATAAAATTACAGGACAGCATATTATTAAATGAGTTAATACTTCCTCCTCCTTCAATTCTAAGTGCAAGCATTATTTCCTCTGGGAAGCCTTTTATCACCTTTGAGGGCGACCTCTTAGGGTAGCTCAAACCCCCGTTTTCATCACACCTTATAGTTTTCTTTTCTAGTACTGCTCACAGTTTATAATTACGTATATTTATATATTGTATATATGTGGGTATATACATATTTACCACCTGTCTGTCAGTTTGTCCTACTGTGGTGGCTTGCGTGTTGCCCTGAATCTGGAAGCTATGTCACCAATATTTCAAGTACCAGCAGGGTCACCCATGGTGGACAGGTTTCAGTGGAGCTTCCAGACTGAGACGGACTAGGAAGAAAGGCCTGGTATCCTACTTCTGAAAATTAGCCAATGAAAACCTTATGGATTACAACAGAATATTGTTTGACTCACTTGCTTTGAAGGTGCCATCAGGAAGGAGCAACTGGTAGAGAAGTACATTGTGTTTGGTGAAGTAGAGGGTTTACAAGGGCAAGGGAGACCTTTGTGAGATAGATTGGCACAGTAGCTGCAACAATGGACTCAAACATGCTGGCTACTGTTATGATGATGCAGGACAGGGCAATGTTTCATTATTTTGTGCATAAGGTTGCCACGAGTCAGACTCAACTCAACGGCAGCTAACAGCAACAACATATATGTAAACACACACAAACACACACACTGTTTTTTATGCAAATAACGCAGCATTCTAAGTTTGTTTGCTCACTGCAACCTTCCCCCGTGAGGTATTTTCATAAGCTCTGCTATGCCAATTTTTTTCACATGTCCCTTTTAAAAAAAAAAATTACAATAGTGAGCTTATGAAAATACCTCGAGGATGGAAGAGAACCGTTGGCAAACAAACATACAAGGTGCATGTTATTTTGTGTAAAAAATATGGTGTGTGTATTTATATATATAGTCTGTGATTTAAAAAAAAATTTTTTTTACCTCCCTCTTGACCAATAGACTATAAATTCCGTGGTGGAAAGATTGGGCCTGTTTTACTCATCATTGTATTCCTCAGCATGTCACACAAACGCCAGGTACATGGCAGGTACTCCATAAACGCTTCTGAAAGGAACTAAAAGAACATGGTAAGAGCTTGGGGAAAGGAAAGAGCATTATGTACTGGGGTCACTGAGGAAGGTTCTATAGATAAAGCCAAGAAAAACTGGGTTTCCACTGAAAATCTGGTATATTTTTATGCTTATAGATACTGTGAATCTTCTACATCAAGATGTCTTTCTCTTTGCCTGCTAGGCAGCTTAGGGCCAATTTTGTTACCTATTTTTGGCCACTGCATTATTTTTTAATGTGCTAACCTTGCTCCTGATTTCAAATATTTTCTTACTCTTCATTTTACTTTACCTTGATTTCTTACATTTATTTTTAATACTGTTTTATTATACCTCTTTTAAAAATGAGATTTATTATAAATTAGTGCTTAAACAATGATGATTAATGCCCAATTTAATGTCTGGCAAACTTGTATATAGTCCTTGGACTTTAATATAGCTTTTGACATTCTCAATTAGCCTTTTGCTGTGGATTATTTCCAGAAATTATTTCATATAGATACCTGGGGTGAGGTGGACCATATCTGAGTTAAAATTCCAGCCAGGAGTAGAACTTTGCACAAAATGACAAACTGTCTACCACCTGGCTCTGAATCCTGAGACATTATCATGATGAGTATTTAAAACCTGCCAAAGTTTTGGCCAAGAGAACTTGACTTTAAGTACCTTCTGCCCCTTCATGTTTTGATCTCATGAACTCACCACCAACTTATCTGCTGCCAATGACTCTGTCACACATCATATTTGATTCATTTGGGGGAGCCATATTGTTATTAAGTTTTAGTTACAATGGAACAAAAATTGTTGCTGTTTTCCCTGAGGGAAAAATTTTAAGGCATTAATTTCTAACTATTCTCTGTCACCTCCCTTTGGACCCAAAATGAAAACAACAATTTAAAACCTTATGTTTACCCCAATCAAATAACCACAATCTGCCCCCATTATATGGTTCCGTAATTGAGTTAGTTTGAAAAAATACAATAAAATGTATTTCATAATACTGTTTTTGTATTTTACTATATTAAGTCATTCCAGATGGTAACTGAACAACTTATTTTTGAAGAGTCTTTCATTTGTTTTTTCACTTCAATATTTATATTGCAAAGCTTTTAGAATATCTGATATTGCTATCTATTTTTGGCACTTCACCCAGTAATTGTAGCCTGATTCTTATCCCTACACCAGGGCTAACCTATGGTCCCCCTGTTTAAATCTCCCAAACAACCTGCCATCTTGCTGTTCACAAAATGCGTCTTACCCTATTCTGCCTATAGAATGACACACAGAAACTCAGAGACAGGAATAATTTGGAGTAGAACATGTGGGAAGAGAGCAGTGGTAAAAGTTAATGATGGTGACAGCCAACATTTATTAAATTGCAATGTTGGTGTTGTCACTAAGTACGCAGACCCTATAGCTAGATGGCCTGTGGGTTTGAGTCCTGGTTGTGACACTTACTAGCTGTACAATCTTTGCCAGGTTATTTCATCTCCCAAGGTCTCAGTTTTAACGTCTAGAAAACTGGAACAAGAAGAGTGACTACTTCTGAGCTTTGTTAATATTTATAAAGTACTTAGAATAGTGCCTGGCACATAGTCAGCATATACTTGCTTGCTAAATTAAATAATTTGAGCAGCTACAGATGCTGTTTGGATAAAGAAAGAAATCATGAAAAGTGTTTGTGAAGACTCTTCTACCAGCTATGTGACAATGATTTGAAGACAGAAGTGAAAAGAAAGCATAGGAACAAATCAGCCATGGGACTCCCCAGCCATGAAGTATTAGGGTTTATATTACAGTGGCAGCTTCAGAAAAGAAATATTCTGCAGGGCCTTGTGAAATAGCAATAGGCAAGTAATGGTGATAGATTGGTTTTGGGGGATGAAGTTGGAGATAAACTAGTCTAAGCTTATAATCTGGAGGGATTAGAAAGATGATGGTGCTGTTGACAACAATGGAGAAATTTGGAAAGCAATGCCTGTTTCTGCAAGAAAGACAAGAAGCTTAGGCTGTGTCAATACGGAAGAAACAAATCGTCCATGAGAGTTAAGCTCCCTAGGACCTGTTCATTTGACAGATGGCCTGCAGCTGAATCAATCTTGATGCCTCATTAGGATGTCTAGGTGTCTAAGCTATCCCATGCCACGGTCTGGTGGGTTTGCCACCTACAAACACATCCACCATTCTTTCGCTCGTGTTGGATTTGTTATTGGGGTCCTGCTTCATCCCAGTGACACGTCATGTGTGAATCTTGGGGAAAAAAGAAGCATGCACACACACATATGTATGTATGTATCTCCAAAGTTTAAATCAATATGTTTTTCCATCAGAGAGCAGAACTTGGCTGAAAGATGTGATAGTCTCATTTTTTTTTTTTTTTTTTGTATTATCTTAACATCATGAGAGAGTAATTTTAGCCAACACTTACGTAGTAGTGCTTGCCAGGGATTGTTCTAAGCTCTTTACACATGCTAACTCTTCATCATCACAACAACCCTAGGAGGTTAGTGATATTATTTCATTATATTAAATAACCAGTTACCGTTGACTTGCTTCTGACTCACGGCCACCCCATGTGTGTCACAGTAGAACTGTGCTCCATAAGGTTTTCAATGGCTGGCTTTTTGGAAGCAGATCACCAGGCCCTCCTTATGAGATGCCTCTGAGTAAACCTGAATCTCCAACCCTTCAGGTACCAGCCAAGCGCATTAACTATTTGCACCACCTAGGGACTCCATTCTCATATTAAGGGAGAGGAAACTGAGGCATGGACGAAGCTTGTGATCTTAGGTTGGATTCAGCAGGATTTTGAGACCAGGAAGAATGTGCAAATGATTTACTAAAGAAGCGCTCCCAGGGGAACCAGTAAGGGAATGATGGGAGCAGAGGATTAAAGAGGAGGAAGTCAAGCAAGTGTGCAATGTAGGCAAAGTCCTGCGGAAGGTAGCATCAGCCTTAATCCTACGGGGGAATACTGAGTATAAACTGTGCCTGAGAATTGCCTCATTTCAAGACAGAGGAGCTGAACTTTTATACTCCCACACCTGACAGTCATTAGTAAAGGGCTTCTTGCCCTAAGGGGTTGTTCCTCTGGTTGTCCGCACCTATGGGCATAGGGACTCCAATGGACCTAAGGCAGTCCTCCAAAGAAGAGTTGTAGACACTGTCTGTTGGATGCAAAAGCACAGCAAAGGTGGGAGACGCTTACCCATATATCAGTTTGCAATACTGTGGTGGCTTGCATGTTGCTATGATGGATGGAAGGTATGCCACTGCTATTCCAAATATCAGCAGGGCTACCCATGGCAGACAGGTTTCAGAGGTACTTCCAGACTAAGACAGACTAGGAAGAAAGGCCTGGTGATCTACTTCCAAAAATTAGCCAGTGAAAACCCTACAGATTACAGAATATTGTTTGATATAGTTCTGGAAAGTGAGCGCCGTAGATTGGAAGGCACTCAAAATGCACAATGGCCACAACAATGGAGTCAAGCACACCTGGATTGTGAATGTATCACTGGGCTGAGCAATGTTTTGTTCTGTTGTACACGGGGTCACCCTGAGTTGGAGCTGACTTGAGGTCAACAAACAAGAACAATAACATGCTCAAAAAGGACAGGAAGGGGAGGGGATCTGGTAGAGACTGACACTGTTGGCCCCCCCGGTGCTTCAGAGTCCTGAAAGTGTCTACTGCATATCTTACGGGGTCAATCAAGCAGACTGCACTTTTTTGTTTGGTTTTGGTTGTTGTTTCAATTTAATTTAACTCATTCTTGCATATGTAGACAGGCCTAAGATGTGTAAAGCTGTATCTGTACACACACATACACATACACATACACATAAGGACAGACATACATACCCACTGCCATTGAGTCGATTCTGACTCAGAGCAACCCTATAGGACACAGTAGAACTGCCCTACAGGGTTTCTAAGAAGCATCTGGTGGATTTGAACTGTCGACCTTTTGGTTAGCAGCCAAACGCTTAACCACTACACCACCAGGGTTTCCCAGACATATATACACACTGAGAAAATGCAAAATTGATGTAGCCCAGATGTTATGTGTCAGATATCATCAACTGGTGACTCATGAGTTGAATCCAGCCTACAGATATATTTGGTTTGGCCATCTGTGAGTTTTTAAAAGCTCGAATTAATAGACAACATAAAAAGTTGGAACCCAGATTAGAATTAAGAATCCAGGTTCCTTACTCCTAACCACTTTCCTACCTAGCATAGGTGGATGATGCCCCTTGGGACAGGGCTTGTGTGCTGCCCAATTTGCCACATTCTTTGCTACCCCCAGTTATCACTCTGGCCATCACCAGTCTTCCATGTCATCTGTCTGGTTTCTTAAGACATTAAATTCATAAGTCCTGCTCTATGCAGTTTCTTGACCACATGAACTTTCATTTGTCCCTTGAGAGTGACAACTCATGCCAAGTTGTCATAACTCTTTTTTGTTCCTATTTCTAGGATTTTTACTATTGTACACCCTTTGAGAAGTATGTTGTTGTTAGTTGCCGTCAAGTTGGCTCTGACTCATGATGAACCCACATACAATAGAACAAAATGTTGCCTGGTCCTGTACCATCTGTTATGATTGTTGGTATGTTTAAGTCCATTGCTGAGTACCTTCCAACCTAGATGGCTCATCTTCTAGCACTATGTTGGACAATATTTTGTTGTGATCCATGGGGCTTTCATTGGCTAATTTTTGGAAGTGGATCATCAGGCTTTTCCTCCTATAGTCAGTCTTAGTCTGAAAGCTCCACTGAAACCCATTCACCATGAGTGGCCTTGCTGGTATTTGAAATACTGGTGGCATAGCTTCCAGCATCATAGCAACATGCAAGCCACCACAGTAGGACAAACAGACACAGGTGGTAGGAGAAGTATAGTGTGAGGTTAATTCAGTCAGTGTAGACAACAATCAAACCAGGTGGCTGTCTAAGCTAGAATGACCTGGTTTCTACACCAATGAGATGAATGCAGCAACTGCCAAACCATCCCATTGACTGTGGTTCTAGAACTTCTGTGTGTACCAGACATAAATCCTATGACATACACAAAATTGGTAGATAACCAATTCCCAATCATTTCTTCCAGTAAAGACATCCTAAAACAGCTCTCAGCAGCTTCCAATACATTCACTTTCTATGTCAAAGGAAGTGGATATGAAAATTAAACCCTGAGCTGAATGGCAGTTTAAGTAAATTATAGTAATTTTCTAGCTGAGCAAGTAATTACATTGTTTCAGCAAATAACCATCATTTTCCCTGTATTAAAGTCTTTTCTTTTTTTTCGGATTCCAATGAAAACACGTCTAGATGGGTCAAATTGTAAAACTGAACGCATGGGAAAACCCTGAAGTTCTAAACAACCTACCCGATCTCACTTTAAATTTTCTGGAGTGTGCCTTTGGACATTGTTTTCTAACCAACTGAACACAAAATGATTAGATGTTATGATCAACTATTAAAAAAATTGTTAATTTTTCTTCCAAAAGTTTAACGTTGATTAAAGATCTGATGAAGAGCAAACGTCTGTTCTCTTTCTTAAGTTTCAGTCAAGGGAGTTGAGATTGTGTTTTTTAAAAACATATGAAGGCATAAGTAATGCTCTTTCAACAGTAAGAAAGATCTTATAAAGTTCATTAAACAGATCAACATTACCCCAGATGAATAAGGGTAATTTCCCCCAAAATATCTTGGCCTGCTCATATAAATTAATTTTTTACTGTAAAGTTATTATCAAATTTTATTCAAAATAAGTTGACATTATTGTCCTTTAACTATGAGACCTTAAGATTTAAAAAGCCATTTGTAAAGGTTGAAGTCAGGTCCAAAATTTGAATTATCTTGGCTGAAAGTATGGGCTGAAGTTATCCTCAAATCAATTCTCTTTGAAACCCTAACAAAAGCAAATGTTCTTTCCTATAAAGTTGTCTCCACTCAGTGGAAGTAAAGATTGTTGTCCCTATAGTTAATTTTCTTGCAATTTCTTTACTATTTGTTTCTACTTTACATGGCCTCCTTTTTTTTTTTTTTTTCTATTAAATGGACAAACCTAAAACCAACTAAAAGCAGAAGCTTGGTGTTTGCCACCAGTGTAAAAATATAACTGGGGAAAATCCTAAGACATCTTTTTGGAGGGGTGTGTGTGTATATACACATACATATACGTATGTGTATATATGTATATGTATGTGCATGTCATATATATTCTCTTATTTTATGTATGTACGTACATATATACTCTTTCATTTATTTGAAAAACAGTAAACAAAACAACATTTAGAACTTCTCAATTTTTCCCTAGTTTGGGGCTTTTCCCTTTTGTATTCACTTCCATCTGCCATTTTTGCTAGGAAGATGGGTTTTTCTAATTTGTGGTTTTAGACGTCAGGATATTATAAATCTAGAGAGGACACTCAACCCTAATTTCCATGGGGTTGAGATAAGATCAAGGTCACTGGGTGGTACAAATGGTTTGTGCTCCTCTGTTAACCTAAAGCTTGGCAGCTTGAACCTACTCAGAGGCACCACAGAAGAAAGGCCTGGTGATCTGTTTCTGTAAAATAGAGCCAAGAAAACCCTATGGAACAGTACTACCCTGTAACACATGGGGTCACCACGCGTTGGAACCAACTCGACAGCAACAGGTTTGGTTTGGAGAGAAGATCTGATCTCCTCTTTCCTCCCCTTCTCCCGAATGAAGTATGACTTTCATACCTACCTTTGAAGCACATCTCTCAATGACCCCTGGAGCTGGGATGGTAAAACTGTTGATGCAGAGGAGAGAAGAAATTGCAGAAGAGCAAGGCCTAAGATGAAAGAAGCCTTCTGTCCTTCAGGTGTAACATCTTGGGAAAGTCACTAAACCTCTCTTTCTCTGAGCCTCAGTTTCCTCATCTGCGACATGGAATTGATAGTTATTACTTTGCTCACAGGGTTACTATACCCAAAAGTGGTATATAAGAAAGCCTTTTGCTAAAGGACTTTATGGTTAAGCCCCTCCTGCTAACGGAAAGGTTGGCAGTAACCTACCCAGCGTCTCCAGTGGAGAAAGACATGGTGAACTGCTTCTGTAAAGATTACAGCCTAGAAAACCCTATAGGGTTGTTCTACTCTGTCACATGGGTTGTTATGAGTCAGAATTGACTCATTAACACGTAACAGTAACAGCGAAGACGAAGGGCTGTAATTGTTCCCAGAGATCCTTGCGGCATATGTAACAAATGAGAGTGTTTTGTTTCACAGACGATCGTTGCGTTTTTGTGCACTAGATGGCAGTAGAGCTCTATGATTCAACGGGTACCGCCATCTGGCTGGGGCTGATTTTTTTTGGGGGGGGGGTAATTTTCCAAAGCAAACTCATTGTGCTTTTGCTTATTTTGCATTTCTTACCAAAAAGCCATGAATTCATGAGTCCTCGCCCCACACCCATCCTCAAATCGCACTAGAGTTTCGCTTTCAGCACAATTTTCTGCCGTGTTGGAGTTTCCGTCTATTTTCTGGAGGGGTTCCTACTAAATAATTTAGAAAATGTGAAAACCAACGGAAAATTGAAAGCTTGAATACCGTAGGGGAAACACGAAATGATTTAGAATAGATATGGTAGACGGGATTGAACGTTTTCAAAATATCACTTTAAAAAATCCTGTTTGCATTTTTTTCTTGCCATCCTATTGTCACTGCTGTATTTTAGTCTTTTAACCTTCATTTTAGTCTTTTAACTTTCATTTTAATTGAGAAATGAAGCAGAAATACGAAGGCAGAGCTTTGCCTTACCCAGAAATGCTTAGCAGGCAAACTCTCTGTTCTTCCAAAATGCTGACTGTCTCTACAGAGACGAAAACTAAATTTCTTAAAACCATAGCTGTTCTTGCTTCCTGAAGAGAGCTTAAAAGTTCAAGCTAAAGCATATGGACTTTAGACTCGTGTCCATTCTTGGGGGAGACTTATGGTCTTTCCAAAAGGTACAGACCCTGTTGTGAAGCAGACCCGTGTTTAAGTTTGCTTCTTTAGACACAGCCGAATTTACTACTTTAATTGCTTCTTTGAATTTCAACTTGAAAATGATTTATGGGCTTAAAAGTTAAGAAAGTACAGGATGTTTGTAGGATTTGTTTTTTATCTAATAAGGAAAAGAACTCAGAGTATTCAGTGTCGGAAATTTCCCAAGAAGATCTCTGTTTTGCATTCCAGTGTAGGGACTTAAAATGAAATTGCTTTGAATAAACCGCTCATGCTATTCATTTTCAGATGCCACTTTAAAAACTGTTGACATCTACTCACATAAGACTACTCAGTAGAGTTGCATTCTATTCTGTAAAAACTGGGATGAGAATTATTCAATTATTTTATTGAGGAGTCCCTGGGTGGCACAAATGGTTAAGCGCTAGACAATTAACCGAAAGATTGGCAGTTCAAACACACCCAAACGTACCTCAGAAGTAAGGCCTGGTGATCGGCTTCCAAAAAGTCACAGCCTCGAAAACCCTATGGAGCCGCTCTGTTCTGTACGCAGGGGGTCACTGTGAGTCAGAACTGACTGAATAGCAACTAGCAACAACGTTATGAAACAGGCACTGTGCTCGCTGTGGAAGATAAATGATGAGCAAAACCAGCCCTCTTGGAGCTTACAGTCTTGTAGGAATACAACTACTAATCAAATAATCACACAGACAAATGTAAAGCTGCAAAATTTCACCCCCATCTCTTTTTCCATTTCCTGCTTTATTTGTTTTAGGGCACTCATCATGCTTTGAAGGAGCCCTGGTGGCACAGTGGTTGAAGCTTTTAGCTGCTAACAGAAAAGTCAGCAGTTCAAACCCACCAGCCACTCTGTAGAAGAAAGGTGTGGCAGTCTGCTGTCATAAAGTTACAGCCTTGGAAATTGTCATGGATTGAATTGTGTCCCTCGAAGAAATGTGTGTATCAGTTGGGCTGAGCCATGATTCCTGTTATTGTGTGATTTTCCTATATGTTGTAAATCCTGCCTCTATGATGTTAATGCAGGGGGAAGGGCAGCAGTTGTGTTAGTGAGGCAGGACTGGATCTATAAGATTGGATTGTGTCTTGAGGCCATTTCTTGAGATATAAAACATAGAAACAAGCAGAGAGACAGGGGGGCCTCATACCACCAAGAAAGCAGCACCAGGACCAGAGAGCATCCTTTGGACACAGGGTCCCTGTGCCTGAAAAGCTCCTCAACCATTGGAAGATTGAGGACAAGGACCTTCTTCCAGAGCCGACCAAGAGAGAAAACCTTCCCCTGGGGCTGACACCTTGAATTTGAACTTTTAGCCTACTTTACTGTGAGAAAATAAATTTCTCTTTGTTAAAGCCACCCACTTGTGGTATTTCTGTTATAGCAGCACTAGATGACTAAGACAGAATTTCAATGGGGCAGTTCTACTCTGTCCTATAGGGTCCCCATGAGTCAACCCTAGAGGACAGGTTTTTTTTTTTTTTTTTTTTTTTAATCATCCTCTTAGATTTTTATCTATTTTTTTTGTTTATTGTCTATTTCCCACTGTAGAATGTCAGCTCCACAAGAACAGAGACTTTGTTTTGTTCAATGCTGTATCCTCATTATTTTGAAGAGAATTCAACCCCTGGTAGATGCTCAATAAATATTTGTTGAATAAATGCATGAATACAATACTATAAGAAGTACACAGTGTTAATGAGAGTCTATACTAGGAGAATCCACCATGTCAAGGAGGCTAAGAAAGTCTTCCCTGCAGAAGTGATGCTTGAATTGAGAATAAGTCATCATTGACTTGGCTAAGAAGAGAGGAAAGATCATTCTAGGCAACATGTACAAAGATCCTGTGGTAAGAGGGAACATGGAAAAGATAAGGGACAAAGAAAAGTGCCAATGGAGCAAAAGAAGATAAATCAATTGAAATAGGAATACAAAACGAAATGGGAAAGGAAAGGAGAGCAGACCGTGCAGAATCTTGTAGGCTAAATTAAGAAGTCAAGAAATTATTTTTATTCTAAGAACAACAAAAAAGCATTTGAGTATTTTAAGCAGAGGATTGACTTAATATGAATTATGTGTTGAAAACATCACTTTGGCTTTAGCATAGAGAATAGATTGGAGGAAGGCCCAAGTAGATGTGGGTAACCTGGCTAAAAGACAGTGGTCCAGGTAAGCAATATAGGAAGCTTGGATTTGAGTGACGATAGTAAGGATTGAAGTAGATGGCTGCAGAAGTAGATGAATTCAATTGTGATTTAAGAGGTAAAATCAATAAAACTTGGTGAAGGATTGAATAAGGGTATGAGGGAGAAAGTTGTGTCAAAGTTGAGCTGAAGTCTTGGACAGTGGGATGGTTGTGACATGTAATAAAATAAGGACCCCTGGGAGAGGATCAGGTTAGGGAGGAAAGGTGATAAATTAGGTCTTGGATATGCAGATTTTGAAGTTTCTTTGGAGCATCCAAGAGGATATATTGAGTTGGAGATGATCTGGAGTCTGGAAAAACTCAGGTCTGGTGCTATAAATTTGTGAGTGTTTCAGAAACAGTAACTGAAGTCGTGGGCTAGAGACTACAGGGAGAAAGGAGAGGCTGTAGTTTCATTTAAAATATCTGATTTTTAAGTAAAGGGTGGAGTGACAAAGCCCTGATGTAAGCTAGCAGGCTTGGACTATCCATGCCCACAGAAGAAAAGTATTAAATGAGGTTTGGCGCTCACTCAGTAAGGCATTCAAAGCAACACAGGGAGCAACCTTCTGGACCTTTCCAACTTCAAAGCCTAGTTGACAATCAACTTCCCCTTCCTCCTTATCACAGGACAGAGAGAAAAATTTGTGGTGTTTTACCTTGATAAAGTACTTTTACCAAGCAGCAGTCAAGAAATCAAAAGGTACATTGCATTGGACAAATCTGCTGCAAAGGACCTCTTTAAAGTGTTAAAAAACAAAGATGTCACCTTGAAGACTAAGATGGGCCTGACCCAAGCCATGGTGTTTTCAATTGCCTCATATGTATACGAAAGCTGGACAATGAATAAGGAAGACTGAAGAAAAGTTGACTCCTTTGAATTGTGGTGGAGAAGAATATTGAATATACCATGAACTGCCAAAAGAACGAACAAATCTGTCTTGGAAGAAATACAGCCAGAATGCTCCTCAGAAGCAAGGATAGAGAGACTATGTCTCCCATACTTTGGACATGTTGTCAGGAGGGATCAATTCCTGGAGAAGAACATCATGCTTGGTAAAGTACAGGGTCAGCAAAAAAGAGGAAGACCCTCCATGAGAGGGACTGACACAGTGGCTGCGACAATGGGCTCAAGCATAACAAGGATTGTGAGGATGGCGCAGGACCAGGCAGGGTTTCGTTCTATTGTACATACAGTCACTATGAGTTGGAACCAACTCGACAGCACCTAATGACAACATCAAGCATATCTTTTAAAATACTAATTTTTATGGTATGGCTACATATATTTAAAAAATAGAACCATTGTTGTAAATTTTTTCATTGAACATATATTAATTTTGCAATTAAAAAGATGTTTTTAAAAATATATTATTTAAGCTTTTCAGTGTAGACACATTTATAATTTTAAATATGTAGGTTACCAGACTCTTTAAAATTAAACTTATTTTCACAGCTCACATTAACTGAGGAATTAGTATGAGCCGCGTGCTAGTCTAAGGGCTTTGCAACAATTACTCCTTCCATAACCCTATGAGGTAGCTACTATTATCCCCATTTTACAGATGAGGTGACCAATGCAGCAAGGTCAGTCAAGCTAATTTGCCCAAGGTCACACAGACAAAAAAAAGTGCTGAAGCCAGGATCTGAACCCAGGGTGTCTCCATCAGCGACAATGCCCGTAACTATTGTACAAACAAAACAAAACAAAAACAGTTGCTGTTGAGTCCATTCTGACTCATGGCAACCACATGTGTTTCAGAGTAGAACTGAACTCCATAGGGTTTTCAATGGCTGTGATCTTTCAGGAGGAGATCGCCAGGCCTTTCTTCAATGCACCTCTAGGTAGATCCAAACTGCCAACTTTAGATCGGTAGCTGAGCACTTAACCATTTGTGCCTTTAGGGACTCCTCGAGTCGGGATCAACTAGACGGCACTTGGTTGTCGGGTCGGTAACTATGGAACCAGGTTATATTAAAAAATTCACCATGTGCATTTGTAAATGTTTTACATTTTATATTATATTAGACAGAAAACCTTTAGTAAGACTTTTATGAGCCACTTAGTGGTTTCCAGATTGTGGTGAGCATTAAAAATCTGTCTAGACCTGTAACCTTGTACCTAGCTCAAATTCCTCTTGGGTTGGGTTGGGATGGAACAGCTCCAAAAGGCCATATGGGCCCCTGGATACATCCTGGCTTGTGAAATAAGGATGTGATACCCTGATTGACATTAATATAATGTTTTGGGGCCTCTTTTTTAGTCATTGTAGAGATCATTTTCTTGACTCAAAAAATAGAGGTGTGTCCAGACATGAGGGCACAGGGAAAACATTTAGCAAAATTCCCCATACAAATGAAGGTGGAAGATTTGGTGGTTTATGTCATCTGGCAAAACTTTGAGGTAGATGTCGCAGCCAGTATTAAAATGACACCTCAAATCCTAACAACCATAAAGGACAACAACAACTGATATGATACCACCACTCCCAGAGGTTGATCTGATGTCCCCTCTGGCTCAAAGGAGACAGCAGTGTGCTCTCTGGAGGCATAGGAAGCCCTCCAGTCCTGCTCCTCTCCCTGATTCCTCACTGGTGCCTTTTCTGTACCACACTCCCTCCCTTAATTATAACCCTCCAATCCTGCAATGTCTGCCTGTCCCTCCAGCCTCAGGATTTGGCAAAGAATCTAAAGTGGAAAATAGTTTTAGTTTAGATCCAGCACAAAGAAAGACCTCATCCATTTCTGATTTCTAGTCACTCATCATCTGATGAATGGTAGGGAAAAAAAAAAAAAAACTGGCTTGAAAAAGAAGAATATGTAGACTGGGCTAAAATTTTGAGAGCAACCAACATTATATATGGTCTAAAGATTCTGAAATTTACTCTTACATTTGTTTAAAGCCCTCTCAATTCAGTAATAATAATAATAACTTTAAGATTGTTAATAAAGGTTAATATTGATTGAGAACTTACTGAATGCTAGGAACAGCTCTGAGTATTTTTATGAGTGTTATTTTGTTCAGATGAGGAAACTAAGGAGCTGAGAGATCAAATTATTTGTTCAGGTTTACACAGCTAGTTAATGACAAAGCCATGATTCACACCCAGGTGGTCAGACCTCAGAGCCTGCCCTCTTGACTACCAGGAACAACCACTGCAAACACATGGACCTGGAAAGACACAACTCACCCTCCTATCACAAACACTAGAGAGGAGGGTTGGCCCTGGTGAGGAATGTAGTCAGGACACATGACTCCTCAATGGGCCTAAAGAGTACCACTTGAAATAAACAGGTGTGGGGAGCAGGTTGGGGGGAATAAACAAAAGGAACTGAAGCTTTCCTGGAAAAATAATGAGCAGTTCTTATGCCACTGCAGGTGAGGCAGACTGGACAAATTTTGGATAGCTTGTAAAATATTTCCCTTCTTCCTTGTAAATTAGAAAATCATACTGTACCATCTCCGAGGGAGATAAAAGTTATGTTCATGACAACTGGAATGTTGTCTACTATTTGTCTACTATACCTATTTGTTTGTTTGCTTGTATAACATGCCTCATGCTAAGAGAGATTTTAAAGGATCTGGTATTGATGTGCCCCATTCACCAGCACTGTTCTGTGGGGTCTGGGATGCTGAAGGGCACCGCTCATCACTGCCAGATAAAATACAAGATGCCTAGTTGAATCTGAATTTTGGATAAACAACAAATAATTTTTTAGCGTAAGTATTGCATAGGATATACTTACACTAAAACACTATCCATTCTTTATCTGAAATCCAAATTTAACTGGGCAGCCTGAATTTTTATTTGCTAAATCTGGTAGCCTTATCCCCCTCCCTGTCTCGCTGGAGCCCCAGAGTGTAATTATGGACTGAATAACTCAGGCCTGTATGGCTGAATGGAAAGGGCTGATATCCTGGATAAGGCAAACTTTGTGGAAAAGGGTTGGAGCATCGCAAAGCATGGTCAGACAACAACCAGCAGTGGTCAAAAGCTGGAGTTATTCTTTCAGAGAAGAGAGAACAATGAAGCAAGGTCAGGAACTGGATCGTCTTGTAAAGAAATTCCTTTCTTGAACCAAGAGAGAAGTCATATTTATGTAACATTCCAAGATCTTTCTCCTATATTGTAATTTTCTTTAGTTGCTCCAGCTCTCCAATAGTATAACCCCAAGATCTTGCATTAGTGGGGTGCAGAGAAGAAAGCACAGGGCAGTGAAGGGAAATGTGGTCTGTCTTCATCACTCACCATGGAGCCTCTGTGGAGGGAGGAATATCCTCCCAGAGAACTGAGTCCAGATGTTCCACGTTATGACAGGTGGCTCAATGAGCAGAGAGGTACGGGTCAGAACTAGGAAGTGCAGGGCAGAGAACATGATACGTGAGAAAGAACACATCCTTTATGAGGGACCCAAGATAAACCTTCGTATTTCCCAATAGTTATTAGAGGATAGGGCAGAGGATTGATGCCTAGATTACACATGCCTATGCAGTCTGTACTGTATAAATCAAAGGGATCTTACAATGATTCTTTCACTATGAGAACATCCAATCCTGGCATTATAAGCTGTCAGAGCAGAGACACTGACTCTCTTCTCTGGACACACTGCCTGCTCTGTTTGGCTCAATCAGCTCTCGTTGTTCTTTGTGCAACATTCTTCCTGTAGCTGAACGAGGCTTGGCTGGTTGCCGCATTCTCCCTGCCTGCCCGCTCCCATGAATAAGGCAGATTTGACAGGCTCTTTTTTTTTATGTTTATCTCTGGGTCCCTGGGTAGCACAAACCGTTTGCACTCAGCTGCTAATGAAAAGGCTGGTGGTTCAAACCCAGCCAGCAGCACTGGGAGAGAAAGGCCTGTTGATCTGCTTCTGTAAAGATTATAGTCAAGAAAACTCTACGGAACAGTTCTACTCTTTAACACATGGGGTTGCCATGAGTTGGAATTGACTCAACGGCAATGGATGTAGGTTTTTTGGGTTTTGGTTTATGTTTGCTTTTAGTGGAATTTTGCTTCGTCTCTGGCACACAACATTGACTCTTAATGAAGACTTGTGTGTGCATGCAGGTGCCTCTGTGTGTGTGTGTGTGTGTATGTGTGTGTGTAGATGAATAGTAGAACTATGGGTAGCTCACTGTGCACCTCAAACCTGACCACAGGACATTTATTTTCAAGATCCCAATTGCCCTCAATTACGGGACATGACCAGATTTAAAAAATCATGGTAACATCACCATGAGCTTTAATCTACCAACATTTCTCCCCTGGAATACTGCCAGAGGTGCAAGCACTAACTTCTTATAGTAAAGATAAAAAAAAAAAAAACCAACCCTACTGCTGTTGAGTCGATTCCAACTCCTAGCGACCCTAAAGGACAGAGTAGAACTGCCAGATATAGTTTCCAAGGAGCGCCTGGCAGATTCAAACTGCCGACCTCTTGGTTAGCAGCCGTAGCACTTAACCACTACGCCACCAAGGTTTCCATAGTAGAGATCAGATGCTCTAAATTGTCCTTCCCTGGAAGAACATTCATCATACAGAACATAAACATTGGGCACTCACAAAATTATTCTGTTTCAGAGGAAAACAACCAGCCTGAGCAGCTTTGCCCTTAGTTGCCCTGATTTCAAACACAATGTTAAGCTTCTCTCTAGGCCCCACCCTGTACACACCCACTTAGATTATAAACATTCAGAAAATTACTGGCTTCTACCATCTAATTGGCAGTGCTTTTTAGAATGAAAACACATGAGCCCACATGCCGCATTTGCTCCAATTGGCAATGAGTGAGAACAGTGAAAAGACAAGAGTTGTCCCGCAATGACCACAGCTCTGCTCCACCATGTAGAGAGACAGTTTTCCGTGATGATCTTTGGTTACACCAAGCGTCTCACTAGCACTCGGGCTGATTTTATAGACCAGGTTATTAATCAGAATAGAAAGATTTCATGCTTTGGTGTGTTCCTGAAATGTAGCCGGCATCATCTAATGACAAGAAAAGAAATTACCAAATTGGAATTATGCACTCAGCAGGAACTTCCTACCCATCGCTGAGGGTGGCTTCCCCAGCACAACCCATACTTGCTCCTGGACCTTTGTTCCAGCAGGTCCTACAGCCTAGATTTAGGGGCATTTTCCTACCAGTCCCTGAGTCCTTGGGTGTTGCAAATGGTTAGTACACTTGGTTACTAACTGAAAAGTTGGAGGTTCGAGTCCATCCAGAGGACCTTGGAAGAAAAGTCTGATGATCAGCTCCCAAAAAACCAGCCATTGAAAACCCTGTGGAGCACAGTTCTATTCTGACACCCATGGGGTCTCCATGAGTTGGAATTGACTCAATGGCAGCAGGTTATTTTTATTTATTTATTTTTGCTTCCTAGTCCCTAAAAAAAAGTCCCTACCCAGTAAAAACCTACATATGCATTGACTGACAAGTGGACATAAAACGATATTCTTCATAAATTGTAAAATGCGAAAAGCAGGTTACAAACATTTTGCAGTGTATGATTCCATTTTTGTAAAACAACAACATAAATACACATAAAAGGCTGTTAATAGTGATTATCTCTGTGTTGTGACATTATTAGTGCTTTTATTTGATTTTATTCACTTAGCTGTATTACCTATATGTATTTATTTCTTTGTAATAAGTTGTTTTTGTTGTTAGGTGCCACTAAGGAGGCTCTGACTTACGGCTACCTTATGTATAACAGACCAAAATGTTACCCTGTTCCACGCCATCTTTGTAAGAAGTAGTATAAAGAAATAAGGAAAAGAAAAGGAAGGCTTTTAAGGCAGTTTCATATCTTACCTCTTTCCAGAATCTTTCAAGACATCTCTATGTGGAAGGATTCTTTCCATTGTCTAAACATATATAGCAGACATATAAAACATATGTAGGATGCATATTAAAGGAAGGTATTGAAGGAAGAAGACCAAGCTGCACTGAAGGCATTGGTGAAAAACAAAGCTCTAGGAACTGATGGAATACCAGTTGAGAGGTTTCAACAAACGAATGCCATGCTGGAAGTTCTCACTCATTTATGCCAAACAATTTGGAGGACAGCTACCTGGTCAATCAACAGTAAGAGATCCATATTTGTGCTCATTCCAAAGAAAGGTGATCCAACAAAGTGTGGAAATTATCGAACACTATGTTTTTTTTGCTCATTAACATTGCACACAAGTAAAATTTTGCTAAAGATCATTCAAAAGCGGCTGCAGCAGTATATTGACAGGGAACGGCCAGAAATTCATGCTGGATTCAGAAGAGGACATGGAACAAAGGATATCATTGCTGATATCAGATGGATCTTGGCTGAAAGCAGAGAACACCAGAAAGACATTGTCTTAGTTATCTTGTGCTATAACAGAAATACCACAAGTGGGTGGCTTCAAAAAACATAAGTTTATTCTCTCACAGTATAGTAGGCTAGAAGTCCAAATTGAAGGCATCAGCTCCAGGGGTAGGCTTTCTCTCTCTGTCGGCTCTGGAGGAAAGTCCTTGTCATCAATCTTCTCCGGGACTAGGAGCACCTCAGCGCAGGGACCCTGGGTCCAAAGGACATGCTCTTCTCCCAGCTTTTGTTTCTTGGTGGTATGAGGTCCCCATGTATCTCTGCTCACTTCTCTCTTTTATATCTCAAAAGAAATTGACTTAACACAAATCCTAATCTTGTAGATTGAGTCCTGCCTCATTAACATAACTACTACTAATCCCGCCTCATTAACATCATAGAGGAAGGATTTACAATACATAGGCTTATCATATCAGATGACAAAATGGTAGACAATCATACAATACTGAGAATCATGGACTAGCCAAGTTGACACACATAACTTTGGGGGAACACAATTCAATCCGTAAGAGATGTTTACCTGTGTTTTATTGACTATGTAAAGGCATTCGACTGTGTGGATGATAAATTACAGATAACATTGTGAAGAATGGGAATTCCAGAACACTTATTTGTACTCATGCAGAACCTATACATAGACCAAAAGGCAGTTGTTCAAACAGAACAAGGGGATACTGCATAATTTAAAGTCAGGAAAGGTGTGCATCAGGGTTGTATCATTTCACCACACTTATTTAATCTGTATGCTGAGCAAATAATCTGAGAAGCTGGACTATATGCAGAAGAAAGGGGCATCAGGATTAGGGGAAGATTTATTAACAACCTATGTTATGCAGATGACATAACCTTGCTTGCTGAAAGTGAAGAGGACTTGAAGCAATTATTGATGAAGAACAAAGACACAGAACATAGCCTTCCATATGGATACACCTCAGCATAAAGAAAATAAAAATCCTCACAACTGAATCAATAAGCAACATAACGATAAACAGAGAGAGGATTGAAGTTGTCAAGGATTTTATTTTACTTGGATCCACAATCAATGCCCATGGAAGAGGTAGTCGAGAAATCAAACGATGCATTGTATTGGGCAAATCTGCTCCAGAAGATCTCTTTAAAGTGTTAAAAAGCAAAGATGTCACTTTGAGAACTAAGGCACACCTGACCCAAGCCATGGTGTTTTCAATCGCCTCATATGCATGTGAAAGCTGGACAATGAAGAAGAATTGATGCCACCGAATTATGGTGTTGGTGAAGAGTATTGAATATACCACTGACTGCCAGAAGAACAAAATCTGTCTTGGAAGAACTATAACCAGAACAGTTCTTAGAAGTGAGGATGGCAAGACTTCATCTCAGGTATTTTGGACATGATAACAGAAGGGAGCAGTCCCTGGAGAAGGACATCATGCTTAATAAAGTAGAAGGTCATCTCTACTAGAAAAAAAAAAAAAAGAGTGAGAGAGAGAAGGAGACCCTCAATGAAATGGATTGACACAGTGGCTAGAACAATGGGCTCGAACATAGCAATGATTGTGAGGATGGCGCAGGACCAGGCAGTGTTTCATTCTGTCGTACATAGGGTCTCTGTGAGTTGGAATAGACTCAACAGCACCTAACAACAACAACAAGGATGCATGGAATTGCATGGATACCTCTATAACAATACTTTCTACTTCTTTTCTTGAACTACAGTTTTTAAGTGTCAACTTATATCCCATAATTTAAGTACTTTGAAAGCAGATGCTGTGTTTGAGTCTTTTTATTTCTTTTGGAGTACCTGATGCCTAACTTTGTGCCTTGCCCATTGTAGGCAGCTAGTAAATACTTTTTGAATGAACGATTACACACATAATTTGGTATACCCCTTGTTTCTAAAAGATTCTGTCAAAATCTACTCTCTCAAAATTAAAAATACTGTCTTTTCAATGAAACAAGTATCTTTGAGGTTTAAAAACTTCACATAGGTATTCTGCCATAACTAATATATGCAAAAATAACAAAATCAATGTCCTCAAATGTAAGGCTCTTTGAAGTTAGCTCTGGGACCTCAAAAACATCCAAGTTGAGAATTACAGGCAAGTTCAGTTTCTTAAGGTTTATTTCTGGATTTCTCAAAATTCCCCAAAGCTCTTAATTTATCCTGAAATGCTAAGGAGTATGTCAAAGTTTCAAAGATAAGCTGAGAAAGATGAAGTTAAATTCGAGGTGCAATTATTTTTAAAAGGAATCATGATTCGTGGTTTATTTAGCGCATTGTCTTCAACTTAGCAGAATCCCTAGAGGACAATCACACATTTATCTACCATGTGCCTGCACACAGAAATAGACAAAGACATTTAAGTACAAGCTTTGCAAGTGGGGAAGATTGGAGAAGGTCTTCGTTTCCCTCAACTGAAGGAAAGACCCCTGGCTCAGATTATGGGCCTCTCTACTCAACACTCAACAAGAATCCTCATTAAACTCACATTCTAATCAGCTCCTTAGGGTCTGTGTAGCATGTTTCAAGTATCCTTCACTCCACTCCCAACCCAGCCCATTTCTTTTAATCTCAACTCCAGCAATGCTTTAAACATCTTTCTAAATGCAAAGAATTTATTGGGATATCAGATAGCAAGGTCTGATTCTTTTATATATATATATATACACATATTTTTTAAAAAAACAAACTTATTGCCATAGAGTCGATTCTGGCTCATAGCAACCCTGTAGGACAGAGGAGAACTGCCCCACAGGGTGTCCAAGGAGTAGCTAGCTGGTGGATTCAAACTGCTGACCTTTTGTTTAGCAGCTGAGCTCTTAACCACTGCACCACCAGGACTCCTATACACACATATATAAATACACATATATATGCTGTTGTTGTTAGGTGTTGTCGAGCTGACTCTGACTCATAGGAACCCCATGTACAACAGAAAGAAACTGCCTGGGCCTGCGCCATTTTCATGATAGTTGTTATGCTTGAGCCCATTATTGCAGCCACTGTGTCATATATACATATACATACATATCTATATCTATGTCTATATCTATATCTTTATCTGTATCTATGTATCTATATCTATATATCTATAGCTATATCTATATGAGGAGCCCTGATGGCACACTGGTTAAGACCGCCACTGCTAACCTAAGGGTCAGTAGTTCAAATCCACCAGCTGCTGGACAGGAGAAAGATGTGGCAGTCTGCTTTTGTGAAGATTTACAGCCTTGGAAACCCTTTTAGGCAGTTCTACTCTATCCTATACAGTGGCTATGAGTCAGAATCCATTTAACAGTGAGAGGTTTTGTTTCATACACACATATATACGTATGCGCACACATAAATTGGAGTCCACGGGTGATGCAAGTGGTTAAGCACTCAACTGCTAGACCAAAGGTTGATGGTTCAAACCCATCCATAGGTGTCTTGGTAGAATGACCCGGTCACCTGCTTCCAAAAGGTCGCAGCTTTGAAAATCTATGGAACAGCTCTTCTCTGCATACATGGGGTCACCATGGATCAGAATTGGCTCAACAACTAACAACAACAACATATATGCAAATATATATAGTTAACATTATGTATCATTCTTATACTCAACAAACATGCACAGAGCACCTACTATGTGCCAGGTTAGTTGTTGTGGATAGAGTGATGAACAAGAAAGATATCATCCCTGCTGTTACAGAGCTTCCAGTCCAGCAAGGGAAGACAGATATCATGCAATTAATTACCCAAATAGCTATTTAAATGCAGTTGTCATAAATTCTACAAAGGAAAAGTATAGTGAAGAAAGACAGTGATTAAATGGCATTCTTGAACCAGCCTGAGACATCAAGGCAGGCTCTGTGAGGAAGCCAAGCTTTTAAGGGTGAGTTCAAAATATCGCCAGCAGAGAAGACAGCACATATAAAAACATGAGGTCCAGAAGGAGTTTGGAGCACCCCCGTAGCTAAGAAAGTCTGGTGAGTCATGTAGAGCCTTTCAGACCCTTTAAAAAGTAGGACGTATCCACAGAGCAGTAGGAGGCCACGGAAGGTTATGTAGCAGGAGAGTAACACATTCAGTTTTGCAATCTTTGAAGATCTCTCTGGAGTTCCTGGGTGGTGCAAACAGTTAACATGCTCAGGGGCTAAACAAAGGGTCGAAGGTTCAAATCCATCCAGAGTCACCTCAAAAGAAAGGCCTGATGATCTACTTCTGAAAATCAGCTATCAAAAACCATATGGAGCACAGTTCTACCCTGACATACATAGGATGAGTTACAGATGACTCAATGGCAGCTGGTTTTTAAAGATTGCCCCGGCTGCTGTGTTGACAATGCAATAGATGGGCAGCAGGTTAACCATTTGGGAGGCTCTTGTGGTAGTCCAGGTGAGAGGGGATGGGGATTCAAGCAGCATGCAGCATAGTGGAAGTGAGAATGGAGACACATGAAGAATTCAAAATATATTTTAGCAAATATATGCCAAAAAACACACCTATAAATTGCACTGAAGTTAATGCTGGGCATAATAAAAGTTTCAGTCAGACTCTTGCCATTTTAATTTTATGGGTTTATGGCTTCAATGAACAATATAATTGTACATATTCCATAAGTAGTTGATTTTATAGTGAAAATTTACTACAAACTCTCTAGGAAGATGCTATAGACCACTACTACTAGAAGTCCTACGTTAACAAGTTAAGACAGTGTAATGGTTAAGGTTGTGTGTCAACTTGGTTGGGTCATGATTCTCAGTCATTCGGCAGTTACATAATGATGCAGTTTGGTAGGTATGAAATGATGTCATTTAGCAGTCACATATAATGATGTAATTTGGCAGTTATATAATATTTTTAATTTGGCAATTATATAATGATGTAACCATCCTCCATGATGTGATCTGATTTGACCAGCCAATCAGTTTTAAGGGGAGTTTTCTCAGGGGTGTGGCCTGCATCCTCATTTGCTCTGGATCCTGCATCCAGCTCCTCATCATCTTACCTCTGGCTCTTGGGATTCATCAGCCTCCACAGCCTGTGAGCAAGCAGCCTGCAGTCTTACCTGCCAATCTGGTATTTATCTACCCTGCAGCTACATGAGTCAGGAGAAACCTCCAGCCTGATGCCTGACCCACGGACTTGGGGCTTGTCAGCATCTACAATCATGTGAGCCATTTCCTTGAGATAAATCTCTCTCTCTCTCTGTATATATATATATACAGAGAGAGAGAGAGAGACTTATGTAGGGAACCTGGTGGCATAGTGGTTAAGTGCTATAGCTGATAACCAAAGGGCTGGCAGTTCAAATCCACCAGGTGCTCCTTGGAAACTCTATGGGGCAGTTCTACGTAGTCCTATAGGGTCGCTGTGAGTTGGAATTGATTCAACGGCAATGGGATTGGTTTTTTTGATTTATATGTATATACATACACACATACTTTACTGATTTTATGTCTCTAGAGAACCCAGCCCAAGACATTTTGTACCAAGAATGGTTCTAGAGAAACCAAATTGTAAGAATGCTTTTCTAAATTGTTTCTCAAGTTTCACCAGATTCTGCCTCTAATAGTAAAAAGGGCACAGATAATCCATGGCATGAGGTGGCAATGTTAATACGTATAATATCACCACCAATAGATCAAGTATTGGTGAGAAGACAGGCTCTAGGTGATCATACATTTGATGCTTTTCTACAATTTTGTCAGAGTGAGAAGTATAGGGAAGCTTGCTGGTTGATCCTACTTTCACTAGACAAAGTGGTGAAAGAAAGAGATGAGCTTAGGGCTTCAGAGTCACAGCTGAAGTGCCACATAAAAGATCTGTAAGTTGCCTCTTGTGCCCTGAAAGAAAGTCTTACTTCTTGTAGTAATAGAGCTGATGTCGAAAACCAAACCTACAGTCTAATCATAACAATGGCTAAATTACAATGCCAATTGAATTCCCAACTTTAGATGGTGTCTGAAGTTAAAGTGAGGATACTGATTGGGAAGAAATGGAATCCTGAAACTTGGGATGGGGACGTATGGGCAGATAATCAGGAGGCTGAGGACACTGAGCCCCTAAATTCTGTTGAATTGCTCCTGCCAACAAAACCATTAGCCCCTCTAACCCGCATCTGATCAGATTAACACAGCTGTGTCTAAAAGCCTTTGTCTGAGTCATCACTTGGTGAGGTGTCTGGGTCATCACGTGGGCATTACCTGAGACAGATGCCTTACAAGACATTATTAAATATTCTCCAAGCACATTCCCACCACCCATTTTGGCTTCTACACCTATAACTAGGCTTAAGTCACAACGAGCTCTAAAAGGTGAAGTACAAGTATGACCAAGAAGGAGGTATGCCACACTCCAAAAGAACAGCTTGAATTTTCTAATATGTACAAACAGAAACCCAGGGAATATGTGTGGGGATGGCTATTAAGAGTGTGGATAATGGTGCAAGGAACATAAAGTTGGATCAGTTTATAGATACGGGCCTACTAAGCACAGAGTCTTCATTCAGTGTTTCAGCTTGAGTGATCAGAAAAGGATCTAATAGTTTATTTGCTTGGGTCACTGAAGCACGAATTATGTGGTGGCCAACACTAAATCCAGCTGAAGTACCAGACCTGCCTTGGTGTAATGTAGAAGAAGGTATCCAAAGGTTTAGGGTTTAGGGAAATTGGCATGTTAGAGTGAATTTGTCAGGTTACTCACAGACCTACACATGGAATGCACAGAGGATACACCTTCTGCCACAATGGTGAGAAGCAAAATTCTGAAGGGAGCCCCAGCATCCTTAAAGACTGCTGTGATTGCTATTTTATGTAAATCAGATTTGACAGTGGGAAGAGCCCTAAATGAATTAAGACACCTAACTACAATAGGGTTGACTAGACCTTGTGGTGGTAGGGACCAAGTGGCAGTGCTTCACTGACAAAGACAAGGTGGCCATGGCTACTGTAATGGATAGCAGAGCCAAGGCAGTAATCAGAATGGTCTGACTCATGTGAACTTATGGCATTGGCTACTTAGTCATGGTGTCCCAAGAAGTGAAATAGATGGGAAATCTACTAAACATTAACTTGATCTGTACAAGTGGAAGAATTCTAGGCCAAGTGAATAGCAGTCTAAATGAATCACCAGAATAGAGTCATGGCCCCTTAAATTTTTGTATGAGAAATTAACTTCAACTGTAAACTTTCACCTAAAGTGCAATTAGGAAAAAATAAGTATTAAAAAAAATAAAACAGTCACTACCCTCAATCAATTCCCAGGGTTCAGCCAGTTTACAAACCCAAACCTCTTGAATGAAGGAAGTTCAGGTCCCCTTGAGGAAGGACCCCATTACACTGCCAAAAATTTATACTGTTAATCTTTCTCCCTGTCCTTCCCAAAGGGATCTATAGCCTTTTATGAGAGTGATTGCTCCCTGGGGAAAAAGGAAATAACCAGACTTTTCAGGAATTACTGGATACTGGCTCTGAACTGACACTAATTCCAAGAGACCCAAAATGTCACTGTGGCCCACCAGTCAGAGTGGGGGGATATGAAGATCAGGTTATTAATGGAGTCTTAGCTCAGGTTTGGAACCCTGGTGGCACAGAGGTTAAGAGCTTAGGCTGCTAACCAAAATTTGGCAATTTGAATCCACCAGCTGCTCCTCAGAAACTCTGTGGGGCAGTTCTACTCTGTCCTATAGGGTTGCTATGAGTCAGAATTGACTTGATGGCAATGGGTTTGGTTTTAGGTTAGCTCAGGTTCATCTCACAGTGGTTCCAGTGGGTCCCTGAACCCATCCTGTAGTAATTTCCTCAGTTCCAGACTGATAGTGGAGTAAGGGCTATTATGATAGGAAAAACCAAATAGAAGCCATTAGAACTACCCCTATCTAGGAAAATAGTAAAGCAAAAGCAATATTACATTCCTGGAGGGATTGAGGAGATTAGTGCCCACTTCAGGGACTTAAGGATGCAGGGGTAGCAATTCCCATCACATCCCCATTCAACTCACCTTTTGCCTTTTGGAAAAAACAAATTGATCTTGGAGAATGAGAGAGGATTATTGAAAATGTAACCAGGTGGTGACTCCAATTGCAGCTGCTGTTCTAGATGTGTTGTCATTCATTGAGCAAATTAATACATCTCCTAGTACCTGGTATGCAGCTAATGATCAGGCCAAAGCCTTTTTCTTGATTCCAATTTTGAAGGATCACCAGAAGCAATTGGCTTTCAGCTGGCAAGGCCATCAGTAAGTATACCTTCACTGTCCTACTTCAAAGGTATGTCAACTCTCCAGCCCTATGTCATAATTTAGTCTGCAGGGAACTTAATCACCTTTCCCTTCCACATGACCTCACATTAGTCTATTACTCGGATGAAATTATGCTGACTGGATCTAGTAAGGAAGAAGTATCAATGATCCTACATTTACTGTTAAGACATTTATGTACGGTTAAGACATTTATGTGCTAGAGGGTGGGAAATTCAAACACCTTTCATCTCAGTGAAATTTCTAGGGGTCCAGTGGTGTGGGGCATGTCAAGACATTCCTTCTAAACTGAAGGATAATTTATTGCATCTGGCCCCTCCTACAACTAAAAAGGAAGCACAATGTCTGGAGGACCTCTTTGGATTTTGGAGGCAACATATTCCTCATTGGGTGTGCTACTCCAGCCTATTTATCAAGTGAATTGAAAATCTGCTAGTTTTGAGTGGGAAACAGAACAAGAGAAGCATCTGCTACAGGTTCAGGCTGCCGTGCAGGCCATTCTGCCCCTTGGGCTATATGATCTGGCTAATACAATGGTTCTTGAAGTGTCAGCCACAGATAGAGATGCTGTTTGGAGTCTTTGGCAGGCCCTTGTTGGTGAATCACAGAGCAGACTCAGGATTTTGGGGTAAAGCCCTGCAGATAATGACTCTCCTTTTGAGAAACTGCTTTAGGCTTGTTACTGGGCCTTAGTAGAGCCTGAATGCTTAACCATAGGCCACCAAATCACCATGTGGGCCTGAACTGCCATCATGAACTGAGTGTTGTCTGATCCCACAGAGCCATAAAGTCAGATGTGCGCAGCAGCACTCCATCATTAATGGAAGTGATATATACAAGATTGGCTTCGAGCAGGACCTGAAGGCACAATAAGCTGCAAAAGGAGGTGGCGCAAATGTCCACGGTCTCTACTCCTGTCACATTACATTCCCACTCCCAGTCTGCACCTATGGCCACCTGGGGAGTTCCGTACGATCAGTTGACTGAGAAGGAGAAAACTTGTGCCTGGTTTACAGATGGTTCTGCATGATAATGCAGGCACCACTTGAAAGTGGACAGTAGCACCACTATAGCCCCTTTCTGAGACTTCTCTGAAGGACAGTGGTGAAGAGAAATCCTCCCAATGGGCAGAACTTCAAGCAGTGCACCTGGTTTTCACTTTGCTTGACAGGAGAAATAGCCAAATGTGCTATTATATACTTATTCATGGGCTGTGGCAAATGGTCTGCCTGGATGTTGAGAGACTTGGAAGGAACATGATTAGAAAATTGGTGACAAGAAGGCATGGGAAAGAGGTATGTGGAGAGACCTCTCTGAATGGAGCAAAGAAGTGAAGATATTTGTGTCTCATGTGAATGCTCAGCAAACGGTGATCTTGGCAGAGGAGGATTTTAACAATCTAGTGGATAGGAAGATGTGTTCTGTGGCAAAGAGTCATCCTCTTTCCCCAGCCAGTCTTGTCATTGCCCAATGGGCTTATAAATAAAGTGGCCATGGTGGCAGGGGTGGAGGTTATGCATGGGCTCAGCAACATAGACTTTCACTTACCAAGGCTGACTTGGAGTGCCCAATCTGCCAACAGCAGAGATGGGCACTCCAAGTCAGCCTTGGTAAGTGAGATGCTGATATAGTACCATTCCTCAAGATGATCAGCCAGCAACCTGGTGGCAGGTTGATTACATTGGACCCCTTCCATCATAGAAAGGGCAGCATTTCACTCTTATTGGGATAGGCACTTAAACTCTGGATAAGAATATACCTTCCCTGCACACAATGCCTCTGCCAGAACTACCAAACGCGGATCACAGAATGCCTTTTCCACCAACATGATATCTCACACAACATCATCTCGGATCAAGAGACTCACTTCCCAGCAAATGAAGTATGATAATTGGCCCATGCTCATGGAATTCACTGGCCTTACCATGTTCCCCATCATCCTGAATCATGTGGTTTGACAGAATAATGGACTGGCTTTTTAAAGACACATTTATGGTGCCAGCTAGGTGGCCACACTTTGCAAAGTTGGGGCAAAGTTCTCTAGGAGGCTGTATATGCTCTAAACCAGCACCCAATATATGCTGCTGCTTCTCCCATAGCCTGGATTCACAGGTCCAGGAATTAAGGGGTGGAAATGGGAATGGCACCACTAAATATTACCCCTAGTGACCCACTCACAAAATTTTTGCTTCCTGTCCCCATAACCCTATGCTCTGTGGGTCTAGAGGTCTTAGTTCCAAAGGGAGGAATGCTCCCACCTGGAGATACAACACTGATTCCGTTGAACTGGAAGTTAAGAATGCTACCCAACCACTTTGGGTTCCTCATGGCTATAGATCAACAGGCCAAGAAGGGAGTTAACATACTGGCTGGTGTGATTGAACCTGACTACCAAGGAGAAATCAGAATGATGTTGCACAACAGATACAAAAAAGAGTATATCTAGAACACAGGAGATCACTTAGGGTGTCTCTTGGTACTACCATGCCCTATGATTAAAGTCAGTAGAAAACTGCAGAAACCCAATTCTGACATAACTTCTAATGGCCCAGACCCTTCAGGAATGAAGGTTTAAGTCACCCCACCAAGCAAAGAACCATGACCAGCTGAGGAGCTTGCTGAGGGTAAAGGGAACATAGAATGAATGGTGGAAGAAGGTAGTACTAAATACCAGTTATGACCACACGAATAGTTGCAGAAAAGAGGACTGTAATTCTTATGAATATTTCTTTCTTGCTTTATTATACTTGTATGTGTGTATATATATATATATATACACAAATTATTTTTCTTCTTTCCCTCCCTTATAAAATATAAGATATAAACAGGGTAGTGCATTTTTGGTTGCATGTTTAGTTGCATCATGTTATGCACAAGTATGACTTTGTAATTGTATTTATTTAGAGATTTTGTATGGTTAAAGGAGATGTGTAGAGGGGCCAAATGGACAATGGTGGACTGTGGTGGCTAAGGTTGTGTGTCAGCTTGGCTGGGCCATGATTCTCAGTGGTTTGGCAGTTATGTAATGATGTAATTTGGCAGTTATGTAATGGTGTAATCATCTTCCATGATGTGATCTCATGTGAGCAGCCAATCAATTCTAAGGAAAGCTTTCATGGGGGTGTGACTTGTATCCTCTATATATATGGACGTTCTGGCTCATTTGCTCTGGATCCTGCATCTGGCTCATCATGTCTGACCTCTAGTTCTCGGGATTCATTAGCCTCTGAAGCCAATGAGCCAGCAGCCTACCATCTTACCTGCCGATCTTGGGCTTCATTGGTCTCCACAGCCTGTGAGCTAGCAACCTGCCATCTGACCTCCTAATCTTGGATTTGTCAGCCCCTGCAGCTAAGTTAGTCAGGAGAAGCCTCCAGCCTGATGCCTGACCCATAGACTTGAGACTTGCCAGCCTCTACAATCTCACAAACCATTTCCTTGAGATAAATTTCTCTCTCTCTCTTGCCATCTAGTTGATTTTGACTCATAGTGCCCATACAGGACAGAGAGAACTGCCCCCATAGAGTTTCCAAGGAGCGCCTGCTGGATTCAAACTGCTGACCTTTTGGTTAGCAGCCATAGCACTTAACCACTATGCCACCAGAGTTTCCGTATATATATATATATATATGCTTCACTGCTTTTGCTTCTCCAGAGAACCAAGCCTAAGATAGTCAGCAATGTGTATTGAGCTCCAATTATGTGTAAAGCCCTCTGTAGCATTAAAGAAACATATAGGTCTTGTCCTTGAGGGTCTTGAAGTATATGAGAGTAAATAACCTCTCCTTGAGACACGAATGCCAGAAACTCAGTATCATACCAACAATTATTGAACAGGATTAGGAAGAGGAGCTAGAAGGGAGTCCCCAAATAAGCAATTGGAACAATAAGAAGAGAGCCATATCACCACTGAAACCAGGGAAAAGAAAGCTTGAAGAGAGGCATGGTCTAGCAAATAGGATAAGAAATGAAAAAGGTCGTTTGGAAGAACCTGGTGGCTTATGACAGATCCATGACAAAAGAACAGAGAAGGCCAGTGCAGAGAGTCAAGAGAAAGGAGAAAATGGAGAAATTATCACAATTGTAGATTAATCTTTGGTCAATTGACTAATTTGTACCTTGCCTTGTTCCAGAAGGATTTAAGTAGGCTTATAGGGATTAAAAATGCAACAGGAAAACATAAATTATAAGAAAGATGAAAGAAGAAAGAAAAACAAGGGCGGTGTTATAAAATAATGCCAGGAACGAGGCTAAAAGTGTCTACAGCTTTGACTTCACCCAAATTAGGGAATTAGATCAAACAAAATGAACAAAACAGCTGCAAACGACCATACAACCCCTTTACTCATCCGGCTCTTACTCTATTATTATCTTGGGCTCTTACTCTTTCAAAGTTCAGATTCTGCCCCAAATTTGGCCAATTTGTTAACATTTATTGAGTTTCTGCTATTCAAAAATCACCCTTAGTTTTAAGATGGACGGAATGCTATCTATGTCTAGAAAGACCATCAAGTGCTTGTTTCATAAAAGGCGCTCAATAAGTGTTTGTGAAATAAAATCATGTTGAATAGTAAAAAGAAAATTATGGCTTTTACTTTCAAGTAGTGTTTAAATGGAGCCCTGGTGGCAAAGTGGCTAAGAGCTCAGGCAGCTAACCAAAATGTCAGCAGTTCAAATCCACCAGCCTCTCCTTTGGAATCCCTATGAGGCAGTTCTACTCTGTCCTACAGCGTCACTATGAGTCAGAATCGACTCGACTGTACACAACAATGGTGTTTAAATAGTTGTGAATACTGAAGCTAATCACAGAGCTTCTCTCAGGATTGGTTTTCTTATCTGTGAAAGTAGGGTGTATGCAACAGAGATTGCTATTTATTACCCAACAAAATTGGGTAATTATTAAAAGTACTTCTCTTTGTTACACATACTTTTAAGATTAATACTCTTCTCCTCACTGCTGCTTTCTCAGGAGTCTGCAGCCTGACTTGTTAGGGAATTCTGACTTAAGCTAATAAAGAGCCTTTGGATTTTAGTTAATCCTGGTGGTTAAGAGCTAGGGTGAGCTACAGCTGCCAACCAAAATGTCAGCAGTTTGAATACACCAGCCACTCCTTGGAAACCCTATGGGGCAGTTCTACTCTGTCCTATAGGGTTGCTAAGGGCCGGAATCAATTTGACAGCAATGGGTTTTTTTTTTTTTTTTATGTATAGTTAGGTAGGAGATAGCCTGGTGACATTTCACCAGTAGCAAAGGCCAGCCATGTGGCAGCAGGTTAACAACAAACATATGAGTAACTAAGAGCTGGCCTGGGAGAAGCAACCTAAGTTGGCAACCCTTGTTTTAAATGACTTTCTAACTGGCTGTAAGATATCTAGAGTAGAGCAGGTATGGTCAACTTATAGTGCCCAGGACACATACAGGACTTTGCAAAACATGTAACAGAACATTTGCCATTTCAATATTTTTCTTTACATGTACAATTCAGTGACATTAATTACGTTCATCATGTTGCGCAGCCAACATCACTCTCCACTTGCATATTTTCCATCCATCACCCTTTTTTTTAGCTGAAGCTCAGTGCCCCGAAGCAATGACTCCTGGTTTCCCCCTCCCTCCCACCCCTGGCAACCACTAATGAACTTTGGTCTCTATATCTTAATGAGAGATAACATAAATATATAATTTTGGAAAAAAGATATTGAAGTGCTTTACAAATAACATTGATGAATTCTGACTTCTATGTTTAATCAGCTTGTCCACTATTATAACAGAATATTTCTTTCACCTGAGGAATATAAATTTTTATTCTCCCAGGTTTACCAAACAAAGGGATTCACAAAAGTATTCTTTAAATAACATATTGCTATCGTGTTTATAAAACATGAATCAATAGCTAGAAGTCAAAGTTCAAATACAGGTGTACCTATCACAATGTCTGAAAATGAATGAATAACTCAGTGTCCTGTCCTAAATAATGCCGGAAGGGTATTTAGATGATCTGTGGAAAATCAGTTATAGGAGAGAACTTGACCTCACATAGCTAGATATTCAGTGCCAACCATACCACCAACAATGTCATTGTCACAACCAACCTTCACCATAGATTATTACATGCTATACGTGAATCCCACATTTCTCCTGCCAAAGGAAGATAATTTTAATAGTTCTGAAGGGGAACAACTTTCATATGAATGCTCCTAAACACACACAGACACACACACCACAGTTTCTTCAACATTACAGAATGACCAAAACCAACTTAAAGCTAGAATGAACTCTCTGTTATATGGAGGCCAAGTCAGCCATTTAGAAGCCAAAGAAGGCTACTGGGCATCTGTTAAAAAACCTGAGTCTGGTACTTGTATACTTACCAGTCTTACCAATGCTTATGGAACATGCTGTTAGCTTACAGCAAAATTATTCCATCCTTACTCGGGTGTGGCTTTTAACACATGCAAACACACTCCTCAGCCTTTTCCAGTCTTTCCTGTTCACCCCCATTTAGCACTAGCTGGTGGCTTCTGCTCTGTGTAATATTCAACTCACATGCCAGAGATGAAGTAATGGGATTGGCTTTACGAGCTATCACAGCTGCACAATATCCTGAGAGATCTTCATTCCCTTATGGAGCAGGAAAATGTGTCCACAGAGCTGTGAGCTACACTAGCCAGCTCTTAAGGTCCCAGGGAGTAGCCTTCTTTTCCAGAGGGGCCTTCCATCTTCTCAAAGGTTAGTCTCAAGCTCTTTAGGCAAGGGGTGGTCCAAACTCACTCCAGGGTTTTTCTTAAGGTCTTACCCAACATAGTTGTTGAGGTAAGATTAAAGCTCATTCCATCCGTATCCTATTATTTCCTCTAAAGCAGGAGCCTCATGGGGCCAGGCTTCCATTGGAAACATATTTAGATGATTGTTCATGTGGGGTTTGAGGTTTTGATCTCCCTGGTCTATTCTGTGACCTCTGTTGGAAGGCAAAAATAAGCCTACTTTCCTTTGTCTTTGAAATTAGTAAATTTATTTGTGTAAAGCACTAAGCAAAATAATCCTCCAGAGGAATTTCTTTAACAAAAGAATGGGATATGAGGAGTGGAGTGGGGTGAGGACAATGGAAGAGGATTATTAAGGAGCCTTGGTGGTACAGTGGTTAAAGCGCTCATCTGCTAACCAAAAAGTCAGTGCTTCAAAACCACCAGCTGCTCCACAAGAGAAAGATGTAGCAGCCTACTTCTGTAAAGACTTACAGCCTTGGAAACTCTACAGGGCAGTTCTACTGTGTCCTACCGGGTCACTATGAGTCAAGATTGACTCAAAGGCAATGGGTTTGGTTTGGTTTTTTAATAGAATTTTGATTTAAGAAATGTTTATGCTTTTTCTCTTGCCCTGCATATTAAGATGAGTGTATATTTAAATAAATCCTTAGATGCTTTTCTTAATTCAGTATGCTCCCTCCCCTTCTCCAGGGTCTAATTATATGGGGTTCTTTCACAGACAACTCTCCTAGGGAAATTCAAGAAGAAGGGAAGATACTGAAAAGCAGTGAGTCTAGTATTCACTAGTTAGTGAGACTATGTCCACAAGACTTCCCTCTCTTCTAACACCAATTGCAAATTTGGGGGTACCCAAGACTGCCCTTAGGTTTGATAGTTCACTAGAGAGACTCAGAGAACTCACTGAAAACTGTTATATGCACAGTTATAGTTACAGCTAAAGGCTGCAGATTAAAATCAGCCAAAGGAAGAAGCACGTAGGGCAGAGTCCAGAAGAATTCCAAACACAGAACTTCCAGTTGTCCTCTCCTTGTGGAGCTGTGCACAGCATTACTGGCTCCGTATTGATGTGTGACACTATGCACACAGTATGGCCAACCAGGGAAGCTCACCTGAACCTTGGTGTCTAGAGCCTTTACTGGGGCTCAGTCTCATAAATTTTATTGGGATTCAACATTGGCCATCGTGGCTGACCTCAGTTTCCAGCCTCTCCGAAAGTAGAGCTGATGCCGTGTACCTTAAGCCCCCACACTAAATCACATAGTCAGACTATCTGGAGTGATCCAAGGCCGCCAGGCCTAACAGACATAATATTCCAAGGGCTTAGAGATCACCTCCCAGAAGACGACATCTCTTTGGGCAAGGTTAAACTCTTTGCTGCACACTACGAATAACATGATGAACTGAAAGGTAAAGCTAACGCAACCATTGCCTCCTACTTCTCTTGAGCCTAAAGGGTGAAACAATGGAGGTAGGAGTCAACTGCAGTTTATTTGAGAGCTTGTATGACCATTTCTTCTCACCATCCAAATAATTAGTAGGTTTGGGAGTACGCTTTTTTCCATAAAAAGGAGGCTAGACAAAGATAAGTCTTAATGGACTTCCTGTCAAACGGAAGGACTGATAGCTGTGGTAGGTAGGTAGGAAGGTAGTTTGGGAACATTTGGGCTCTGGGTGGGCACTGGCTTTCTGGGCTCAGCTGATCACACCAAAGCTATGCATGTCCTTCAGCTGTATCCCATGTTCTAGCTGTGTTCTTTCAAAGACACCTAGGGATCCTTCAGGACCTCTACCTCCTCCTGCAAGAGGAGAGCTGCCAGTATTAATTCCCTAGGGTTGCTGTAACAAAATAACACAAACTGGGTGGCTTATAAGCACCAGAATTGATTGATTCACAGTTCTGGAGGCTAGTAGTCTAAGGATGTCAGCAGGGCCATGTTCTCTCCGAAGACTCTAAGGTATTATCCTTTCTTGTCTCTGCAGGCTTCTAGTAGCCCAGGTGTTCTTTGGCTTACAGGTGCAACATAGCTCTGCTGTCACATGGCCATCTTCCCTCTGTCTCTGTGTCTCTTCTCCTCTCCTATAAGGGCACCACTCAGATTGGCTTTGGACCACCAACTCCAATATGACCTCATGTTAACTGATAACATCTTCAAAAAACCCAATTTCCAAATAAGGCCACACTCATAGGTACTAGGGGTTAGGACTTCAGCATATCTTTTTTGGAGAACACAGATCAATCCATAACAGATGCTGTTGTCTGTTCTCATCTGAACTAAAAGCAGGGATCACCAAAAGTTTGACCCAAGGCAGGCCGTGAGGATGCCTGCCAATTTACAATGGTGCACACATCACATGAGGCTGGGGAGAGTAGGAATTTGTTCTCGAATTTACAGGAAGACGTGTTCACAGCAAACATTCCTTTCTGAGAAAAATGCAACTACTTGGAGCAATTTATTTATGCTCAGACTGTCAAGCATTACGAAATAGAGTGATAAAGGCACATTGTTTCAATAGCATTTTACCCTGAAATAATACAAATGAGTACTTCCAAAGCATTTAACTCCAGGTGAAGACAAATGCACCTGTACACCTCACTACTGGGGAGCATAAATTGGTACAAACCTTTTGGAAGACAAGTTGGCAATACATATCACAAACCTTGAATGTATGTATAAACTTTGCCCTAGTAATTCCACCACAAGAACAGACGTGATAGAAATAAACAGATATACCCACAAAGATTTATGGGCAGTGATGTTCGTTGTGAAAAAAAGCAACCAGTTTAATCAGGTCGACTCTGACTCATGGCACCCTTGTGTGTGTCAAAGAATTGTGCTCCACTGGGTTTTCGATGGCCAATTTTTCAGAAGTAGATAGCCAGGCCTTACTTCTGAGGTGCCTGTGGGTGAAACTGAACAGCCAACTTTTCGGTTAACAGCCAAGTACATTAACTGTGTGCACTGTCCAGGGACTCCAATGTTCCTTTTAGTGTTATTTATATTAGCAAAAGAAAAAAAAGTATCTAAATGTTCCAAGAATGAGGGATTGCTTAAAAAATTATGGATTACCTATGCACTAAAATGTTATGCAATCATATTTTAAAGAAATCCAGTACAGTTATTGATGGATTCCAACAAAATTATTTTAAAATTATTAAAAATAGTTTTACAGAAAAATGTTATCAAATTAAGCAATATTCTTGATATAGTGTTAAGTTTTTTTAAAGGAAATTACAAAACAGTATATACGATATGAACCCAATTTTGGAAAAAACTCCAGTTCTATAAGATAATCACTCATTTATTAAGTACTTTAACAAGAAAGATGAAGAATTGAACAACACAGACATAGGAAGCCTAATGTGACTACACCAAATAGGTGGAAATGTTAAAAATATTAACAGTGATTATTTCTGTGACATGATATTGTTGGTGTCTTTCTCTTTGTTGTCACTTTTATATTTTCTAAAGTTTCTACTAATAAATATATACTACTTTATAATCAAAAACAAACAAGAAATACTATATGCTGTTTTATATTAAACTTTCAGAATTTAATGCATGAGAAAAGCAGTAATTTCTGGGAAAAGGGTTTTAAAACCAAAAACCAAACCTGTTGTCACTGACTTACTTGTGAATCCTAGGGACCCTACAGGACAGAGTAGACTGCCCCATACAGTTTACAAGGTTATAATCTTTACAGAAGTAAACTGACCCATTTTTCTCCCATGGAGTGGCTGATGGGCTTAAATCATCAACCTTTCAGTTAGCAGCTGAGTGCTTAACCACTGCACCACCAGGTTTCCTTGAAAAAGGCCACAGTAGTTTAAAAAATCCTCAAAACTGGCTAAACTTCCTTGGCTCAGTTGTTACACACGGGTTCATCATTTTCCTTTGCCTTTTCAGCTTTCCCAGGTTCTTTTTCCTTTGCAGGGGGAAGTCTGCAGCGTCAGTTACACGTCAGCACTGAGGAGAGAGGGGCAGGGGAAAGAAGAAGGAGGGAAGATAAACGAAATCACTAGTATGTAGTTGGTTCTTGATGGTTTCCAAGGAGGTAAATAGGTCATCGTGGCAGGACTCCATCAGACCTAGATGTTGTTGTTGATGAGTGCTATCGAGAGGTTTTCCATTCACAGGGACGCCATGTGACAGAGTAGAAACGCCCCATGAGATTTTCTAGGCTGTAATCTTTACAGAAGTAGATTACCAGGTCTTTCTCCTGTGGAGCCAGTGAATGGGTATGAACTGTCAACCTTCAGGCTAGCAGCCAAGCACTTAATCGTTTGCACCGCTAGGTCTCCTTTAGACCTAGGTTGGAAGTAGGGATTTGAAATCCTAAATGCTTCTCTCATTTCTAATTCTGTATCTCATTTCCTTCTACTGCCATTTCTGGGGCTCCAGTTTCTTCACCTGTATTAAGTGGTTAATAGTTCTTGCCTCCCAATAAGCTCAAGGTTTGTTCTCTAAAATGCGTTGGCATCTTTCAGGGAAGAGTGGTGACAGAAAGCAACATGGGACATGATGTGCGTCTACAGTTTAGCTTGAGCCACTGGGAACTCTAGAAACAGATACCTGGATAGATAGATGACTGAGTGAGTAAAAGAATGAATTAACATGGAGTTATCTAAAGAATGGAGTCCTTGGGTGGTGCAAATAGTTAATTTGCTTGGCTTCTAACTGAAAGGTTGGAGGTTTGAGTCCACCCAGAGGTAACTCAGAAGAAAGGCCTGGAGATCTACTTCCAAAAAAATCAGTGATCGAAAACCTATGGAATACGGTTCTACTCTGACATACATAGCATCCCCATGAGTCAGAATCCACTTGATGACAACTGTTTATCTAGATATATAAACAGTTACATACATAGTTATAGATATATACTTACATACAAGTTACATATACATATAAACGTATATATAACCGTTTGTATATATTTATATATATAAAAAAACAAAAACGAAACCCAGTGCCGTTGAGTCGATTCCGACTCATAGCGACCCTATAGGACAGAGTAGAACTGCCCCATAGAGTTTCCAAGGAGCGCCTGGCGGATTCGAACTGCCGACCCTTTGGTTAGCAGCCATAGCACTTATCTGCTATGCCACCAGGGTTTCTGTATATATATATACTCCATATTTTACACAAATAATGCACTCCTTTTGTGTTTGTTTGCCAGACATGCCATCCCCCTGTAAGCATGTTATGCTAACTTTTTTACAACAACATGTGGGAAAGGGCTGACATGGCAGCTTGTGAGGGCTCCTTGAAGGGGAAGGGTGCGGCCAGCAAACAAACACAAAGGCACGCATTATTTGCGAAAAAAAAATAGCACATATATGAAGAATGTCAAGAACTGTCACTGCCATAAAAAAATAGATGCCGAAAATAGTTTTAGATTTAAAACAATCATATTCCTCTCTGTAAGTGGAAAAAATGCCTTAAACCTAAACCAAAAGCAAAGCTTTGTGAAAGGAAAGTTTCTAATAAAAAGATAAGTTCTGTGAGCGCTATCATTCATTTTTCTCATTTATTCATCCATCAAACAAATAGTATTGAGTCCCTTCACTGTAGTAGTCCCTGGGTGGCACAGACGGTTAAGCACTTGGGTGTTAACCAAAAGGCTGGCAGTCTGAACGCAACCAGAGGTGTCTTGGAAGACAGGCCTGGTGATCTGCTTTCCAAAGGACACAGCCTTGAAAATACTATGAAGCAATTCTATTTGGTGGTGTCACTAGGGTTGGTGTTGTGCAGTGCAGTAACTCATGGTGTCACCCCCCCACCCCATGGACCTCCTCCCATACCAGACCGTAGAGAATTCTTAGTAATGTTTTTTGTACTAATGCTACATAAATTGTAATTCCCATGTCACTACTTTTTTTCCTTTAATTACTACTTCGTTCTTAAAAAAGTTATTAATGTAGATTCACAAATACTAATTACCACAATATTGTAGCTAAAACACCAGAAAATTTGACAAAATCAGCAACTATAAAAACACCAGCAGCAAGGAAAACAACAGCGTGTGCTGGTAGCACGTGCAGATGAAACCACGTGGTTGGAAGCGCCATTGTAATTGGGTCATAATGACAGCTCTGACCAGAGTGCGTTAGAAGCTTCAAAAAGTAAATTAGCATAGAGTTTTAGCCTTGTCGGTATACTGATACATGTAAGCTGGGCTGACGAAAAATATTTTTGTTGTTATTACTAACTACAGGGATATTTTATAAAAAAATAATAAATTTCTTCTGAAACGTATCACAAAAACTTTATATACAGTCATTTTTGGGTCACCCCGTCTGACAGTGTCACCTGGTGCAGGTCATATTCCCTGCACCCCATTAGCGAGGCCACTGGTTCTACTCTGCACACATGGGTCACCATGAGTCAGAATCTACTTGACGGCAACCAACAACAATGACAACTTTCTCTGTCCTAGCAGCAGGGTTAAAGGAGTGAACAAAGCTGCTGTGGCCTCATCCTCATGGAGGTGGTTGTGACTGGAGCCATGAGCTGTAGTGGAAATTGGTAGCTTTCGTGTATTACATCTTCACTGATTCAATAGGCATCTATTGATGCCTTGCTATGTGGGTCATCCACTGTGGTTAGCTTGAAGAATATAGACACGGTTCTCTCTCTTAATGATTGACTAGCCTGGGGGAAGAGGAGAAATACGAGAAAATCAGTATCTGTAATGAACCTTGGTGAGTACCGTGATATTATTGTTATTAACAGCTGTCAAGGCAGCCCTGACTCATGGCGACCCCATGCACAACAGAATAAAACACTGCCTGAACCTAAGCCGTCTCCATGACTGGTTACAGACTGGGCATTGTGAGCTACAGGGTTTTCGTTAACTGATTTTTGGAAGTAGATTATCAGGTCTTTCTTCCTAGTTTAGTCCGAAGGCTCCTCTGAAACATTTTCAGCATCATAGCAACTCACAAACCACCACTGACAGATGGGTAGTGGCTGCATACCAGGTGCATTAAGCAGGAATAGAACCCAGGTCTCCCACATGGAAGGCAAGTATTCTACCACTGAACTACCAATCTCCCTGAGTATTACATAAGAAGCTCAATATAGCTGAGAGAGATCTGAAAAAACTTCTATGATAAGATAGTGCTTGTGCTGAGCTCTGTGGGATTTATTCATTCATTTACTCATTTGTTGTTGTTGTTGCTGTCAAGTCTGTTCCAACTCACAGAGACCCTGTGTACAAGAGAACCAAACATTGCCTGGTCCCCTGCCATCCTCACAATCGTCGTTATGTCTGAGCCCACTGTTGCAGCCACTGTGTCAGTCCATCTCATTGAGGGTCTTTCTCTACTTCGCTGACCCTCTGCTTAAGCAACCATGATGTCCTTTTCTAGGGACTGATCCCTCCTGATAATATGTCCAAAGTATGTGAGACGTAGTCTCAACATCCTCGCTTCTAAGGAGCATTCTGGTTGTACTTCTTCCAAGACAAATTTGTTCGTTCTTTTGTCAGTCAGTGGTATATTCATCATTCTTCGCCAACACCACAATTCAAAGGTGTCAATTCTTCTTCAGTCTTCCTTATTCATTGTCCAGTTTTCTCATGCATATGATGTGATTGAAAACACCATGGCTTGGGTCAGGTGCATCTTATTCTTCAAGGTGACTGTCATGGATTGAATTATGTCCCCCCCAAAATGAGTGTATTGACTTGGTTAGGCCATGTGTGGTTGTCCTCCATTTTGTGATTTTCCATGCGTTATAAACCAAAATTTCCACCTGTGGTTAAAAGGATTAGGGTGGGATGCAACACTCTTGTTCAGGTCACCTCCCTGATCCAATGTAAAGAGAGTTCCCCTGGGGTGTGGCCTGCACCACCTTTTATCTCTCAAGCTATAAAAGGAAAGGGAAGGGGGGGCGGAGCCAAGATGGCGGACTAGGCAGACGCTACCTCGGATCCCTCTTACAACAAAGACATGGAAAAACAAGTGAATCGATCACATACATAACAATCTATGAACCCTGAACAACAAACACAGATTTAGAGACGGAGAACGAACTAATACGGGGAAGCAGCGATTGTTTCCAGAGCCTGGAGCCAGCGTACCAGTCAGGTACGGCACAAGCACAGAGAGCTGCTCCACCCCCCTGAACTAACCCCGGGAGGGGGACCAGCCGGTTCCATGGGTGGCGTGGGACGCAGCCGGTAGGAGAAGTCCCCGGGAGGCAGTGACTGGTCTTGGAGCAGAAGGAGCAGCGTCCGAGCCAGGAACCGTCCTGCAGGGATTTGGACTGGACACAGGTACGGCATAAACACGGAGAGTTGCTCCACCCCCCTGAACTAACCCCGGGAAGGGGCCCAGCCGGGTCACGTGGGCGGCGTGGGACGCAGCCGGTAGGAGAAGTCCCTGGGAGGCAACGACTGGTATTGGAGCGGGGAGAACAGCGTCCCAGCCAGGACACTCGGTTACGGCACAAGCACGGGGACCTGCTCCACCCATCTGAACTAACCCCGGGAGGAGGCCCAACTGGTTCTCGAAGGCGGCACGGCCACGCAGCTGGAGGGACGAGAAGTCCCCGGGAGGCAGAGACTGATTTTGGAGTCAAGAGTGCACCGTCCCAGTAGGGGAGCCTTGACGCTGGGCGTGGGGCTGGAAGCGGAGGATCTGACCGTGACTCCAGCGGGCCAGACCCCCCGGGGGCAATCTCCACACAGCCAGCACACATAGGCGACGCGCCCGCGGGAATCTCAGATATAATAGTCATTCCAAGCAAGACAAGCAACTCTGGCTATATTCTGAGGTGCTACTCTCCTATCTCTCTGTTCCCTCCCCCACCCTCCCCAGGCGGCTTCATTAACATCTGAATAGCCTGAGCCAGAGGGAGAACTCTGATAGGGATCTGACTGCATTTTTTTTAGCGGATTTTCTGGAAAAACTAGTTTCCCAGCGATGGCTCGGAGACAACAATCCATATCAAACCACTTAAAGAAGCAGACCATGACAGCTTCTCCAACCCCCCAAACAAAAGAATCAAAATCTTTCCCAAATGAAGATACAATCTTGGAATTATCAGATACAGAATATAAAAAACTAATTTACAGAATGCTTAATGATATCACAAATGAAATTAGGATAACTGCAGAAAAAGCCAAGGAACACACTGATAAAACTGTTGAAGAACTCAAAAAGATTATTCAAGAACATACTGGAAAAATTAATAAGTTGCAAGAATCCATAGAGAGACAACATGTAGAAATCCAAAAGATTAACAATAAAATTACAGAATTAGACAATGCAATAGGAAGTCAGAGGAGCAGACTCGAGCAATTAGAATGCAGACTGGGACATCTGGAAGACCAGGGAATCAACACCAACATAGCTGAAAAAAAATCAGATAAAAGAATTAAAAAAAATGAAGAAACCCTAAGAATTATGTGGGACTCTATCAAGAAGGATAACCTGCGGGTGATTGGAGTCCCAGAACAGGGAGCGGGGACAGAAAACACAGAGAAAATAGTTGAAGAACTCCTGACAGAAAACTTCCCTGACATCATGAAAGACGAAAGGATATCTATCCAAGATGCTCATCGAACCCCATTTAAGATTGATACAAAAAGAAAAACACCAAGACATATTATCATCAAACTCACCAAAACCAAAGATAAACAGAAAATTTTAAAAGCAGCCAGGGAGAAAAGAAAGGTTTCCTTCAAGGGAGAATCAATAAGAATAAGTTCAGACTACTCAGCAGAAACCATGCAGGCAAGAAGGGAATGGGACGACGTATACAGAGCACTGAAGGAGAAAAACTGCCAGCCAAGGATCATATATCCAGCAAAACTCTCTCTGAAATATGAAGGGGAAATTAAGATATTTACAGACAAACACAAGTTTAGAGAATTTGCAAAAACCAAACCAAAGCTACAAGAAATACTAAAGGATATTGTTTGGTCAGAGAACCAATAATATCAGATATCAGCACAACACAAGGTCACAAAACAGAACGTCCTGATATCAACTCAAATAGGGAAATCACAAAAACAAACAAATTAAGATTAATTAAAAAAAAAAATACACATAACAGGGAATCATGGAAGTCAATAGGTAAAAGATCACAATAATCAAAAAGAGGAACTAAATACAGGAGGCATTGAACTGCCATATGGAGAGTGATACAAGGCGATATAGAACAATACAAGTTAGGTTTTTACTTAGAAAAATAGGGGTAAATAATAAGGTAACCACAAAAAGGTATAACAACTCTATAACTCAAGATAAAAACCAAGAAAAACGTAACGACTCAACTAACATAAAGTCAAACACTATGAAAATGAGGATCTCACAATTTACTAAGAAAAACGCCTCAGCACAAAAAAGTATGTGGAAAAATGAAATTGTCAACAATACACATAAAAAGGCATCAAAATGACAGCACTAAAAACTTATTTATCTATAATTACCCTGAATGTAAATGGACTAAATGCACCAATAAAGAGACAGAGAGTCACAGACTGGATAAAGAAACACGATCCATCTATACGCTGCCTACAAGAGACACACCTTAGACTTAGAGACACAAACAAACTAAAACTCAAAGGATGGAAAAAAGTATATCAAGCAAACAATAAGCAAAAAAGAAGAGGAGTAGCAATATTAATTTCTCACAAAATAGACTTTAGACTTAAATCCACCACAAAGGATAAAGAAGGACACTATATAATGATAAAAGGGACAATTGATCAGGAAGACATAACCATATTAAATATTTATGCACCCAATGACAGGGCTGCAAGATACATAAATCAAATTTTAACAGAATTGAAAAGCGAGATAGATACCTCCACAATTATAGTAGGAGACTTCAACACACCACTTTCGGAGAAGGACAGGACATCCAGTAAGAAGCTCAACAGAGACACGGAAGATCTAATTACAACAATCAACCAACTTGACCTCATTGACTTATACAGAACTCTCCACCCAACTGCTGCAAAATATACTTTTTTTTCTAGCGCACATGGAACATTCTCTAGAATAGACCACATATTAGGTCATAAAACAGACCTTTGCAGAGTCCAAAACATCGAAATATTACAAAGCATCTTCTCAGACCACAAGGCAATAAAACTAGAGATCAATAACAGAAAAACCAGGGAAAAGAAATCAAATACTTGGAAAATGAACAACACCCTCCTGAAAAAAGACTGGGTTATAGAAGACATCAAGGAGGGAATAAGGAAATTCATAGAAAGCAACGAGAATGAAAATACTTCCTATCAAAACCTCTGGGACACAGCAAAAGCAGTGCTCAGAGGCCAATTTATATCAATAAATACACACATACAAAAAGAAGAAAGAGCCAAAAGCAGAGAACTGTCCCTACAACTTGAACAAATAGAGACTGAGCAACAAAAGAATCCATCAGGCACCAGAAGAAAACAAATAATAAAAATTAGAGCTGAACTAAATGAATTAGAGAACAGAAAAACAATTGAAAGAATTAACAAAGCCAAAAGCTGGTTCTTTGAAAAAATTAACAAAATTGATAAACCATTGGCTCGACTGACTAAAGAAATACAGGAAAGGAAACAAATAACCCGAATAAGAAATGAAAAGGACCACATCACAACAGAACCAACTGAAATTAAAAGAATCATACCAGATTATTACGAAAAATTGTACTCTAACAAATTTGCAAACCTAGAAGAAATGGATGAATTCCTGGAAAAACACTACCTCCCTAAACTAACACATTCAGAAGTAGAACAACTAAATAGACCCATAACAAAAAAAGAGATTGAAACGGTAATCAAAAAACTCCCAACAAAAAAAAAAAACCCTGGCCCGGACGGCTTCACTGCAGAGTTCTACCAAACTTTCAGAGAAGAGTTAACACCACTACTGCTGAAGGTATTTCAAAGCATAGAAAATGACGGAATACTACCCAACTCATTCTATGAAGCCACCATCTCCCTGGTACCAAAACCAGGTAAAGACATTACAAAAAAAGAAAATTATAGACCTATATCCCTCATGAACATTGATGCAAAAATCCTCAACAAAATTCTAGCCAATAGAATCCAACAACACATCAAAAAAATTATTCACCCTGATCAAGTGGGATTTATACCAGGTATGCAAGGCTGGTTTAATATCAGAAAAACCATTAATGTAATCCATCACATAAATAAAACAAAAGACAAAAACCACATGATCTTATCAATTGATTCAGAAAAGGCATTTGACAAAGTCCAACACCCATTCATGATAAAAACTCTTACCAAAATAGGAATTGAAGGAAAATTCCTCAACATAATAAAGGGCATCTATGCAAAGCCAACAGCCAATATCACTCTAAATGGAGAGAACCTGAAAGCATTTCCCTTGAGAACGGGAACCAGACAAGGATGCCCTTTATCACCGCTCTTATTGAACATCGTGTTGGAAGTCTTAGCCAGGGCAATTAGGCTAGACAAAGAAATAAAAGGTATCCGGATTGGCAAGGAAGAAGTAAAGTTATCACTATTTGCAGATGACATGATTATATACACAGAAAACCCTAAGGAATCCTCCAGAAAACTACTGAAACTAATAGAAGAGTTTGGCAGAGTCTCAGGTTATAAAATAAACATACAAAAATCACTTGGATTCCTCTACATCAACAAAAAGAACACCAAAGAGGAAATAACCAAATCAGTACCATTCACAGTAGCCCCCAAGAAGATAAGATACTTAGGAATAAATCTTACCAAGGATGTAAAAGACCTATACAAAGAAAACTACAAAGCTCTACTACAAGAAATTCAAAAGGATATACTTAAGTGGAAAAACATACCCTGCTCATGGATAGGAAGACTTAACATAGTAAAAATGTCTATTCTACCAAAAGCCATCTATACATTTAACGCACTTCCGATCCAAATTCCAGTGTCATATTTTAAGGGGATAGAGAAACAAATCACCAATTTCATATGGAAGGGAAAGAAGCCCCGGATAAGCAAAGCACTACTGAAAAAGAAGAAGAAAGTGGGAGGCCTCACCTTACCCGACTTCAGAACCTATTATACAGCCACAGTAGTCAAAACAGCCTGGTATTGGTACAACAACAGACACATAGACCAATGGAACAGAATTGAGAACCCAGACATAGATCCATCCACGTATGAGCAGCTGATATTTGACAAAGGACCAGTGTCAACTAACTGGGGAAAAGATAGCCTTTTTAACAAATGGTGCTGGCATAACTGGATATCCCTTTGCAAAAAAATGAAACAGGACCCATACCTCACACCATGCACAAAAACTAACTCCAAGTGGATCAAAGACCTAAACATAAAGACTAAAACGATAAAGATCATGGAAGAAAAAATTGGGACAACCCTAGGAGCCCTAATACAAGGTATAAACAGAATACAAAACATTACCAAAAATGATGAAGAGAAACCCGATAACTGGGAGCTCCTAAAAATCAAACACCTATGCTCATCTAAAGACTTCACCAAAAGAGTAAAAAGACCACCTACAGACTGGGAAAGAATTTTCAGCTATGACATCTCCGACCAGCGCCTGATCTCTAAAATCTACATGATTCTGTCAAAACTCAACCACAAAAAGACAAACAACCCAATCAAGAAGTGGGCAAAGGATATGAACACACATTTCACTGAAGAAGATATTCAGGCAGCCAACAGATACATGAGAAAATGCTCTCGATCATTAGCCATTAGAGAAATGCAAATTAAAACTACGATGAGATTCCATCTCACACCAGCAAGGCTGGCATTAATCCAAAAAACACAAAATAATAAATGTTGGAGAGGCTGCGGAGAGATTGGAACTCTCATACACTGCTGGTGGGAATGTAAAATGGTACAACCACTTTGGAAATCTATCTGGCGTTATCTTAAACAGTTAGAAATAGAACTACCATACAACCCAGAAATCCCACTCCTAGGAATATACCCTAGAGATACAAGAGCCTTCATACAAACAGATACATGCACACCCATGTTTATTGCAGCTCTGTTTACAATAGCAAAAAGTTGGAAGCAACCAAGGTGTCCATCAACGGATGAATGGGTAAATAAATTGTGGTATATTCACACAATGGAATACTACGCATCGATAAAGAACAGTGATGAATCTCTGAAACATTTCATAACATGGAGGAACCTGGAAGGCATTATGCTGAGCGAAATCAGTCAGAGGCAAAAGGACAAATATTGTATAAGACCACTATTATAAGATCTTGAGAAATAGTAAACCTGAGAAGAACACATACTTTTGTGGTTACGAGGGGGGGAGGGAGGGAGGGTGGGAGAGGGTTTTTTATTGATTAATCAGTAGATAAGAACTGCTTTAGGTGAAGGGAAAGACAACACTCAATACATGGAAGGTCAGCTCAATTGGACTGGACCAAAAGCAAAGAAGTTTCCGGGATAAACTGAATGCTTCAAAGGTCAGCGGAGCAAGTGCGGGGGTCTGGGGAACATGGTTGCAGGGACTTCTAAGTCAATTGGCAAAATAATTCTATTATGAAATCATTCTGCATCCCACTTTGAAATGTGGCGTCTGGGGTCTTAAATACTAACAAGCGGCCATCTAAGATGCAGCAATTGGTCTCAACCCACCTGGAGCAAAGGAAAATGAAGAACACCAAGGCCACACGACAACTAAGAGCCCAAGAGACAGAAAGGGCCACATGAACCAGAGACCTACATCATCCTGAGACGAGAAGAACTAGTTGGTGCCCGGCCACAATGAATGACTGCCCTGACAGGGAGCACAGCAGAGGACCCCTGAGGGAACAGGAGATCAGTGGGATGCAGACCCCAAATTCTCATAAAAAGACCAAACTTAATGGTCTGACTGAGACTGGAGGAATCCCGGCAGCCATGCTCCCCAGACCTTCAGTTGACACAGGACAGGAACCATCCCCGAAGACAACTCATCAGAAATGAAAGGGACTGGTCAGCGGGTGGGAGAGAGACGCTGATGAAGAGTGAGCTAATTATATCAGGTGGACACTTGAGATTGTGTTGGCAACTCTTGTCTGGAGGGGGGATGGGAGGATAGAGAGAGAGGGAAGCCGGCAAAATTGTCAAGAAAGGAGAGACTGAACGGGCTGACTCAAGAGGGGGAGAGCAAGTGGGAGTAGGGAGTGAGATGTGTGTAAACTTATATGTGACAGACTGATTGGATTTGTAAATGTTCACTTGAAGCTTAATAAAAGTTATTAAAAAAAAAAAAAGAAACAAAGAAAGAAAAGGAAAGGGAAGCTAGCAGAGAGTGGAGACTGCATGCCACAAGGAAAGCAGCACCAGGAGCAGAGTGCATCCTTTGGACATGGGGTCCCTGTGCCTAAGAAGCTCCTCAACCAGGGGAAGATTGATGACAAGGACTTTCCTCCAGAGCCCACAGAGAGAGAAAGCTTTCCCCTGAATTTGGACTTGTAACTTGCTAGACTGTGAGAAAATAAATTTCTCTTTGTTAAAGCCATCCACTTGTGGTATTTCTGTTATAGCAGCATTAGATGACTAAGACAGTGACATTTTTGCTTTTTAAAGAGATCTTTTGCAGCAGATTTGCCCAATATAATGTGTCTTTTAATTTCTTGACTTCTGCTTCCATGAGTGTTGATTGTGGATCCAAGTAAAATGAAATTCTTGATAACTTCAATCTTTTCTCCATTTATCATGATGTTGCTTATTGGTCCAGTTATCGGGATTTTTGTTTTCTTTATGTTGAGATGTAATCCATATTGTAGGCTGTAGTCTTTCATCTTCATCAGTAAGTGCTTCAAGTCCTCTTCACTTTCAGCAAGCAAGGTTGTGTCATTTGCACAACCCAGGTTGTTAATGAGTCTTCCTCCAATCTTGATGCCCTGTTCTCCTTCATATAGTACGGCTTCTCGGATTATTTACCCAGCCTACAGATTGAGTAAGTGTGGTGAAAGAAGACAACCCTGACACATACCATTCCTGACTTTAAACTATGCAGTATACCTTTGTTCTGTTCAAATGACTGCGTCTCAATCTGTGTACAGGTTCCTCATGAGCACAATTAAGTGTTCTGAATTTCCAACCTTTGCAATATTATCTATAATTTGCTATGACCCATACAGTCGAATGATTTTGTATAGTCAATAAAACACAGGTAAACGTGTTTCTGGTATTCTTTGCGTTCAGCCAGGATCCATCTGACATCAGCAATGATATACCTGGTTTTATGTCCTCTTCTGAATCCAGCTTGAATTTTGGCAGTTCCCTATTGATGTATTGCTGCAACTGCTTTTGAATGATCTTCAGCAAAATTTTACTTGGGCTTCATATTAATGATATTGTTCGGTAATTTCTGCATTTGGTGGGATCACCTTTCTTGGAAATAGGCATAAATATGGATCTCTTCCAGTTGGTTGGCCAGGTAGCTGTCTTCCAAATTTCTTGGCATGGATGAGTGAACAGCACTCCAGAGGTGCATCCATTTGTTGAAACATCTCGGTTGGTATTTTGTCAATTTCTGGAAATTGGTTTTTCACTAATGCCTTCAGTACCATTAGTTCCTGATCATATGCTACTGCCTGAAATGGTTGAATGTCGACTAATTCTTTTTAGTATGGTGACTCTGTGTGTTCCTTCCTTCTTTTGATGCTTCATGCGTCATTTAATATTTTCCCAGTAGAATCTTTCAATATTGCAACTCAAGGCTTGAATTTTTTCTTCAGTTCTCTCAGCTTGAGATATGCCAAGCATGTTCTTCCTTTTTGGTTTTCCATCTCCAGGTCTTTGCACATGTCAGTATAAGACTTTGTCTTCTCGAGATGTCCTTTGAAATCTTTGGTTCAGCTCTTTTACTTCATCATTTCTTCCATTTGCTTTAGCTACCCAATGATCAAAAGCAAGTTTCAGACCCTCATCTGATATCCATTTTGATCTTTCCTTTCTTTCCTGCCTTTTTAACGACCTCTTGCTTTCTTCATGTAAGATGTCCTTGATGTCATTCTGTAACTCATCTGGTTTTCGGTCTTTAGTGATCAACGCATCAAATCTATTCTTGAGATGATGTCTTAATTCATGGGGGATATACTCACAGTTGTACTTTGGTTCTCATGAACTTGTTCTAATTTTCTTCAATTTCAACTTGAACTTGCATATGAGCAATTGATGGTTTGTTCCACAGTCGGCCCTTGCTATTGTTCTGTCTGGTGATATTGAGCTTTTCCATTGTGTCTTTCCACAGTTGTAGTTGATTTGATTCCTATGTATTCCATCTGATGAGGTCCATGTGTATAGACGCCATTTATGTTGTTGAAAAAAGGTATTTGGAATGTTGGTCATGCAAAATTCTGTCATGCAATCTCCCGCATTGTTTTTTATCACCAAGGCCATATTTTCCAACTACTTATTCTTCTTCTTTGCTTCCAACTTTCACATTCCAATCACCAGTAATTATCAATGCATCTTGATTGCATGTTTTATCAATTTCAGACTGCAGAAGTCAGTAAAAATCTTCAATGTCTTCATTTTTGGCCTTGGTGATTGGTGTGTAAATTTGAATAATAGTCATGTTAACTGCTCTTCCCTGTGGGCATATGAATATTATCCTATCACTGACAGCATTGTACTTCAGAATAGATCTTGAAATGTTCTTTTTGATAGTGAATGCAACACCATTCCTCTTTAAGTTGTCATTCCTGGCATAACAGACCATATGATTTTCCAATTCAAAAATGGACAATCAGTCCATTTCAGCTCACTAATGCCTGAGGTATTGAAGTTTATGCATTCCATTTCATTTTTGATTTATTTCCAATTTTCATAGATTTATACATTATGCATTTCATGTTCCCATTATTAATGGACATTTGCTGCTGTTCCTTCTCATTTTGATTCATGCCACATCAGCAAATGAAGTTCCCGAAAGCTTGAATCCATCCATGTCATTAAGGTCAATGTTACTTTGAGAAGGCAGGTCTTTCCCAGTCATCTTTTGAGTGCCATCTAACCTGAGGGGCTCATCTTCCAGCACCATACCACACAATGTTCTGCTGCTATTCATAAGGTTTTCACTGGCTAATTCTTTTCTGAAGTAGACTGCCAGATCCTTCTTCCTAGTCTGTCTTAGTCTGGAAGCTCAACTGAAACCTGTTCACTGTGGGTGACTGTGCTGGTATTTGAATACTGGTGACATAGCTTCCAGCATCACAGAAACATGCACCCCCCACAGTATGACAAACTGACAGACATATGGGAGATTTACTCATCTAGCCAACTAATATGAATGGAGGTTTTACACTGGGCAAGGCATTGTACAGGGTGCTGATGATAAAATGATGAACAAAACAGGTGGGGTCCTTGACTTCGTGAAAACCTATAGTCTAATGGGAGAGAAAAATAATAAATATGTAAAACAATAAACAAATACATCAAACGATTGTATCTTGTGTCAAGCGTAGTGAAGGATATAAACAGGATGCCATGACAGAAAATATGACAGAAAATAACAGCAGTGGTGGCTCAGGGGAATTTAGAATGGGTGGAAGGAGGGTTAGTGAAGGGCTCCCTGAGGAAGTTTCATTTATGCTGATACCCTAAGGTTGAAAAGGAACCAGCCACACAAAGAACTACAGGAAAAGTGGTCCAGGCCCAGGGGGACAGCAAGTGCAAAGGCCCTGAGGTGTAAAAAGAGAGAGAAAGGAGGCCAGTGTCCATGGAGTACTGGTGCTCAAGTGGAAAGTTGAACAGCTGAGCTGGGCCAGGTCGTGCTGGGCCTCATGAGTCATGGTAAAGATAGGCCATTTAGGCTATAAAACAGAGACAGATCTGGCTGATGCTCTAAAACCACCCATTTGCTACTCTCGGGAGAATGGATGGGGAGAGGTGGAACAAGAGTGGAAGCAGAGAGACAGTGATGTGGCCATTGCAATAGTCCTGGCTAGACTATGGTGGCATGGAGAAGAAACAGCAAGGAGGACTGGGGCAGAGCAGTGATAAATCTTCCAGGTAGAGGGAGCAATTTGTGCAAAGTCAATGAACAGACATGGACTTTTAGGAAACTACAAGTAGGTTTTTTTTGGCTGGGAGATGAATACAGAAAGGTAGGAATAGGTCAACACATAAATAATGTTGTATGCCAGCCTAACCGAGTTGGAATTGACTCTATAGCACTGGGTTTTGGTTTTACCAGCCTAACCCTCAACGAGAAGTATATCCTTAACAAGATGGATTGACACAGTGGCTGTAACAATGGGTTCAAACATAGCAACGACTGTGAGGATGGCTCAGGCCCACGCCGTGTTTAATTCTGTTGTACACACGGTTGCTATGAGTTGGAACTGATTCAATGATACCTAACAACAATCAGACTGAGGAAGTTAGACTTTTTCCTGAGGGAAACAGAAAGTCGTTGAAGAATTTTTGATAGGAGAGTTCCATGAACAGAGCTGAGCTTTGAAAGTTGTCTTTACAGCTTGAAGATAAGTGGAGAGGACATTGAAGGTAGGCAAGACTGGCAATGCCAGGACCAGTTAGGAAGTTATTGCCCTTAAGAGAGATCTAACTCTGCTACTTACAGACTGTGTGATCTTGGGCAAATTACTTAACCTTTCTGACGTTCAGTTTACTCAAGTATACAAATGGGAATGCTTACTTTACAAATTTTTCATGAGGATTACACTAAATGGGGTGGCAGAAAGTCTAGCTCATGGCCAACATTTAATGTTATGGATTGAATTGTGTCCCCCCAAGGCCCCCCCCCAAAAAAAAAGTGCTGGAATCCTAACCTCATACCTGTGGATATAATCCCATTTGGGAATAGCATTTTCTTTGTTATGTTAATGAGGCCATGTCAGTGTAGAGTGTGTCTTAATACTAAACCAAAAACAAACAAATACATCACAGTGGAGTCTGTCTCATAGAGACCCTATAGGACAGAGTAAAACTGCCCCATACAGTTTCTAAGAAGCAGCTGGTGGATTGGACCTGCTGACCTTTTGGTTAGCAGCCGTAGCTCTTAACCACTGCACCACCAGGGCTCCATCTTAAACCTACTCACTTTTAAAATATAAAATGAGAAAATTAGACACAGAGAAGCAAACACAAAACGAGGGGCAGATACAAGCCAGGCGGCGATCACCAAGGAAATAAGAAATGCTGGATGTACAGAATGTGAAAGAGGTCTTCCCCCAGGGAAAACAGAGAGAGAGAGAGAGAGAGCATTGCCCTAGAGCTAGTGCTCTGGGTGCAGAATTCTAGCTTACTAAAAAAAAAAAAAAAACCTGTAAGAAAATAAATTTCTGTTCTTTAAAACCACTCCCTTGTAGTGTTTCTATTACAGCAGCACTAGATAACTAAGACACTCAGTATTACTCTCCTTTCCTTTCTTTTCTTTACAGTCTCCACTCAGGTCACAGTTGCAAAGTGCACTCCTCAAGTATGTGATGTTGCAAAATAACTAGCCATTGATCCACTGTATGATTACATCTCTACTCCACACCATCTGAATAAAGCATACAAAGGAAAGTAAACCAATACTAGGGAGAAATTAATGACATTTCCCACTTCCTTATAAACTGGAAATGAAAAGTTGGTAAAATATGATGATTATTAAATTTTTATTTAGCCATAAAATCAGATAAGGAAAATAGATGTCAGTTTTTAGATCAAACTGTATAAGCCCCTTAAATAAATTATTGGAGAAAATCTAGTTCTAGGATTGCAAAGAGAATTTTACCTAGTTAAGAATATTCATTGCATGGGTGGCAGGGATGATTTTGAAATACAAGTTATCAATCTCTTATCCAAATCACTTAGGCCAGGTGTATTTCAAAATTCAGAATTTTTCAGATTTCAGAAAAGTAAAATGGTAAATATGCCATATATTACATAACACCTCTGGGGGCCCGGGCCAACATTCAGAAACCAAAGACTACTGTTTCTGCAATGGCATGTGAAAAAAAAAAAAAAAAAAAATTCATACTAAGCAGAATAAATAGAAACCCATAAGCCGCTTCAGCTTAGTTTAGGTGAGGTTTTGCTACAAATGTGTTTGTGTCAACTTGGAAAGAGATTTCTTTGTTCAGACTTTTGGAATTGGTTTTAAGGGATTGGGGACCTATATCATGTAAAGTGTTTTCCTTGTGTTTTCTGCACCCCTTAGCCTTTCTCCCTCTTTCGAAAGATGCTCAAGTTCTGCAGAGGAACTGGGTCGCGATAGGTTCAGACCCAGCCCCTTACTCCTCCCAAAGCCACCGCTCCATCTGACCTCCAAGCCCTGTTGCTGAGCTTAGCCCAAGTACTGGAGTCCTTCCTTATTCATGGCACCCTGGAGTTATTCCCTGAAATCAAAGCTTGGCTGTGACTCTTTCTCCACCTCTATCTACCACTCAGGTCTGAACTTCATGTGTCCTTTCTTGGGGCTCCTAATCTCCAGGTAAGTGTTCTGTGACAGCTAAGTGATTGTTTTTTTGTCTGCACAGAAAACCCCTGGGATTGGGGTAGGGAGTAGCCTACCATGTCAGCCTGCATTATCTAATCTCAATTCCAGCCTTTCCAAGACATTTTTATATATAAGCTTTGGGGGTCATAAAATTTATTCATACTACATTCAGATGTACAGGGAAAAAAAAGTAGCTTCTTTATTAACTGATGACTTGATCTGAGTTTTCTCACAAGCCGCCTACCTTGCTGGGTAGAAATGGGGGTTGAATAAATATAGTTGAATTTGATCACCTCTTCCTATACTCTGGACAGTGTGTTTAGGTAACACGGTCTCTTGCAGATCTATGTACCCAAGTTTTCAGATTTTCACCCCATTTTCTTCTTGTCTTTAGGATGGCAATCAGGGCATATGGGATGCTTACTGTGGGCATAGCAGTGGAGAGATGGGTCCTCAAAGCTACGCCATTTCCTCCAGCTCCTCTGTTTTTTTGTGATGTCTCTTGACAGCCTTATTGCTGACTATCCTGCTGGCCTTTGCAGCTGACATTGGTAGCTGGTATAACCTGTGGCTTGTCCCCTCTCAGCTTGGTAAGAAACACAATGATGTTCCTAGGCTGGGCTGGCCTCATCTTACCTCTCACTGGCTCTGTAGACCTCTCTGGGTTTAGGTGATCCACCCTAGCCTCTGCTGTGAAAGTTACCTCTCCCCTCCACATTGTGGGAAGCCCATGGCTCTCAAATCCTGCCTTCAAAGACCCCCTTCAAGTGTACATGGAAAATTCAGGGATCTATCTATGATTACAAAAAAAAAAAAAAAAATTTTTTTTTAATCTATGAGGGAAGGTATAAAAGAGACTGCTAATGTGCCAATAAAATCTGTTCTCCCTCTGTTCCATAATAGTAGAACTGTAAACTGGGCAAAGGGCTGCCTAGGTACATTCCATTCCCCAGCATTCTTTGTAGTTACTTTTGGTCACATGACCAAGATCTTGCCAAGGGAATATAAGCAGTGGTCATGTGTGCCTCAGAACGTTGGGTGTACCTCCTCCATGCTTTCTTTCTTTTCCTACCAAATGGAACCCATATGGAGTAGTCACCCAATGGCAGTCATATATAGTTGAGGACAATGCCCTAGGCTCTATGGTAGAGCAACTACTTGGATAAGAATCTGAGCCCCTGAGTGACAGCCAACCACCAGCCTGGAAACTCACCTTAGATTATTTTAGGAGAGAGCCTCATTGTTCTTCAAACTACAGTATAGTTGGGCCTCTAGGTTACAGCAGTAGTTTTGTAATAGTAGCTACAAGGAACTGTAGAGAAAACCACACCCAGCTATATGCTAAGTAACCGAGATGCATCACTTGGGCAAAAGCTCTCTACCCTTGGGGTTCTTCTCTTCCTGTCTATACATCCCTCATGTCTCTGAGCAGGAAGACAGAACCCTAAGTATCCTTACCTAGTCTCTTTCTCCCTTCCTCTCTTCATAATCTATATGCACATGAAGGTTAATTTTAGACTTTTTTCTTTCTTTACCCCTTATCTCATTCCTCTTCTTCAGTTGCAATCCCGATGGTCCAGTTATCACAGATGAAAGGAACAGCTGCTTTACTCTTATGGAAGTGACTCTATAATCTGAGTTTTTCAGGCTTGGATCTTGGTAGTTAACAGATTTTTGAATATTCTCCCTCTCTTGACAAAATCTGTCTTAGTTATCCAGTGCTGCTATAACAGAAATACCACAAGTGGATGGCTTTAACAAACAGAAATTTATTCTCTCACTGCCTAGGAGGCTAGAAGTATGAATTCAGGGCTCCAGCTCCAGGGGAAGGCTTTCTTTCCCTGTTGGCTTCGGTGGAAGGTCCTTATCATCAATTTTCCTCTGGTGTAGGAGCTTTTCGGTGCAGTGACCGTGAGTCCAAGGGACGTGCTCCACTCCTGGCTCTTCTTGCTTGGTGGTAAAGAGGTCCCTCCTCCTCTGCTGGCTTCTCTCTTTTATATCTCAAAACAGATTGACTTAAAGTACAACTTAATCCTGTAGATTGTGTTCTGCCTCATTAACATAACTGTCTTTAATCCTGCCTCATTAGGATTTATAACATATAAGATAATTACATCAGATTACAAAATGTAGGACAACCACACAATATTGGGTATCATAGCCTAGCCAAGTTGACACACATTTTGGGGGGACACAATTCAATCCCTCACTTTTTCCATGTAAATTCTTATTCTGGTTAATGAACGTGGAAATGCAAAAGAGAAATATTCATTAATAGTTTTTTTTAAATATTAGCTGTAATTACATAGACAAATAAAGGGGAAAAAAGTACCTCACAATGTTTACAGTGGTTAAATCTTACGATAAAATTATAAATGATTTTTTTATCTCCTCTTTTTGGGCTTCTTTATTTTTTGACTTTTCAATGATGAACACGTAATACTTAGTTGATTTTTTTTTAAAGCAATAAAAGTTGTTTTTTTAAAAACAATGTGCCCGTAGCACTATCAGTTGAAAATTGCGGATCTGTAGTAGGTAAGTACTCAAGGCAAATTACAGTCTCTGTGGGAGCTAATTTAAACTTGTCAGAGCAGTTAAATTAATTAGGTCTTAACTGACATTTAACAGCAAGGGTGGCAGGCCTGCAAGGACTTAAAAAATTAGGGATAATAGTGTGCAGATTGTATTTCTACAAAGCATGCTCGATTACGAGGAAACAGTGCATCAGTAGTGTTCCTAAAAATGCCTCTGTACTTTAGTTTACTCTTTTCCCTGGAGAGAGATGCATGGCTGAAATGTGTAAGATGAAACACAAACCCATTTTTGTTGGCATGCTTCCTTCACATATTTTGACAACGGAATTATTTCAGGCTATGCTGGACTATTTTATGTATGGATCATTGTAAATAAATCCTGGAATACTTTTTTCCCCCCAAACAAAGTGGGACACATATCTCTCTTCTTTGGTAAGTGAGTTTCCTTGACAAAATGAAATACAAGACTTAGATTTGTAAGGTCCAGGAAGAAAGATGAGCTTCAGTCTTTCCTAGAAGATGTGACACAAACTCGCCAACCAGAAGGAAAGAGATGGGCTTAGCTGCTTCACAGCAGCCCTGCTTGGCCTGGCCTGGGACAAACCTGGGTGTTATGGATTGAATTGTGTCCTCCCAAAAATATGTGTTGAATTCCTGGCCCTTGTACCTGTGGATATGATCCTGTTTGGAAATGGGGGTTCTTCTTTTGTTATGTTAATGAGATCACACCAGTGCAGGATGGATTCTAAATCTAATCACTTCTGAGTTATAAAAAGACCAGAATAGACACTGAAACTCCCACACAGGGGAAGACAGATACCATGTGCGGATTGCCTACAAGTCAAGGAACACCAACGAACCAGCTGAAACCCTGGTTTAGACTTCTAGCTTCCAGAAGTGTAAGAAAGTAAATTTTTGTTTTATAAAGCCACTCATTTTTGATAGAAGCCCTGGTGGCATAGTTGTTAAGAGCTATGGTTAAAAAAAAAAAAAAAATTTTTTTTTTTTTTTTTTTTTTTTATGGCTGCTTAGCCAAAAGGTCAGTGGTTCAAATCCACCAAGTGCTCCTTGGAAACTCCATGGGCCAGTTCTACTCTGTCCTACATGGTCGCTATGAGTCAGAATTGACTCGATGACAATGGCTTTTTTCATTTGTGGTGTTTGTGTTACGACAAACAAAAAACCCAAACCCATTGCCATGTGGTCAATTCCAACTCATAGTGACACTGTAGGACAGAGCAGAACTTCCCCATAGGGTTTCCAAGGCTGTAAATCTTTATGGAAGCTGACTGCCATATCTTTCTCCTGCCAGAGCAGCTAGTGGGTTTGAACTGTCAACCTTTCAGTTAGCAGCCAAGCACTTAACCACTGCACCACCAGGGCTCCTTCTGTGTTACAGCAGCACCAGGTAGCTGGGTGGGCAGAAGACCTGAGGCTAGACAAAGGAAGGGAACCAATAGCAGGACTTGAAGAGGCATTTGAAGGAAAGTGAAACATAAACCTCAGCCAGGAAAAGAAAAGGGTTAGTGAGAAATTCTAAACTCCATATTTTTGCTTCAGGTTGGTCTGGAGGGAGCATTTTGCCCCTTCCATATATTTTTATAACAGAAATAGTGTCTACCTCCAGCGCGCAAAGGAACTTGCTAAGCAGTTTTCATTTTTCTTCGTGGAAACCCCTGCAGCCATGTTACACACCAGGTCAAAATATAGCAGAAGGGGCTTGCCAAACACTTCTGGGGCAAAGGTTTCTTTCTGCAGCTCTACCAATCCCAGTCTGTTACCTGTCTGCTGCCTCGCAGGCTAGGTCTTAATCACTTCCAGCTGTGTTGGCTCCTGCAGTCCCTTTAGCCCCGCCCCGTCTGGCCTCCCTGCCCCCTACTTCTTGTGTAGGAAAAATTAAGTCACATTTAAATCCCCCCTTAGGACTTTTTTTTTTTTTTTTTTAGCTGGAGCCTCACCTCCAGCAAACAGATGACGGGGCTGGCGTGGCTGTCTCCTTTATGCCCTATGGCTCAGCTCTTTTCTCTGCTCCCCCACCCCTCTCTGCCCCTAATCAGTTACAGCTATTCAGACAAAGAAACACAGGTGAAATGGGTCTCAGCCAGAGAGCAGCCTCGTCCCCTGAAAAATCTACGCAGGTACGCTAATTTCCCAAATTCGTTATTAGGAATCAGTTCCTTCTTGTTGTTAGTTGCCCTTGAGTAGGCTCTGGCGACCTTATATATAACTGTGAAATAAAATTAAAAAATAGACATCTAACTTTGATTTCAAGGGGTTTCTCTTACCCATGAGCACAAAATTAATAGTAAAAGCCTGACCCAAAAAACTGTAAAACTATTAACTTCTTTTTTTCACCACTAAAGGCTAAACTATTTTGCAGCATTGTTAATTTGTTTTCTCTGGCTTTAAGGAGTGTTAATAATGAGGAATTGAGGCCCAGTTTAACACAGCGATTAAACCTTTGCAAACCTCTTTGTGACAAAGACATTTGTTAACCGTAAGCTACCTCAGAATTTATCAAATGCAAAGAATGTAACTTCAGGTAATTTCCCTTGCCTTTCCTAAGAGATATGGTACCTTTTATCATTTTAAAACCTCTGGACTACATCCGGAGCCCTGGTGAAGAAGTGGTTAAGTGTTCGGCTGCTAACTAAAAGGTTGGCAGTTCGAATCCACCAGCAGCTCTTTGGAAACCCCATGGGGCAGTTCCACCCTGTCCTATATGGTTGTTATTAATCAGAATCCATTCAAAGAGAATGGGTTTATGGGGTTAGGGGACTACATCTAAAGATTTGTGCAAATGAATCCCTCCCTCCCCCAGGCCAGAAACCACTTAGCAACCTGATGTCGGCTGACCTTAGTAAGGTGGGGCAGGGATCAATCACATTAAGATTAGCCAATGATTGATTTTCTATTCTTTTTAAAAGCTTCATTATATAAGTAGCCTACATTGAGCCATTTTTTAATTTTTTTAGAATCAGCACTGTCTCCCTATATGCATATAGAATAATTGCTCAAGTAAACCTTATGTTTTAATTTCTTTGTGCTTTCATTTTTTTTTTTTTTACAGAATGGGATGTTCCTATGCCTTCTTCATGATCACTGACGTGTTTGAGTCCATTGTTGTAGCTATTGGGTCATTCCATCTTACTGAGGATTTCCCTTGTTTTCGCTGGCCCTCTAGAAAACATGATGTCCTTTTCTAGCGATTGATCTTTGCATCCTGATGACCTGCCCTTGGAAGTAATTTTACCTTCTCCAGGTGGTCATCTTTTGAAATACACGTCTTTCTGCCAAGATGATTGGTCTTTATCAAATCAATTCCACACAACATCTTGGTGATTTAGGGAGATTGAAATTTTGTGGCTAGAATTAGAATGGATGTGCCTGGCATTGTGCCGCCATTATCCTATCCTGGTACACATGCAGGCATCACTAACAATGATGTGATTGCTAAGGCTTCATTTTCCTCAACACAGCACACCAGGTAGCCACTAGAGTCTGAAAAGCAAGGAAACATTTGGTGAAATCTCTTTGCTTTCTTTGTGTTAAACACTAGGATGTATATTGGGCAGTAGTAAGCAATTAATCTGGGTCAGTGGGCAGGGTTTTCCTACAACCAAAACCAAAAACCCATTGCCATTGAGTCAATTTCAACTCATAGCCACTCTATAGGACAAAGTAAAACTGCCCCATAGCATTTCCAAGGCTATAAATCTTTATGGAAGCAGACTGCCAGATCTTTCTCCTGCGGAGTGGCTGGTGGAGTTGAGTGGCTGACCTTTTGGTTGGCAGCCAAGCACTTTAACCACTGTGCCACCAAGGCTCCCTTTGCCTACAACCAAACCAAAACAAACCCGTTGCCATCAAGTGATTCCAACTGGTAGCAACCCTACAGGACAGAGTAGAACTCCCCCGCAGGGTTTCCAAGGAACACTGGGGAATTCAAATGGCCAGGCTTTCAGTTAGCAGCCGAGCTCTTAGCCACTGCAACACCAGGGCTTCTTGCCTACGAGAGTGGTCCTCAAACTTAAACTTGGATCAGCATCAGCTAGAGAGCTTATTAAAACAAAATTAGTGGTCCCCACCCCCGAAGTTTTTGATTTAGTAAGTTTGGGTCGGAGATGAGAATTTGAATTTCTACCATATTCCCAGGTGATAACTGTTGCTGCTCATCTGGGGACCCCATTTTGAGAACTACTGGTCTGCTCATACCAAGAAACTTGAACCTTGTTCATTAGGCAATGTGAGATCCTTAAAGGATTTTAATCCCAGGTGGGAGGAGAAATGGGATCAGGGTTACACTTTAGAAAACCCAGGCTGCCACAATATGGAGTATCAATTTGAAGAGATTGTAGCTGGAAGCAGAAGGGTGACATTGTTGGCACAGTCCAGATCATTTTCACTATGAGGCATTTCATACAATGTTATAGGATGAGATCCTGGCAGCTACCAGTAAATTGCACTGAGCAGCCTCCAAAAGCCTGAAGAAGGTATAACACCAAGTCAGAGAGCAGAAAGGACTAAAAGGCGATAGGAAGGCCCCAGACTCAAATGTTGATCATTTCCCAATTTTTCCAAGGGCCAGTCCAGATCCGAGAACAAGAGAAAATTACCTTGCAAAGGGGTCTAAATGACATTTACCAGGCTGACTTGCTAAATAAGTATGGTTCTTTTTCTCTCTGGCTCCCTCCTTCTCTCTCTTTCCTGTAGGGAAATGTTATTAGAGGGAGTGCTGCTTGGAGAACAGGTGATGATAATTACTTGGAGACCAGAGCTTTCCCTGTCTCATCTTTCAAAGTGTCAAAAACACAGACTTAAGAAATTATGGAGTTCAGGAGGCTTTCCTCATATCTTCAGTTCAGTAATATTTGGCTAAGCCTGGTCATTCTGACTTTGCTTCTGATGTAGAATTTTGAAAAGACATTAAAAATATCTATACTAACATTACTTTCCTAAGGAGAACAGGTCTAGGATTAGCATCCACGTATGTCTTAGTTTCCTAGTGCTGCTGTAACACAAATACCATGAGTTGGTGGCTTTAAAGAACGGAAATTTATTTTCTCACAGTCTGTTGTTGTTAGGTACCATCGAGTCAGTTCCGACTCATAGTGACCCTATGTACAACAGAACAAAACACTGCCCAGTCCTGAACCATCTTCACAATCATTGCTATATTTGAGCCCATTGTTGCAGCCATTGTGTCAATCTATTTCCTTGAGGGTCTTCCTCTTTTTCACAGACCCTTTACTTTCCCAAGCATGACGTCCTTCTCCGGGGACTGGTCCCTCCTTATAAATGTCCAAAAGTTAAGTGAGACAAAGTCTCACCATCCTCGCTTTTAAGGAGTATTCTGGCTGTATATCTTCCAAGTTAGATTTGTTTGTTCTTCTTGCACTCCATGGTATATACAATATTCTTCGCAAACACCCTAATTCAAATACATCAATTCTTCTTTGGTCTTCCTTATTCATTGTCCAGCTTTCACATGCATATGAGGCGATTGAAAACACCACGTTTTGGGTCAGGCACATGTTAGTCCTCAAGGTGATATCTTTGCTTTTTAACACTTCAAAGAGGTCTTTTGCAGCAGGTTTTCCAATGCAGTATGTCATTTGACTTCTTGACTGCTGCTTCCATGGGTATTGATTGTGGATCCAAGTAAAATGGAATCCTTGAAAACATCAATATTTTCTCCATTTTTCATGATGTTGCTTATTGTTCCAGTTGTGAGGATTTTTGTTTTATGCTGAGATGTAATCCATACTGAAGGCTGTAGTCTTTGATCTTCATCAGTAATTGCTTCAAGTCCTCTTCACTTTCAGCAACCAAGGTTGTGTCATCTGCATATCGAAGATCGTTAATGAGTCTTCCTCCAGTCTTCATGCTGAGTTCTTCATATGGTCCAGCTTCTTGGATTATTTGCTCAACATACAGATTGAAAAAGTATGGTAAAAGGATACAACCCTGATGGACACCTGTTCTGACGCACACTTTTTCTCACAGGTTAGGAAGTTCGGAGTCCGAATTCAGGTTGTGGCTCTAGGGAGAGGTTGTTCTTTGTCTCTTTCAGTTTCTAATAGTCAGCAATCCTAGGAGTTAGAGGGCTCATTGATTCATCTGCCTCCATTGTCATGAGATAAGAGTCTGTGTCTGTGCATGCCTCTGTGTCTAATCTGTTCTATAACTCAGAAGTGATTATGTTTAGGATCTACCTGACACTAACATGAACCTCAACTGAATAATTGCATTACCTTAGATTATATGGAAGATGATCACGTTACATTAGATTAGATTACATTCACAGGTATAGGATTCTAACACATATTTTAGGGGACACAACTCGATCCATAATAATATAGTAAAAGATAATTCAGAATTTAACTATAAATTATGTAAGTGAAGCTGTATTAGGATCTGGAAAAATATGGATTGAATTATATCACCCCAAAATGTGCATCCCCTTGGCTAGGCCATGATTGCCAGTATTGTGGTTGTCCACCATTTTGTGATCTGATGTGATTATATTATATGTTGTAAATCCTAATCTCTATGATGTTAGTGAGGCAGGATTAGAGGTAGTTATGTTAATGAGGCAGGACTCAATCTACAGGATTAGGTTGTATTTTGAGTAAATTTGTTTTGAGATATAAAAGAGAGAAGGTAGCAGAAAGGAGAGTGACCTCAAGAAGAGCCAGGAGTGGAGCACGTCCTTTGGACCTGGGGTCCCTGTACTGCGAAGCTCCAAGACCAGGGGGAAACTGATGACCAGGACCTTCCACTAGAGCCAACAGAAAGAGAAAGCCTCTCCTGGAGCTAGTGCTCTGAATTTGAACTTCTAGTCTCCTTGACTGTGAGAGAATAAATTTCTGTTTGTTAAAGCCATCTACTTGTGTTATTTCTGTTATAGCAACACTAGATAACTAAGATACCTACCAATGGCATCGTGTCAGACTCCTGCTTATCAGGTTTCAGTGGATTCACTGGCTTTCAATGTCCCACATCTTACCTACAGACCACCAAAGTTGTATAACCTCACCGAGAATTAGCCACCTGAGAATGACCTTATCTACAGTCTTGTCATGTGAGATTATATAGACTAGGCAGCCTCTCCAGGCATGAGATACCGGTCTCTTTCCTGTTTGCCTTTTACATTTCTACATATTCCCTAAGACTTCTCTCAAATTTACCTTCATCTATAACTTTTCTCTGAATATAGTAGCCCATCGTCCTCTGTCTCTCCTCTGAAATCTTATGGCCAATACTGACTAAGATTATCCTTTGCTCCTTAGCATTTGCTCCCTGCTATTAGTTGCCTTTTTCAAGTCCTGTCTTCCTAGGTCAATAGTAAATTATTTGAAGCCTGTCATAGCTTGGACCTCTACTGTCTGAAGGTGAGACCTAACACCTAAATTAAAATTGTGTGGGTGGCATGGAAAGTCTGTTGGCTCAATTCCTAAATCTCTGAGAGATGAGACCTTCAGTCGAGCCTTGGGCACAACCAGAACCAGGGACATGGACACTGCCACATGTTCTCTCTTCCTCTCCATCTCTTGTCTCTGAAACTTGCTCTGTTCTCTCTAACTGGCTTCCTTGACAGTAGTGGGAGCTTGACTAATGGTAGTTTTCAGGTTCCCATTTGACAGTTGATCTCCCAGAGAAGGGATGGCCCCTTCGCTGTTTTCAATTTCAAAAACATTGGATTGGCCTGGTTCAGGAACATCCCTACACTTGGGCCAGTTAATTGAGACTGGGTGGGGGATACATTTCATGCTTGCTTCCTCTTTTCTAAAAAAGCCCAATTTTGTTTAGATTTGCCCCCTTCTCAGAGTGGCTATGTGATTCAGGAGAACTGGCACCAGCCCCAGCCTTAAGGGTGGATCCTGAGTAGTCTAAGCCAGGGGTCAGCAAAATGTTTCTGCAAATTCTCAGATAGTAAATATTTTAAGCTCTCCAGGCCATATCTCTGTTGCAACTACTCAACTATGCCATTTAGTGTGAAAGCAGTCATAGATGACATGTAAATAAGTGAGCATGGCTGTGTTCCAATAAAACTTTACTTACGGGCACAAATTGAATTCATATCATTTTCACATGTCATGAAATATTATCCTTCTTTTGATATTTTTTTCAATGATTTAAAAATATAAGACTCATTCTTAGCTTGTGGGCCTTATGAAAACATCAAGCAGGCTGGATTTGGCCCTTGGGCAGCAGTTTATTGACCCCTGGTTTAACCTAATCATTCCCCTTGACAATGATTGGTTTAGACTCAAACATGTGATACAACTTGGGCCAATAAAATGTGAGGAGTCAGCTGGGAAACTTCTGGGAAAGATTTGTTCACACTTAAGAAGAAGCACAAAAGAGATGATTTCTTTCTGCTTCTGGAGAGTGTCAAATTTGGATATGGCTGCTGGAAATGCAGGTATCTTGTGACCTTCTGGAGAGCTGAGCTGAGAACAAACCCCTCATGCTGATGGCAGGGCTGAAAGAACCTGGGTCCTCCATGAAACCCTAGAAAGACCCTATCTACAGTCTTGTTATGTGAGGCTAAACGTATCTTTACTGTTTCAGCAGTCGAGTTTCCCATTAAGTCGCAGGTGAAAGCCCCCTCACTCATGAATAGCACAGGATGCCATGACTGGGCGCTCCCATGGTACATTATGATTGGAGTGAGCGAGGGAGCAGAACCTTCAAAGAACAGGCTACAATCTCATTTTATGTTTCCTTTGACCTTGATATACTGTGTCCTCAGTATAGCAGCTGATGGATTGTTCTTCACTCTCCCTCAAACTCCATCCCTTCAACATTCTTCTCCTTGTCCAGCCACCGCAACATTCACGTTTTTAGTTCCTGCCATTAAGTGAAATATTCCCCAAGATTGCTCCAAATACACTTCTGAAGAACCCTCGGCGAGGGACTCAACATGACCTCCGGTCTCTCCTCAGCTGATTCACCAAAGGACAGTCCAGAGCATTTCCTCTTGTGACCTTAGGCATTCATCACTTTTCCTTCTGCACTTTCTGATTCTGGCTACATAAAAAAAAAAAAAAAAAAAATTTTTTTTTTTTTTTTTTTACATACCCCTGCTTAATTTACCTCTTCCATTAAACCTCTTTTCCCACAGCTACAGCCACCCTCCCACCACATCCCTGAACTGAGGGCCAGCATCCATAGCTTCTCCCCATGCATTCAGGGACTTGAGTGTAGAGATAGGAAAGCCATTGTTGGCCAGTGTCAAGCCAAGAGAAATGACATAGGCTCACAGCCCAAGAAAACACCCTTGACTTCACCTCAGACACAGATTTCATTAGGGGACTCCTTCCTCATTTGTATTTCAGGCAGCTATTCCGCCAACTGCCCACATTTTCCCATTGCAGCCACAAGCCCCTGTTCCTTTTGTTGCTGCTTTTGTCTCTTTCTCCTCTGTATTTATTTTCTCTGTCTGAACCTTATTTTTCTTGCAGGGGACCCTTACCCAGTCCTGTCATATGGTTCTCCTTTAAACAAAGTGTGGAGTGTGCAGAGGCAGCTGATGGGGTCTCTGAACACGTGTTTGTCTGTACATCGGTCCCTTGGAGCTAGAGCAGCTGCGTAGCAGACAGAGGCTGTAACCCAGCTGTGGGGAGAAAAGGAAAGTTTCCAGAAAAAAAAAAGGAAGGTAAGCCATGCACCTCATTAGTTCAATTTGATATTTTCTTTTATCCAGTTGTTAGTAATGGTAAATAATGATAGATGAAGGCAATTTTGAGAATTTTTTTTTAATGCCCTAATTATATACGATTTGGCAAGACTGGATAAACTGTAGAGAAAGTACACAGAGGCTGACATATGTGGAACCAGGTTGACTTGTAAGATTTATTTAAGATTGTCTAAACCCCCAATCCCACAGTAAGCAAAGTCCAAAATCTCCCGTTTTCCTGGAAATTCTTGGGGGCTTATAATTTGATCCACCACCTGTCTGTCACTTTGTCATACTGTGGTGGCTTACATGTTGCTATGATGCTGGAAGCTATGCCACCAGTATTTCAAATACTAGCAGGGTCACCTATGGTGGACAGGTTTCAGCAGAGCTTCCAGACTAAGATAGACTAGGAAGAAAGGCCTGGCAATCTACTTCTAAAATTTAGCCAATGAAAACCTTCTGGATCACAACAGACAATTTGTCTGATTCTTTTGCTTTGGGCACATTATCAGGAGGGATCAGTAGCTAGAGGAGAGCATCGTATTTGGTGTAGGAGAGGGCCGTCAAGGGCAAGGGAGACCCTCGGTGAGATGGATCGGCACAATAGCTGTAACAATGGGCTCAAACATCCTGGTGATCATAAGTATGACACAGGATTGGTTAATGTTTTGTTCTGTTGTGCATAAGGTCACCATGAGTTGGAGTATCTTTGATATATCTATCTGCCTGTCTATCTATCTATATTTATCCTTCTGTGTCTTTGACTCACTGACCATTTGTGCTGTTTCCTCTCTCATCAATCTAAACTGAGAACCAGGGCAGCTGTTTACACGGACAGAGAACTAGGTTGAACCCTGAGCATAGGTGCACTGTCCAGGGGTAGAGTAGTGTCAAAATCTAGCCCCAGCTCAACTCTCCAAGGAAAGGCCAGAGGAAGGGATATTTTGGGTAATTCCTCCTTCCACAGGGTTTACCATTTTGTGATTTGTCCCACCTGAAGAGTTGTCTTTTCTAATTTGTGCAAAGCTGTCGGATATACTATCTAAGGGTCCTGCACAGACCTCAGCCCCCTCACTGATTCCTGGGGGGTATATCCATCCATACCAGACATAAGTGAGTTTTTAGTAGATTTAACTAAAGATTTGAGGGGTTAAGGATTGTTGTTAGGTGCTGTTGAGTCAGTTCCAACTCAGCGACCCCAACAGAATGAAACACTGCCTGGTCCTATGCCATCCACATAATCGTACTTGAGCCCATTTTAGCCACTGTGTCAGTCCATTTCATTGAGGGTCTTCCTCTTCTTCACCGACCCTCTGCTTTACCAAGCATGATGTCCTTCTCCAGGGACTGATCCCTCCTGATAACATGTCCAAAGTATGTGAGATGTAGTCTCTCGATCGATGCTTCTCAGGGGCATTTTGATTGTACTTCTTCCAAGACAGATTTATTCGTTCTTTTGGCAGTCCATGGTATATTTAATATTCTTCACCCACACCATAATTCAAAAGCATCAATTCTTCAATCTTCCTTATTCATCGTCCAGCTTTCACATGCATATGAGGCAATTGAAAACACCATGGCTTGGGTCAGGTGCACCTTAGTCTTCAAGTGACATCTTTGCTTTTTAGCACTTTAAAGAGGTCTTTTGCGGCAGATTTGCCCAATGCAATGCATCTTTTGATTTCTTGACTGCTGCTTCCATGAGTGTTGATTGTAAATCCAAGTAAAATGAAATCCTTGACAACTTCAACCTTTTCTCTGTTTATCGTAATGTTGCTTATTGGTCCAGTTGTGAGGGTTTTCATTTTCTCCGAGATGTAATCTATACTGAAGGCTGTGGTTTTTGATTTTCATCAGTAAGTGCTTCAAGCCCTTACTTTCAGCAAGCAAGGTTGTGTCATCTGCATATTGCAGATCATTAATGAGCATTCCTCCAATCCTGATGCCCTGTTCTTCCTATAGTCCAGCTTCTCGGATTATTTGCTCAGCATACAGACTGAATAAGTATGGTGGAATGATTCAACCCTGGCGTACACCTTTCCTGACTTTAAACCACACAGTATACCCTTGTTCTGTTAGAACAACTGCCTCTTGATCTATGTACAGATTCCTCGTAAGCACAATTAAGTGTTCTAGAATTCCCATTCTTCATAATGTTATCCATAATTTGGTATGATCCACAGGGTTGAATGCCTTTGCAAAGTCAATAAAACACAGATAAACATCTTCCTGGTATTCTTTGCTTTCAGCCAGGACCTATCTGATATCAACAATGATATCCTTGGTTCCATGGCCTCTTCTGAATTTGACTTGAATTTCTTCCAGTTCCCTGTGATCTTCAGCAAAATTTTACTTGGGTGTGATATTAATGATATTGTTCGATAATTTCTGCATTCCATTGGATCACCTTTCTTTGGAATAGTCAAAAATATGGATCTCTTCCAGTTGGTTGGCCAGGTAGCTATCTTCCAAATTTCTTGGCATGGATGAGCGAGCACTTCCAGGGCTTTCTCTGTTTGTTGAAACATCTCAGTTGGTATTCTTTCAATTCCTGGAGGCTTGTTTTTCACCAGCGCCTTCAGTGCAGCTTGGACTTCTTCCTTTAGTACTGTTGGTTCCCCCTCATATGCTACTTTCTATTTAAAAAAGATAAAATACACACACAACCACCCAGCTAAATTAACAAATAGTTTCTGAGTACCATCAAGTAGATAGTGTTCAAATTCCCATTTCTCATTAATTTTTCAAAACAATTGGTTTGTTCAAATCAGGAGCAAAAAAGTCCATACGATGCGTTTGGTGAATATGTTTCTTTTAATCTATAAATAGACCTTCCTCCCTCTTTTTCTTTCCCCCCCTTGTAATTTCTTTCTTGAAGAAACTGGGTCATTTGTCCTATAGAATTTCCTCCAATTTGGATTTTTGCTGATTGCATACCTGTGGTCTCATTTAGTATGTTCCTGTCTTCTGTATTTGCTGTAAAATAGTAGATAGAGTTAGAAGTTTCATCAAAATCAGTTTCCATTTTTGACAAGATAACTTTTTGGAGATGTTGTGGACTTTTCTGTTGCATCACATTATGTCTGGTTGTCTTTCTTTTTGTGAAGTAAAGATTGATCAGCGGCATCAGATGTTATGAGCCTGATCCATGTGTTGACCATTGACCTAATGATTTTAGTAGTTATTGGTAGTCATTATTGACGACTATTACCTAAAGTCATTGTTTCATTGAAATATCACCCTTTTATTTCCACAAATAAAAAAGTAAATATTTGAATTTTAACATTCTTATACATTTATTGGTTCAGATTCTCCTATAAAGAGAATTTTCCCTCAATTTGATTACCCTGAGATACAGTCCATATAGTAAAAGGCAAAGTAAATGTTTGATTGTTTCCCTTTATTTGTCAGTTTTCTGGAATTATGATTTTGTTCCCTAGCATTCTCCAAAGATGACCAGTTAGGTTTTTGTTTTTTTTTTTTAAAGTATCATTATAAACCAAAAACCAAACCCAGTGCCGTCGAGTCAATTCCGACTCATAGCGACACTATAGGACGGAGTAGAACTGCCCCATAGAGTTTCCAAGGAGCGCCTGGTGGATTCGAACTGCTGACCTTTTGGTTAGCAGCCGTAGTACTTAACCACTACGCCACCAGGGTTTCCGGTATCCTTATAGATTTTAATATATTTGATGCATTTCAGTCCACTGCAGTTATTATTTTTATTGGTGTTTAAGTTGTGTAATCTTTGGTCAATCTCTTTAGCCAGAATTGGCTTAACTGCCAGATTAAGGGTACAATCCTCCAGACTGTCAAATCTGCCCAAAACTTCTTACCAACTGCAATGAGTTTGTCAAACTATGGAGTCAGAGAGAATTGTCCCCACAAGACTACCTCTATTTAGACACTAGTCACAAGTTAGGGGGTCCCTAGGGCCACTCCCACTTCAGACAAGCTGGCTACAAATTCAGGGGTTCCCATGGACCCCTTCAGGTTCAGTTGCTAGAAAGACTCACAGAACTCCCTGAAAGCAATTACACTCATTGTCACATTTCTTACAGGCAAACCCGTTGCTTTCAAGTTGATTCTGACTCATAACAACCCCATAATGCCAAGCACCTCAGTTTTAGAGTGCTCTCACACATTATCTTATTTATTTACTTACTAATTTTCTTACTCAACATGCTGCATTGCAAAAACCTACAGCAAAAGGCCTCTTTAAAATTTTAAAAAGCAAAGATTACCCAACCCATGGTCTTTTCAATTGGCTCATATGCTTGTGAAAGTTATAGGAAGAAATAGGAAGACAGAAGAATTATTGATGCATTTGAATTGTAGTGTTTATGAAGAATGGTGAATATACCATGGACTGCCAGAAGAATGAACAAATCTGTCTTGGAGGAAGTACAGCCAGAATGCCAGGATGGCAAGACTTCACCCACTTACTTTGGACATGTCATCAGGAAAGACCAATTGCTAGAAAAGGACATCTGGTTTGCTAAAACAAGGGGCTAGCTAAAAAGAGGGAAACCCTCAATGAGATGGATTGATATGATAGTTGTAAAAATGGACTCAAATATATCAATGATCATGAAAATGGTGCAGGACCAGGCAACATTTTATTGTTATACAATGAAAACTGTGAGAGCTGGAACTCAAAGGGATTGTCTTGTTTTTCTGGGCCTCAAAAATTTTCCACCCTGGACAGTGCAGAAAATGTCTCTATCCTCATTTCAGTGGAAAATATTTTGGCTTTCCTTCTCTCACAGGTCTCTACCTTATATTGGTTCTGGCTTTCACAGGTTTTACTGTATATAATATGGTCACCATGAGTTGGAGCCAACTCAATGGCAACTAACAACAACAACTTGACTTACTAATGCTTTTGTGTGAGTGGATTCTTTTGGGGGAACCAAAAGTGGAGCTGAGTTTCCCATCCACGCCCACGTAGGTGAACAGAGGGACAGCTAGTGGGCATGCAGGCATGGAAGAACGCTGTCGCACGTGTACAAGCGGAAGAGTAAGAGATCCCACTCCTGAAAGACAATCTCCCCTCTGGCAGGCTGTGTTTCCAGAACTGTTTTAAAGTGCCAGTGGTTCTGAAGAACCAGTGTCCTGTAAGTGGTTGGGGTTTCAGTGCCTACGGGCAAGTCCTGTGTGCATTTCTGGAAGTTTTACTGCACGTTTCCCGGTGTGTCTTATTGAAAGAAGATGTCTGTAACTTCTCAAACACTACTTCTAAAATGTATAAAAATTGCAGAGCTTGCAAACTTTGAGTTGCAAGACATGTTTCTTGTAAACTTCACATTGAAAAATGAATCCCATCAGTTTTATAGCTCTTCTGTCCCTTATACCAATTTTGAATTCTTTTATGTAGCCAATCCAGTGTGGTTTTAGACTCTCTTGGGGCTTTTAGGATTTCATCATTATTTGGTATCTGCACCTGCAATGTACATTAAAATTAACAGGAAATAGCTGTTTCCATTACTTGATCCACATTTATGGCAAATGAAAACTGAGAGCCTATTTGAATGACTTCCATATTCAAAGATGACCCTGCTCTCCTATATTCTATCTCCTTAGTATAGTCCTGTGTTGCTTAATGTCCACAATACAGCCTGTGAAATAGGGCATTATGTGATTTGGACATTGTTCAAACGCCATACTGTGTACACAAGCTATGCTGCTTTCTGCCACCCTCATAGCGACAACCATCCAGAGCCTAACCAAGTTCGAGAGGCTATGCCTGGCCATGTGCTACACTGGCCACCTGTAGGATGTGCTGGGCTTTAGTCAGGCAAGGCCACAGTGCCGCTGCTGGCAGCTCAGAGAAGTGGTGCCTCCTTGGGGCTGCATGCCCTGCCCAATGGCAGCCCTATGCAGGTACAGACACAGAGCCTGAACTCATCTGCTGGCAATGCCAAGTCCTGGGAATCCACACCCACCTGTCTCAGAGCCCTGGCAGCTGCCAAGCCGCGTGACCCACTGATGCTCTACAGGAGACCATGTGCCTAGAAGTCCAGGCAATGGAGATGAGCCCCTCATCTCTGCTCTTTCCTAGTGATGTGCTGGCCCTGATGGAGACCTGAATGCCCCTGGCATCCCTGGAGTGGTTGCCAGCCTAAGGAGCCCAAGGGACAGCAAATAATGGGTGCCCTGCCTGTGAGCACTGAAGCCCCTCCCCAGCCTCCCTTTCCTGAAAGAAGGCACCAGCGATGCTGGCATGGGCATTCCTGGGGGTGAGAGCTATTCCCACCTGGACAGCCCCAGCTGAGAGGGACCTGTAGGACAGCCCCAGCTGAGAGAGACCTGTAGGGCAGATGCTTTAAGGCAGGCAGGAGGCCCTGCTTAGTGTGTATTTATTTGTGAATAAACTGTTTCGCTGTGTCAAAAAACAAAACAAACAAAAAACCTCATGGGACTACAGACATCTATGTGGTCCGATGTTGCCCACACAGACATTCTGCACATCAGTGTAGTAGCAGAGGGCACTGTACCTTTCACAGGATTTTCCATAACTCCTCTTTTAAAGCCTTCATTGAAACTTAACATGACTAACGGGCAAACTATTTTCAAATGTGGAAACCAGGGCATAGAGAAGTAGCCAGGACAACAAAGTCTCTGATCATCAACCTTACTGAGTAGGTTTGCCAATTCTCCATTTATTCTTCCCTTCCTGATTGAGGACCCTTATTATTCTTACATTTTAAGAACGTGTGAAATGTTGGTTCTTAAAGCCCTAGGAAAGCAACAGGACAAACTAACTTTATCGCCACATTAAAAGGCTGGAAAATCATTCAGAGGGCATCCATGTAGCTCTAAATTCGCCCTTGTGTTCCTGGGAAGTCTTCCTCTTATTTGTTTGCTTGATTACAAACACAATTCATGGTTATATCAGGAAAAAAAAAAGAAGATGATAAGGGCTTCATGATTTTCAAATCTTAGGAACTAATTGATCTTTTGACTGAAGATGATGATGGTATGCAGCCTTCTGATACATAAGACTATTCTTTATTGTGGCTCAAACAATTGATCTATTCTTGTGCTTTCATATATTTTCTTTTGGAATGTGACCCACGATTAACAATATTTTTTAAGATGTTGACCTAGTTCTGTCTGTTTCTCTCTCTTTTAAAATGGAAGTTTCATGGAATTATACTTACCCTCGCTACCTGCGATATGCTATGATACTTCCTATTCTATTCTTTTACTCTACAAAAAAAAAAAAAAAAAATGCTGTCTTGGCTCCCATTTTTCATTACCTTCCCTTCCCATTTTTCCTTCCGTTCCTGCATTCCCTTATCCCACGCCTCGAGAAGATGTTGGCATCCAAAAAGTGGGGCGCCCTTTGAAGGCATTAGCATCACTGTGCCCAAGTCTGAGGTAGCAATCAGTTCCAAAAAGAATCCAAAGAACGGACACATTTATAGATCAGGAATATTGAAATAAATGTTCAAGTGGAGGCAAAATTGGTTTCTTCCACAGTGGGGGAAGGAAGTTAATTGAACGTTACTGGATAGAATTTACATGCCTATAGATAATTTACATTGCTATCAGTTATCTATAATTTACAGAATTGTAAAATAACTCAAAGACAATGAAAGGCTAAAATAGGACAACTTGGAAGTGGGCTATCTAAACAATCCATAGCTTTCCGTTGAAACACAGATTTTTCCCTACACTGGAAAATGTTTTTTTGTTGCTTAATTTAAAACCCCAAAGTTTAATTTTTTTTTTTGGTTGGTTGCTATGAGTTCAAATCGGCTCGACGGCATCTAAACAACAACATAACTAGTTCTAAACCTATGCATATTAAAAAACAAAACAAAACTGGAATGAACTCCCCCCATTAGAGAAAGATATATATACACATATAATATGTAGGTAGATAGACTGAGAGGTAGATAGGTATATGGATAAACAGAAGACTGTGTGCATTCTTCTACTTTTCGGTACTTTTTCCCCAAAATTTTCCTTAATGAGCATGCATTATGTTCATAAAAAAATAATAATTTAGAAATCTTAGCTCATGAAAGAAATCCTGTCCCCACTTCTACCATGAAACTCTCTGATGATCTTCATGCAACTCCATCACAAACTTTCTGCTGACTCCACACTTTCACGTTGATTTTTATTTATTTGTGGATATTCCATTTGTGGGTTTCAGGGCTGTCCTCCCTATTAGATTGAATCTCTTCAAGAGAAAGAATCTGCCTTCAATTTCCTCTGTATTTTGTTGTCTATCTACATAAACTATAAAACTGTGTTGTTGTTAAGTGCCGTCGAGTCGGCTCTGACTCGTAGTGACCCTGTGTACCACAGAACGAAACACGGCCTGATCCTACAGCTTCCTCACAATCGTTGCTACGTTTGAGCCCATTGTTGCACCCACTGTGTCAATCCAAGATTAAATGTTCTGATTAGATTTGACTGGGTCAGCATTTCTCGAAGTGTATGCCACAAGTCTCTAATTCCTGCAGACATTCCACAAATAACTTTAGGTATACTGCACACTTTATCTCGCTATTGAAGGCTCGTAATGTATGTTAGCATATTAAAAGCTCTGAAAAGTCCTGCAGTATTTCAAATACCAATAGGGTCACCAATGGTGGGAAGGTTTCAGTGGAGCTTCTAGACTATGACAGATTAGGAAGAAAGGCCTGGCAATCTACTTCCAAAAATTAGCCAATGGAAATCCTATGACTCACAATAGAATATAGTGCTGGCAGATGAGCCCTCTAGGTTGGAAGGCAACAGTGGACTCAAGCACGCCAACGATCATGAGAATGGTACCAGAAAGGGCAGTATTTTGTTCTTCTGTACATGAGGTCACCATGAGTTTGCTGAGACGTGACAACTAACACAATTCCTTACAAGATAACATTGTATTCTAACAATCAGTGCAGAATGTTAAAAACCTCCTTCAGTTTTTCTTAAAGTTTTTCTTCCTACTAAGTTATGTTGCAAAGTCATGTCACCTAACAAGCCTAATCATGGCTGTATTTCTATTTCTTTCAGGAGAGCACAGGGTTCTAATCATTTTAAGGGTAAGCTTCTCACACTCCTTGAGTGTAATCAATGTCCAACCATGAAACAAATACCATGCTTGGGGTTCATCCTTTGACACCATCACTTTGCCCTCCTATGACCAACTGCTATCACTTAATGAGGAACATCACATAATCTCCTCTATATAATACAATGTTTTGTAATTCACTAAACCCCTGAAAAGGCAAGACTCATTCTCATTCACTGAGAAATCATTGGTACCCTCCTTCTGATGTCAAGCATTCTCTAGCACTGACCTCCATGAGCTCCACAAAGCAGCTGTCTAAATGTAATAGGACAGGAAAAGCTGGGACACATTTAGCTAGGTTTTGTTTTGGATTTTTAATGTGCTGCCTTGAGGGACCTTCTGCTTGCTCTAGCTCAGAAACTAAGCTGCTGAACCAGCTGAAAGCAGCAGTTCGAAGGGCAGCTGAAAGCTATTTCACCATGGAGCCGACCTTGGCAAACCTCTGACGCTCCATATGGTCTGCAGCCCTGTTCTCCAGGAAGCAACCAGCTCATTCTCCCCGCTTGGTTTGCATTGTTTATAATCCCAGCATGTACATTTGAAAGGCAATTGTACAGAAAAGATGCTTTGCTCTGAGTTTTTTTCTTTTCCTATTAACCTTTTTGTGAATAATCCACTGAGCTGCAATTTAGTACTTATTTTCTCTATGCATGCTTTGCCAATATAGGTTATGAGACAGCTAAGCATGTCTTGAATCAAGGAGGACTCGAGGAGGCAAAGGAAGCTGTTACTCTCAAGAGTTCAGGGTAGTGCTGAATCTAAAGTGACAGTGAGGAATATGCTTACTTCTCCCCAGTCCTAGGAAACCCTGGTGGTGTAGTGGTTAAGTGCTATTGCTCCTAACCAAAAGGTCAATGGTTCAAATCCACCAGGTGCTCTTTGGAAACTTTATGGGACAGTTCTACTCTGTCCTAGGGTCGCTATGAGTCCGGATCATTGATTTTTTTGTTTTTGTTTTCTCCAATCCTGTGGAGGCCTTGGAAATACTAAGTCCTCCTCCATTCCCCAGCTCCCCCACCTTGCCCCCCTAAAAACCTGCAAGATTCCTCCAACTGCAGCCTCCAACCCAAAATCCCTTATGCATATAGAAACCAGCTCTGTCATCTCATCAGACCCTCAGAGACAAACCCAAATCTCTCCCAGCTCCACCCACATAGAAGGCAGTCTGCTAGGTCCTGGATCTAATCTCAGGGCAAATGCTGATTCTGTGAATTTCCTTAAGGTGAGAATCAGCTGTTACCTTTGTGTCATGACATCAGATGAAGTATTGGAAAGGTATTATTCCAGTGTTACTTATGAGGTAATTGTGGTCTGGAGAAAGCTAACTAACTTTCCCAGGATCACATGGGATTGTGTAACAACCCAGCGGCACCTGGACCCAAGGTTGGCTGCATTTCCAAGAAACCAAAGAAAGACTCCAGAACCAGTGACCATGACATATGGTTTATCAGACGCGCTTACTTATGGGACAGCCAGTCCAGGGCAGCAGCTGGACCAGTTCAGTGCTCTGCAACTGCCTAGCAAGGGGCACAAGCTTATATACCATTCTAGCTACGACTAAGGCTTACTGTTTCTTCCCAATCCTTGGGCAGTCAGCGTTCCCAGGGACTTCATGTCCAGGCCCAGATGTTTTTCTTCTTGTTGCTAAAGCATTCCTCGGCCTTAGCCACCAGCTCAGTCATGCCATTCCCGGCCTTGTACCTTAGCCCAAGTCCATCCCAAATTCATCCCCCACATGCTTCAGAAAGAGCAATACTGACTCCATTAGGAGGGGATGCATATAGCTGAATAGCATTACCCTACACATGGTCAGGGAATGTGTCAGAGCTAAGACCAGATGAGAGATTTGGCCGCTAGTGATTCAGGGCTCTTTCTATAATACCACCTAACCTTACAGACTATACAGAGGGAATTTACTGTCTTCTCTTCTCATTAGGATTTAATTTACCAGGACCACTGGTAAATTGGAAAAGTTGTACGGTAGGATTGAATCATTTCACCTTACTTATTCAATCTGTATGCTGAACAAACAATCTGAGAAGCTGGATTATATGAAGAACGTAGCATCAGGATTGGAGGAAGGCTCATTAAAAACCTTGGCATGCAGATTACGCTGCCTTGCTTGCAGAAAATGAAGAAGACTTGAAACACTGATGAAGGTCAAAGACTATAGCCTTCAGTATGGATTACACCTCAACATCAAGAAAAATGAAAATCCTTACAAATGGAGCAATAAACAACAGCATAATAAATGGAGAAGAAATCGAAGTCATCGAGGTTTTAAATCTACTTGGATCAACAATGAATGCCCATGGAAGCAGCATTCAAAAAATCAAATGATGTTTTGCACTGAGCAAATCTGGGGCAAAAGACCTCTTTAAAGTTTTAAAAAGGGAAGATGTCACTTTGATGACTAAGGTGTGCCTGACCCAAGCCATGCCTCTGTTCAATTGCCTCATATACATGTGAAAGCTGAAAAAAAAAAAAAAGAAGACAGAAAAATAATTGATGCTTTCAAATTGTGGTGTTGGTGAAGAATATTGAATACACTGAACAAATCAATCTTGGAAGAAATATAACTGGAATGCTCCTTAGATGTGAGGATAGCAGGACTTAGACTCACTTCAAACACATCATCAGGAAAGACCAGTTGCTAGAAAAGAACATCATGGTTGGTAAAGTAGAGAATCATCGAAAAAGAGGGAAATCCTCAACGAGACAATAGCCACAATAATGGACTCAAACATACATATGTATATATATACAAACAAACATACATACATCATGAAGATGGCCCAGGATTGGGTAATATTTCATTCTGTTTACCTATAGGGTCACCATGAGTCAGAGCCCACTTGACAGCAACTAACAACAATAACAACTGGTCTGGATACTAAGGAGCCTCCCATGAAGGGAAAATTACAGCCTCTGGAAACTTCCCTACCTTATCCATCCCCATTTCTGCCTCTACAGCAACCCTGGAGGGCCTTTGAGCTTAAGCACTGCTCCACTCCAAGCCACACCACATAGCAGAGCCATGAAACCTGGAGCCAATTCCTCACCCTGGGAGTGTTAAGCCCACATTCTCTTCTACTGCCAAAACGCCTAATCAAAGCTGAGTGTATGCCAGCTGGTGGCACTGGTCCCCCTGGTGGTCTTAGCAAGGCGTCCTGTGACAGGAGGCCTAAGTCATAAGGACATTTGCATTCTGCAGCTAGAGATTTCCTAAGCTTCTTGAAGCGTAAGGAGCTAGCAGGGAGATTCCTGGGATGAAAATATTACCAGGAGTCCCCACAGCTAGTCCCAAGCTAATGCTTTTCCAAAGTGCTGGCGGTAAAATTGTGAAATGACTATCGTTTAGTCAGTGGTTCTCAAATTTTGGGGGGCATTTGAATCGCTTAGAGGGCTTGTTAAAACATAGGTTGCTGGTCCCACCAATTCATCGGATTTTGGGTGAGGCCCTGGACTTTGCATTTCTAATAAGCTACCAGGGGTTTCTGGTGCTGCTGGTGTGGGGACCACATTGAAAACTACTGGTTGGTTTAGTTACTTTGGGCTTTTTTCCACATGATCTCTGCAAGGAATTTCACCTCTCTTGCAGGAAAGAAGAGAAGGTCCTGGTAATGTGACAGGTTAATAGATCTGACCCTCTTTCTGGGGCCTGGCCTAGTACCTGTACACTTTCCTCTGTATAGCCTACCTCGCTCAGGTATAAAGGAGGCAATTTTAGGATCTGCATCAGAGGATTGGCAGCATATTGAGTCATCAGAAAACTGTTCTCCGGCTTTAAGATACGGAATGTAAATATATGTATTCTCCGAGGTTTCTCAATCTGAACACTGTTGACGTCTTGGACTGGAAAATTCTCTATTGCGGGGTCTGTCTTATGCATTGTAGAGTGTTTAGCAGCATCCTTGTCCTGTACCCACTAGAAGCCAGTAACACCCCTCCCTCCCTGCAGTCCTGATAATTAAAACTGTCTCCAGGTGCTGCCAAATGCCATGGGGTGGTGGGGGTGGCGGGGAGAGCAAAATTTCCCCCAACTGAGAACTGCTCATGTATACTATAGCTTGCTTCCAACAACATGGGCAGGTGGGCGTTTCAAGATTTTTCTGGCTGGGCATCGTGCAGCCCCCTGAAGTAGAACATGAATCCTAATGATGATTTTCCTTTGGAGCCCACGTTTTTAGGACTCCTTCCCATACTCAAGTTCCTTTTTATCCTCAACCTGTGTGGTTAGTGGAGCAGATATTATCATCGTCTCCATTTTAAAGATAGAAAGACTTAGTCTCAGAGACAGTCAGAACTCGCCTGGGTTTGCACAGGTAATAAATCTTAGTAGAGGACCAGAATACATATTCTGTAATTCCTGGGCCAGTAAATTTTTCATTACAAAATGCAACCTTTATTCAATCTAAAACACTTCATAAGCAGCATCAGCTAATGGCATTTCATAGTTTTGGGTGGTCAAGAGACCAGAAAAAAGAACCTGAAAATATTTGTACAGATGATAGAGTTTGAAAACACCTAATTGGGGCTAGTTAAATCTACGCATTATAGTTGCTGTAGCGTCTGACATGTACCTGACTCAAGCCACGGTGTTTCCAAATGCCTCAGATGCATGCGGATGCTGGACAATGGATAAAAAGAAAGACAAAAGAAGAATTGATGCATTCGAACTGTGGTGTTAGTGAACAATATTGAGTATACTGTGGATTAGCAGAAGAACAAACAAATCAGTCTTAGAAGAAATGCAACTAGAATACGCCTTAGAAGCAAAGATGGAGAGACTCATCTTGTTTCTGTCGTGGTGTTGTTGTTAGGTGCTGTTGAGTTAGTTCTGACTCGTAGTGAACCTATGTGCCACAGAACAAAGCCACTGCCTCGTCCTGTGCCATCCTCCCAATAGTAATGCTTGAGCCCGCTGTTGCAGCCACTGTGTCAATCCATCTCATTGAGGGTCTTCCTCTTTTTCATTGACCCTCTACTTTGCCAGGCATGATGTCCTTCTACGGGGAATTGTCCCTCCTGATAACACGTCCAAAATATGTGAGATGAAGTCTCGTCATCCTCTGTCATAAGAAGCATTCTAGCTGTACTTCTTCCAAGACAGATTTGTTCTTCTGGCAGTCCATGGTATATCAATATTCTCTGCCAATGCCATAATTCAAAAACATAAACTCTCCTTTGGTCTTTTTATTCATTGCTCTACTTTCGCATGCATATGAGACAGTTGAAAACACCATGGCTGGGGTCATGCTCACCTTAGTCCTCAAAGTAACGTCTTTGTTTTTTTAACACTTTAAAGAGGTCTTTTGCAGCAGGTTTTCCCAATGCAATACATTGTTTGATTTCTTGACTGCTGCTTCAATGATTATGGATACAAACAAGCACAAGCACACCTTGTTTCACTGAGTTTCGATTTATTGCACTTCGCTGATATTGTTTTTTGCCAATTGAAGGTTTGTGGCAACTCTGTGTCGTGCAACTCTTTTGGCACCATTTTTCCAACAGTATGTGCTCACTTCATGTCTCTCTGTTACATTTTGGTAATTGTTGCAATATTTCAAACTTTTTCATTATATTTGTATCTATTATGGCGATCTGTGATCAGTGATCACTGATGTTACTATTGTAATTGTTTTGGGGCACCACAAACTGCGCCCATACAAGACAGAGAACTTAATCAATAAATGTTCTTTGTGTTCTCACTGCTCCCAAACCTGCTATTCACTCATCTCTCTCCCTCTCACATCAATGTGGCAAACATCACTTATTGTTGTCTTATTTTAAGAAAGTGTCACAGCCACTGCAGTCTTCAGCAACCACCACCCACATCAGTCAGCAGCCGTCAACATCAAGGCAAAACCCTCTACCAGCAAAAAGATTATGACTAGCTGAAGGCTCAGATGATGGTTAGCATTTTTAGCAATAAAGTATTTTTTAACTAAGGTATGTACATTTTTTTAGACATACTGATATTGCACACTCAATAGACTACGGTATAGTATAAACATAATTTTTATGTGCACTGGGAAACCAAAAAATTCGTGTGACTCACTTTATTGTGGTGGTCTGGAACCGAACCCACAATATTTCCAAGGTATCCTGTAAAATGAAATTCTTCGCAACTTCAAAGCTTTCTTCCTTTATCATGATGTTGCTTATTGGCCCAGTTGTAAGGATTTTTGTTTTCTTTATGTTGAGGCGTAATCCATACTGAAGGCTGTAGTGCTTCAAGTCCACTTCACTTTCGGCAAGCAAGGTAGTGTCATTTGCATGTCGCAGGTTGTTAATGAGTCTTCCTCCAATCCTGATGCCATGTTCTTCTTCATATAGTTCAGCTTCTTGGATTATTTGCTCAGTATACAGATTGAATAAGTATAGTAAAAGGGTACATCACAAACCTTTTCTGATTTTAAACAATGCAAGGATTCCAAGGATTTCCTTTTACTTGGATCCACAATCAACAGCCATGGAAGCAGCAGTTAAGAAATCAAAAGATGCATTGTGTTGGGAAAATCTGCTGCAAAGGACCTCTTTAAAGTGTTGAAAAGCAAAGATGTCACCTTGAGGACTAAGGTGTGCAGGACACAAACCATGATACCTTCAATCGCATCATATGCAGGTGAAAGCTGGACAGTGAATAAGGAAGACCGAAGAAGAATTGATGCTTTCGAATTGTGGTGTTGGAGAAGAATATTGAATATACCATGGACTGCCAAAAGGACAAACAAATCTGTCTTGGAAGAAGTACAACCAGAATGCTTCTTGGAAGCAAGGATGGAAAGACTTCATCTTACATACTTTGGACATGTCAGGAGAGATCAGTCCCTGGAGAAAGACATCATGCTTGGTAAAAGTACAGGGTCAGCGAAAAAGAGGAAGAATCTCAATGAAATGGATTCACACAGTGGCTGCAACAATGGGCTCAAGCATCACAATGACTGTAAGGATGGCACAGGACCAGGCAGTGTTTCGTTCTGTGATGCATGGGGTCGCTATGAGTCAGAACCGACTTGATGGCACCTAACAACAACAACAACAACATCTCCTTGTTCTGTTCGAATGACTGCCTCTTGGTTTATGTACAGGTCCCTTGTGAGCACAATTAAGTGTTCTGGAATTCTTTTCTTTGAAATGTTATCCAAAATTTGTTATGATCCACATAGTCAAATGGCTTTGCGTAGTCAATAAAACACAGTAAACATCTTTCTGGTATTCTCTGCTCTTGGCCAAGATCCATCTGACATCAGCAATAATATTCCTCATTCCACACCCTCTTCTGAATCTGACTTGAATTTCTCGCAGTTCCATGTCAATGTGTCGATGTACTGCTGCAACTACTTTTGAATGATCTTCAGCAAAATTTTACTTGGGTGTGATCTTAATGATATTGTTTGATAATTTCTACATTCTCTTGGATCACCTTTCTTTGGGATGGGCATAAATATGAATCTCTTCCAGTCAGTTAGCCACGTAGCTGTCTTCCAAATTTCTTGGTATAGACGAGTGACTGCTTCCAGCATTACATCTATTTATTGAAACATCTCAATTGGTATTTCATCAATTTCTAGAACCTTGTTTTTATCCAATGCCTTCAGTGCATGTTGGACTTCTTTCTTCAATACCATCAGTTCTTAATCATATACTATCTCCTGAAATGGTTGAACGTCAACCAATTCTTTTTGGTACAGTGCCTCTGTGTACTCCTTTCATCTTCTTTTGATGCTTTGCTCAATATTTTGCCCATAGAATCCTTCCACATTGCAATTAAGGCTTGAATTTTTTTCTTCAGTTCTTTCAGCCTGAGAAATGCTGAGTGCATTCTTCCCTTCTGGTTTGCTAACTCCAGGTCTTTGCACATTTCATTATAATATTTTACTTTGTCTTCTCGAGCCACCCTTTGAAATCTTCTTTTCAGCTCTTTTACTTCATCATATCTTCCTTTCACTTTAGCTGCTCTACGTTCAAGAGCAAGTTTCAGAGTCTCTTCTGATATCCATTTTGGTCTTTTTTTAAATTGTATTTTTAATGACCTTTTGCTTTCTTCATCTATGATGGCATCCTACAACTCATCTAATCTCGTCATTAGTGTTCAAATCTATTAGCATCAAATCTATTCTTAAGATGGTCCCTAAATTTAAGTGGGATATTTTAACTTTCTTCAGCTTCAGCTTGAACTTGCATATGAGCCATTGATGGTCTGTTCTGAATTCAGCCCCTGGTCTTGTCCTGACTGATGATATTGAGCTTCTCAATTCTTCCATTCCACGGATAGAGTCAATTTGATTCCATCTGGTGGGGTTCACAGGTATAGTTGCCATATATGTTGTTGAGAAGAGGCATTTTTCAAGGAATAGGTCATTGGACTTGCAAAAGTCTATCGTATGACTCCAGTGTCATTTCTCTCACCAAGGCCATATTTTCCAAATACTGATCCTCCTTCTTTGTTTCCAGCTTTTGCATTCCAATCACCAGTAATTTTCAATGCATACTGATTGTGTGTTTGCTCAATTTCAGACTGCAGAAGTTGGTAAATATCTTTAAATTGCTCATCTTTGGCATTAATATTTGGTGCATAAATTTGAATAATGGTCATATTAACAGCTCTTCCTTGTTGCAGTATGGATATTATCCTAACACTGACAACTTTGTATGTACTTCAGTATAGATCTTGAAATGTTCTTTTTGATGATGAATGCAATGCTATTCCTCTTCAATTTGTCAGTTTCATCATAGTAGACTATATGCCTGTCAGACTCAAAATGGCCAATACCAGTCCCTTTTAGCTCACTAGTGCCTAGAATATCGATGTTTATGCATTCCATTTCATTTTTGGTGACTTCCAATTTTCCCAGATTCATACTACATATATTCCAGGTTCGGATTATTAATGAATGCTTGCAGTTGTTACTTCTCATTTTGAGTCATACCACATCAGCAAATGAAGATCCCAAACCATTACTCCACCTGTGTCTTTAATGTCACTTCTACTTTGAGGAGGCAGCTCTTCCACAGTTGTATTTTGAGTGCCTTTCAACCCAAGGGGCTCATCTTCCAGCACTGTGTCAGACAGTGTTCAGCTCCTATTTATAAGGTTTTCTCCGGCCAGTTTTTGTAGAAGTAGATCTCCAGGTCCTTCTTCCTAGCATGTCTTAGCCTGGAAACTCTAATGAAACCTGTCCACCATGGGTGACGCTGCTGCCATTTAAGATACCAGTGGCATTACCTCTAGCATCATAGCAACACACAAGCTGCCACAGTACAACAAAGTGAAAGAGGAATGATGGTCCTTTTCTGTAGAAAATGCTGATTAAGACACTAAAGGAGTATTTTATGAGTGTGTGCGTTTTTGTGTGTGTGAGTGTGTGTGTGTGAGAGAGAGAAAGAGGGAAATGGGGAATTACAATGGGCATGGGCGTGAGACTTACAGGTGAAAAGACTGATGAATGAGACACAATTTGTCCACATTTTTCAAAGTCAGCTGCTATGTGTGTCTCTTTTCTCTTTGGCTCAAGAAAAACTTTCAATATGAAGCTAAAATAGTTCAGGGTTCCTGAGTGAGCCAGCAGGGCTATCCCAGAGAGAGAGTAACGGCCTTCACCCCTAATGAGATCAAAACAGAAGGCTCAGCTGGAAATGGCCCCCACACGCACTAGAGTAAACCAATAATGAAACAGCTTGGTGATTTCCCCCTGAGGTGAGATTGTCTCAGTGTTCCAGCATGCTGTTGTGAGTGCTGGTGATGCCAGGCAGATGGAATTACAAAAATAATCACCTGGCCAGAACACTGACTGCCATGTGGCAATGAATTTGTGTCCTGACTGCACTTGCTGGAGTGGTTTTACCATCCAAACAAGATGACGTGACTCTAATGGCCTCCACTTGGCACCATATGGCCCCTCTATGTTCATATTCCCTGTGGTGGCCTTTTCTTTGGTCATATTTCTTTCTGTGAAATTTATTAAGAGGCAGAAGAGAGTGATGATGAAATACTAAACCGTTACTTACCTGAGTCTGGTGGAAGAAAAGGAAATTCTGTGGGAAATAAATGGAAAGAGTGAATGAAATTGTATTCCTTTTTGATTCTTTGACCACATCTTCAATAAAATAAGAGCATCTTGAGCTAAAGTTTTGTGGTGCTGTTTCGTTCTGGGTACATTTTGTGCTTCTGGTAATACATTTTTAAAAAGTTTTGTCGATATGCAAAGAGTAGAGATTTGAAGTAATTAACAACCCATTATCAAACTAATAACTGTAGTAAAGCTTTACATATCAAGAATCAACAAAGCATGTTTACATCTGAAATGTCTTGAAATATGAGTCAGACTTTGACTTGACCTATGTATTTACCAAACTACTCAGAAAACTCTAACAAAATGTGGTTAAGACACAAAGATACTTACCCAAATATATGATTATGTCATTTCAGGGCATAAGGTATCTGTTTCCATTGCTAAGAAATACTGTAAGTTACATTTCAAGTTTCTTAAAACCTAATTTAAAAAATAAGGAAGCTGTGATTATTACAATTATTATTTTGATTTGCATGGTAACTTCCCTCTAAAGATATACACATGAAGTTTGAGGTACATATATTCTTTGAAATGTGAAAAAATAATCAGATTGTACAGCCTTCGGTAAGTTACTCAACCACTCTTAGCCCAGTTACTGAACTAGCATCCATTTATTCACTTACACATTCATTAATTTGTTAAACAGGCATTTATTGGGTTCCTACTATGTGCTGAACACTATTCTGAGTACTGAGGACATAGTGGCAAACAAGACAGACAAGGTCCTAGCTCCAAAGGAGTTGACATTTCTGATGGAAGAAATAGATGATTAAAATATAAACAAATCAATACATTAAAAATATCAGAAAGTGAATGATAATAATAGCTTTCTCGTCATTCAAGCTGAAATACGACTTCCTCAGAGAAGCTTGCCTCTGTAATCGATCTTTCCGTATGTATTTGATTAAATGCTATTGATCTAAATACAAATGGAAGGACTGAATGAAAAGAAAGAGTAGCCATAAAAATATTGAGAGAAGAGCATTTAAAATAGAGGGAATGGAAAATACAAAGTCACTTAGATGGAAGAGAGCTTGACGTGGTTAAGAATGAGAGAGAAAGCCAGTCTGGCTGGAGGCTCCAGTGAAGTAGGCGGAGAGCGGTACAGAGTTGGTCTGCTGAATAAGTACATAAAGAGGAATTTTAAATGCCATGGTAAAGAGTTAGAGCTCTTATTCTGTAGGTAATGAAAAGTACATGTTATCTATTGTCCCCCCCCACACTGGAAAAAAACCAAACCCACTACCACTGAGCCTTTTCTGACTCACAGCGACCCTATAGGACAGAACAGAACTGCCCATAGAGTTTCCAAAGCTGTAAATCTTTATGAGTGCAGACTGCCACGTCCTTCTCCTGCAGAGCCACTGGTGGGTTCGATCAGCCAAGCTTTCATTTAGCAGCTGAGTGCTTTAAACACTGCACCACCAGGGCTCCCCTTATCTATTGCAGTGTAACAAATTATGATTGCTGCAATGGATTTGATGTTTGCCTTATAGCCATTTCTTAATTTTATCATATTGATGTAAATGGTTAATATTCAGCTGCTAACCGAAGAAGGTTAGAGGTTCAAGTCCACCGAGGGGCACCTCAGAAGAAGGGACTGGTGATCTACTTCCGAAAAATTAACCACTGAAAGCCCTATGGAGCACAGTTCTACTCTTAACGTACATGGGGTCACAGAGAGTCAGAATCAACTCCATGGCATCTGGGTTTTTTTTGTTGTTGTTTGCCATTTGGAGAGGCTGAGAATTTTCAACACTTGCAAGCCCTGTCTTCTTTTGTTTAACAGTCCTTACTTAGTTTTGTCTCTCTCCTCTGGCATTTTAATAAAAGCAGGAAGATAAAACCAGGTGGCACCTTCAGCACTGCCTAGAAGTCGAGAAGTCACGCAGTTCATTAGGCACATTTTCTACTTTTCATGTTACTAAACGTACTGCTACTATGTGACAAGGATCCTCATTCCTCCAGTTTCTAATGCCATTTTCCTCCTTCTCTTTAAGTCCTCTTTAGTAGCCTCTTCTCAGGCCACTGAGCTTCTGCTAAGACTCAGTCAAATCACATTAGGCTTTCTCTAACACATTTTCCTGAAAGTTCTTCAAGCTTCCACTCCCTGCCTGATTCCAAAGCCACTCCCATATTTTAAGTTTTTGTTATGGTAGCACCCAACTTCCAGGTAAGAAAATCTATATTAGTTATTAATTGCTTTGTAACAAAATGCCCCCAAACCGAGAGGTTTATTATTCTATTATTATTTCATATACGTTCTGAGGGCCAAGAATCAGAGAGCAGCTTAGTTGGATATCTGGCTCAGAATCTCTCATGAGGTTGTAATCAAGGAGTTGGCAAGGGCTGCTGTTATATGAAGGCTTGACAGGAGCTGGAGAATCTGCTTCCAAGATGGCTCACTCAAATGGCTGGCAAGTTGTTGTTGGATGTTGGCAGGAAGCCTCACTTCCTTGCTATGTGGACCTTCCAATGGGGCTGCTGGAGTGTTCTCATGATGTGGCAGCTGGCTTTCCCCAGAGCAAGTGATATAATAGATAGCAAGGTAAAAGGCACAGTGTCTTTTTTGTGCTAGCATTGAAATTGTCAAAGCATCATTTCTACAATATCCTAGTGGTTGCACAGATCAGTCCTATTCAGTGTGAGAAGGAAATATATAAGGGCATAAATAAGGAGGCAGAGATCATTGGGGTCATCTTAGAGGCTGGCTACAAAAAAGCAACAGAAAATTTTTAAGCAAGGGAGTAACATGACCTGATTTGTATATTTTAAAGTTACACCTGCTGCTGTGGAGAGAATGGACTGTAGGGAGGCAAGAGTAGAAGATAGGATACTAGTTAAGAGTCCATTAGAGTAGTTCAGGTGAGAGGTATTGGTGGTTTGGTGTCTCAGGTTCCTAGTGTTGCTGTAACAAAATACCACAAAATGGGTGGATTTGAAGAACAAAATTTTATTTTCTCACAGTTTTGGAGGCTAAAAGTCTGAATTCAAGGCATCAGCAGGCCTTTGCTCTCTCTCTTTGGCTCTAGGGGGATATCCTTCCTTGCCTCTTCCAGATTCTGGTAGCCCAGGCATTTTTTGGAGTTCCTTGGCTTGTAGACGGATCTTCACATGCTGCCTTCCCTACCTGTGAATATTTCTGTGTCCGTGCTTCTCTTGTATAAATCACCACTTGGAAGGGACTAGGATTAGGGCCCACCTTATTCCATACAACTTTGTTAACTGATAACATCTGCAAAGAAAAACCCTATTTCCTCAAACAAGGCCACATTCACAGGTACAAAGTTTAGGACTCAACGTATTTTTTTGACGGACACAATTCAATCCATGACACTTGTACTGGAGTAACAGCAGTAGAAGAGAATTTAGGTAACTTCATTCAGGATATATTTTGGAGTTGAGTAATCAAGACATGGAACCCTGGTGGTGCAGTGGTTAAGCACTTGGCTGCTAACCAAAACGTCAGCAGTTTGAGCCCACCAGCCACTTTTCGAGAGAAAGATGTGGCAGTCTGCTTCCGTAAAGATTACAGCCTTGGAAACCCTATAGGGCAGTTCTACTCTGTCCTATAGGGTAGCTATGAGTTGGAATTGACTCGATGGAAATGAGTTTGGTTTTAATTTTGGAAGCAAGGCATGCTGATGAATATGGGAGAAAGAATGTAATTGAGCGTGGCTCCAATCAGGTGAATGGTGATTCCTATTACTAAGATGAAGAAAAGTGGGGAAGAAGCAGCTTAAGATAGACTCATAAGTTCAATTTGGGATGTATAGTTTGAGATGCCTATTAAGAATCCAATTGGACATGTCAAGTACAAAGCTGCAAACAAGAATCTGGAGTTTAGGGAAAACGGTAGGGGCATAAAAAAGTTTAGGGAAATTGTAGAGAACTAAAATATTTGGCACCAAGTAGGTAATCAATAAACCCAGAAGCTACTGTAGTTAATAAACGCACTGAGTGATCCCCTTCTGAATGACTTTCTATCTGGGATTCCATTTTTTTCCCTTTTTTTAACAACAGCTTTATTGAGATACAATTTAAATACCATATAATTCACCCTTTTATTATGTACAATACTGGTGGTGTAGTGGTTAAGTGCTACGGCTGCTAACCAAAGGGTCGGCAGTTCCAATCTGCCAGGTGCTCCTTGGAAACTCTGTGGGGCAGTTCTACTCTGTCCTATAGGGTCGCTACGAGTCGGAATCAACTCGACGGCACTGGGGTTTTTTGGGGACAGTGGTTTTTAGTATATTCACAGGGTGGTGATCATCATCATTATTGAATTTTAGGGCATTTTCATGATCTCGGAAAAAACCCTATACCCATTAGTGGTCATTCCCCATTTTCCCCTCCTCTCGGCCCTGGAAACCACTAATCTAGCGTCTGTCTGTGGATTTGCCTATTCTGAACATTTCATACAAGTGAAGTCATACAATATGTGGTTTTTTTAATGACTGGCTTCTTTAACTGAGCATGTTTTCAAGGTTAACCCATGTTGAACCATGTATCAGTACTTCATTCCTTTTTATAGCTGAGTAATAGTTCATTGTATGGCTATACCACATTTGGTTTATTCATTTAAAGGTTGATGGTCATTTGGTCAGTTTCCACTTTTTTTGCTATTAAGAGTAATGCTGCTGTGACCATTCCAATTATTTCTTCCCTTCTGAGGGCTTTGGTTTTACTTTGGTCTTCTTTTTTCTAGTTTCCGATGGTTGAGACTAGGTTATTGACTTGAGAGCTTTTTTCTTTTTTTTAATATAAGTTTTTACAGTTATAAGTTTCCCTCTGAGCTTCTGCTGCATCCCATAAGTTTTGGTATGTTTTCATTTTCATCATCTGAAAGTTTTTTCTAATTTCCTTTGTGATTTCTTCTTTAACCCATTAGTTATTTAAGAGTGTTTTATTAAATCTGAGGTATTTGTGAATTTCCAAATTTCTTTCTGTTATTAATTTCTAATTTCTTTCCATTGTGGTTGGAGAAAGTACTTCATATGATTTCAGTCCTTTTAACTTTACTGAGGCTTGTTTTACGGAGTAGCATATGGCCTATTCTGAAGAATGTTCCATCTGCACTTGAGAAGAATGTATATTTTACTGCTGGGTAGAGTATTCTACAGAGATCTGTTAGGTCTAGTTGGCTTTATTGTTCATCTTCCATATCCTTGTTGATCTTCTGCCTAGTTGTTCTATCCACTATTGAAAGTGGGGTATTTTAAGTTTCCAACTATTATTGTTGAATTGTCTATTTCTCCCTTTAACAATATCAGTTTTGTTTCATGTATTTTGGAAGGCTATTGTTAAGGAAATATTTTTAATTATTACGTATTTTAAGTTTTATGTATTTAATTGTTATGTATTTCTGGTGAGTTGAATCTTTTATCTTTATTTCAATGTCTTTCATCATTTTTAATAATTTTGTCTTAAGGTCTATTTTGTGTGATATTAGTATCTCCAGCCCTCTTCTGGTTATTATTTGCATGGTGTATCTTTTCTCATCCTTTTGCTTTTAATCTATTTATGTCTTTGAATCTAAATGAGCCTCTTGTAAACAGCATAAAGTTAGATCATGGCTTTTTGTTTGTTTCATGCTCTCTGAACTCTGGTTGGAGGTCCTTCAGCTCTGGGCTTCAGCCCCACCCTCCAGGCACACTACGATGGCAACTCTGCTCCCATAGATTTTTGAGTGGCCCCATTCTCCTAGTCCATTTGAGTTGTGACCCCACCCTCTCATCCCCAGCAGGTACTGTTTTTCTGCTCCTTGGGCGTGTCAACCCTGCCCCCTCAGCTTTGGGCAGCATATCTGGCCCCATCTCCCTGGTACTGGCGAACAGCAGCCCCACGCTCTGCAATGGAGTTGGTGAAGATATGACTCTTTGAAACCTAGTAGGCTATGGCCCCACCCTGTGAGACCCAGCAGGCCATGATTCCACCCTTTGAGATCCCAGAGGTCATGGCTCCACCCTTTGAGACTGAGGCAGCTCTGCTTCTGGTGCTCCTTGTCTCTTCAGCTCTTGCTTTCTGGTTCCTTGGCCTCTTGGCCTGAATGTGCTCAGCTCTCTTGCTCCATGGGTCAGCAAGCCTAGCTCTACTGATAAGTGCTCAGAGGCACCCCACTCTACCATTAAGCCTCCTGCCCAAAGGCACTCAGCTCTCTCACTCTGTGGGTCGATTCCTGCACCATCTCATGCCAGTCTCCTGTTTCTGTTGGTGTCATTGCTCTGCTACTGTTTCTTGCCATCTGTGCCTCTCCTGAGCCTTCAGCAGATTTGTCTCTGATGTCCATAACTCCACTGAGAGTCTCTTCAAGGCAATCTAGGATTTTACTATTAGGTACCTTAAGACTCTTCCAGCCTCTACCCATTCACAATTAAAAAACCACTTCCATATTTTAGGTAACTGTTAGAGTAGCAGTCCACATTCCTGGTACCATATTTTCTTAGTTATCTAGTGCTGCTATAATAGAAATACCACAAATGGTTGGCTTTAACAAACAGAAATTTATTCTATCAGTCTAGGAATCTAGAAGTCTGAATTAAGGGTGCCAGCTCCAGGGAAAGGATTTCTCTTTCTGCTGGCCCTGGGGGAAGGTCCTTGTCTTCAATCTTCCCTTGGGTCTACAAGCTTCTCTGTTCAGGGAACCCGAGTCCAAAGACCGTGCTCTACTCCTGGATCTTCTTGCTTGGTGGTTATGAGGTCCCTCTCCTCTCTGCTTGCTTCTCTCTTTTATATCTTAAAACAGGTTGACTCAAGATACAACCTAATCCTGTAGATTGTTTCCTGCCTCATTAACATCATAGTGGTAAGGATTTACGGCACATAGGGTAATTACATCAGATCACAAAATTGAGGACAACCACTGATTTAGGAAATAATATTGGAGTCATTGTTCCCTGTCCTTGAGCTCACAAGGACACATCAACTGGGTCCTGAGATGAAGACAGTACACAGAATAATCTTGGAAAATATCTTTTAGGGAACCTTTCACATAAGCCAGAACACAAAAGACTTTCCACTTTTATCTTTTTCTGTTAGCATTTTTTTTTTTTTTTTAGCATTTAGTGAATAGAAAATTTTTTAGACCAGTGAAGACCCTCCTGTCAGTTACTAAAACCTGCACAGGTGGTCATTAAGAAAGACAGTTCAAAATGTGGGATCACATTTTCTAGCCAGTCTGTGAAAAGGTGAAGCTTTCAATGGTTTTGCCTATTTGTAATGTTAATATATACTGATGACTCTGTAACCTTCCATGGATTTGGGCAGACATGGCTGTGGCAGCATGCTTGTCCATTTTCTCACTCTTGTTTATTTTGTAATATTTCCTTGGACTGGGGCAGACATGACTCTAGCAACATGCTTGTCCGCTTCCCACTTTTGCCTTTTTGAAGCTATGCCAAATAAAACTTTATTTTTGCTTTACTAAACTTTGTGATTTTTTTACCCTACAACACCACTCAATTCTGGGATTCATGGCCTAGCCAAATTGACACATATTTTGGTTGGACACAATTCAATCCATGACACCTTCTATTAGTTCCATTAACTTTCTTGTTGTTTCTTTGGGGTTTTCTATGTATAGGATCATATCATCTGTGGATATGGATAGTTTTACATTTTCCTTACCAATTTGAATGCCCTTTATTTCTTTTTCTTGCCTTATTGCTCTAACTAGGACTTCCAGCATGATGTTGAATAAGAGTGGTGATAAAGGGCATCCTTATCTGGTTCACATTCTCAAGGGGAATACTTTCATTCTCTCATCCTTGAGAATGAGGTTGGCTATTGATTTTGTATAAATGCCCTTTATTATGTCAAGGAATTTTCCTTCTATTCTTATTTTGCTGAGAGTTTTTATCAGGAATGTGTGTTGGGCTTTGTCCAATGCCTTTTCTGGGTCAATTGAGATGATCATGTGATTCTTTTCGTTTGTTCTTTTCATGTTGTAGATTATGTCTATTGATTTTCTAATGTTGAGCCATCCTTGCATACCTGGTATGAATCCCACTTGGTCATGATGTTTTTTTTTTTTTTTTAATATGCTGTTGAATTCTATTGGCTAGAATTTTGTTGAGAATTTTTGCATCTCTAGTCATGATTGACACAGTGGCTGCAACAATGAACTCAAGCATAACAACAATTGTAAGGATGGCACAGGACCAGGCAATGTATCGTTCTGTTGTGCGTAGGGTCACTATGAGTTGGAACTGACTCGATAGCACCTAACAACAACAACAACAAGTCATGAGGGATGTTGGTCTGCAGTTTTTCTCTCTCTCTCTCTCTCTCTCTGTGTATGTGTGTGTGTGTGTGTGTGTGTGTGTGTGGTGTCTTTGCCTGGCTTTGGTATCAGGGTTATGCTGGCTTCATAGAAGGAATTTAAGAGTATTCCTTCCTTTTCTATGCTCTACAATAGTTTGAGTAGTATAAGTGTGAGCTCTTCTCTGAATGTTTGGTAGAATTTTCCAGTGAAGCTGTCTGGACCAGTGCTTTTTCTACCGTTGCTTGGGAGTTTTTTTTATTGCCTCTTCAATCTCTTCTTTTATTATGGGTCTGTTTAGTTTTTCTACTTTAATATGTGTTAGTTTAGATAGTAACATGTTTCTAGAAATTGTCCATTTCCTCTAGTTTCAAATTTGTTAGAGTACAGTTGTTCATAGTATTCTGTTATGACCCTTTTTATTTCAGTTGGATCTGTTGCAATATCACTAATCCCATTTCTTATTTGGGTTATTTGCTTCCTCTCCTGTCTTTCTTTTGTCAGTTTGGCCAATGAGTTGTCAATTTTGTTGATCCTTTCAAAGAAACAACTTCTGGTCTTGTTGATTCTATTGTTTTTCTCTCCTCTATTTCATCTTTTTCTTCTCTAATCTTTATTATTTCCTTTCTTCCGGTGACTATGGGCTTCTTTTGCTGTTATCTATTTGTTTGAGTTATAAGGTTAATATTTTTGTTTTAGTCCTTTCTTCTTTTTTGATGTGTGTATTTATTGCTATAAATTGACCTCTAAGCACTGCTTTTGCTGTGTCCCAAAGGTTTGGGAAAGGTTTTGGTAAGATATGTTTTCACTCTCATTTGACTCTGAATTTTTTTACTCCATCCTTGATTTCGTCTGTTACCCAGTGGTTTTTAAACAAGCTGTTGTTCAGTTTCTACGTATTTCATTTTTTCTCCTTGCTCTTCCTGTTATTGATTTCTACTTTTATGGCATTGTGATCAGAGAAAATTCATTGTATCATTTTGATGTTTTGGATTTTGTTGAGGCTTGTTTTTGTGGTCTATTGTGGAGAATGTTCAATGTGCATTAGAAAGTAATGTATACTTTGCTGCTGTTGGGTGGAGTGTTTCTATATATGTTCATGAGGTCAAGTTGGTTGATAGTGGCATTTAGATCTTCTGTATTTTTATTGAGTTTCTTTCTAGATATTCTGTCCTTCACCAAAAACGTTGTGTTGAAGTCTCACTATTATTGTGGTACTGTTTGTTTCTCTTTTCAATGCTTTTAGAGTTTGTTTTATGTATTTTGGAGACCTGTCATTGGGTGCGTATATGTTTATTGTGATTGTGTCCTCCTGGTGTATTAGCCCTTTAATCACTATATAGTGTCTTTCCTTATTCTTTATGGTGGATTTTGTTTTAAAGCCTATTTTATCAGAGATTAGTATTGCCGCTCCTGCTCTTTTTGTTTATCATTTGCTTGACGTGATGGTTAAGGTTGTATGTCAACTCGGCTGGGCCATGATTCTCAGTAGTTTGGCAGTTGTATGATGTCGTGATCACCTCCATGACTGGATCTGTTGTGTGTAGCCAATCAGATGAAAGGCAGATTCCTTGGGCATGTGGCATGCATCAAATATAAGTGAACATTCTGGCAAGGCTCATGGGCTTTTTGCTTGTGCTAGATCCTGCAGCTGGTTCATGTTTGTTTGACCTCTGGTTCTCGGGACTTGAGCTAGCAGATTACCTGCGGTCTTGCCTGCCAATCTTGGGATTCATCGATCTTCGCAGCCTGTGAGCAAGAGCCCTGCTCTCTGACATGCCTATCTTGGGTTTGCCAGCCCCTGTGGTTACATGAATCAGGAGAAGCCTCTACCCTGACCTATGGACTTAGGACATTCCAGCCTCTACAACCACTTGAGCCATTTCCTTGATATAAATCTCTCTTTATATCTATTTATATGCTTTACTGGTTTTGCTTCTCTAGAGAACCCAGCCTAAGACACTCGAAACATTTTTTTTTCCATCCTTTGAATTCTAGTTTGTGTATAGCTTTGTGCCTAAGGTATGTCTCTTATAGACAGCATATAGATGGAGTGTGTGTTTTTTTTTAATCCATTTTGCACTCTCTATCTCTTTACTGATGCATTTAAGTCATTTCCATTCAGCATAATTATCTGTAGGTGTGAGTTTACTGGTGTCATTTTGGTGTTCTTTTTTCTGTGGTGTTGAAGTTTTCTTTGTTCCTCTTAATCTTCTTTGCTGAGTTCTTTTTCTTAATTGTACTTTAGATGAAAATTTACAGAACTAGCTTCTCATTAAACAATTAGCACACACAGTGTATTGTAATATTGGTTAACAACCCAATGACATGTCAACACTCTCCCTTCTCGACCTTGGGTTCCCCATTACCACCCTTCCTGTCTCCTTCTGCCTTCTAGTCCTTGCTCTTGGGCTGGTGTGCCCATTTAGTCTCGTTTTCTCTTATGGGCCTGTCTACTCTTTGGCTGAAGGGTGAAACTCGGGAATGACTTCATTACTGAGTTAAAAGGGCAGTTGGGGACCATACTCTTGGGGTATCTCCAGTCTCTGTAAGGACAGTAAGTCTGGTCTTTTTTCATGAGCTAGAATTTTGTTCTACATTTTTCTCCAGCTCTGTCTGGTACCCTCTATTGTGATTCCTGTCAGAGCAGTCAGTGGTGGTAGCCAGGCACTATCTAGTTGTGCTGGGCTCTGTCTGGTGGAGGCTGTGGTAGCTGTGGTCCATTAGTCCTTTGGACTAATCTTTCCCTTGTGTCTTTGGTTTTCTTCATTCTCCCTTGCTCCTGACAGGGTGAGACCAGTGGAGTATGTTAGATGGCCACTCACAAGCTTTTAAGACCCCAGATGTTACTCACCAAAGTAGAATGTTTTCTTTATAAACTATGTTATGCCAACTGAGCTAGATGTTTCCTGAGACCATGTTCCCCACAGCCCTCAGCCCAGTAATTCAGTCCCTCAGGGAATTTGCATGTGTCTATGGAGCTTCCATGACCTTGTGTGCTGAATTCTTTTTGTTCACGTATTTTCTTTTCATCTCTTTCATTATTGTTGACTTGGTGTTTTCTGAGTCTTTGTATTTTTCTTCTTTTTTGTTTTGATGGGTAGGTTTGTTATCTTCCTTTGTGGTTACCTTGAAATTTATCTTTATTTTCCTAAGTTTAAACCAGTCTTTTATTTCTCATTATCTCCTTAACTTCCTCTCCATGTGGAAATTCTATAGCTACGCCACTGATTTGCTCTTTTTTGTTTTGACAATGTCATCATTTATATGTTGGTATCTCTGGTTCTCTGTCAGTCTTTTAACTTTGTTTTATTTTTTGAGAATTCCTTATCTGGGTTGGTATCTCATTGATCTGTCCTGTGTCTTCATCTCAGATTGTGTCTGGTGTTGTTAGTTCTCTAACTGGAGGACTCACTTTAATATTTCTTGTAAGTTTGGTCTGTTTTTTACAAATTCCCTTAATTTTTGTATATCTGGAAATGTGCTAATTTCACCACTGTATTTGAGAGACAATTTTGCAGGATCTATGATTCTTCTTATATGATTCTTGGCTGGCAATATTTTTCCCTCAGGGCTTTATATACATCATCCCATTACTTTCTTGCCTGCGCGATTTCTGCTGAGCAATCGGAGCTTAGCCTTATTATTTCTCCTTCGTAAGTGACTTTTTGTTTTTTCCTAGCTGCTCTCAGGATTCTTCCTTTGTCTTTGGTTTTGGCAAGTTTGATTATGATATGTCTTGGTGACTTTCTTTTGGGGTCTATCCTGTATGGGATTCGTGGAGCTTCTTGGGTGGATACCTTCTCATCTTTGTTGATATTAGCAATGTTTTCTGTCTGCAAATCTTCAACAATTCTCTCTGTGTTTTCTATTGTCCCCCCTCCCCCTGTTCTAGAACTCTGATCACAAGTAATTTTTTCTCTTGACAGTGTCGCACATAATTCTTAGGCTTTCTTCATTCTTTTTTTTTTTTTCTGATTTTTCCTCAAACAAATTGGTCTCAAGGAATTTGTCTTCATTTTCACTAATTCTGTCTTCCGTTGTCTCAATTCTGCTCCTTTGTCATTCTATTGAGTTGTCTAATTCTGAAATGTTATTGTTAATCTTTTGTATTTCTATTTGCTGTTTTGGTATGGTTTCTAATAGCCTATTTGCCTGTCATTTTGTTCTTTATTGTTTCTCTGAGTTTTTCCATTCCTTTATCTGTGTTTTCCTTGGTTTTGTCTGTGTTTTTCCTGATCTCTTTTTTTTTCCCCCAGTCTCTTTCTTGATATCCTGTAGAGCTCTGTATATTAGTCTTTTGAATTCTTTATCAGATAGTTCCATTACCTTATCTTCCTCTGGAAGGTTTACTGATTCTTTATTTTGGTTACATCCTGAAGCCACCTTTTTCTGCTTCTTTATGTGATTTGATATTGTCTGTTGTCTCTGAGGGTTCAAGAAGTTATTGTACTTATTTATTGTATGTTTGTTTGCTGCATTCTGAATTTTTATTTTGTTTTGATATACCTGAGTAGGCTGGCCATGTGCGCAACTCTGGTCACCAATCTGGTCATATTGAAGCTCTCACCTCCCATGTCCTTGTGGGTGGAGCAGCAACTGGGTGTGGGCATGGGTCCCTCTTTGCTGGTCTTGCAAGGCTGCCGAGGATGTAGGTGTCATTTTTGGTGAGGTGGTGTATCTGTCCTGCTGGTCACTTGGTTGTGAGTGCAGGAGGTGTTCTCCCTGGTCACTGGGTTGGGTGTTGTGTGTGTGCTCTGCCACTTGTCATTTGGTTGGGGTGAAAGTGTCCAGGTTGTCAGTCAATGTGTGGGTGCTACAGAGACTGTCACCAACAGTCTCGGATGGGCAGGGCTGCACAGAGGTGTTCATTGTGGGCACAGCCTCTGGTTTCCGGGGGGGCAATTTGGGGAGTGGGGGGGGTGTGTCGCCAGCCCAAGGGTGCCCAATTGGAAGGTGTGCCCCAGTCCACTAGAGCACGTCATGAAGGAGAGTGTGCAGTTGGTCCTCAGGTGCCCTGTGCCATTGGACAGAGGGATCATGGGGTGCCTCTATTCCTCAGGCCCCTAGTGTGGGCAGCTGGATTGTGTGGGTGATACCACCAGCCCTCAGGCCCCTGGTATGGGTGGATAAGCTCCCTTCTTAAGGGGTAGGGCAGTGGTGAATGTTGCCAGGCTGCAATCATGAGCAGAGCGGCAGGGGGAAGGATGAGTGAGGCAAGTAGGAGTGCCCCCTAGGCTTGTGGACTTCCTGTACAGGGGGCTGAGTTGTGTACAGGGGTCAGTGCAGCTAACTTCCTCAGGGAATGAATCACTCCTGTCTGATTCTGACCATGAGTGCAGAGTTGTCCCTGCTTGTCTGCACCAGGTGAAGTGGGTTGTCCTGGAATGCTGTTTGCTTTGCTCAATATGGCCACACTGTGCAGGCTTGGCCAGCAAGGTGCTGGCACAGGTAACTGGAGGGGCCAGAAGGTGCTGCAAGTTTGTGGACCCCCTGTACCACTGGCTGGTTGAAGGGACAGGTGCCTCTGGACCAGGCCAAGAGCTCCCTGCTTGGGTGTCAAATGCCACAGATCTGCAGCTGCAAGTGGGGTGATGGGATGTGAGAGGAGGGTGGGAATGCCCCCGAGGCCTGGACCTCTGGCGTGGTGTGCTGGTGTGCACGTGATGTGTGGGGTGCCTAAGCTTAGCTTTCACAGGGCTAGAAGCCCTCCTCTCTGGCCCCTGACTTGCTTACATAGTCACTCCCACTTAGCTGCTACAGGTGAAGTGGGCTTCAGCTGGGAATGCTGCCTGCCTTGTCCCAGTATGGCCATTCTGTGCTAGCTCAGCCAGCAAGGCTCTGGCACAGGTGACTGGAGGGAGTGGAAGGTGCTGGAAATCCATGGGCCTCCAGTACTCACGGCTGGGCAAAGGGGCAGCCCCCTCCCAATGAGGCCCTGAGCTCCTGGCCTAGGGAGTGTGGTGGTATTGAAAGCTCTGGCCTGGAGTCACAAGTAGGGAGAGGGAATGGGAGAAGAGGTTGAAAGTGCCACTCAAGCCATGGAGATCTAGCATGGGGAGGCCGGGTATGTGTGGTGATTGGGTGTATGCAGTTAACTCTCGCAAGGCTGGAAGCACTCCTGGCTTGCTCTAGAGGTGAGTGCAGAGTCACTCCTGCTTAGCTGTACCAGGTGGGATGAATTTTGGCTGAGAATTCTGCTTGCTTGTCTCAATATGTTCACACTGTGTAGCTTTGGCTAGCAGCATGCCAGCGATCAGTAATTCTCTGTTTCCACTGTTTTTGAATTGTCTCTCCTTCTGCCTGTCACTCAGTCAGATTATTCAGCCTTGATTCTTAGGGTTCCTAAATTGTCAATATATATATTGTCATAAACGTATATATATGTTTTTTCTGTTTTTTATTGTAAGAGGGATGGTACGAAGCGTGTGAATACTCTGCCATCTTGGATTACCTCTGCATTGACTTCTTTTTCCCTGTGTATGGGTCTTTCTTGTTTCTTTGTGTGTGTCATAATTTTTTATTAAACCCTGGTCATTTGAAATAATATAATGTGGCAACTGTGGAAATTAGACTTATCTTTTCCCAAGTTTTGTTGTTGTTGCTCTTTATTGTTGTTGCTGTTCTTTTGTTTTGTGACTTTCCTATATCATTTCTGTAGTGTTTATTCTTTGTCATGAACAGACATTGAAGTTTCTGTTCAGTTAAAGTAGTGGTCAGGTAAGACATCCTTAAATGCCTTGAACCAATACATCTCCTACCCTCTGTGGAGGGACTCTGCATGTGTGTTGGACAGTGCCTTTGATGTTCAAGCAGTTTGCAACTTTAGCCTTCACTTCCTGCTTGCACAGAGCCTCAAGGTCAACCAGAGGTGAGATATTGGGCCCTTTGCAGGTTTTTTCTAAACATACTCACAGCCCTGTGCATGCATGTGGTCTTCTACATCCACAAGAATATGTCAGAGCTTGTCAAAGCCCCCTATGGACACCCTATTCTCCAGATTTTTTATTTAAGTTTTTGGACCAGCTTATAGTTTGCTTCAACTGATATTATTGCCTCAGGTAGTTGTGGTGTTCAACAATTGCCACCAATTATTTTCAACAAAGACCCTGGGGATAGGACTTTCCTCATTGAGTAAGCCCTGGGGCTTTTTAAGGGAGTTTCCAGATTGATAAAATAGTGACAATTTTTTGCCAGTGGAGCTTTTTAGGGGATTCCAAACTCATTACGCCCTCATAATGTTTGTTAGGCTGCTGCTTTTCAGAGATATCATGGTTCCAAATCACCTGGGTTTTGAAGCTATTGTAGAGCTAGGAAGAGGAGGATGGGAGTAGGGAAAGTTAAAACACCACAAAGCTTGCTGTTTTTACTGAGATTCAGCCATTTTTCTCCAATAAATGTTTCTCAGATTGTTGCAAATTTTAGTTAATTTCTAGAATTCAGAAAAATTTGGTATTGACCATTTTTGTCTGTTGTTATGGATTTAATTTTGTAACACCCTGAATATGTTATAAACCCTAACCTCTGTATCTGTGAATGTAATCTCATTTGGAAATAGGGTTTTCTTTGTTATGTTAATGAGGCTGTATCAGTGTAGTGTGTGTCTTAAGCCAGTAATTTCTTTAAATTAATTTTTTATTGTACTTTTGGTAAAAGTGTACACAGCAAAATAGGTTCCCATTCAACAATTTACACGTATTATTCAGTGACATTGGTTACATTCTTCATATTGTATCAGCGCTCTCATTATTTCTGTTTTAGTTGTTCTGTTCCTGTTAACCTAGTCTCACTGTCCACCAACATTCTCATCTATGCTTTAGAGTAATTGTTGACCATTTGGCCTCATCCAGGTTGTTTTTTAAAAAGAGTGCAGTACTCAAGGGTGATATTCTTTATGAGTTAATCTGCTATTTAGCTAAAGGTAACTTCAGGGAATATTTTTGGTTCAAGGTTTAAAGAGTGTCTCAGGTCAATAGTCCCAGCAATTCCTCTAGTTTCAACTGGTCCAATAGGTATGATTTTTTGAGGATTTGAAATTCTGTTCCACATTTTTCTCACTTCTATCAAAATCTATCTTGTAGCCCTGGTGAGAATGCTTGGTAGTGGTAGCTGGGCACCATCTAGTTCTCTGGTCTCAGGGTAGAGGAGGCTATGGCTCATGTGCACAATTAGTCCTGTTGAGTGGTTTCTTCTCTGAATTTTGGGTTTCTTTTTTTCTCTATTGCTCCACATGAGTGAAGACCGATAGTTATATCTTAGCCAATCACTTTTGAGATATAAAAATTGGCTGTTATGCCAATTTTTTTACATGTTGCTGTAAAAAAAATTAGCACAGCATGCTTTCAAAAATACCTCATGAGGGGAGGGTTTGGTTGGCAAACAAATGTAGAAGGCATGCATTACTTGTATAAAAATATGATAGATGCCATGCTTCACGAAGATTACCAAGGAACTGAGAAACAGAAGCTGAAAAGAGAGAAGGACCTTCCCCCAAAGCCAAGAGAGACACACCCTAGAGGCAATGCCCTAAATTTAGACTTCTAGCCTCCTAAACTTTGAAAAAATAAATTTCTATTCACTAAAGCCACCCTCTTCATAGTACTTCTGTTATAGCAATACTAAGAAACTAAGATACCAGTGTTCTCGTTCCTTTTATGGAAGGGTGGATTTTGTAATGTCCTGCCTTCACCTTTCCAGAAGTAGTTCTAGCAGCCCTAATTCTTAGAATTTAGAGATTGGAAGGGGTTTCAGAGAAATGTTGGTCTAATCTCTCTTATAATGAGTGTTCCTAATGATTTTTAGTGGTCCAGATAGACTACCACTCAAATAGTGCTGTAGAATTTCCAGTGATGGATTTACTCATTCCTCAAAAAACAATAATTTTTATCAATTTTAATAAATTCCTTTTTGGTCAATCCATAGCCTCCCTCCTGCTTTGGTTCTCAAATAAAAGACCTACATGGCAAATTTTCACACTCTGCATGCCTTTTGGTATTCTTTTTCCCAAGAAACATACCCATTTTCTTCATGTTTCTTGTATGACATTATTTGCAGATTCCTGTTTCCATGATTAGTTTAGTGATATCCTGGTTACATTGTGGCAACCAGAATGAAATCCTTGACTTCAAATGTGTTCTGGCTTGAGTGAAATACAGTGATGAGACTGTTATAGCCTGTGATCTGGATGCTACCATTCTATTAATATGGCCTGTACTACAGCCTAAGGAGGCCTGCTGGTACAGTGGTTAAGCGCTTGGCTGCTAACTGAAAGGTCAGCGGTTAAAACTCACCAGCTGCCCCATGGAAGAAGGATGTGGCTGTCTGCTCCCTTATAGACTGTAGCTTTGGAAACCCTATGGGGCAGTTCTATTTTGTCCTATATGGTCACTATGAGTCAGAATCAACTCAGCAGCATCCAGTTTGGTTTGTTTTTTGTATACTACAGCCTATGTATGTGAAAGCTGAGCAATGAATAAGAAGATTGAAGAAGAATTGATGCATTTGAATTATGGTGTTGGTGAAGAATATTGAATATACCGTGGACTGCCAGAAGAATGAACAAATCTGTCTTGGAAGAAGTACAACTAGAATGCTCCTTGAAGCATGGATGGCAAGACTTCATCTCCGTGTACTTTGAACATGTTATCAGGAGGGATCAGTCCCTGGAGAAGGACATGATGCTTGGTGAAGTAGAGGGTCAGTGAAAAAGAGGAAGACCCTCAATGAGACGGATTGACACAGTGGCTACAATAATGGGCTCAAACATAGCAGTGATTGTGAGGGTGGTGCAGGACTGGGCAGTTGTTCTGTTGTACACAGGGTGGCTATAAGTCGGCACTGACTTGACAACACCTAACAACAACAACATAGCCTATGCAGGCACATCACATGTTGGCCCACACGTAGCACCTGTTCAAAGTAGGCATTCAATAAATATTTGTTGAACAAATTAATTTGTAGTCAATGAGTAGAAAATGCACAGAACTGGGAGTCAGTAGGTGTTTGTTATTTTTCATTTTGTAAATTCTGACTTAAAACATTAAAAGAATATTTGCTTTCCTTGGGTTTGATAAATTAACATGGAATCTCTGGTTTTGGTGAGTCATTTGGTTATACATGTTTGCATATCATGGATCTCTGCTCTGCTGCACAGAAATTGTGAACGATAAAGGATTCCTGGAGCTCAAGACACTCTGAATTATTTGTACTTAATTTAAAATCTCCCCAGACCATGTCTAGTAGGAGGGGTTCAGGGACTCCAAATTTTGCCCTCCAGGGGGAATCCATATATACAATTTCACTTGTTGCATAGCACTTTAGAGTTAGCATTCAATCCTTTATAGATTCCTCCTTCCAGCTGGTGTATGAAGTCAAATCCAAAAATTTTATGGGATCTGCCTCACAGGTCAAAAAAGATCAAGGAAGTCAATGGGGAGAAATGGATGTCCAGTTCTTGTGCTGACTTCACTCCCTGAGTCTTGAATGCTTCCAGTTTATAACAGTCAAACATTTCCACTGGGTATCCTTGTTCACTTCAAGGCATGCAATCATCACTCCAGACATGGCTATAAAACTTGCACTAATAAAAGTGGAGTTCCATCCAACATTTAAGATGAGCTCGACAAGAGGCAGAAGCTTTGCTTAAGATTGCCAGGTGCATATTTTAACAGGAGGAGCCAGTATAAAAATCTGTGGTGCTGGAAAAATAACTGAAATTGTGATTGTCCTTGGAAACAAATATTAGCATGGTCACTTCTTTTTATATACCAGATGTTTCTAAGTACTTCACATATCTGCAGACTCTGTCACTCTGTACAGTTCTGTGTCCTCTTCCTAACAAAACTTTTTAAGACAAAATGTTATAATACCCACATGTGGGGCCACCACGAGTCAGAGATGACTCCGCAATGACTGGTTCTGGTTTGGTAGAGAGGCTGAGGAAAAATAGGTGAGAGGAAGATTATTGAAAAGAATTGCTTGTATGCTGAGTCCCATCTCCAGCTCTGAGGTTAAGAGAGAGTTAAGCCAAAAGAAAAGGTTAATATGGGTCTCTTGCAGTTGGGGGACAAGGTGGACTGATTTTAAACTCATGCCTGAGGCATCAAAAATTGGGATGGGAACGTCTGGTTTGCTGGGGGGCTTTTTCTGCCACACTGCTCTGCCTTTTGGCACTTGTATGTGTTTCATGGTGCTTTTCAGCCATGGGCCTCAAAGTGATTAATTGCTGAACCCCTCAATGCCCTGGTGAGGTAGTTAGGTATCATTTCCCCTAATGTCCAGCTGGACAAACAAAGAAGGTTGGCTGTGTTGACCTTGATCACACAGGAGGCAGGTTCAGAAAGAGAAATGAACCGTAGCCTCCTGCAGCAGAAGTGGGAACTTAGTCTGGTCTTCCAAGAAGACCACCAGTTTTCGGGGAGAACTGCAGAACATACTCCCTTCAAGTGCAACTGTGCATGGGGTGTTTTGTAATTGTTGGGGTGTCTGTGCCAAGAGCAGCTGTGTGATGAAATATAATGGAGGGAAGGTTTTCCTAAAATATCCTGTTTCCAATTTTCCCCTGATTGGCAGTCAGAGATGAAGAAAATTGTGCTGCTTTAATTGGCAAGGGAAATGTGTACTGAGACTTACTGTGTTTCCCTGGTTTTGTTTCAATTTTTCAAAAAAAGAGCTCTCTATAAATGCTGCACTATGCAATTAGATGCTTAGTAAATACAAAACAACTCAATTAATCACACACTGAACTAACTAGTCTTGGGTGAAGTAGGGTGGATGGACAAAGAAATACATATAATACAGTCCCTACCCTCTAGAGGCTTACAATCTAAGCATTGATAAATACAATGAGTTCTATTCTAATTGGGGTTAGGTTCTAAAATCAGTGAGTAAAGAGAAAATGTCATTTAATTAAAATTACCCTTGAAAAATCCTTTAATTTGTCCATAAAGTATGGTATACATGATTTGTGCATGTCTGTACAGTAATTCTTATGCCCTTAAATATTGACAACCACCAGAGCCATAGGCAGAAAACAAAAGAAAAAGGTGTGTACTTTGTCTGGACATTTAAACTTTTCTTCCTATAAGGTATTGGTGGGGGTATTGGTGGTTTGGTGGTAGAATTCTTACCTTCCATGTGTAGAAATAGAGAAGACAGTTGAATCAGAAACATCCTTTAATTATAATGAAAATAGATAAAACTATCCCTAGGCTATGCAATTGCCTAGAAGTCAAGGAGCTTATCTTATTTAGCAGTGGATCCTTACCCTTGCCTCCCTCTTGGTAGGTGCTCAGTAAATACTTGTTAGATATTGAATGTTAATTACACATGTTAATTACACTTCAAGATTACAACTCATGTTGGTCCTGAGAGCAAAGTGGAATAACATGTTGGTACATCTGTCCATCTGTCTGTCAGTTTGTCCTGCTGTGGTAGCTTCCGTGTTACCATGTACTGGAAGCTATGTCTCTGGTATTTCACCCAAGGTGAGCAGATTTCAGTGGAGCGCCCAGACTAAAACAGACTAGGACAAAAAATCTGGAGATCTACTTCCAAAAATCAGCCAATGAAAACCCAATAGATCACAACAGAACATTGTCCAATTAGTGTTGGAAGATGAGCTGTTCAGGTTGGAAAGTATTCAAAATACACAGTGGCCACAACATCGAACTTGAGCATATCAACGATCACAAAGACGGTGTAGGACCAGGCAACATTTTGTTCTATCGTACCTGGGGTCACCAAAAGTTGGAGCTGACTTGATGGCAATTAACAACTAACAACAACCATATGTTTATGCTGGTGTGAGAGCAAAGGCCTGGTCAACAAGAAGATGAGTTCTCAGAAACATCTTGTAGATTTTATGACACTACTTGAGGAACTTGAGTTTGTGAGCTCATTGAGGTCAGAGATGTCTTAATTATCTTTACACCTTTCCAAACACTAACACAATCTTATGGGGGAGCCAGACCCTTATACAACCAACCATAACCCTGTGTGATTAATGCAGTATTCACATAACGAGCAATACCTCAGTGAGCAGGGACTTTCAGGTTACTTCTACATTGGGACACGGACATAAAGGTGAGTGACTCAGGAAAGTTTCAGAGAAAAGGCGAAAGCTTTCCTCTTTTTTTTTTTTTTTTTTGTTGAAAAGTAAGTCTTTTGTTTTTCTATGAAAACACCTGTAGCTTTGATCTCAAATAACTTCTGTAATTAGAAAATGAGCAATTTTAAAATAACTAACAAAGGAGTAGAAAGGACTAATCTGTGTGTATGTAAAGTATCACATATCTCCTGCAAATGATGCCGGAGCTCAGCTGAAGCAAGACTTCTTCTCAAAACACCACAGTCAAAGAAGACACCAGGCAGACACTGGGATAGAAGGAACTGAAGGGGAGTGGGGTCGGTTTCACTGCACTTACCTCATGCTGCTGGGAAACACGGTTTGGCTTTCAGAGAACCTCGACTAGTCCTGCTAGATGAAAAGGGCTGGCATTTGGGAACCAGCTGAGGGATGCTTATTAGAGCCATCTAGAAAGAGATAGGAGTTGAATCCATGTCAACCAATGGACTATATAGAGTTTCCTGGTCTATTAAACAGATTGTAAATAACCAGATGCCTTGATCACATTGACAAAGCAGTCTGAGTCTTGGGGAGATTGGCACATAGGGAGAGGGTCTTATTCCCAGGGAGAAACCTGACATCCACCTTCAGATCAGAATGGGACTTAAGTTTAGAAGCTGTCCCCCAGTTCATAATGCTTTTGTTGTTGACATTGCTGTTAGGCGATGTCGAGTCAATTCCAACTCATAGCAACCGTACGTATAACAAAATGAAACATTGCCCGATCTTGTGCCATCTTCACAATAGTAGGTATGTTTGAGTCTATTGCTGCAGCCACTGTGTCAGTCCATCCATTGAGGGTCTTCCTCTTTTTCACTGACCTTCTACTTTACCAAGCATGTTGCCCTTCTTAGGATTGGTCCCACCCTGATAACATGTCCAAAGTAAGAGAGATGAAGTCTCACCGTCCTCCCTTCTAAGGAGCATTCCGGCTGTACTTCTTCCAAGACAGATTTATTCACTCTTCTGGTAGTCCACGATCGATATTCTTTACTTTTTAGAGGAACTAAAAGTTGAGCTTGACAAAGTAGAGGGTCAGTGAAAATGAGTGAAATCCTCAGTGAAATGATTGACACGATAGCCACAACAAAGGGCTCAAATATATCAAAGATCATGGAGATGGTGCAGATCTGGGCAATGTTTCATTCTTTTGTATGTGGGGTCATCATGAGTCAGAACCAACTCAAAAGCAACAAACAACAGCAACAAGAGTTGAGCAACACCTTGAAGCCGGAAGAATTTAGATAAAAATAGAGAGGGAGATTGGCCTTGGAAGATGCAATAGTTGGAATAAAAGGATTCAACTGGCTAAGTGGTAAAAATAAGTAGGTGAAGGAGGGAAACACAACACTGAAGAATGCATGAAAGGCAAGGCTAAGGACCAAGGACTTAACAAGTCCCTAATGGAAATTCATTAGCAGTTTTTGAGAACAAGAAACTATAAGTTCTATGAAGATCCAAACTGTGTCTGTTCTATTCATCGTTATTTCTCCAATATCTATCTGCCACATGACAATGTATGAATGAAAAGATATGTATATAAAAACATCTACCACGTGTCCATCAGTTTTTCGTACTGTGGTGGCTTGGCGTGTTGCTGTGATGCTGGAAACTTTGCCACTAGTATTTCAAATACTAGCAGGGGTCAGCCTTGATGGATAGGTTTCAGTGGAGCTTCCAAACTAAGACAGACTAGGAAGGAGGACTTGGTAGTATACTTCTGAAAAAACTGGCCAGTGAAACCCTTATGAATAGCAGTGGAACGTTGTCTGATATAGCACTGGAAAATGAGCCCCTCAGGTTGGAAGGCGCTCAAAATATGAGTGGGGAAGAGCTGCCTCCTCAAAGTAGAGTTGCCCTTAATAACATGGATGGAGTCAATCTTTCAGAACCTTCAATTGTTGATGTGGCATCACTCAAAATAAGAAGAAACAGCAGCAAACATCCATTAATAATTGGAACATGGAATGTACAAAGTATGAATCTAGGAAAATTGCAAGTTGTCAAAAATGAAATGGAATGCATAAAGATTGCTGTCCTAAGCATTTAGTGAGCTAAAATTTACTGCTATTGGCCATTTTGAATCAGACAATCATATGGTCTACTATGCCAGGGATGACAACTTGAAGAGGAATGGCAGTGCATTCATCATTAAAAAGAATATTTCAAGATCTATCCTGAAGTACAACACTGTCAGTGATAGGATAATATCCATATACCTACAAGGAAGACCACTTAATATGACTATTTGAATTTACACACCAACCACTAATGCCAAAGATGAAGAAATTAAATTTTTTTACCAACTTCTGCAGTCTGAAATTGATCAAATATGCAATCAAGATGCATTGATAATTACTGGTGATTAGAATGCAAAAGTTAGAATGCAAAAGTTGGAAAAAAAGAACTAGGATGTGTAGTTGGAAAATATGGCCTTGGTGATAGAAACAATTGCGGAGATGGCATGATAGAATTTTGCAAAACCAATGACATTAATTGCAAGTATCTTTTTCCAACAACATAAACAGCATTTATACACATAGGCCTTGTGAAATGGAATGTACAGGAATCAAATGTACTACATCTGTGGAAAGAGACAATGGAGAAGTTCAATATCATCAGTTGGAATAAGGCCACAGGACCAATGCGGAACAGATCATCAATTGCTCATATACAAGTTCAATTTGAAGTTGAAGACAATTAGAACAAGTCCATGAGAGCCAAAATATGTCCTTGAGTATATCCCACCTGAATTTACAGACCACTTCAAGAATAGATTTGATGCATTGAACTCTAATGACCAGACCAGCTGTGGACTGACATCAAGGATATCATATATGAAGAAAGCAAGTGGTCATTAAAAAGACAGGAAAGAAAGAAAACACCAAAATGGATGTCAGAAGAGGCTCTGAAATTTGCTCTTGCATGTAGAGTAGAGTGAATGGTAGAAATGATCACATAAAAGAGGTGAACAGAAGATTTCAAAGGTCAGCTTGAGAAGACAAAGTATTATAAAATGTGTAGAGTCCTGGAGTCAAAAAAACAAAAGGGAAGAACACTCTAGACCTTTCTCAAGCTGAAAGCATTGAGGAAAAAATTCAAGCCTCCAGTAAAAATATTGAAGGATTCTATGGGCAAAATATTGAATGACTCAGGAAGAATCAAAAGAAGATGGAAGGAATATAGAGAGTTGCTATATCAAAAAGCACTGGTCAATGTTCAGCCATTTCAGAAGGTAGCATAAAATCAAGAACTGGTGGTACCGAAGGAAGAAGTCCAAGCTGCACTGAAGGCCTAGGTGAAAAACAAGGCTCCAGGAATTGACAGAATACCAACTGAGATGTTTCAGACAAATGGATGCAGCCCTAAAGGTACTCACTCATCTATGTCAAGAAATTTGGAAGACAGCTACCTGGCCGAATGACTGGAATAGATCCAGATTTTTGCCTATTCCCAAGAAAGGTGATCCAACCGAATGAGGAAATTATCGAACAATATCATTAATATCACACAAGTAAAATTTTGCTGAAGATGATTTAAAAGAGCCTGCAGCAGTACATTGACAAGGAACTGCCAGGAATTCAAGCTGGATTCAAAAGAGGGCATGGACTGAAATATATCATCGCTGTTGTTAGACAGATCTTGGCTGAAAGCAGAGAGTACTAGAAAGATGTTCACCCATGTTCTATTGACTATGGAAGGCATTTGATCGTGTGGATCATAACAAATTATAGACAACATTTTGAAGAATGGGAATTCCAGAATACTTAATTGTGCTTATGAGGAACCTGTATGTACACCAAAAGGCAGTTGTTCAAAGTACAAGGAGATACTGCATAGTTCAAAGTCAGGAAAAGTGTGTGTCGCGGCTGTATCCTTCCACCATACTTATTCAATCTGTATATTGAGCGAATAATCCTAGAAGTGGGACTACATGAAGAAGAAAGTGACATTTGGATTGAAGGAAGACTCATTAACAACCTGTGATACACAGATGACACAACCTTGCTTGCTGAAAGTGAACAGAATTTGAAGCACTTACTGATGAAGATCAAAGACCACAGCCTTCAGTATAGATTATACCTCAACATAAAGAAAACAAAAATCCTCACAACTGGACCAATAAGCAACATCATGATAAACAGAGAAAAATACTGAAGTTGTCAAGGATTTCAAATTTTACTTGGATCTACAATCAACACCCATAGAAGAAGTCCAGAAATCAAACAACACACTGCATTGGTAAATTGGCTGCAAAAGACCTCTTTAAAGTGTTGAAAAGCAAAGATGTCACTTTGAGGACTACGGTGAGGTTGACCTAAGGCATGGTGTTTTCAGTCACCTCATACGGATGCAAAAGCTGGACAATGAATAAGGAAGACCCAAGAAGAATTGATGCCTTTGAATTATGGTGTTGGAGAGGAATACTGAATTATCATGAACTACAGAAGAATGAACAAATCTGTCTTGGAAGAAGTGTGGCCAGAATGCTTTTTAGAAGGGCGGATGGCGAGACTTCTTCTCATGTGCTTTAGACATGTTATCAGGATGGTTCAGTCCCTGGAGAAGGACATCATACTTCGTAGAGGGTCAGTGAAAGAGAGGAAGGCCTTCAACGAGATGGATTGACACAGAAGCTGCAACAATGGTCTCTAACATGGCAAGATTGTAAGGATGGTGCTAGACCAGGCAGTGTTTCGTTCTGTTGTACATAGGAATGCTTTGAGTCAGAACCAGCTCAACAGCATCAAGCAACAATAACAGAAAACTAAGACATATGGAAAGTGGCTTGATGTTTCTTGGGCTTCAAGAATATAGAAAAACATTGGAGATTGTGTTATTGCTTAGTGTTCTCAACTCTTCACTCTCGCTTCTTATAAAAAAGTTATACTTCCTGTGCATTGTAATGGATGCTCAGGGCCTTGTCTGAAAGTAGGAATATACCACCCTGCCCTTTGATGTGGGGCTTGGCCATGTAACTTGCTTTAGTTAATAAGATGGAAATGAATATGACTTATGCTACATTTAACCAGAAGCTATTGCTTCTACCAACTTTTCCTGCTTCCCCCCTTGTTAACAGAATAGTATACTGCAAATAGCAGCTGCTCCTTCGACCCGTATTCCAAAAGAAGGAGACCCAATGAGCACATCCCAGCAGAGTCACAGCCAACAGAAGTAAGCCTTATTGTTGCAAACGACAGAGAATTGGAGGTCATTTGTTACCACAGCAAAGATGACTAATACACTTTTTTATTAATAACCTCAAGTCGTTATGTAGTTACCTCTATATCCCAAACATGGGAGACACAAAACTATTTCCTGTCCCTCCCTCCTGAGACCAGCAACAGGATTCCTCACGGTAGTGAAAAAGTGTTCCAAGGAGCCTGGAGCTTGATTCTTTTTCAAAAGGTCTAGATTTGTCTCCTGTGAAAAGAGGCCCCCAAAGCAGTGTCTTCTCTTCCTTTGAGGCTCATAAACTAATATTCAACCCTTGACATCAGATTTGAGTCTCCCTTGCTTCCTTGAAATCTTAATTTTTTTTTCTGCTTCCTTATTGGATAGCTTCTTTCATCTTCTACAGAAACCCTTGTAATTCTCTAATTTTTTTTTTTTTTTACTTGAGCAGAGAAAGGCAGGCCTGAGTCTTTTCAGTTTTTCCTAATAATTTCCTAATATTCATTTATTTAACCAATACGTGCTGAGAGCCAGGCACTGTTCTATGTAGTGGAAATACCTCGGTGACAAACAGACAAGGCTCTGCTCTCATACAGCTTACATCTTAGGGGAGAGAACAGACAAAAAATAATAAGCACATAGAAATATAACGTCAGGTAGCAAATGGTTAATGCCCTCAGCTGCTACCGTAAAGGATGGAGGTTTGAATTCACCCAGAGGTGAAAGAAAGCCCTGGTGATCTACTTTCCAAAAAACCAGCCGTCGTAAACTCTGTGGAGTTCAGCTCTACTGCGACACACATAGGGTTGCCACGAGTCGGAATCAATGGGACGACGACTGGTTATTGGTTTTAGTGGTAAATGCTACGTAGAAAAATAAATCAAGTAAGAGGATCAAGGACAGAAGGGAGTTTTGCTTAAATAGGGCGACCTGGAGCAGACTGCATCTGTAACATACTTGGATACAGTGTTATCTGTGCCTACGTATTGTAGAAATATCTATGGTTAACCCATGTAATGTCACCAGTTAGCACTCAGTGTTGACCATCATTAGCTCCTTTGGCACATACAGTATCAGTCACACTGAGAATATCACTCTATATTCTATTCACTGCTTTAGAAACCTGAATGGGGCTCCTTTCTTAACTGAAAACCCAGGCATGAGTGAATGACCTCAGGTTTTGTTATTACATTATTAGAAAAATATGTATTTTGGTGCCTAAGGTTTTTAAGTGAACTCAAGAGGACACTGGGGAAATGAAAAATGAGTGAGAGAGAATATTTTTATGGATTTGACAAGAGCGCTCTCAAAAGAAGCCTGGGCTGCCTTCCTACACAGCTTTGCTACCCCCTAGGGTTGGGGTTCATTTTTTTTTAGGGTTGGGGTTCATTTATACTAGAGAGGCAGCCTGATAAAGAACCAGTATAATTTATCTATATTTTATCTATTTTAAGAAAAAAAAAGGCTGGAAGCAAATACGACCACACTTAAAAATTATTAATTTTGCACGGTAGAAAGGTGAGTTTTTGTTATTTTGTCCTACCTTCTCTTCTGCATTTAAAAATTTCTCAAAATTAAAAAAAAAAAAAAAAATTATTTTTTTTTTCTTAAGGAAGAACATACAAGTCTGAGTTCAAAATCGTGGGTACCAGCCCTTGTATTACCATTTCCTGGCTCTGAGTCCTTAAGTGAGTCACTGAAATTCTCTAAGCCTCTGTTTCCTCATCCATAACATGACAATAACAAGGCCCATCTTTTAGGATGTGGTGGATATTAAATGAGAACATTATGCAAAGCACCTGGCATTAGACTGAGATTTGTAGTTGTTAGCTGCCATCGAGTTGCCTTTAACTCATGACAACCCCATTTGCAACAGTACAAAACCCTGCCTGGTCCTGCACCATCCCCATGACTGGTTATAGTTTGAACCATTGTGATCCATAGGGCTGTCATCAACTGATTTTCAGAAATAGGTCACCAAAGCTTTCTTCTACTTTTCTTAGCCTGGAAGCTCTACTGAAATCTTATCAGCATCATAGCGACACCCAAGCTTCCACTGACAGATGGGTGGTGGTTGTCCATGAGGTAGGACCTTATTACATGGTCACCATTATGGTCACTTTGGGATTTCTCGAAGTGTGTCTATAAGACACTAATCCCAGAAGAGGTCCATAAAAAATAATAATAATAAAGAATTCTGTGGTCAAAAAACTTTGGGAAACTCTACACATTACATTCAGGGTGACATTAGAATATTAACAGCTCTTAGAATTTTTAGAGTAAAGGAATCTATTTTCTCTTTGTTCTTTTCATTTAAATTGGCATTTTCCAGATTTTGAGCCTGAGGCACGAGACTCAGGCAGGGGTGAGACTACTGACGGTTCCTGAACTTTATGAGAAAGAGCTTCTTTTCCTTTCCTTGAAAAGCATGATGCAGAGGACAAGGTGCTATAGATGAGCTGATCTTCTCATTCTGGGCATGTGGCAGACTGTGCAGGAGGGAGATTCAAGTTGCACCCGACTTGGAGGGTACCCAAAAAACATTGCAGTCTCTTGGTGGGTACTATCAACTGGCTGAAAAACTGATCCCTGGTTTTCTTTCTGGAGCCCTGGTAACATAGTGGTTAAGAGTTCAGGCTGCTGGCCAAAAGATCCACAGTTTGAATCTACCAGCTGCTCTTTGGTAACCCTACGGGACAGTTATACTCTGTCGTATAGGGTTGCTATGAGTCAGAATCCACTCAACGGCAATGGGTTTGGGTTTTGTTGGTTTCCTTTCCAATTTGAAAATTCTGTTACTTATTTTTTTATTTTTAGATTCCACCAAAAAAACAAAAAACAGTAACACGTTTTTGATGACCATGTTTTGCTAACCACTAATAATTAGTCGCTATGAGTCAGAGTCGACGGCAATGCGTAACAATTAGTCAAAGTTATGCACTGTTTTTCAGGGAAGGAACTGTTAATAACAACTCAGCCAATTATCCTGTTGACAGGCTGTTACTCAGCATGAAAAGGCCAAATATAGATGGATGTCATGCTTGGTGCTAATTTTTATGATCTGTTTGAACACTTAAGAGTTTGACCATGAAGGGTACACCCTCCTTGCTCTGGGTTACATACCTGAGAAGAGACAGGCCAGAGAGGCCAGGAAGGGGCTGAGCAGAAGCTGAATGGCTCCTGCATTATTACCGGCAATGGTGTTGGGGTACAGCTGGGTGTGACCTCAGAGGAGCAGACAGACCTTTTAAAATCTGTATCGCATGTCTCCAAAGACAATGATCAGCCCAGGAGAAAAGCAACACACCCAGCAACTCAGACAGAAGCTGGAAGTAGTGCAGGCAATATCTTCCTTCCAGAGAGTAGGGCTTCTCTATCGCTATTTTTCTTTTCCATATATTAATCTTTTCAAAAAAGGTAGGATCAAGAGTGAGGAAGAAGTGGAGGGAGACACTTGGTGTGGAGACTTAAAAAAAAAAAAAAACTAAACCAGCTGCCATCAAGTCAATTCCAACTCATGATGACCGCATGTGTTGCAAAGTAGAACTGTGCTCCGTAGGGTCTTCAAGCCTGTAACTTTTAAAAGAAGAAGATCACCAGGCCTTTCTTCGGGTGCCTCTGGGTGTGTTCAAACCACCAACTTTTCCATTAACAGTTGAACACTTAACTGTTGGCATCACCCAGGGACTCCTGCTGTGGAAACTAAAACCAAGACCAAATTTATTACTGTTGAGTTGATTCCAACTCATGGCAGCCCTATGTATGTAGAGTAGAGCTGCACTCCAGAGGGTTTTCAAGGCTGTGTGGAGGCTAGGGTCAGGTAATTATATTCTCTAAGGATGTTTGGCAAACTTCAGGGCAATGAGTTACATGCTGTTTTCCTCATCTGTAAAATGAGGCTAATAATAGTATCTTACTAATGGGGCTGTTGTGTAGATTAGATGAGATAATTTAGAGTCTTAGCACAGTACCTGGCAAAGAAAAGAGTTCTGTAAATGTTACACATAATTTAGATTGTGACAGTAGAGAGTTTAACAACAGTCTAACTTAGACAGCAACTAAACCATCCCATGTCATATGCTGGCCACATGTACCCTGCTTTTCCCAGAGGCTCCCTGTCCCAGCAGGCGCTTGGCTCAAGCATATCATCATGACTGAATCTAAGGTCTAGTCGTGCTGTGTAAAGAATAATTGATATGCAGAGACTCTGAAACGACCATTGGGAATCTAACATCTGGTTTGGAAGGCGGCCTTGTAGGCCAACCCCCTGTAGACCAGGGTAGGAGAGGAAAACAGGAAGTTTTATTCATCTTACTTTCTTGATTTTTCAGGTTGCAGTCTCCAGCTGTTTACATTAACTTTGTTTTTCCCTAAGAAAAAAAGACAGAGAGAGCTGCTATAAAGCCCCATAAGTCCCGATCTCTCCTTGAAAGAGCCCTTTGTGGAAAATTGGAGTTTTTCTTTTACTTGGCCAGCTCATCTTTTATTTTTCTCTTCTCCTCCCAAAGCAAATATCTTTTCTCTGGCTTCTTTTCATGCCTAAATATTTTGTGGAGAAGGAGAAAAGAAAAGAAGATTGGGGAGAAGAAGGTGAGGAGACAGGAAGACAGAAGAAATAGGAGAGAAAACCCTGGAGACAGGAAGAAAGAAAAAGAGTTCATACCCCTGAAATTGAAGACACAAAAGTGTGGTTCCACATTTGGAGGTTCTGTCACATGGGATAAATATGAATTCAGTGGGCACCACAAATGTGGGGCAGCTGTCCTCAGAGCTGAAGGGGAACAATGGGAAAGAAATCCTCAAAGCAAAAGCTGGATGAAAACTGTGGTCACGTTTCTTGAAAATAAATGATATTTAACATTTCACTCTAAAGTCAGACAAACATCACTGTAAACATTTAATGTGGCATTTCCTAACTTTCTGTTGTCCTCTTAACTTTTCCCTCTAGAGTAGAAAACCTGTTGCTGTTAAGTCAACTCCATGCGTCTTAGAGTAGAACTGTGTTCCATAGTGTTTTCAATGGCTGATTTTTCAGAAGTAGATGGCCAGGTCTTTCTTCCAAGCAACTCTAGGTGGACTCGGACCTCTAAACTTTAGGTTAGCAGCTGAGTGCATTAACCATTTGCACCACTCGAGGACTCCCTCCAGAGTAGTGATGAAGTGAATAATCTCTGACGCTAGACTGCCTGGGCTCAAACACCAATTTAGGTGATCTTGGGCAAGTCATTTAACTCTCTGGGTCACAGTTTCTTCATTTGTAAAATGATGATGATGATAATGATGATAAGAGCTTACATACAGCCTGGATTGTTGTGAGGATGAAATGAATTAATATATGTAACGTACTTAGCCACAGGGTAAGTACTATATGAACATTAATTATTATTCTAGACCAGCCGGACTGAAGAATTTAAATACTACACCACAGTATAAATGTAATATTTGGCAACTCTACATTAAAGTAACCAACCTATCTCTCTGATTTACCTTTGAAAACATGGTCAAGATTTTCAGAAACCAAGCTGTCCTTTCTTCATTCTAAAATATAGCGAGTTATGGCTACTTGCCCAGAGTCACCTTGGGAGTTATTGACATTACTGGGCTGGAATCCGTCTCTTATATAGTAGGTGGCCCCATTAAAGTTTTCATTTTTAATGGTGGTGAAGTATTATGGCATCTGGGGGAAAAGAACTGGGTCAGGAGCATGACCAGTCCTAAAAATATCATGACATAGAAGGTCGTCTTTGGTGACTTCCCAACAACTGGCCACCTCACCAGCCTCAGCTTCCCTGATGAGCAGACCTGATTTTCTTTACCTTCTCTATAAATGATTTTCCCTAAAACTACCTGTCATGGATTAAATTGTGTCCCCCCAAAATATGCGTCAACTTGGCTAGGCCATGATTCCCAATATTGTGTGACTGTCCACCATTTTGTGATCTGATGTGATTGTCCTATGTGTTGTAAATCCTATGATGTTCATGAGGCAGGATTAGAGGCAGTTATGTTAATAAGGCAGGAGTCAATCTCCAGGATTAGGTTGTATTTTGAGTCAATCTCTTTTGAGATATAAAAGAGAGAAGCAAACAGAGAGAGGGATTTCCTATCACCAAGAATGAAGAACTGGGAGGGAAGTGCGTCCTTTGGACCTGGGGTCCCTCTGCTGAAAAGCTCCTACATCAGGTGAGGATTGATGACAAGGATCTTCCACCGGAGCAGAGAGAGAGAGAACGTCTTCCCCTGGAGCTGGCACCCTGAATTCAGGCTTCTAGCCTCTTAGGCTGTGAGAGAATAAATTTCTGTTTGGTAAAGCCATCCATTGGTGGTATGGTATTTCTGTTATAGCAGCACTAAATTACTAAGATACTGTCTTAACTGCCTCCTCTCCTCCTCTGCAAAAAAAAAAAAAGCAGTAGGGCTTTAGCTGTGTCCCCGTGAATTGAGACTTCCTCTTTCCTCCCTCCTGTGACCAGGGGAAACTTGGAGACTGGAGAGAAGCTATTCAGAAACAGGCTTCTTTGTTTTTGGTTAATGCAAGGGAGCTTTGTAATACGTCTAGGCTGGAAGAAGGAAACGCTCCCAGGAGATGCACCCAGAGCAGTGAGTCTTGTCTCTTATGCATTCAAGAGAATGGGTGGATCAGGGCACTTCTGATACCCTTTCTCCCACTGCCAGCTGTGTATGACTTTGAGACAACTACCTGACTATTCATCAAGATGCAGCCATTCATTCCAGAGTCTAGTAGGTATTCTGCTCCTGGTTAGCAGGTTAGGTTTATTCCCTTCACTATCCACATTTCAGAGGGCAGTTAGGGAAACACATCCTGGAGGCCTGCCCTGTGGTTGTATTAACAACCTGTCTCCTGCCTGAAGAGAGTAGATTGATTGGTGTCTCTTGTGTTGTTGCTAGCTGGGGGTGAGTCAGCCTGACTCTTGGCAACCCATGCACAATGGATCCAAATGCTGTCTGATCTTGCTCCAATCTCTTGATCGAAGAGTTAGTGATTGAACTGTTGTGATCCATAGGTTTTCCATGGTTAATTTTTGGAAGTACATCACTAGACGTTTCACACTAATACATCTTAGTCTGGGAAGCTCTGCTGAAACCTGTTCAGCATCATAGCAACACACAAGCCTCCATTGACAGACAGGTGGTGGCTTTGTATGAGGTACATTGACTGGGAATCAAACGTATGTCTCGCACATGAGAAGATGAGAATTCTACCAATGAACCACTGATGACCACCTCTTGATGTCTCCTAAAACTGAAATCAAACCTGCTGTTTTTTACTGTTCAGTCAATTCTGACTCATTATGACCCTATGTTTACATAGCAGAACTTCTCCATGAGGTTTTCTTGGCTGTAATCTTTATGGAAGTGGATTGCCAGGCCTTTCCCCCATGGCTTCTGGGTGAGTTCAAATCACCAACCTTTAGATAGTAAAGTGTAAACCATCTGGGCCACTCAGAGACCTTTAGTGTCTCCTAGGAGTTTCAAAATCTTGAAAAATGCACACAAATTAAAAGGCAAAGTTAACTAGTTTGAAAATATAGCCACAAATTCTTTGACATTCCTGCCATCAAGAGGTGAGGTTTATATCCACTCCTCTTTAATCTACAAGGGTTGTGTCTGCTTTGACCAATAAAGTATGATAGAAGTAACATTATGTGACTTTCAAGGCTAAGACATAAAAGGTCATACAGCTTTCCAATTTCCAAGATGTTTCACTGAAACACCCACTTAGAGACCTGCAACATCTTGTAAGAAATTCAATGGCCCTGAGGTACCATGCTGTGAGGAACTCCAGTGACATGGAAAGACCACATAAAAGTGCTCCGGTCAAAAGTCCCAAGCTGAGCCAAGCTTCAATTTGTAGATTTTAAGACATTTGACTACAGAAGCTTCCAAGTGTACTATCCCCCAGCTGTTCATGTCACCCTGGGCTGTTCGAGTCTTCTGAGCTGAGACCCCAGACGTCATAGAGTAGAGACAAGTCATCCTCCATTGTGCCTTGTCCAAATTCCTGATTTAAAACATGTGAACACAACAAAATGGTGATTGTTTTATATACTAAGTTAAAGTGATTTGCTACACTACAATAGATAACTGGAAGATTCATCAACTAGTTTTTGTGATAGATAGGTAGGTAGATACACATATATACATGAGCCAAAAAGCCAAACCCATTGCCATTGAGTCGATCCTGACTCGTAGCAACCCTATAGGACAGAGTAGAATTACCCCATACGGTTTCCAAGGAGCCACTGGTAGCTTCGAACTGCCGATCTTTTGGTTAGCAGCCGTAGCTCTTAACCACTGTGCCACCAGGGCTCCACATATATACATAAGTACATATATATGTGTATATATGGAAACCCTGGTGGCATAGTGGTTAAGTGCTACGGCTGCTAACGAAAGGGTCGGCAGTTTGAATCCTCCAGGCGCTCCTTGGAAACTCTATGGGGCAGTTCTACTCTGTCCTATAGGGTCGCTATGAGTCGGAGTCAACTCGACGGCACTGGGTTTGGTGGTTTTGGTTTATGTATTTATATACTATATAGCATTATATTATAAATATATACATACATGCATGTTTGAGATAGCTCACCTAAGGTTGACCAGTTCTCTTCAACAAAATCTACTAAAGGATGATACCAGAACTTGGAAAAGCTCATTCTTGAAAAGGTGGCATCCTGGGGCTTAAAAGAGCAGAGGTTTATTTACCAGGGAGATGTTTACTTACCAGGGAGATGTTTACTTTTACTTCCCCATAGACTCAGGCTCAGTATTTTTGTTTTATTTCTCCCTTCTGGTATATAAACTTTCAGCAAAAGTTCTGACCTCGTTCTCCCTAACACCAATGAAGAAAAGAACAAGGGAAAAACTTGGATCTGAAGAAGTCCAGGGAGACCCTATATAACTAGAAAATGTGCTATTTGCATTTATTTATTTTATATATGGTTTCGAATTCTCCGAGATCCTCAAGGACTTTGGTTTGGCAGACAGGGGCACATCAAGAGAAATTTTATGTGATCCAGCATTGGCTGGGCCTCTCCTGGTCTCTGATTTGCTCTGCCCTCCAAGAACTGCTTTGTGTAGTCAGGAAACACAAGTGGACTTTTGGGAGTTTGGCATTAGGGTGAATTCCAGGAATTAGGTGAAAGTTAAAATGAACAAGAGGTGAAAAGATGAGCCATTAGTCTTGATGGCAGGCACATACAGCTCACTAAAGAAGAAAACATTTTACATATGAAGCTACCTCATAGCAAGGAAAATACAGTATCTGAAAATTAAATGGAATCACAATACCATTGTGTCTTAAAATAGCAAAAATAATGAGAGGGTATTGGGAGTGTTTGTTATATGAAAGACATTATGTATATTTAGCATAAATCATGTAACCAGAAGGGGTTCTGTTGTCTCTGCAGGCTCTTCCTTCTCCCAGACCACTTCGTACACTGTCATTATATTAATCTTCCAAAAAGTTTACTTCCATTTTAAGGTGCCAGAGAACATTTGCTCCAACCATTTTGGATTCAAGAAACCCAAACCCAAAAAGGTGATTTGGCCAAGGCATGCAACTGCTTCATGAACTGGAGCCCAAATCTTCCAGTTGCCAAGGGAAAGTATACATTTTCTGAAGAAAGAGACATTGAGAGGCAGTGGAGGAGAGTGGAAGAGAGATGGAGAGAAACTAGGAACTAAGAAGGCTGAGTTTCCACCCAGGCATTGCTATTGCCTAGCAATGTTTCCGACTTACAGGGTTGGCAATTGACTTTCGCCACAACCTGATCTCAACCTCTTTCACCTAAAAAAAAAAATTTCCGACTTACAGGGTTGGCAATTGACTTTCGCCACAACCTGATCTCAACCTCTTTCACCTACCCACCCCCAAATAAACTCCCAATTCAAACGATAGGTATATAGCTACCATCAAGTCAACTTCAATTCATGGCAACCTTATTTAGAACAGAAGGAAAGATGGAGTGACAAGCAAGATTGTTCAAGAATGACCTCAAGGCTCCTTCTGGGTTGCTGGCCAACAACTATTTAAGACAGTGCTGGCTGTCACCCAGGGTGTGACTGAACTAAACTTTCACAGGAAAGAAGCTCCTGACAAGCAAGCTTTGCAAACTTCAGTAAGCAAATGAAGATGGAAATGAATTTCTTACCACTGTTCTCTGCAAGTTCTCAAGTTTAAAAATACAGGTAGCTCTGCAGCCAGTAAGTTTAATGACTCCCATCACATTGGAATTTGTATATTCAGATGTCAGCTGATAGAGATTCACTTGGAATTGAATTAAAATTTGAATTTCTAGAGAAGAAAAAAACCTTGGGGGTCATCTAGTGTGATTTTGGAAATGAATGAGGCAACTTGCTCAGGACTCATAGTATTTAAATGGCAGAGCACAGGCTAAAAATCAGGGTCTCCAGGTTCCTTGATCATATTTAAGGAATATGAAGGAGAAACAGATGTCTGATGTACAATGGTGTAGCCCCTTTACTGGGTTTGGTTTCTAAAATTAGTGCATAAGGGAAATCACATATGGCCAAATACCCCCCGGAAAATCCTTAAATGACCCGTAACAATTGGCTAGCATAACTAGCATAACATATACTATGCTGCTGTACAGGATAGACGTGTGACACTCAAAAATTTTAACAAGTAGAGCACAAGCATGGACCAATAGAATGGAGCCCCTGGTTGTAAACACATGGGCAGGTCATAACTGTGCATGTGGGAGCACATCTACCTGGGTGCCAATGCACATCAGTGGTTCTCAGCTGGAGGTGATCTACCCATCCCCTCTAGAGGACACTGGACAATGGCTGGGGACATTTTTGTTGTCATGACTGGGGGAGGGGAGGTTGCTACTGACATCTAGTGGTTAGAGGCTACAAAAAAACAGATGCTGCTAAACATCCTACAATGCATGGGACAGCACTGACCCCTCTACCCACCCACCACAACCCTCACCAAAGAATTATGTGGCCCAAAATGTCAATAGTGCTACTGTTGCAAACCCCTGTTGTACATGAACTTGTGTGCGGTGGTGTGTTTGCATAAAGGTAACATGTTCACAGTAAGGTACAACCGAAAATGCATCTCTTTAAACACACAGGGAGAGACACATGGCAATGAGCCTGACTGGGCAACCACGACGGTGGGCAGATGTTTCCATCTCCTCTCTCTGAGGCATTTGCTTGTGGAGTGAGTAACTGGTGGGTGGAATCATTTGTGCTCTCAGGTTTTCTATGTGCTTGTTCTTATGGGTTCCTTCTTCATCAACAGAATGAGTATTTCTTAAATCTTATAAAAACAACCCCTTAACTACGGGAATTTTTAAGGAATCAACAATCTTAAACTAGTTAATATTTGGACTTTTTCCAAAATAAGTTTTAATTATCAATGTAGTATATCATAATTATGGAAAATATGAATAATGTAGAAAAGTTTTTTTAAAAATTGTTAAAAAAACAAAAAGCCACCACCCGGAGAATACTACAGTTAATATTTTAGTGGATTTCTCTTTTGCATCTTTTCAATGCATATATATTTCACCTGCTTGAAATAATACTAAAGTTTTCATTTTGCCTCTTAACTTTGGGTACACTTAGTGGTTGTACAATTAAATCATGTGGGTTACTTCATACTTTATCCATTTTCTTTTTGTGAAAAATTTAGATGGCTTACACTTTTTTGCTTAAATAAATTGCACTGCAGTGAATAATTTTGTACATGATCTTTTTATACATTTTTGATTCTTGATAGAATACTGGATATTTATATTCTAGAACAAAGACTATGCAACTATTTAAAATTGTTAGTGTACATTGTCAATGTGCTTGTACAAACAGTTGTATCCAGTTGATACTTCCAAAAGCAGTCAGTATTTAAGGATAACTACCTCATCACTCTCTCCAGCACTGAATATCATTATTGTTTTAAAAGTTTTGACACTTGGATAAGTGAAAAGTGGTATTGTATTGTTCTCTTCATTTATCTGATTTCTACTGAGGTGAACATTCTTTAATATGCTTATTAGCCATTGATTTTTTCCAAGTTCTCTTAAAGATTTTTCTCCTGTTGTTTTTTTTTTGTGTGTGTGTGTGTGTGCTAGTCTTTTTTTTTTAATTTATTTAACATTTTATTGTGTTTTAGGTGAAAGTTTACACAGCAAATTAGTTTCTCATTCAACAATTCATACACAAATTGTTCCATGACATTGGTTGCTATCCCCACAATGTGTCAGCACTCTCCCCATTTCCACCTTGCCTTTCCCATTTCCATCCCTCCAGTCATTTTCCCCTCCTTGCATTCTCATCTTTGCTTTTGAGTACGTGTTGATGGTTTGGTCTCATGTAGTTGATTCTTTAAGGGAACACATTACTCACAGGTGATACTGTTTATTTTATAAGCCAATCTATTATTTGGCTGAAAGGTGACCTGCAGAAATAGCTGCAATTCCAAGTTGAAAGGTTATCTTAGGGTGATAGTCTCAGGGGTTCCTCTAGTGTCTATCGGTCCAGTAGGTCTGGCCTCTTTTAGGAATTTGAGTCTTGTTCTATACTTTTCTCCCATTCTATCCAGGGCCTTCTATTGTGTCCCTGGTCAGAATGGTCAGGAGTGGTAGCCGGCACCATCTAGTTTTTCTGGTTTCAGGTTAGAAGGGGCAGTGGTTGATGTGGGCTAATACGCCTATGGACTAATTCCTTCTTTGAGCTTATGATTATCTTCATTCTCTTTTGTTCCAGATGAGTAGAGGCCGATAGTTGTATCTTAGCTGGCCACTCACAAGCTTTTAAGGCCCCAGATGCTTATCACCAAACTAGGATACAGAACGCTATCTTTATGAACTATTTTATTCCAAATGACCTAGATGTCCCCCAAGACTATAGTCCTTAGCATTTAAGCCCAGAAACTGAGTCCCATGAGGTGTTTGGATATGTCTAAGAAGTTTCCATAACTATGCCCCTATGTGCTTTATTATAATATGAATACATATGAATCACGTATAAATATGTATATAAAATGCCCACAACTACACTCCCATATGCTGTCCCTCACCTATACAGCATACACATCTACCTGTGTAACCACTCACAAATTTGTCGTTGCTATTACTGTTGTTGCAGAATTGTATATGTTATAGCATTTACTGTAGTTGTCCTTGATTCTTGCATACAGAAGCATCTTCATTTACCTCGGTCCCATTGTACTGACTTTCACCATATTGTATATTGCCTTTCCCTTCACCAGAATTAACACGAATCTACTATCTAGTTAGTAATTCTCCCGCACCCCCCTTCCATCCCTGGTAGCTTAAATTAGGAACCCTAACTTTGTCTGTATGTTATCTTACAGGAATTTTATAGTTTTAGGTTTAGCGTGTAGGTCTTTGATCCATTTTGAATTAGTTTTTGTATGTAGTGTGAGATACAGATTCTGTTTCATTTTTCTACAAATGGATCCAGTTTTGCCAGCACCGTTTCTTAAAGAGCCCGTCTCTTCCCCATTGAAGGGACTTTGACTCTCTGTCGAAGGTCAGCTGTTCATAGCTGGATGGATTTACTTCTGAGTTCTCAATTCTGTTTCGTTGGCCTATATGTCTGCCACTATACCAGCACTAGGCTGTACTGATTACCACAGCTGTTTAGTAAGTTCTGAGATCAGGAAGTGCAAGGCCTGCTACTTTGTTCTTCTTCTTCAATAATGCCTTAGCTATTCAGGGCCTCTTTCTTTTCCATATAGAAATTAGTTTTTCCATTTCATTAAAGAATGTTGTTGGAATTTGGATGGGGATTGCATTATATCTATAGATCACTTTGGGTAGTACTGACATTTTCACAATGTTAGATATTCCAATCCCTGAGCATAGTATGTTTTTCCATTTATGTAGGTTCTTGCAGTAGTATTTTGTAGCTTTTCTTGTATGTTTTTTACGTCCCTGTTTAAATTTATTCATAGATATTTTATCCTTTTGGGGGGGCTATTGTAATTGTTTTTGTTTTCTTGATTTACTCTTCAGAGTTCTCCTTGTTAGTGTAGAGGAATCCAACTGATTTTTGTTGATCTGTATGTATCCTGCCACTTTGTGGAACTCTTCTACTAGTTCCAGTAAATTTCTCATGGAATCTCTAAGATTTTCTGTGTATGGTATCATATCATACACAGACACTGTATCATGCCCCTTTTTGTCTCTTATAATGGATTTTGACTTAAAGCCTATTTTATCCTCCTTACCAATTTGGATGCCCTTTATTTCCCTTTCTTGCCTTATTGCTCTGGTGAGGATTTCCAGTACAATATTGAATAAGAGTGGTGATAATGGGCATCCTTGTCTCATTCCCATTCACAAGGGGAGTGCTTTAAATCTCTCTCCCTTGAGAATAATGTTGGCTCTTAGTTTTGTATATATACGCCCTTAATTATGTTGAGAGTTTTTATCAGGAAAGGGTGTTGGATTTTATCAAACACCTTTTCTGCTTTGATTAAGATGATCATGTGATCATTTTCTTTTATTTATGCAGTAGATTACATTGATTACTTTAATATTGATCCACTCTTGCATCCCTGGTATGAATCTCACCTAATTGCGATGTACTATTTTTTTTATCTGCTGTTGTATTCTGCTGGCTAGAATTTTGTTGAGAATTTTGCCTCTATATTTCTGAGGGATATTGGGCTGTCATTTTGTGTGTGTGTGTGTGTATCTTTGCCTGGCTTTGGCATCAAGATTATGCTGGCTTCATAGAATGAATTAGGGAGGGTTCTTTCCTTTTCTAAATTCTGGAACAGTTTGAGTACAATTGGTGTCAACTCTTCTCTGAATGTTTACTAGAACTCCCCAGTGAAGACATCTGTGCTGGGTTTTTTGTTGTTGTTGTTAGTACTTTTTCTTATGGGTCTGTTTGGGTTTTCTACCTCTGTTTGTGTTAGTTTAAGTAGATAGTGTGTTTCTGGAAATTTGTCCATTCATTCTAGGTTTTCAATTTCGTTGGAACACTTTTTTTCAAAATATTCTGTAATGATCTTCTTTATCTCAGTTGGTTATGTTGTAATGTCACCCGTTTCATTTCTTATTTTGGTTATTTGAAACTTTTTTTTTCCTTTGTCATTTTGGCCAGTGGTTTGTCGATTTTATTGATCCTGTCAAAGAACCAGCTTCTAGTTTTGTTGATTTTCTCCGTTGTTCTTCTATTTCTTTTATTTCTGCTCTAATCTTTATTATTTCCTTTCTTTTGGTGACTGTGAACTTCTTTTGCTGTTACTTTTCTATTTTTTCATGTTGTCAGCTTAGGTTATTGATTACGGATCTTTTTTGTTTTTTAATGTATGCATTTATTAATATAAATTTTCCTGTGAGCACTGCTTTTGCTGTGTCTCAAAGGCTTCGGTATGTTGTGTCTTCATTCTCATTTCATTCTAAGAATTTTTTAATTTCTTGTATGACCCAGCAGTTTTTAAATAGAGCATTATTCAGTTTCCATATATTTAATTTTTTTTTTCCAGCTCTTTCTGTTAATTGATTTCTAGTTTTGTAATGTTATGATCAGAGAAGATGCTTTGTGTTAGGTCAGTGTTTTTGAATTTATTGAGGCTTGCTTTGTGGCCTAGAATATTGTCTGTTCTGGAGAACGATTCATGTGCATTGGAGAAAAATGTGTACTGTGCTGCTGTTGGGTGATATGTTCCGTATATGCCTATGAGGCCAAGTTGGTTAATTGTTATGTACATCTTCCGTATCTTTATTGAGTTTCTTTCTAGTTGTTCTGTCCATTGTCAAAAGTGGTGTGTTAAAGCCTCCTACTATTACTGTAGAACTGTCTATTTCTCTTTTCAATTCTGCTAGTTTGTTTTAGGTATTTTGGAGCTCTGTCATTAGGTACACAAATATTTATTATTGTTATGTCTTCTTAGTGGATTGACATTTTAATCACTATATAATGCCCTTATTTTTCTCTTATAATGGATTTTGACTTAAAGCTTATTTTGTGTGAAATGATTATTGCTACTGCTGCTCTCTTTTGGATAATTTTGCTTGATATATTTTTTTCCCATCTTTTGATTTTTAACCTGTTTATGTCTTTGTGTCTATAGTGTTTCTCTTGTAGGCAACATATTGATGAGTCATGTTTCTTTTTAATCCATTCTGCCACTCTCTCTCTCTCTCGACTAGTGCATTTAATCCATTTACATTCAGTCTGGTTAACTATAGGTATGGATTCATTGCTGTCATTTTTAAATACTTTTTTGTGGTGTTAATAGTTTCTTTGTTCCTCTTAATTTTCTGTGCTGAGTTGCTTTTGTATCTAGATTTTCTTTTTCTATCAGTGCTTGTTGTTGTTTTTGTGTTTACCAAGTCTTTTTGCTTTTCTTCTTCTTTATTCTGGTGAGTATATCCATTGGCTTTCTTTGTGGTTACCATGAAGTTTACCTTAATCTTCTTAAAATTAAAACAGTTTGTTATATCTTGAAATTGCCTTGACTTCCTCCCCATATGAAAGTTCTATAACTACATCTTTTGTTTCTCGTTTTTGTTTTGAAGTTGTAGTCGTTCACAACTTAACTCCTCTGGTTCCCTATAGTTGGTTTTTTAGCTTTATTGTGCTTTTGTGAAGTCTTTATCTGGATTGGTGGCTGGGTTATGTTGGTATGTGTCTTTATCTCAGGTTGTTGTCTGAGGCTATTGATTCTGTATCCACAGGACTTCCTTTAATTTTTTTTTGTAAGGATGGTCTGGTTTTTACAAATCCCCTTAGTTTCTGCTTATCTGGGAATGATTTAGTTTCACCGTCATTTTTTGAAAGATAGTTTTACTGGGTATATGATTCTTAGTTGGCAATTCTTTTCTTCAGAATTTTATATCTGTTATCTCATTGCCTTCTTGCCTGCATGGTTTCTGATGAGAAATCAGTGCTTCACCTTATTAGCGCCCCTTTGTAAGTGATATCTCATTTTTCACAAGCTGCTTTCAGAATTCTTTCTTTGTCTTTGCTTTTGGAAAATTTGATTATGATATGTCTTGGTGAATTATGAGGGGCAGGGTTTACCCTGTATGTGGTTCATCGAGCTTCTTGGATGATAACCTTCTTATCTTTCACAATTTTTTAGAAGTTTTCAGCCAACATATCTTCAAAAGTTTTCTCTGTACTTTTTCTCCCTCCCCTCTGGAATTCCTATTATGCATAAAATTTTCCTCTTGATGGTGTTCCACATAACTCTGAGCCTTTCTTCATTCTTTTTTCTGATTGTTCCTCAACAAATTAGCATCAAGGGATTTGTCCTTTATTTTGCTGATTCTTTCTTCTATTGATTTAATTCTACTTCTGTGTCCTTCCATTGAGTTACCTAGTTCTGATATTTTATTGTTAATCTTCTGAATTGTTGTTGTTTTTGTATGGCTCCTATTAAGCCTATCATTTTGTTCTTCTATTGTTTTCTTAAATTCTTCCAGGGTTTTTTCTATGTTTTCCTTGATCTCTTCGAGGATCCTAAATTTAAGTCTTTTGAATTCCTTCTCAGGTAGTTCTATTATTGTTTCTTCCCCCAGAAAGTTCCCTTTCCCTTTATTTTCCTCATTAGTTTGAGCCATCTTATCCTTTTTTTTCTAATGATTTGTTATTGTCTGCTGCCTCTGAGGCATCAAGGTGTTATTTTATTGGTTGATTGTATGCTTGTTTGTTTTGTCCTGATTTTTTGTTTTGTTTTGTTTTGGGGGGTGTGATGGACAACTGGGGGTGCAGGAGCTCTCTCCCACTCACCAGGTGGGCAGGGAGGAGGGGACGGTGGCAGATGGGGCTGGGGGCAAGGGAAGGAGGGTTTGTACTGCAGTCCCTAGGCGGGCAGGGTGGCAGAGGTGGGAGGGGTTCATGCAGCTAGTCACCATGAAGGTGAAGGGAGGGGGAGCATGCTCCTCTGGTCACTGGCTGTAGGTGCCTGGGCATCACCTGTGGCTGAAGCCAGGAATCAGGACCTGGCCTTGACCAGAGCAAGGAAGGGAGGGCTGCCTGGAGTCTGCTAGGGTGGAGGACATTCTGCTGACACTGTAGGGATCTATTACTCTGTGTGTGCCACCCACCCTAATGGTCAGGGAATGCTGCTGGTGAGTAGTCCTGTCTCTGGATCCTGGCTCCCTACCTTCTCTGTGTATGTCAGGATCCCTGGAGCTCTCACTCTCCTTCTTGTAGTTTCATTCCTTAGATCTGGTCACCTTGCTTCACTCCAGGTATATATACACACTTTCTCTGTCTTCTACTGGGAAGTCTGTGAAGTTGCTTTCCTGTGATCCTCACCCAGGATTGCTGCTGGCTTTGTCTCAAGATGGTCGTGCTGTGACAGGTCAGCTATCGGGGCACCTCTGCTTTGTATCATTCCTCATTTGTTGTTTTCATTCAGTTTCTTCTTCCAGTTGGTGTTCGGCTAATTCTTTACCTTTCCGTTTGATGCTCAGGTTTCCAGGATTGTCATCTGTATCTGTTTCACTTGATTTCTCAGGTCTTTGCTGTAGAGAGATGGTGTGGTATGTCTGACTAAACTGCCATCTTAGGCCATCTCTTTTAGTGCTACTTTTGATACACTCTTTATCCGAGGTCCACTTGGTGACTCTGGAAAGCTCTAAATATTTCTATCAATTGTCAACGTATTGATCCAGTCCTTTAGAAATTGGCTGACTCCTCTTTAAGAGTGAACTGGGAGAAAGATGGCAACAGCTCATCTTTGGGCTCAGCTTCCACTTTGTCCATATGTTGTCCTGAGGATATTGATTAGAGGTTCTCAAACTTGTCCCTGGTGATGAAACACCTGAAAGTCATGTAACCTTGACAGAACAACATGAATCATTGATACATTCGTCTTAAAATAAAAAAATAAATTTGTGCTTAATCAGTTACTACATTAGTATTAAACTTTAAGAAAAATTTGAGTAAAATCTTTAAAATTGAGAAAGTGCTTTCCATTAACTCAATATTTCCATGAACTAGGGCAAAATCGATGCTATTCACTTGTTTTTAATGGAAAAACACTGATCTAAAACACAGGGGTTCTGTGGAAGTTTAATTTGAGATGTAATGGCCCAGGTAGCACCAAATCCTACACATTCCACTAGAATATAAACTCCCTCAAGGCAGAGATTTTTGTTTGCCTTAATTGTTAAAATAAACAAACAAACAAAAAAACCCAAATCATTTACTGTCGAGTCAATTCTGACTCATGGTGATCCCGTGTGTGTTAAACTGTGCTCTGTAAGGTTTTCAATGGCTGATTTTTTGGAAATAGGTTGCCAGGTCTTCCTTTTGAGGTGCATCTAGGGGGACTCCAGCCTTTTGGTTAGCAGCCAACTGTGTTAATGATTTGCACTATCCAGAAACTCTATCTTAATCATTACTGGCTTCTCAATGCCCGGAACAAGGCTGGCACGTAATAGGTGCTCGATATGTATTTATTGACCAAATGAATTCTGCCTCCTTCAGGAGTCAGCGTGGTGTCTTGGAAAGAGCAAGGTCTTTGGGATTAGACAGACATTCATAAAAGTTAGGCTCCTACCTTGAGACTACTCCAGGGAATTCTGGGAAAGGTTTCTTTCTAAAGCAATAGCTCTTTCAGGGAAGAAGAAAGCGGTTACCATGCAAAATTAAGGGTATATTGTCTTCTTCCCCCTTTGAGCACTGTCCTTTGTAAATCTTCAAATTATTTGTGGTGAATGAACATTTTTTTTTAATTTACTATTGTTGCAGACTAATTCTTGTAAAATACAATAAAAACGAATTACTACAAAAATTAAATGAAAAAAAGAAGTACAAAATACATGGCCACATTGCTTTATTATTAGATTCAACACACATAAAATTCTTGTTGTTATAGGTGCCATCGAGCTAGTTCTGATTCATAGCAACCCTATATTCAACAGAATGAAACACTGCCCAGTCCTGCTCCATCGTCACAATCATTGTTGTGTTTGAGACCACTGCTGCAGCCACTGTGTCAATCCATCTCGTTGAGGGTCTTCCTCTTTTTCTCTGACCCTCTACCTTACCAAGCATGATGTCCCTCTCCAGACACTGGTCACTCCTGATGATATGTCCAAAGTACATGAGATGATGTCTTGCAATCCTTGTCTCCAAGGAGCGTTCTGGCTGTACTTCTTTCAAGACAGCCTTGTTCATTCTTCCGACAGTCCATGGTGTAGTCAATATTTTTCACCAACACCATAATTCAAAGACATCATTTCTTCTTTGGGCTTCTTTATTCATTGTCCAGCTTTCGCACGCATATATGCCAATTGAAAATACCGTGGCTTGGGTCAGGTGCGTCTCAGTCCTCAAGGTGATATTTTTGCTTTTCAACACTTTAAAGAGGTCTTTTGCAGCAGATTTGTCAAATGTAAAGCATCATTTTATTTCTTCACTGATGATTCCATGGACATTGATTACAGAAAAAAGTAAAATGAAATCCTTGACAACTTCAATATTTTCTCCATTTATCATGATATTGCTTCTCGGTCCAGTAGGGAGGATTTTTGTTTTCTTCATGTTGAGGTGTAATCCATACTGAAAGCCATAGTCTTGGACCTTCTTCAGTGAGTGCTTCAAGTCCTCTCTGCTTTCAGCAAGCAAGTGGTTGTGTCATCTGCATATTGCAGGTTGTTAATAAGTCTTCCTCCAACCCCGATGCCGCTTTATGCTTCATATAGTCCAGCTTCTCAGACTATTTGTTCAGCATACAGATCGAATAAGTATGATAAAAGGATACAGCCCTGATGCACACCTTTACAGTTTAGTAAATGTAATCAGGACAAATATAGGGAAAAAGAAAACACAAAAGCTGTAAATGCTGTTCATTGAAAGTGTGGGTATATGCGATGAAAATAGAATTGCACTGACACTTGTAACATATTGTCCTTCCACAATTCATACTAAAAGAATTCATCAGCGAAATAACCCATAAACAAAAACGAAACCAAACCCAGTGCTGTCGAGTCAATTCCGACTCATGGCAACCCCATGAGTAGAATTACACTCCACAGGGTTTGCAATGCTTTTGGAAGCAGATTGCCAGGCCTTTCTTCTGAGGCACTTCTGGGTGGGTTTGAACCTTTAATCCTTCCATTAGTAGCCAAGTGCCTAACTGTTTATGCCACCCAGGTTCTCCAGATATATCTAAATAGTTTATATGTCTTGTCTTTTTAACACTCATAGTAGAGAAACCAGTCTCACAAAGAGTCTTAGTTATCTAGTGCTGCTATAACAGAAATATTACAACTGGCATTCACACCGTGCTCACCTACCTGCCCCGATATTCACCTGAAACCTGTGATATCTACCATCCACTCTGCCCATACCTGATGCCTTCATCCCAGGCCCATTTCCCAATGACACCTGTTCCTCAGTCACCACTGGCTGTCAGGGGTAAGGCAGTATAGGACCTGTAGGGCTGGACCCACCTTTGAGGTGTCATTATTAACTTATAGATTTAAAAATATTTGACCTGGCCTAGATGGCAGACTAGTCAGAAGTACTAAACTCTCCCACTGCAACAAAGTCCTGAAAAAACAAGTAAAACAGATACAGATGTCAATCTTGGAACCCAGAACCTTAAATGAAGGGATAAAGTATTAGACTGCAAGAAGAAACTGATAAAAAAACAGGAAAGGAATGGAGATATGGAGTGGAGATTCCTGGCCAAATGGCATGACTCATAGTAGCCGTCTTGGAATAAAACCAACAACCCTGCACACGGAAAGGCACCTCCACAGAATTCCCAATAGGAGACAGAGGTGTGGCACCAGCACACCCAAGTCTGAGTGAGACCACATTTGCTTGCTGCAGCTCAAAGAAGAACTCAGACTCTCACTCAGTAACCACAGGAGTACCATTCTACAACCCGTACCCATCTGGTGAACAGTGGCTATAAGTGTACTATCCCAGCAATCCTGACTGCCAGGAATCACAGTATCAACCCATCCTATTGCCCCCTCCATCAATCTCTCTCTGCCCCTGCCTTCGCCCCCCGATCCCCATCTCTCACCTCCACCTCGCTGGCCATGGCCCTGAGGGGACCTGGCCTGGATCCCAGGCCCTTCCCCACCAGCTCTGGATCCCTCCCATCGCCCACTGCAGCTCAGAGGGGACATGGCCTGCACCCCAGGTGCTTCCCTATTGGCTCCAGGCTGCCCCCTCCCTGTCCACCATGTCCCAAGGGGACCTGGCCGAGACCTCAGGCCCTTTCCTGCTGGCTCTGGATCTCTCCCTTTGCTGACCCCAGCCTTGAAGGGACCCAGCCCAGACCATAGGACCCTCCCCACCGGCTCTGGACTCCCCAACAGCCTACCACAACCCGGAGGGAAACCAGCCCAAACCCTAAGTCCCACTCGGCTAGCTCCAAACATGCCCCGCCAACCAACAACCATAGCCATGCTCCAGTACCCAGCCGGGTATGCGCTCCAGACGAACAATCCATCTCCGCCCCTTCTCCCTCTGCTGGGCTTACTGGGCTACATCATAACTCAGGAACTATACAAGGCATAGGTAGAGAATTTTCAAATGGAGAGGAAGTCAGGATGATATCAAGTAATAAAAGACTGGTTCATACTTCAGAAGATAAGGGTAAATTTCAAGTTAACCGCAAAGAAAGTTAGCAAACCTACCAATCAAAATAAAGACGACAAACATAAAGCCTCAGTAAACACAAAATCTACAACGACAAATGAAATTTCACAAACTAAAGGAACTCAGCACAGGAAAATAAGAGGAACGAAGAAAACATCAGCACCACAAAAATAAGCACTGCAAAATGACGGCAATAAACTCACACCTACTGATAATCACACTGAATGTAAATGGCTTAAACACACCCTTAAAGAGATAGAGAGTGACAGAATGGATTTAAAAAAAAAAAAAAGACCCATCAATCTACTATGTACCAGAGACGCACCTTACACACAAAGACATAAATATACTAAAAATCAAAGGATGGAAAAAAATATATGAGGCAAATAGCAGCCAAAAAAGAGCAGGGGTGGCAATACTAAATCTCAAATAAAATAGGCTTTAAGGCAAAGTTCACCATAAAAGACAAGGAAGGACATTATATAATGATTAAAGGAACAATCCACTGTGAGGACATAGTCAGAATAAATATCTATATACCCAATGACAGCCCTGGTGGCATGGTGGTTAAGAGCTCAGGCTGCTAACCAAAAGGTCGGCAGTTTGAATCCAGCAACTGCTCCTTGGAAACCCTATGGGGCAGTTCTACTCTGTCCTATAGGGTTGCTATGAGTTGCAATTGACTTGGTGGCAACAGGTAAAGGTACACCCAATGACAGGGCTCCAAAATACATAAAATGAACTCCAACAGCACTGAAAAGAGAAATTGACAGTTCCACAATAATAGTAGGAGACTTCAACACACCACTCTTGGTAAAGGACAGAACATCTAGAAAGAAACTCAGCAAAAATACAGAAGATCTAAAGGCCACAATCAATCAACTTGACCTCATAGACACATGTAGAACATTCCACCCAACAGCAGCAAAGTACACATTTTTTTCCGATGCACATGGACTGTTCTCCAGAATAGACCACATCTTATGCCACAAAGCAACCTCCACAAAATCTAAAAGATTGAGACAATACAAAGCATATTCTCTGATCACAACCCCATGAAAGCAGAAATTAATAGCAGGAAGAGCAAGAGAAAAAATCAAATACATGGAAACTGAATAATACCTTGCTTAAAAACCATTGGGTAATAGAAGAAAATTAAAAAAAAAAGAATCATCTGATCATCTCAATTGACTCAGAAAAGGCATTTGATAAAGTCCAATGCCCCATTCCTGATAAAAACTCTCAGTAAAATAGGAATAGAAGGTAAATTCCTCAACATAACAAAAGGCATCTATACAAAACCAATAGCCAACATCATTCTCAGTGAAGAGATGCTGGAAACATTCCCCTCAGAATGGGAACAAGACAAGAATGTCCTTTTATCACCACTCCTACTTAACTCTGTGCTAAAAGTCCTAGCTAGAACAATACGGCAAGAGAAATAAAGAACATCCAAATCAGTAAGGAAGAAGTAAAACTATTCCTATTCGCAGATGATATGATGCTATACATACAGAATCCTAAAGACTCCACAAGAAAACTACTGGAATTAATAGATTCAGCAGAGCAGCAGGATACAAGATTTAAAGATCATGGAATAAAACATAGAGTCAACGCTAGGGACAATAATATAGGGCATAAACAGGATACGAACCATAACTAACAACACACAAACACCAAAAGATAAGCTAGAAAAATGGGATCTTCTAAAAGTTAAACACTTATGCTTATCAAGAGACTTCACCGAAAGAGTAAAAAGAGAACCCACAGACTGTGAAAAAAAAATTGGCTATGGCATATCAGACAAAGGGCTAATCTCTAAAATCCATAGGAAAATCCAACACCTCTGCAATAAAAAGACAAATAATCCAATTAAAAAAATGGCAAAGGATGTGAACAGAAACTGAAAGAAGACATTCAGGTGGTTAAAAGACACATGTGGAAATGCTGGCCATCACTACCTGTTAACCAAAACCCGTTGCCAACCATTCCAACTCATAGGGACCCCATAGGACAGAGAAGAACTGCCCCATAGAATTTCCAGGGAGCGTCTGGTGAATTCAAACTGCCGACCTTTTGGTTAGGACTCATAGCACTTAACCGCTACGCCCCCAGGGTTTCATCGCTAGCCATTAAAAACAAAACAAAACCCATTGCCATCAAGTCGATTCTGACTCGTAGCAACCCTATAGGACAGAGTAGAACTTCCCCATAGAGTGTCCAAGGAGTACCTGGTGGATCTGAACTACTGACCCTTTGGTTAGCAGCTGTAGCACCTAACCACTACTCCACCAGGGTTTCCTTACTAGCCATTAGGGAAATGCAAATCAAAACTTCAATAAGATACCATCTCACCCTGACATTACTGGCACAAATAAAAATAAAAACAGAAAATAACAAATATTGGAGAAGTTGTGGGGAAATTGGAACTCTTATGCATTGCTAATGAGAATGTAAAATGGTACAACCATTTTGTAAAACAATATGGTGCTTCCTTAAAAAGCTAGTAATACCATACTATCCAGCAATTCCTTGGAATATATCCTAGAGAAATAAGAGCCATTACAGGAATAGACATGTGCACAGCCATGTTCATTTCAGCATTATTCACAATAGCAAAAAGGTGGAAACAACTTAAGTGTCCATCAACAGATGAATGGATAAATAAACCAGGCTACATACACGTAGCCCCCACATGTCTGTCAGCTTCTTGTACTGTGGGGGCTTGTGTGTTGCTGTGATGCTGGAAGAAGCTATGCCACCGGTATTCAGATACCAGCAGGGTCACCCATGGAGGACAGGTTTCAGCTGAGCTTCCAGACTAAGACAGACTAGGAAGAATAGATTTGATGCATTGAACACTAGTGACCGAAGACCAGACAAGTTATGGAATGACATCAAGGACATCATCCATGAAGAAAGCAAGAGGTCACTGAAAAGACAGGAAAGAATGAAAAGACCAAGATGGATGTCAGAGGAGACTCTGAAACTTGCTCTTGAGCGTCGAGCAGCTAAAGCAAAAGGAAGAACTGATGAAGTAAAAGAACTGAACAGGAGATTTCAAAAGGCCTCTCAAGAAGACAAAGTAAAGTATTATAATGACATATGCAAAGAGCTGGAAATGGAAAACCAAAAGGGAAAAACATGCTCGGTGTTTCTCAAGCTGAAAAAACTGAAGAAAAAATTCAAGCCTCAACTTGCAATAGTGAAGGATTCCATGGGGAAAATATTAAACGATGCAGAAAGCATCAAAAGAAGATGGAAGGAATATACAGAGTCATTATACCAAAAAGAATTAGTCGATATTCAACCATTTCAAAAGGTGGCATATGATCAGGAACCGATGGTACTGAAGGAAGAAATCCAAGCTGCTCTGAAGGCATTGGTGAAAAACAAGGCTCCAGGAATTGATGGAATAGCAATTGAGATGTTTCTATGAACAGATGCAGTCCTGAAGGTGCTCCCTCGTCTATGCCAAGAAATATGGAAGACAGCTACATGGCCAACTGACTGGAAGACATCCATATTTATGCCTATTCCCAAGAAAGGTGATCCAACCAAATGTGGAAATTATAGAACAATATCATTAATATCACAAGGCAAGCAAAATTTTGCTGAAGATCATTCAAAAATGGCTGCAGCAGTATATCGACAGGGAATTGCCAGAAATTCAGGCTGGTTTCAGAAGAGGACGTGGAACCAGCAATATCATTGCTGATATCAGATGGATCCTGGATGAAAGCAGAGAATACCAGAAGGATGTTTACCTGTGTTTTATTGACTATGCAAAGGCATTCAACTGTGTGGATCACAACAAACTATGGATAACACTGAGAAGAATGGGAATTCCAGAACACTTAATTGTGCTCATGAGGAACCTTTACATAGATCAAGAGGCAGTTGTTCGGACAGAACAAGGGGATACTGATTGGTTTAAAGTCAGGAAAGTTGTGTGTCAGGGTTGTGTTCTTTCACCATACCTATTTAATCTGTATGCTGAAAAAATAATCTGAGAAGCTGGACTATATGAAGAAGAACGGGGCATCAGGATTGGAGGAAGACTCATTAACAACCTGCATTATGCAGATGACACAACCTTCCTTGCTGAAAGTGAAGAGGACTTGAAGCACTTACTAATGAAGATCAAAGACCACAGCCTTCAGTATGGATTACACCTCAACATAAAGAAAACAAAAATCCTCACGACTGGACCAATGAGCAACATCATGATAAATGGAGAAAAGATTGAAGTTGTCAAGGATTTCATTTTGCTTGGATCCACAATCAACAGCCATGGAAGTACCAGTCAAGAAATCAAAAGACGCATTGCATTGGGCAAATCTGCTGCAAAGGACCTCTTCAAGGTGTTGAAGAGCAAAGATGTCACCCTGAAGATCAAGATGCACCTGACCCAAGGCATGGTATTTTCAATCACATCATATGCATGTGAAAGCTGGACAATGAACAAGGAAGACCAAAGAAGAATTGACGCCTTTGAATTGTGGTGTTGGCGAAGAATATTGAATATACCATGGACTGCCAAAAGAAAGAACAAATCTGTCTTGGAAGAAGTGCGGCCAGAATGCTCCTTGGAGGCAAGGATGGAGAGACTGTGTCTTACAGATTTTGGACATGTTGTCAGGAGGGATCAGTCCCTGGAGAAAGACATCATGCTTGGCAGAGTACTGGGTCAGCAGAAAAGAGGAAGACCCTCAACAAAGTGGATTGACACAGTGGCTGCAACAATGAGCTCAAGCATAACAACGATTGTAAGGATGGCGCAGGACCGGCAGTGTTTTGTTCTGTTGTACATAGGGTAGCTATGAGTCAGAACCGACTCAACGGCACCTAACAACAACAATATACACGTAGTAGAATACTATGCAATAATAAAGAACAATGACAAATCTGTAAAACATCTGACAACATGGATGAATCCAGAGAGCGTTATGCTGAGTAAAATTAGTCATTCACAGAAGGACTAATACTGTATGACACCACTATTATAGAAACACATGAAAATGTTTCCACATAGAAAGAAACAATCTTTAATGGTTATGAGTGAGGGAAGGGATAAAAAAAGAGGAGGGACAGGGAGGGAAAAACACTAGTAACTTCTGGGACAGGTAAGACTGTACACAAGCCAGCACAACTTGACCAGGGCAAAGTCATAGAAGCTTCACAGACACATCAACATGCCCTGAGGAACTGAGCTGCTGAACTAAGTGCAGGGCGCCATGGTTTCGGGGAACATCTTGGTCAATTGGTATAACATAGCCTATAAAGAAAATGTTCTACATCCGACAGTGGTGAGTAGTATCTGGGGTCTTAAAAGCCTGTGAGCGATCATCTAAGATACATCTACTGGTCCCATCCCGGCTGAAGTAAAGGAAAATGAAGAAAACCAAAGACACAAGGGAAAGATTAGTCTAAAGGACTAATGGACCACAACTGCCACAACCTCCACCAGACTGAGACCAGAACAACTAGACGTTGCCTGGTTACCGCCACAGGTTACTCTGGCAGGGTTCTCAATAGAGGGTCCCAGAAAGAACAAGAGAAAAATGAAGAACAAAATTCAAATTCACAAAAAAAAGAAAACAGACCAGGCTTGCTGGTCTGACAGAGACTGGAGAACCCCCAAGAATACAACCCCCAGATACCTTTTTAACTCAGCACTGAAGTCACTCTTGAGGCTCACCCTTCAGCCAAAGATTAGACAGGTCTATGGGGCCAAGTATAACACATGTGAAGAAGGTGCTTTGTAGTTTTATAATGTTGATGAGACTAATGGGCAAGCCAGCCCAAAAACAAAGATGAGAAGACAGAAAGGGACAGGAAAACTGGACAAATGAAAAGGGAACCAGCGGAGGAGAAGGGGAGAATGTTGGCACATCGAGGGGTTGGCTACCAAAGTCACAAAGCAATTTGTGTATAAACTGTTCAATGAGAAATTAATTTTCTCTGAAAACTTTAAAAAAAAAAAATTTGACCTATTTCAAAAAAAGAAATACCAGAAGTGGATGCCTTTAACAAAGAGAAAGATATTCTCTCACTGTTTAGGAGGTTGGAAGTCTTAATTCAGGGAGCCAGCTCCAGGAGAAGGCTTTCTCTCTCCGTTGGCTCTGTGGAAAGGTCCTTGTCATCAATCTTCCCTTGATCTAGGAGCTTCTTAGCACAGGAACCCCAGGTCCAAAGGATGCACTCTGCTCCCGGCACTTTTTCTTGGTGATATGAGGTCCCTCTCCTCTCTGCTCAATTCTTTCTTGTATACCTCAAAAGTTTGACTCTCAAAATACAACCTAATCCTATAGATTCAGTCCTGCATCAGTAACATAACTGCTGCTAATCCTGTCTCATTCACAGCATAGAGGTTAGGATTTACAACACATCGGATAATCATATCAGATCACAAAATGGTGGACAATTACACAATATTGGGAATCATGGCCTAGCCAAGTTGACACACATTTTGAGGGGACACAATTCAATCTCTAACACAAAAGTATGCTGAAAAGAAGGGTAGAAGGGATTTTAAAACAATTTCAGCAATCTCAGATACTCATTTTTAAACTCTATCCAAAATGAAGCAAGTAAGTATATAATTTCAAAATTCATCTTCATCAGTAACCAGATCCACACACACATCTTGGCTCCACTTAAGACCTTCTCCCACCCTGAGTTCAGCAGAATGAGGGTCAGAAATAAAATTGAGTTACAGAAAACGTATGAAGTTACACTTCTTTTACGTCAGAGTTTGTGGAATGAGATTCACACTCATTAAATATGTCAAAAAGTGATTTTTAATGGTGTCTTGAGAAAGTTATAGCAAAGACAACTGTTTTATATGATATAATTGCCAAACACAACCCCTCTGAATTGTAGCATTTTCAGAGACATTTAGTAAAATGTCTTCCTTTAATTGAACCTCCTTCTCGTATATTTAATGTAAAGAAGAAACACATGTTCCAGAGCAAGTTATGCTTTATAAGGCGTGATGCTGGGTCCACAGCCAAATGGAGCTCGGCAATATGTGAAATATATAGCCGCAGATGTGAAGGCGGCCGCGACTTCCACCAGTCACTTCGAGCACCTTTTTCAAGGTCTTTTTAAAGCCCAAAAGGAGCCCAAGTGCCAAGCATTGAAAAAAGAGAGAAATAACATACTGTTTTCTCATCGTCCCTTTTGCTTACAACTGAACTCACTTAGCAAACAATGGAAAAGTAAATTGAACGAGTTTTGCCCTTTATAATAGCTGACCTTGCTATTTTGATATTTTTCCATACAGCAGTAGAGGCACTAGTGCCAACAACTGATTTTATTCTGTTCAGCAACATTTTCTTGAAGGAGTCCCAAATTTAATAAAGAGGAGAAACATATCTTTCAATCAACATAAAGCTTTGTGTCTGTAAGTAATAAAACTGAGAAGAAAACACTTTTATTTGGTCCAATGTTGCTGTTTTTTCCCCATGGTGGCTGATTAACAAACACGTGGAGCTAGCAATAAAATTCAAGGATGCGTCTGCCAACGAGACAAAAATTATTGTTGAATCTGCTGTAAGATGTAATTAATATAAAGCAAATGATGACACTATGAGATTATGAGGGGAAAAATATTAAAATACTTCTTTGTGTACTTGAAGGAGTTTGCATGTTCAAGTGAGTTGCACTCGAGAACATTCACCTACAGCATCTATTTTATTATCCACAAGGAACCCATACCTTGGCTAACCTCTTCCCTGCTCTGCTGAGGTACACACATCAAAAAGGGATTGGGTTTGGCCAAGAATGAAGCGTTCTCTACGCCATCAAGCATTTTTTTTTCCTTTGTCATAAGAGAGCGCTCAACTGGTATACCAAAGGCACATGTGCAAAATGGAATTATCTCTGCATGGTCTTGGTGGCTCTTCCTTCTTTCCTTGGGGACTGCTGAGCCTCAGAAGATTTTTGTAAGGGCAGTATCCTTCGCCAATGGGATTTGCATGATTTATAACTGGAGAGAAACGTACACTCAATCTAATTGGGTGGTCGACATTTGGACTCAATTTTGAAATTACTTTTCTTTACTGTCCATGTAAACCAAGCAGGATGAAACAAACATGGTTAATTTGGATGTGTCTGGGCTTCAACTTAAATCCATATGAACCTTGCTTAAATTAAAAAACAATTTGACCAGAAAACTCGATCTTGCTGTCAGAAAATCGCTCTTTTAACGGGTGTACCCACACATGTGTCTGTAATTCCAGTAAAGAAACAGAACGAGTCACTGGATTATAAACTTCTTGAAGACATGATCATGTTGCATTCAACTTGGCTTTCCTCCTATTCCTAATTTAGTACCTGGTACATAGTAGGTAAGGAGCTCTGGTGGCGCAGTGGTGAAGTGCTTGGCTGCTAAGTGAAAGGCTGGCAGTTTGAACCTACCAGCCGCACCACAGGAGAAAGGAACTGATGCTCTGCTTCCATAAAGATTACAGCCTTGGAAACCCTGTGGGGCAGTTCTACTCTGTCCTATAGGGCCGCTATGACTAGACGGCAACAGGTTAGATGATCACAAAATGCTTAATTTGGTCATTTTTATTCATTATTTTAATCAACCAATATTTACTACGTGCCCAGAACTATCAATAATTAAAAACTAAATGAAGGAATAAATGAATAAATGAATGAATAAGCCAATCATCTTCACAGCCTTGCATTTTTCACACCTTAACAAAATATAACAATTTTCACAAATATCTTAAAGTCCACATATCTTGTACTTGGGAGTGAAAAAACAGGATTAAATAACATTAGTATCAAGGGAAAAAAAAATTCAGAACATGAAGCTTCATAGTAATTAATGATTCACTTGAGTATCTTCTGGGTTCACACACGCCACACGTAGTCCAATAATATCAGTTAACATCAATTAAGCCTTTATTCTAGGTGACGGGATGTTCTAAATTTACTAGTTATTTTTTAATCCTCACAACAACCCTATGGGGTGGATATTCGCATTATCCCCACTTCATAGCTGGGGAGCTGAGACATAGAGAGGTTAAGTAACTTCCCCAAGGTTCAACAGCTAGTGAGTGAGAGAGCCAAGGTACTAGCCCTTGCAGCCAAACCATACAGCCTGTATTTTTAATCACGCGGTACTCCCTCCCAGTCCAAGACCAGTAAAGACACTGGCCCACTACAAAGGGCTCTATCTGCTTACAGCAAACTTTCTTCATCTGAAATCATAATGATGTCAATAAGAAACACAAGGTTTTTTGGGCTGTTGTTGTTGTTAGTTGCCATGAGGTTAACTTCAACTCATAGAGACCCCAGGTGACAGAGTAGAGTTGTCCAGAAGGTTTTCTTGGCTATAATCTTTACAGAGCAGATCGCCAGGTCCTTCTCTCCTGGAGCTGCTAAGAGGGTTCGAAGTGCCAGCGTGCTTAACTGTTGCACCACCAGGGCTCCTTCATTTGGGTTGTACCGACCAGAAGACAAGCAAGGTGCTTCATGAACCAATATTAACGTAAGTATTCCACTGATGCAACATTACATGTGTGTGTGCATGTGTATAGGTGTGCATAAACTGATGCACAAAGAAGTTACCACAATATGATGTTGGTGATCTCAGAGTAATGGGATTTCAGTTGAATTTTACATTTTCCCTAACATTTGCCTGTATTGTTTGAAGTTTTACAGCGAGTAATATAAAATCTATATAATCAGAAAAATATATTAAATTATGTTTATCATTAAAAAAAGAGAGTGGTGTCTCTGGAGTCAGCTTGGATTTGAATGACTTTGTGTCTGATCTTGGGCAAGTTTCTTAACCTCCCTAAACTTGGACTTCCTGATCTGCAAAGAGAGGAATATAAAACTACCTACTATGAACCTATGGAGCCCTAGTGGTGTAGTAGTTAAGCGCTTAGCTGTTAATGAAAGGTTGACTCTTTGAACCCACAAGCTGCTCCATGGGAGAAAGATGTGTCAGTCTGCTTCCGCAAAGATTACAGCCTTGGAAACCCTATAGGGCAGCTCTACTCTGTCTTATAGGGTGGCTGTGAGTCAGAGTCAACTCCATGGCAATGGGTTTGGTTTGATTTTTGTTTACCACGAACCTACTCAGAGGCCCTGTGGGAGAAAGACCTGGCAATCTGCTTCTGCAAAGATTTTTTTAAAAAAGCCAAATCCATTGCCATCAAGTTGATTCCAACTGATAGCAACCAGCAGCAACGCTCCAAATGGCTCCGTCATTGGTGTCCCACGCATACATATATACATATATATATGAACTCTGGTGGCATAGTGGTTAAAAGTTTGTCTGCTAACCAAAAGGTTGGTAGTTTGAATTCACCAGACACTCCTTGGAATCCCTATGGGGCAGTTCTACTCTGTCCTGTAGGGTTGCTATGAGCCGGAATCAACTCAATAGAAATGGGTTGGTTTTTTTGTTAATTTTATTGTTGCTATTATTAACTTCATGGCCCTTTAGCAAGATGTAAAAAAGATTTCGGTAAAAGTGGAACATAGATAAAAACACTTTTGGGTTCCCTAAGGGCTTTGACTGTCCTGACAAATGGAGTATTTTAAGTAGGGAAGGGTCTTGATCAGGTTTGGAGTTTTAGAAAGATTGCTCTGGCTACAGCATGGAGAATGTATTGAGGTTGTGTAATTGCTGACCAGGGGCAGGGAGACCACTAACAAATATTACTGAGAGCTTACTGTGTGTCGATCACTGTTCTGGTATTGGCTTCTGTGGTAAAGAAGACAGCAAGAGCCTGCTCACCTGGAATTCACATTCTAAGAGCAGAAGGAAACCAAGTAAGACAGCATTTACACAGGGGCTGTTGGAGCCGTGGTGGTGTAGTGATTAAGAGCTTGTCTGCTAACCAAAAGCTGGCAGTTTGAATCCATCAGCCGTTCCTTGGAAACCCTATGGGGCAGTTCCACTCTGTCCTACAGGGTCACACTCGATGGCAATTTTCTTGGTGGCAACCTTTGTTCAGGTGAGAGGCAGGGGTTGTCCCATGCTTCTCAGACTATCTCTAGTGAAGGATTAGATGTATTTTCTAATTCACCCCAGACAGATATGTGATTCTAACCACTACTCGGTTTGGATGTTGTGTAATGGTTTATACTCCATTCAACAAGACAAGTTCGTTGATTTTGCAGTTAGACATTGCAGCAAGGTCAAATTGCAATACGAGTTTCGAAGTCCTTACTCCTGACTGCGCTCAACTAGGGGGGATTATGGTGCTTTTCACTGAGAAGAGGACAGATCTAGAGGAAGATTCAGTGTTAGATATTGAGTATGGGGTAGAACAAGAGACATCTGGACAGGTGGATATGTGAGTTTGAATCTTAATCCACAAACTCAGGCAGGAAGAGCAACATGCAATATTGTTTCATTATTCCCTTCAGATCAACTTAAATCTAATTCCGATTCACTGTCTCAGCACCTTGAAGCAACTAATTTAGAAGATAAAGCCAATTCTAATGGACTGACAGTGAAAAAGAAACAACCTATATTGCAAACCAAATTGTATTTGGGAGCCTACTGAGTGGGGGTGTGATGAGGAAGGAAGAACTGCTGGAACAGGTCTAGAAGCAGCATGGTTCTTAGTATACACAGCATGGTGAGCTGCCGCCTGCTGGTGGAGAACTGCATTTTCTCAGAAATCATTTCGCCAGCTGCACCATCCCAGGAAAACAGAGGCAGGCCCTGGCTTTTCACATCACCCAACCAGCAGTGGAAAATTTGTCTCAGTGGCTTTCCTTCGGCTACTGCAGCCAACTCTCCATTCAGGACCCAGCTCCAGGCCTTTCTGACGGCCTTTAGCCCTGGGCCATGCCTCAGGGCTAATAGGCTGTATTAGTTTCCTATAGTCGCTGTAACAAAGCTCTGCAGACTAGATGAGTTAAAACAACAGAAATTTATTCTCTCACAGCTCTGGAAGTCAGAAGCCAAGGTGTCAGCAGGGTTGATTCTTTCTGGAGATTCTGAGGGAGAACCTGCTCCGTGTCCCTCTCTTTGCTTTTGCTGGCAATCCTTGCAGCTGAATCACTCTAATCTCCACCTCCATCATCACATGGCCTATTTCTCTGAGTGTCTGTGTATCCACTCCTCTTCTTATAAGGACAATAAACCAAAAAATACCAAACCCATTGCCATCAAGTCTATTCCGACTCATAGCGACCCTACAGGACAGAGTAAAACTACCCAATAAGGTATCCAAGGAGCAGCTGGTGGATTCAAACTGCCCTCCTTTTAGTTAGCAGCTGTAGCTTAGCATAGCTTTTAACCACTGTGCCACCAGGCCTCTATAAGAACAGTAGTCGCTGGATTTAGGGCCCACCCTAATCGCTGTGAGTCAGAGTCCACTCAACCGCAACAGGTTTGTTGGTTGGTTTGTTTGTTTGTTTTTGGTCTAATTTAGTATGACCTCATCTTAACTTATTACATCTGCAAGGACCCTACTTCTAAATGAGGTCACATTCTCTGAGGTTCCACTAGCATGGATTTTGGGGGACATTGTTCATCCCACTATATAGGGCATCCCAGAGAATCTCTGAACCAAGACACTTTATAGGTCTTACTATCTCCAAGACAGTAGAGAACTGTTCCAACAAAGATAGCATCTAGGAAACAGTCATACAACTTTTCACCTTGGATTGTGTGGGTGTTGGGCAAACTGATCCCAGGACTCTGTTCCCCTCCCCTCCAGCCAGAGGTTCTGTAAGAGCCAGTATTGGCCACACTCTCTCTCCTCAGGCTTATCGCTGGGAGGAGAGGAAGCCATTTTAGCCTCATCTCACTGTCCCAAAGGGCCTTGAGTTTAGGCTTTTATCATTGTCCCAAATATAATGCGAGATGCAGCTTCATGGAAGGAGACATGCTGACAAGATCAAAAGAAGAAGACTACTACTATGCCCCTCTCCCAGGCCATACAACAAGGACTGTATTATGAACCGACACTCTTACAAATCTTCTAGTTACCTTGTGAACACACAATTAAAAACCCATTGCTGTCGAGTCAATGCCGACTCATAGTGACACGATGGGACAGAGTGGAGCTCTACCATAGGGTTTCTAAGGCTGTAAATCTTTATGGAAGCAGACTGCCAGCCACATCTTTCTCCCGCAGAACAGCTGGTGGGTTTGAATCGCCAGCTTTCGTTTAGCAGCCAAGTGCTTAGTCATTGTGCCACCAGGGCTCCTGGAAGCACAATTACAGTATATCTCTGTGTGTTTACAAATATCAATCAGTTCAATGCAAATATGTTGCAAATATCACAATTTTCATTTATTCATTTTTAGAAATAAACGGGGAACCTCTCATCCTGTAAGGCATCTTGCTTCTCCCTCACCGCACCTACCCTTAGGAACCTGTCGATTTCAGCAGTTAAAGAAAAATATGTAAAGAGAAAGAAAGAATAATAGTAAAAGTAAGACAAGGTATGATTTGACCAGCAGATGGCAACAAGAGACAAAGAATAAAATGTTCGCTTTCTCTTCCCCACCCCCCAACTTTGTCTGAAATCCTGGATGGAGGGGGGTTGCAGGAATGGGGGTGAAATCCAAACCACAAAAACTTAAACTCATAAAGTTAAGTGGATGCAGAACTTGCTGGAACAAGATTTACTGAGGACGATAGCCAGACAGCCAACTCTATGGAAAAAGGCCACCTGGTAGAATTTTTAAAAAGAATCTGGCTCTCTTTGGTGGCACCTACTAACTTGGTAACATGAATACTATTTGCAAAATAGCCAATAGATAAGATGAAAGAATGTGGTTTCCTTTTAATAAAATCCCATAGCTTGTACTCACTATGGATACCCTGATGGCATCGTGGTTAAGTGCTATGGCTACTAACTAAAAGGTCAGCAGTTCAAATCCACCAGGCGCTCCTTGGAAACTCTACCAGGCAGTTCCACCGTGTCATATAGGGTCGCTATGAATCAGAATCAACTCGACAGCAATGGATTTGGCTTGGTTTTAGTTTTATATTCACTATGAATGAGAGGGTTTCCTGGGCCTGGTGTGTCTGGCACCCAACACTAGGTATCTTAGGACTCACCTGATCAGGTGAGAAGAAATATGGGACACTGGAAAGTAGGGAGGTGGGCACTGTGGTCCAGGACTGAGTCTCTCACAGGCTATGAATTCTTGAGGTGTGCAAAAATGTGAACCCTGACACAAGAGATTTGGACCCTAAAGAAGACTGTAAGGGAAAACAGGAAAGGAAATAGTCGTGGTGAAAGGATTCTGTTTGGGAAATGTTTATTTGGAATCCTAGGCTGCAAGTGGTCTAATTAAAAATCCTGACAATAATATGGAGGGACAGTGGGGTTTTTGTGTCCATTTCAAGGACCCTAAATGGGGGACATTAGAGATTCAGTGATATAATTCTTGTCTTCTACATGGGAGACCCAGACTCAATTCCTGGGCAATGCACCTTATGCCCAGCCACCACCCTTCTATCAGTGGAGGCTTGCACGTTGCTATGTGCTCAACAGGTTTCAGAAGGGTTTCCAGACTAAGAGGGACTAGGAAGAAAGGCCTGGTGATCTACTTCCAATAATCAGTCAGCTAAAATCATATGGATCACAACAGTCTAATCGGCAACTGATTGTGGGGTGGTGCAGGACTGGGCAGCATTTTGTTCAGTAGTGCATGGGGTAGCCATGAGTTGAGGGCAAATTCGATGTCAGGTAACAATAAATAGTTGTGGCCATAAAGCTAGACAGTGCTGTGCTCAAATCCTGGCTCTGCCTCCTCCTGTCACTTAATCTCCCGGGGCCTTGGCTTCCTTATCAGTAAAATGGTAACAATAATCCCTGGCTCGATTGTCAATCAGATTGGAGACAGTGTTCTCGACACAGTGGATGTACAATAGGGTGCAACAGAGAGGCTGGCCAATGGAAGCTCTTCTCCCCCATTTGTGGGCAGCCCCAAGGAACTTTCCCAAACTTCCCAGAATGTCCCAGGCATCTTCCAACTTCTTTACCACAAACTGTACTCTCATGAGCTTTGGTTATCAGATTTCCACTTGATATCTAAGATATTGATTTTCATTTATGAGTTGTTGTGAGTCCTCTGCCAGGTGAGATACATTTAAAGCGGAACATCTACTTAGATTCTGCCTTAACTTCAGTGAGTGACGACAGGAATTTCAGAGGCTGTTACGGACCAATGAAGGAATAGGGAGGGAGGCTCTTGACCAGGGTAGTGGTCCTTCAACCTTCAAATGACACCAGTGGTGATCGCCTGACTTGATACTTGTAGGCAGTCCTGATTATTACAGGGCATGGTTTGGGAAATCTACAATCACAGATGCTGGGGGGACAGAGCTGTGCTGCGGGCTTTTTATAGGAACGTTTATTGCTTCCAGTGGTGCCTACCTTGAGGTTGGTGTAATCATGGTGTTTAGCATAGCTCGGAAGCATGGTTTCTGCATTCAGCATCTACACTGTTTGCACTGAGCCAGAGAACTGCAAAAGTTATCTGATATTAGCATTCACTCATTTATCAGTCTGAAGTCTTTATCATGTCTCTGTTGGACTAATTTATTGCTTCCAAAAGGGGGTTTCTCTTGGACAATCTTTTTTTTTTTTTTTTAAATATATCAAGGGATGATTTTTTTTTTATATGCCCACGATTTTTATAAGTCTGAATCTTCTGGAGCAAGTCAGTGACAGCTCACTGGTAATGCTTACCTTCCACAGCCAGATTGGCAGAGCCCAACCAGACACAAATAGACATTTCAAGGATGTGCCCTCTCCGTGCTCCACAGACTCAACAAGCTGCAAGAATATCTAGCTCTGTAACAGAGCCTTCCAAGAGAGCACAGACCTACACAGAAATGTGTTAGATTTGGAAATATTCAATCAGATATATCAACTCTGTCTGGGAGGTTATATAATCTGTTTGTTCACAGGGATTGACATCATGTTTGTAACCTCATTTATTCAGTGACTCATTCTTTCACTAAATATCCAGGTATCCCGTGGTAAAAAAAACCAAACCCACTGCTGTCGAGTCGATTCTGACTCATAGCGACCCTACGGGACAGAGTAGAACTGCCCCGTAGAGTTTCCAAGGAGCGCCTGGCGGATTTCCACTGCCAACCTCTTGGTGAGCAGCCATAGCACTTAACCATTTGCGCCACCAGGGTTTCCATCCTGTGATAGAAAGCTTAAAAATATCTCCCAAGGATCCCCGCCTCCGGGCACTCAAGTCTTTGCGTAATCCCTTCCACTTGAATGTGAGCTGGACCTAGCAACTTGCTTTCAACAAAAAGAAGTTGGCAAAAGTGGTGAAATTTGGGAACGGATAAGTGTGTTGGATGAACAACATGACGAACATAAAATATCACTGAACTGTACCTGTGAACGTTGTAGAAATGGCAGATATTAGGTAGAGTTAGTTTAAATTCTTCTTTAGATGCTCGGTAGAATTTTCCAGTGAAGCCATTTGGAGCTGAAGATTTCTTTTGGGGGAGTTTTTCAATTACAAATTCAATTTCTTTCATAGTTACAGAGCTATTCAAATTATCTGTTTCATATTGGGTGAGTGTGGTAGTTTTTGGTTTTTCAGGAATAAGTCTATTCATCTAAACAACTCAAATTTATGTGTGTAGAGTTGTTCTCAGTATCCCCTTATTATCCTTGTGATGTCTGCAGGGTCTCAAACAGAGGGTGCCGATATCCTTTGTTTCATTCCTGGTATTTATAATTTGCATCTTCTCTCTTTTCCTTTGTCAGTCTTGCTATGGGATTGTCGATTTTATTGATCTTTTCAAAGACACAGGTTTTTGTTGCACTGATTTTCTCTACTGTTTTTCCGTTTTCAATTCCATTGATTCTGCTCTTATCCTTATTATTTTCTTCCTTCCACTTGCTTTGGGTTTAGTTGGCTCTTATTTTTCTAGGTTTTTGGGATGGTAGTTGTTGGGTGCTATCGATTTGATTCCAACTCATAGCAACCCCATATGACAGCTTTGAACTCCCCCACAGGGTTTTTTTAGGCTGTGATCTTTATAGGAGCAGATCACCAAGTCTTTGTTTTGTGGAGCCACTAGCAGGGTTCAAACCATCAACCTTTTGGTTAGCAGCTGAGTACTTAACCTCTTCAGATGGTAGTTTATATTATTTATTTGAGACTTTTTTCTCTTTCCAAATGTATGTATTTAGTGTTATAGTCTTCTCTCTCAGCACAGCTTTAGCTGTGTTCAACAAATCTTGGTAATGTTGTATTTTCATTTTCATTCAGTTGAATGTATTTTTTAATTTCTCTTTGACTCACGGATTCTTTAGAAATGTGTTGTTTCCAAGTGTTTGGAGATTTTCCTGTTATCAGTCTCATTGATTTATAGATTGATTCCTTGTGGTCAGAAAACACACTTTGTGCGATTTCAATTGTTTTTTAATTTGTTGAGGTTTGTTTTATGGTTCAGGGTATGGTCTTTCTTGGTATATGTTCCAAGAGCACTTGAAAAGAATGGGTATACTGTTGCTGTTGGGTAGAATGTGTTTATAAATGTCAATTAGATCCTTTGCGTTGATGGCATTGTTGAGTTCTTTTTATCCTTGCTGATTTTCTGGTTAGTTGTTCTATCACTTGTTAAGAGAGGGATATATACATTTTAGGATTAGTATGTTTTCTTTGGAAACCGTGGTGGCATAGTGGTTAAGTGCTACGGCTGCTAACCAACAGGTCAGCAGTTCAAATCTGCCAGGCGCTCCTTGGAAACTCTATGGGGCAGTTCTACTCTGTCCTATAGGGTCACTATGGGTCAGAATCTACTCGACGGCATTGTTTTTTTTTTTTTATGTTTTCTTAATGGATTGACCTTTTCATCATTATATAATGTTCCACTCCGTCTTTGGTAATTTTCTTTTCTCTGACGTCTACTTTATCTGCTATTAACACAGCCACTCCTATTTTATTTTGATTAATGTTTGCATGGTATATCTTTTTCCATGTTTTTACTTTGAACCTGCCTACATCATTATATTTGATGTGACAGTAGAGAATAGACAGCATATAGCTGGGTCATGGTTTTTAATATACTCTGTCAATCTCTGCCTTTAATTGGTGTATATCCTCTGTTTCATTATTGATATTTAGGCAATTTACATTTAATGTAATTGTCAACATGTTAATGTTGAAGTGTGCTGTTATGGATTGAATTGTGTCCCCCCAAAATGTGTGTCAATTTGGCTAAGCCATGACTTCCAATATTGTGTGATTGTACTCCAATTTGTGATCTGATGTAATTTTCCTGTGGGTTGTAAATCCTAATCTCTGACTGTGGTTAATGAGGAAAGATTAAGTTATGTTAAAGTGTATTACAGTTGGGATGCAAAAGCCTTACTCAGGTCACAGCCCTGATCCAATGTAAGGGGAGTTTCCCTGGGGTGTGCCTGCATCACCTTTTATCTTACAAGAGATAAAAGAGAAAGAAAGGAGCAGAGAGATACAGATCGCATACCACAGAGAAGGAACTTGGGGTCCCTCCACTGAGAAGCTCCTAGACCAGTGGAAGATTGATGACAAGGACATCTTCTCAAAGAGAGAAAGCCTTCCCTGGGAGCTGGTGCCCTCAATTCAGACTTCTAGCCTCCTAGACTGTGAGAGAATAAATTTCTGTTTGTTAAAACCGTCCACTTGTATTTCTGTTACAACACCACTAGAAAACTAAGACATGTGCCATTTTAATTTTTGATTTGTTTGTTCTCTCTGTTTTTCATTTATCTGTTTTCATTTTCTTACCTTTGTGTGGATTACTTGAACATTTTTACAATTCTATTTTGACTTATCTGTAGTGTTTCTTTTTAATTAAAATTATATTTTATTGTGTTTTTAGTGAAAGTTTCCACTAAGTTAGGTTTCCATTTGACAGTTTCCACACAAACTGATCAGTAACATAGTTACATTTTTTGCCTTGTGTCAGCATTCTCTTTAATTGTGTTCTGGTTGTTCTATTTCCAGTACTCTACTGTATACTGGGAAACCCTTGTGGCATAGTGGTTAAGTGCTATGGCTGCTAACCAAAAGGTCAGCAGTTCAAATCCGCCAGGTGCTCCTTGGAAACTCTATGGGGCAGTTCTACTCTGTCCTCAAGGGTCGCTGTGAATCGGAATCGACTCAACGGCAGTGGATTTGGGTTTTTTTTTTTTTTTTTTTGGTTTAGTGTATACTGTAGTACTACACTGTATAGTGCTTTCAAATGTATCTCTCGGTATAGTTTTTTTTTTTTAATGGTTGCTCTACATATTGCATTATGTGTGCATACCTTATCACAGTTTACTAGTGACGTGATTTTACTAGTTCAAGAGAAGTGTAGAACCTTACCTCCCTTTCCATTCTTTTACCCTTTCCTGTTTCAGATATAATTTTGATAAATATTTCCTCCATATATATCTAGGACCATGTCAGACAATGTTATAATTTTCACTTCCACCATCAAACATAATTCAGAAAGCTCACAAGAGGAGGAAAGTCTACTGTAAAGGCCTAAATTTTTGCTTACCGTGTTCTTCCTTTCTGACAGTCCAAAGTTTCTTATTTTATTATTTTCTTTCTGAAGAACTGCAGTTACCTATAATTTTAGAGTAGGTATACCAGCAACGAATTCTCATAGTTTTTCTTCGTCTGGGAATGTTCTGGTTTCCCTTTCATTCCTGAAGGATGTTTTCACTGGGTATGGGTTTCTCCACCATAGATCTGTCAGTTTGTCATACTGTGGTGGCTTGAGCTGTTACCATGGTACTGGAAACTATGTCACCAATATTTTAAATACCAGCAAGGTCACCCATGGTGGGCAGGTTTAAGCAGAGCTTCCAGACTAAGACAGATTAGGAAGAATGACCTGGCAGTCTACTTCTGAAAAAACTGGACAGTGAAAAACTTATGGATAGCAGTGCAACATTGTCTGATATAGTGCTAGAAAATGAGCCCCTCAGGTTGGAAGGCACTCAAAATAAACTGGGGAAGATCTGTCTACTAAAGTACAGTTAACCTTAATGATGTGGATGGAGTAAAGCTTTTGGAACTTTCATTTGCCGATGTGACAAAACTCAAAATAAGAAGAAACAGCTGCAAACATCCATTAATAATTGGAATGAGGAATGTATGAAGTATGAATCTAGGAAAATGGAAGTTGTCAAAAATGAAATAAAATGTATAAACATTGATAACCTAAGCATTAGTAAGCTGAAATAGACTGGTATTGGTCGTTTTGAATCAGATAATCATATGGTCTACTATGACAGGAATTACAAATTGAAGAGAAATGACCTCTCATTCTTCATCAAAAAGAACATTTCAAGAACTATCCTGAAGTCAATGCTGTCAGTAATAGGATAATATCCATATCCCTACAGGGAAGACCAGTTAATATGAGTATTATTCAAATTTACACACCAACCACTAATGCCAAAGATGAGACAATTGAAGTTTTTTCCTAACTTCCACAGTCTGAAATTAATCGAACATGCAATCAGAATGCACTGATAATTACTGGTGATTAGAATGCAAAAGCTAGAAACACATACGAATGATCAGTTGTTGGAAAATATGATCTTGGAGATAGAAATGATGCCAGAGATCATATTATAGAATATTACAAGCACGACGACTTACTCATTGCAATACCTTTTTTCACCAACATAAATGGTGACTATACACATGGACCTCACCAGATGGAGTACACAGAAATCAAACCAACTACATCTGTGGAAAGAGACAATGGAAAAGCTCAATATCATCAGACAGAACAAGGCCAGGAGCCGACTGTGGAGCAGACCATCAATTGCTCATAGGCAAGTTCAAGTTGGAGCTGAAGAAGATTTTAAAAAGTCCACAAGAGCCAAAGTATGACTTTCAGTATATATCCCACCTGAATTTAAAGACCATCTCAAGAATAGATTTGACAAATTGAACACTAATGATTGAAGACCAGACAAGTTCTTGGATGACATCAAAGACATCATACATGAAGAAAGCAAAAGGTCATTAAAAAGATAGGGAAGGAAAAAAAAGACCAAAATGGATGGCAGAAGAGACTCTGAAACTTGCTCTTGAATGTAGAGCAGCTAAAGCAAATGGAAGAAATGAAAAAGTAAAAGAGCTGAACAGAAGATTTCAAACGGCAGCTCGAGGAAACAAAATAAAGTATTATAATGAAATGTGCAAAGGCATGGAGTTAGGAAACCAAAAGGGAAGAACATGCTCAGAATTTCTCAAGCTGAAACAGCTGAAGAAAATATTCAAGCCTCAAGTTGCAACTTTGAAGGATTCTATTGGCAAAATGTTCAATGACACAGGATGCCTCAAAAGATAATGGAAGGAATACACACAGCCACTGTACCAAAAAGAATTGGTCAACATTCAACCACGTCAGGAGGTAGTACATGATCAAGAATCGATGGTTCTGAAGGAAGAAGTTCAAGCGGCACTAAAGGCATTGGCAAAAACCAAGGTTCCAGGAACTGACAGAATACCAGTTGAGATGTTTCAACAGATACAACGCTGGAGGTGCTCACTCATCTATGCCAAGAAATTTGGAAGACAGTAAACCGGCCAACCACCTGAAAGAGGTCCATATTTGTGCCCATTATAAAGAAAGGTGATCCAACAGACAGAAACTATCAAACAATATTATTAATATCACATGCAAGTAAAATTTTGCTGAAGATCATTCAAAAGTGGTTGTAGCAGCACATCGACAGGGAACTGCCAGCAATTCAAGCTGGATTCAGAAGAGGACGTAGAACCAGGGATATCATTGCTGATGTCAGATGGATCCTGGCTGAAAGCAGAGAACACCAGAAGGATGTTTACCTGTGTTTTATTGACTGTGCAAAGGCATTCGACTGTATGGCTCATAACAAATTATGGCTAACGTTGAGAAGAATGGGAATTCCAGAACATTTAATTATGCTCATATGGAACCTGTACATGGACTAAGAGCCAGTTGTTGGAATAGAAAAAGGGGATATTGCATGCTTTAAAATCAGGGTTTTATCCTTTCCCCATATTTATTCAATCTGTATGCTGAGCAAATGCAGGAAGCATCAAAAGAACATGGAAGGAATACACAGAGTCATTATACCAAAAAGAGTTGGTCGATGTTCAGTCATTTCAAGGAGTAGCATGGTACTGAAGGAAGAAGTCCACACTGCACTGAAGGCATTGGTGAAAAATAAGCCTCCGAGAATTGACAGGATATCAACTGAGATGTTTCAACAAACTGATGCAGTGCTTGAGGTGCTCACTCATCTATGCCAAGAAATGTGGAAGACAGCTTCCTGGCCAACTGACTGGAAAAGGTCCATATTTATGCTCATTCCAAAGAAAGATGATCTAACCAAATGTGGAAATTATAGAACAGTATCATTAATATCACACGTAAACAAAATATTGCTGAAGATCATTCAAAAGCAGCTGCAGCAGTATATAGTCAGGGAACTGCCTGAAATCCAGGCCGGACTCAGAAGATGATGTGGAACCAGGGATATCATTGCTGATGTCAGATGGATCCTGGCTAAAAGCAGAGAATACCAGAAAAATGTTCACTTGTGTTTTATTGACTATGCAAAGGCATTCAACTGTGTGGATCGTAACAAACTATGGATAACACTGAGAAGAATGGAAATTCCAGAACACTTAATTGTTCTCATGAGGAACCTTTACATAGATCGAGAGGCAGTTGTTCGGACAGAACAAGGGAATACTGCATAGTTTAAAGTCAGGAAAGGTGTGCATCAGGGTTGTATCCTTTCACCATAACTATTCAATCTGTATGCTGAACGAATAATCCGAGAGGCTAGACTGTATGAAAAAGAACAGGCATCAGGACTGGAGGAAGACTCATTAAAAACCTGTGTTATGCAGATGACACAACCTTGCTTGCTGAAAGTGAAGAGGACTTGAAGCACTTACTGATGAAGATTAAAGCCCACAGCCTTCAGTATGGATTACATCTCAACATAAAACAAAAATCCTCACAACCGGACCAATAAGCAACATTATGATAAATGGAGAAAAGACTGAAGTTGTCAAGCGAAGTTGTCATTTTACTTGGATCCACAATCACCACCCATGGAAGCAGCAGTCAAGAAATCAAAAGACATATTGCATTGGGCAAATCTGCTGTGAAAGACCTCTTTAAACTGTTGAAAAGCAAAGATGTCACCTTGACAACTAATGTGTGCGTGACCCAAGCCAGGGTTTTTTCAATTGCATCATATGCATGCAAAAGCTGGACAATGAATGAGGAAGACAGAAGAAAAATTGATACCTTTGAATTGTGGTGCTGTCAAAGAATATTGACTATACCGTGGACTGCCAAAAGAGTGAACAAATCTGTCTTGGAAGAAGTACATCCAGAATGCTCCTTAGAAGCAAAGATAGTGAGACTGCTTCTTACATACTTTGAACATGTTATCGGGAGGGATCAGTCCCTGGAGAAGGACATCTTGCTTGGTAAATAGAAGATCAGTGAAAAAGAGGAAGACCCTCAACGAGATGGATTGACACAGTGGCTGCAACAATGAGCTCAAGCATAACAATGATTATGGGGATGGAGCAGGATCAAGCAGTGTTTCATTCTGTAGTGCACAGGGACCAACTCAACGGCACCTAACAACAACAACATGCTGAGTAAATAACGTGAGAAACTGGATGTCTTAGTTATCTAGCGCTGCTATAACAGAAATACCACAGATGAATAGCTTCAACGAACAGAAATTTAGTCTCTCAGTCTGGTAGACTATAAGTCTGAATTCAGGGTGCCAGCTCCAGGGGAAGACTTCTTCTCTGTTGGCTTTGGATGAAGGTCCTTGTCGTCAATCTTCCCCTGGTCTAGGAGCTTCTCTATGCAGAAACATCGAGTCCAAAGGACATGCTTGTCTTCCAGCACTGCTTCCTTGGTGATATGTGGTCCCCCTGTCTCCTTGCTCACGTCTCTCTTTCATATCTCAAAAGAGACTAGCTCAAGACACAATTCAATCTTGTAGCTTGAGTCCTGCCTCGTTAGCATAACTGCCAATAATCCCAGCTCATCAACATCATAGAGATAGAATTTACAACACATAGCAAAATCACATCAGATGACAACATGGTGGACAATCACACAATACTGGGAATCATGACCCAGCCAAGTTGACAGATATATATATATATTACTTTAGATGAAGGTTTGCAGAACGAACTAGCTTCTCATTAAACAGTTAGTACACAGAATTTTTTATGACATTGGTTAACAACCCCACGACATGTCAACACTCTCCCTTCTTGACCTTGGGTTCCCTATTACCAGCTTTCCTATCCCCTCCTGCCTTCTCATCATTGCCCCTGGGCAAGTGTGCCCCTTTAGTCTCATTTTGTTTTATGGGCCTGTCTAACCTTTGGATGAAGGGTGAACCTCAGGAGTGACTCCATTACTGAGCTAAAAGGGTGTCCAGGGGCCATACTCTCCAGGATTCTCCGGTCTCTGTCAGGTCAGTAAGTCTGGTCTTTTTTTCCGTGAGTTAGAATTTTGTTCTACATTTTTCTCCAGCTCTGTCCCGGACCCTCTATTGTGATTCCTAAATTGACAGATATCTTGGGAGGATACAATTCAATCCACGACACTGGGCTATATGAAGAAGAACATGGCATCGAGATTGGAGGAAGACTTGTTAACAATTTGTGATATGCAGATAACACAACTTTCCTTGCTGAAAGTGAAGAGGATTTGAGGCAATCACTGATGAAGTTCAAAGACTACAGCCTTCAATATGGATTGCACCTCAACATAAAGAAAACAAAAAGTCTCACAACTGGGCCAATAGGCAACATCATGATAAATGGAGAAAAGATTGAAGTTGTCAAGGATTTCATTTTACTTGGATCCACAATCAACACCCATGGAAGCAGCAGTCAATAAATTAAATGACGTATTGCATTGGGCAAATCTGCTGCCAAAGACCTCTTTAAAGTGTTAAAAAGCAAATATGTTATTTTGAGGCCTAAAGTGTGCCTGACCCAAGTTGTGGTGTTTTCAATCACCTTATATGCATGTAAAAGCTGGACAATGAATAAGAAAGACTGAAGAAGAATTGACCCCTTTGAATTATGGTGTTGGCAAAGAATATTGAATTCTATAAACAGTGTGGGCGCAGTGTCTGATCTCCTCTAACTTCATAAGGGGGAAGGAAAATCAAGATCAACAGCCCAAAGGTGATTGCTATGAGGCAGAGGTCAGGTCCCTCTCATTGCACTCTCTACTTCTCTACTGGGTTCGATAATTCATTGCAATGGCCACACAGAACTCACAGACCATACTTACCATTATGGGGTTTATTAGGGAAGTAACAGGTTACAATTGAGGTTGAGGAATGCTCAGGATACAGTCCTTCCATCAGGACAGCCCCTTCCCAATCATACTCACAGGTATGCCTCTCCCTGGCCCTCAGTCTCTGCCCAAAGGCATTCATCTTTCTCTGTACGTGGGCCAGGAAGCCCACTGCACTATCTCCTGTGGGAATCTCTTGCCGGTCTGTGCTACCTTGGTGGTGGTGAGCTCTTCTCTCCCAACTCTAGGGTGACTCATTTCAAACCCTGCAGGATGGCGAAACTGATCGTTCCCTTTGGTGGGCCACATTTACCCTCTTACACATTACCGCCCGATCACTTGAGTGGGAGTTACAAGGCCATGTCTAGAAAAGCCACACAAAAGAGATCCATCACACCATAGAATATACCATGATCTGCCAGAAGAACGAACAAGTCTATCTCAGAAGAAGTACAGCCAGAGTGCTCTTTTGAAGCAAAGATAGTAAGACTTCATCTCATATACTTTGGACATGTTACCAGGAGGGACCAGTCGCTGGAGAAGTACATCATGCTTGGTAAGGTAGAGGATCAGTGAAAAAAACAGGAAGACCCTCAATGATTGCCACAGTGGCTACAACAACGGGTTCAAACATGGCAACGATTGCTAGGATGGTGCAGGACTGGGCAGTATTTTGTTCTGTTGTGTATATGAGTCAGAACCAACTCGACATCACCTAACAACAACAAATAGGAGTTTGGGTTGACAGTTCTTTTCTTTCAGCACTTGAAAAATGTTGTGACACCTCAGTCTTACCTCTGTGATTTTTGATGAGAAATCTACAATCATTCCAACAGTTTTTCCCCACGAGGTAAGTTGCCATTGCTGTGTTGCTACTTTCAAGTTTTTTTGTTTGTCTTTAGTTTTCAGAAGTTTGTCTATGATTTATCTTGGTGTGATGTGTATCCTCTTTGGGGTTCACTCGTGTTGAATCTGTGGGTTTATGCCTTTTGCCAAATTTGGGAAGTTTTCAGGCATCATTTCTTTGAGTGCTTTTTCAGCCTCATTTTCTTTTTCTTCTCTTTACAGAACTACAATGACGTGATTGTTAGATCTTTTGTTATAGTCTGATTATGTTTACCATAAGAAATGTCATTCTGATAAAGTGCAGGGATGGAGTTTATAAATTTTCTTACAGGCCTAGCTAGGCGTTGTCTCCAGCATGTACGCAACATGAAGTTCATGCTCACTGTGAATGTTTCTCTCACAATGCAGTGACCTTTCTATCTGTGCTCCCGTGTTCTTCTCTTTATTAAAGCCAGGTTGCAATTTTGCAGCATTTAATGGACTTTTTCTTTGTGAAAGAAAAATCTATAAAGGAGATATAGAAAAGGCAAGTTGAGACTTGGAATAATGGAAATAGTTTTTAGAGAAAAAAGATCAAAGTGGTAAAAGATTAAATGTAGTGCTTTGATAAAAACCTGGTTCTGAACATAATATTCCCTCAAAGAGACTTGAAGAAAAATAAAACGGTGCTCAAAATTCCTGATGCAGCCTTAACAGTGAATGATTTCCACTTGATTAACAGCTGGAAAGCCCTGTTATGGAAGCAATTTGCATCTCCTTAACTGAAGATGAGTGTTTGCAACTGAACAGATTTATTAGTATTTACAAAGGTGACCAGCTACATCACTTGCATAAATCCTGGTCCCTGCATTTGCCACCCAGCCAAAATAAATCCTCCTTGATTGACAGGCTTGGAGTTTAATGGGCGCTCCTGGAACATCCTTGAGAGGGCCTCCCAACCCCCAGAGTGCCTCCCAAGTCTCTAAACTTCCTCTGTGTTAACACCTCTCAAACTTTGCTGATATTCTTGTTGAACATCTGTCTCCCCAGATAGAGTCTGTGCTCTGTGAGTTTTGACACAAATCCCGTCTTGTTTACTCAGTCCCAGCATCTGGCACACGGGGGACACTCAATAAATGTTTGTCTAATTAATATACGAACAAACAAGATCTCTCTGTGGGTGTAGAAGAGTCTGTTGTTATGTTGTTAACTACTGTCGAGTTATCCCCAACTCATGACAACCCCATGCACAACAGAACGAAACACCGCCCAGTCTTGTGCCATCCCCGCGACTGCTTGCAGAATGACCAGTTGTGAAACGATCAGTTGCGGATTGGATTGTTGTGATTCATAGGGTTTTCATTGGCTGATTTTTCAGAAGTGGATTGCCAGGACTTTCTTCCTAGTCCATCTTAGTCTGAAATCTCCAGTAAAACCTATTCTGCATCATAGCAACACACCCGCCTCCACTAAGAGATGGGTGGGGCCTGCACATGAGGTGCATTGGCTGGGAATCAAATCCACGTCTCCCGCACGGAAGGTGAGAATTCTGCCACTGAACCACCAACGCCTCAAAAAATTATCTACCCAATCCAAGCTATATGTCATTCATTTCATAGCTTATTCCAAAAAATATTTATTGAATTTCCACCGTGTGCCAAGTGTTTGACACTGAAAGTGCAAGAAAAAAAAAAGATATTATTTGTTTTCCAACCAGGAACTCCCAGGGAAACACCATATCAGATCTGTGCTCCTGTGTGTTGGCTTGTGTTCCCACATGTTCCCCTAGATTAGTGGTCAGCGAACCATGGCCATTGAGTCGAATTGGGCTGCCGCTTTTTTAAAAATAGCATTTTGTTTGAGCACAATCACACTCATTAGTTTATATATTGTCTATGGCTTTTTTTTTTTTTATGGCTACTTTCATGCTACAATGGCCTACAATGCTGAAAATATTTACTATCCAGCCATTTACAGAACATTTTTGCCAATTCCTACCCTAAATCAATAATTGGGGATATATCTGATATACATTCCCTTTGGCCTGGAAACACCTGCAGTGTCAGACAGGCAAGGTCATGGCTCAAGGTGATTGGGGGAAGGAGGGTGGTAGCGGGGAATTTAATCGATAGCCAAATATAAGTATTTGTCTAAAAAATTCTGGTCATATATCAGTGTTAACCAAAGTCCCTGAATTCATTGGAATGTCTTCTATTTGTATTAAAACACACAGAATCTGTTGCCTATAGTCAGAGTTTAGGAGAATTGTTTGGGCTCCATCATTTAGTGGTTGCAGACACTTTATGTTTAGGCATGTTATGTAAAGCTCACATCCCACTGGCCTTGAGTTTGGAGCATGCTTGGTAAATTCAAAAAACAGCCAGGGAGACAGTGTGACTGGAGGGGGAAGTGAGAGGGAATGCAGTGGGAAATAAGATCAGAGAGCTAAAAGGGGGATGAGGAGCAGGCTGCTGAAGGGACTTGAGTTTGAACTCTGAATGAGACAGGACCTTTTGGAGGGTTTTGCTCTGACTTGTGTTTTGAGATGATCACTCTGGTGACAAGTGGGGATTAGACTGTAAAGGAACAAGGGTGGAAGTAGGGTCATCAGTAGGGAGACTGTTTAAATGATCCAGGTGATAGTGATATTGGCTGAGATCAGGGAGGTAGTGGTGGAGGTATAAGTAGTCAGATTCTGAACTTTGGAGGAAGAACCAATAGGAGTTTCTGACGGTAGCAAGAAGAGAAGAATCAAGGAAGGCTTCAAGGCTTTTGACCTGAGCAACTGGAAGAATAGAGTTGCTATTGACTGAGATGAGAAAGCTTGGAGGAGAATCAGACTTGGGGTGATATCAAGAGATCATTTTAGATATGTTGAGTTTGACATGCCTTGTTTTTTTCCAAAGTGTCATCCCCCTCTCTTGAAGTACTCTCATTCTCAAACCAGGACCTCCAAGTTCTGATTTCTAGGCCTGTCCCACTCATTTTCCTTCATCAAACCCCACCACCACCACCACCAGAGATAGCATATACCATTATGATTGAAAGTATGGACAGGCTCTGTCATTTTCTAGCTGCATGGCCTTGGGAAAATTACTTAACTTCTCTGAACTTCAATTCCCCCATTTGTAAAATAGGAAAAACAGTAATTGCCTTCCTCAAAGGGTTGTTGTGAAGATTAAAAGAAATAGTATATGAAAAACTAGCAAGCGCACAGTAAGTGTTGGCTACCTGGTTATATCCCAGGTTTCAGGCTCATAGGTGGGGAGCAGGGGAGAATAAAAAAGCTACTCCTCCAAACCCATAACCCAGTTTTCTGAATGCCTGGCCTCCCTATGCCCACATGTCTCAGTCCCTGAGCCTAGACTACTGCCTTTCTTTTTGCCTTCCTTCTTTTTGCTTTCTTCCAGAGCAGAAAACTTCCGTTGCCCAGTCCCCTTGTTGAGGAGGTTTAACTCACCTCACTCTTTGACGAGTGGTCAAGCTCTTCTGCTCTGGAGTCAAACAAGCCTTGATATGAACACCAGCCACTGCTCTGCTGTATGGTCAAACACTTCTCTCACACTCTTGGACTCAGTTTCCTACAAAATGGGCATATTAGTAGCACCTTCCTCTGAGCATTGATTATGTAAATTTGATGGGACAATGTTTTCACTGCTTTGTCATCAAGCTGGACAATTATATCTTGTGGAAAAGAAAAAGATAAAGTCAAAGTTTCTTTTTTGTGGTTTAAAAGCTGCATCTAAATGCAATTCCCTAAGATGTGTTTTAAGCAGGTACATAACAGTTTCCTGTGAAAATACCTTTGAAAAAGACCCGTTGTTTGCATGTTAGCATTCCAGTGTATTTGTTAATAAAACTAGTTTCTGATTTTATAGTCACACTTGGATGTATGAGACACAAAACTCAGGAGTGGGAAAAGAAAAACTATCTATTATCATCATGAGAATTCACATATCCAGAGCAAAATGTTTTTGCTTGAGAAATTTCTAATCAAGGCATCCTTGGTGTTAATTTTTCTTACATTTGCAGCCCAAGTGCCTATCTCACCAAATGCCTTTTAATTCTTCTTAAGGAGATGCTGTTTCCAACGATTATCTGATCCCTCACCCTGGAGAGAAGTCTCACAGAGCTCATAACGAGGCATCCTCCTTGAGCTTGGATCTGGTTCTCTAAATTAACAGAAGCGCTTCAGCAAAGCAACGTGGAATTATGTAGCGGAAGCCACAAAGATGTCAGAAATTCTTTTCCTAAGTGTTTATGCTAAGGAAATAACATACGAGTAAAAAAAAAAAAAAAAAGCAAAAGCTATATGCAAAAAGATGCTTTCTGCAACCTTACCTAACAACAAAAGAAAAGTAAAAACATGAGAAATGTATTAATTGCACAACAATATGGGGATACTGTATGGTAAGTTACAGAATATTGCACAGACATTAAAAATTATAAATCCAAAGCCTTCAGAAATACAGAAAATGTTTTTGATGTAATGTTAAGTGAAAAAGCAGAACCCAAAATAAAATTTGCTTTGTGGTTTCAGGTGCATAAATGTTTATGTGTGGATAAGTAGGGCTACATAACGTGCAAAAAGGAAATTACTGCTTCGGGCTGTAATTCCCCTCAAAATATTTGTGGATGGTGTTGCTCTGTCAATTTTTCAATAAAAATGTTTAAAATAATTACATAAACTGCACACACCAAAGATGTGGACTCCCTAAGGCTGGGCGAAATGATACACTTTTATATTCACCGCTTACAAAATGCCTCCTTCCGTTGCTTGGGCACAGTTATAGGTCACCTGCTGACATTTGTCTTCTCACTTGAGGCAGGAACCTGCTGCTGCTGACTGGAAAATCTTCAGTACATGACTCACAGACACCAAAGCATCCAAACAGACATCACTAGAGCTAGAAGCACTTGATGCTTCCACCCAGAATTTTACAATGATTGATTTCCTGTCCAGAGAAACTGTGTCTAGGTGACAGAAGAAGTTTGACTTACTTCCCTTTACCTATAGGAACCATATGGCCTATGCTTTTGAATAATCAGTCCTTTAAGCCAAGCTAGGCTTGTAAAATTCATTTTCCTTGCCCTGTGGTATATTCATTCATTTACTCACTGAGCTTTTATGAAACAACTTTCCTGTGTCCAGCATCTGGACACAGGAAGAATTAAAATGTATAAGAATTAAGTGAACCATTAAAATGCATAAGAAATTATCAAGGAGCTCAAAACCTAATTAGGAAAGATAGGCGCATCTTCAATTTCATATGTTATGATAAATTCTTGGTTTCATCATCCGTGAAATGGAGAGAATTCCTAACTTACAGAGTTAAAAGACCCCCACGTGTCTGTCAGTTTGTCGTACTGTGGGGGCTTGTGTGTTGCTATGATGCTGGAAGCTATGCCACCGGTATTCAGATACCAGCAGGGTCACCCATGGAGGACAGGTTTCAGCTGAGCTTCTAAGAAATACTAGAAAGAAGGACCCGGCAGTCTACTTCTGAAAAGCATTAGCCAGTGAAAGCCTTATGAATAGCACTGGAACATTGTCTGATATAGTGCTGGAAGATAAGCCCCCCAGGTTGGAAGGCACTCAAAAGATGACTGGGGAAGAGCTGCCTCCTCAAAGTAGAGTTGACCTTAATGACGTGGATGGAGTAAAGCTTTTGGGACCTTCATTTGCTGATGTGGCATGACTCAAAATGGGAAGAAACAGCTGCAAACATCCATTAATAATCGGAACCAGGAATGTATGAAGTATGAATCTAGGAAAATTGGAAAATGTCAAAAATGAAATGGAACGCATAAACATCGATACCCTAGCCATTAGTGAGCTAAAGTGGACTGGAACTGGCCATTTTGAATCGAACAATCATATAGTCTACTATGCTGGGAATGACAGCTTGAAGAGAAACGGTGTTGCATTCATCGTCAAACAGGATGTTTCAAGATCTATCTTGAACTACAACACTGTCAGTGATAGGATAATATCCATATGCCTACAAGGAAGACCAGTTAATACAACTGTTATTCAAGTTTATGCACCAACCACTAGGGCCAAAGATGAAGAAATAGAAGATTTTTATCAGCTGCTACAGTCTGAAATTGATCGAACACGCAATCAAGACGCATTGATAATTACTGGCGATTGGAATGCAAAAGTTAGAAACAAAGAAGAAGGATCAGTAGTTGGAAAATATGGCCTTGGTGATAGAAACAATGCCGAAGATCAAATGATAGAATTTTGCAAGACCAACAACTTCTTCATTGCAAATACCTTCTTTTACCAACATAAATGGCGACTATACACATGGACCTCACCAGATGGAACACAAAGAAATCAAACTGACTACATCTGTGGAAAGAGACGATGGAAAAGCTCAATATCATCAGTCAGAATGAGGCCAGGGGCTGAATGTGGAACTATACCATCAATTGCTCATATGCAAGTTCAAGCTGAAACTGAAGAAAATCAGAGCAAGTCCACGAGAGCCAAACTATGACCTTGAGTATATCCCACCTGAATTTAGAGACCATCTCAAGAATAGATTTGATGCACTGAACACTAGCGACCAAAGACCAGACGAGCTATGGAATGACATCAAGGACATCATCCATGAAGGAAGCAAGAGGTCATTAAAAAGACAGGAAAGAAAGAAAAGACCAAGATGGATGTCAGAGGAGACGCTGAAACTTGCTCTCAAATGTCGAGCAGCTAAAGCAAAAGGAAGAATTGATGAAGTAAAAGAACTGAACAGGAGATTTCAAAGGATGGCTCAAGAAGACAAAGTATTATAATGACATGTGCAAAGAGCTGGAGATGGAAAACCAAAAGGGAAGAACAAGCTCGGCATTTCTCAAGCTGAAAGAACTGAAGGAAAAATTCAAGCCTCGAGTTGCAATAGTGAAGGATTCCATGGGGAAAATATTAAACGATGCAGAAAGCATCAAAAGAAGATGGAAGGAATACACAGAGTCATTATACCAAAAAGAATTAGTCGATGTTCAGCCATTTCAAGAGGTAGCATATGATCAGGAACCGATGGTACTGAAGGAAGAAGTCCAAGCTGCCCAGAAGGCATTGGCAAAAAACAAGGCTCCAGGAATTGATGGAATATCAATTGAGATGTTTCAACAAATGGATGCAGCACTGGAGGTGCTCACTCATCTATGCCAAGAAGTATGGAAGACAGCTTCCTGGCCAACTAACTGGAAGCGATCCATATTTATGCCTATTCCCAAGAAAGGTGATCCAACCAAATGTGGAAATTATAGAACAAAGTCATTAATATCACACACAAGCAAAATTTTGCTGAAGATCATTCAAAAATGGCTGCAGCAGAATATCGACAGGGAAGTCCCAGAAATTCAGGCCGGTTTCAGAAGAGGACGTGGAACCAGCAATATCATTGCTGATATCAGATGTATCCTGGCTGAAAGCAGAGAATACCAGAAGGATGTTTACCTGTGTTTTATTGACTATGCAAAGGTATTCAACTGTGTGGATCATAACAAACTATGGATAACACTGAGAAGAATGGGAATTCCAGAACACTTAATTGTGCTCATGAGGAACCTTTACATAGATCAAGAGGCAGTTGTTTGAACAGAACGAGGGGATACTGATTGGTTTAAAGTCAGGAGAGGTGTGGGTCAGGGTTGTGTTCTTTCACCATACCTTTTTTTTTTTATTCAATGTGTATGCTGAGGAAATAATCCAAGAAGCTGGACTATATGAAGAAGACTGGGGCATCAGGATTGGAGGAAGACTCATTAACAACCTGTGTTATGCAAATGACACAACCTTGCTTGCTGAAAGTGAAGAGGACTTGAAACACTTACTAATGAAGATCAAAGACCACAGCCTTCAGTATGGATTACACCTCAACATAAAGACAACAAAAATCCTCACAACTGGACCAATGAGCAACATCATGATAAATGGAGAAAAGACTGAAGTTCTCAAGGATTTAATTTTATTTGGATCCACAATCAAAAGTCACGGAAGCAGCAGTCAAGAAATCAAAAGACGCATTGCATTGCATAAATCTGCTGCAAAGGACCTTTTTAAAGTGTTGAAGAGCAAAGATGTCACCTTGAAGACCAAGGTGCACCTAACCCAAGCCATGGTATTTTCAATCGCATCATATGCATGTGAAAGCTGGACAATGAATAAGGAAGACCAAAGAAGAATTGACGCCTTTGAATCGTGGTGTTGGCGAAGAGTATTGAATATACCATGGACTGCCAAAAGAATGAGCAAATCTGTCTTGGAAGAAGTGCAGCCAGAATTCTCCTTAGAGGCAAGAATGGAGAGACTGCGTCTTACATACTTTGGGCATGTTGTCAGGAGGGATCAGTCCCTGGAGAAGGACATCATGCTTGGCAGAGTACAGGGTCAGTGGAAAAGAGGAAGACTCTCTACGAGGTGGATTGACGTAGTGGCTGCAACAATGAACTCAAGCATAGCAACGATTGTAAGGATGGCTTGGAACCGGGCAGTGTTTCTTTCTGTTGTGTATACAGTCACTATGAGTCAGAGCCGACTCGACAGCACCTAGCAACAACAGAGTTAAAAGAGAATTTCTTGAGATGGCACAGGTAAAAAGCCCCTGGAAAATCAAGGAAAAAATAAAAAAACAAACCAATTGCTGTCAAATTGATTCTGACTCATGGTAAACCTGTGTGTTGCAGAGGAGAACTGTGCTCCATAAGGTTTCAAGGCTGTGACCCTTCAGAAGCAGATTGCCAGGTCTTTCTTTTGATGCACCTCTGGGTAGATTTGAACTGCTAACCTTTAGGTTAGTAGTTGAGCACTTAACCATTTGCACCACCAGGGACACTTGGGAAATTGATAATGCTCAGTAAGTGTTCATTTTCTTCCTATTTACATTGTGCTTGAAATTCTGTGGTGGTAATTCTAACATAGAAGAAGAACCAAATTCCTGGGATTTTGCTAAAGACAGGCAGGAAAGGCTCCTCAAAAGCAGCTACACTCATACTGGGCTCACAAAGATGGTGGGTTTTCACCAGGGGGAAGAGGGGTGACAGGAACTCTCCAGACAGAAGGAAGCAGTGTCACAAGTATGGGGGTGGGAGGTTACCTGCTGCACTCACACCCCTCCATGAGTATAGATAGCTCTATCATGCTTCATGGAAACCCTGGTGGTGTACTGGTTAAGAATTTGGCTGCTAACCTAAGGGTCGGCAGTTCGAATCCAACAGGTACTCCTTGGGACCTCTATGGGGGCAGTTCTACTGTGTCCCATAGGGTTGCTATGGGTCGGAATTGACTCGATGGCAATGGGTTTGGGTATCATGTTTCACTAGCTTGGAGTTCAAAATTAGGTTACAATCTTTTCAGCATTCAAATTAAATGCCCCAGAGTCCCCAGTCTCACATAGAGTGAAAATGAAGGTCCCAAGGTGGCAAAAAAAGAGTTTACGCTTGACTAAGGAGTCCTGTTGACACAATGGATAAGTGTTGGGTTGCCAACCCAAAATGCTGGCAGTTGGAACCCACCAATGGGACAGCTCTACTTTGTCACATGGGGTTGCTGAGTCAAAATCGACTGAACAGCACCTAATAATAGCCAACCTAAGGATTAGAAGTTCAAACCCACCCAATGGCAGGAGGTAGGGTGGGTATCTACTTCCATTAAGATTACAGACAAGGGAGGTGGAGCCAAGATGGCAGGCTACTCAGATGCACTAAGCAATTCCGCTGCAACAAAGGCCCAAAAACCTAAGTAAAACAGATAGAGATATCAGTCCTAGAACCCTGAACCTTAAATGAAGGGATAAAGTATAAGATTGAAAGTCACTGAGGAGAAGAAACTGATAGAAAATGGGGAAGGAATAGAAATACAGAGTGGCTGTTCCTGGCCAAACAGGGCACAGCATGGCCGTCTTTGAATAAAGCCAACAACTCCACACATGAAAAGGATCTTCCATGAATTCCCAGTAGGACATAGAGGTACTCAGGAGACACGTCCAGGACTAAGCAAAACTACCTTTGCTGTCTACAACTGAGGGAGAAGCCCAGACTCTCTCACCCAGTAACCACGGGAGCACAATCCTGCAACTCTCACCTTTCTGGTGAACCCATCTCAGGAACCTCAACCTCTAGGAAGAACAGTACCAACCCACCCTTTTGCTCTCTTCCATCTAGCGCCTTCTGTCCCTGCCTTCACCCCACCTCCTATCTCTCTTCTTCACCCTTCCACTTGCTGCCCTAAGAGGAGTTGGCCCTGATGCCAGGGCATTCCCTGCCAGTGCCAGACCCTTCCCAACACCCGTCACAGCCCCAGAAGAATCCAGCCAGGACCCCGGCCCCTCCCCACCAGCCCTGGACCCTTCCCACCACCCACCATGGCCCCAAGGGGACTTGGACCAGAACTCCAGGCCCCACCCACTGGCTCTGGACATTCCCCCGCCCCCCCCCCCCGCCCCGGTCTCCTGCCATGGCTCCTAAAGGAACCAGCCTGGACCCCAGTCACCCCCCTGCCAGCTCAGGATCCTGCCCTCAGCAACTCTCCATGGTCCCATTCCAGCCCCTAGCCTTGTTCACACCACAGAAAAATGACTTATCTCCACTCCTTCCCCCTGCTGAACCTGCCCTGCTCCACCATAGCTGAAAGACCAGCCCTGCACACCTAGACAAGGTGGTGAGAAATATCACGTCCAAGGACTAGCAAGCAACAAAGCAAGCCCACCAACCCACTCAGACATAACAAAAAAAAAAAAACCCCAAAAAGCAGGACAAAACAAACTTACAATTCATAAATAAATAAAATTACACCTGAATGTCTTAGAAACAGCAGACGATATCAAAACTTACTAAAAAAAAAAAAAAAGGACAAGATGACTCCAATAAGTGACCATAATAAAGCACCAGTTAATCTTCCAGGAGAAGAAAAGCACTGGAACTACCTAACAAGGACTTCAAAGTCTAAGATTCAGGGCTCTCCGAGAGGTAACAAAGGAGATCAAGGAAACACATGAAATACGGAAAACACAGACAAAACCAACCAAAACGTAGAGAAAATCAAAGAAAACACAAAGTAATAGAATAATTAGAGAAAATAATACAAGAACACAATGTCAAAATAAATAAACAATTAGAAATCACACAAAAACAATTAGAAATCCAAAAGGCAAACAAAATTTCAGAAATGGACAGAGCAATAGAAGGTTTTAGGAGCAAATTGACACAATTGAAGGTAGAAGCAGTGAAATCAAAGACAAATCCACAAATGCCACTTTGTTTAAGGAAAAATCAGAGAAAAGAATGAAGAAAACCTAAGGACTATGTGGTATACAGCCAAAAGCAAAAATTTGTGCACAATCAGTTTCAGAACGGGGAGAAAACGGAAAACACGGAGAGGATAATTAAAGATTTGCTGACAGAAAACTTCCCTAATATTATGAAAGATGAAAAGCTGACCATCCAAGAAGCTTAATGGACCTTACGCAGGATAGACCCCAAAAGAAAGCTACCAAGACATATCATAATCACACTCGCCAAATCCAAATCCAAAGAAAGAATCCTGAGAGCAGCTAGAGAAAAATGAAAAGTCGCATAAAAAGGGAAAACAATAAGATTGAACTCTGATTACTCGGCAGAAACTGTGCAGGCAAGAAGGCAATGGGATGACATACACAAAACCTTGAAAGAAAAAAATTGCCAACCAAGAATAATATAACCTGAAAAACTCTAAAATATGATGGCAAGATTAGGACATTTCCAGATAAACAGAAATTAAAGGTATTTGTAAAAACCAAATCAAACTTACATGAATTATTAAAGGGAGTACTTTGGTTAGAGAAACAACATCAGACGATAACCTGAATCTAGGACACAGGTCAGTATCAGCCAAATACCAAACTCAGTCATGAATTCTCAAGGATAAAGTAAAACTAAAAGATTAATAACAGGGGACTAGAAACATCAATCTGTAAATGATGACAATGTCAGAAAAATAAAAGGGGGAATACATGCTGTAAATATAGAGATTTCAAATGAACAGGAAGTCAAGTAATAAAATACTGATTCAAACTTAGGAATATAAGGGTAAATTTCAAGATAACCACAAAGAAAGTTAACAAACCTACTCATCAAAATAAAGAAGAAAAACATAAAGTCTTAGTAAACACTAAATCAACAATAGTGAAAGAAATTTCACAAACAAAGGAACTCAGTAAAGCAGAGTAAGAGGAACAAAGAAAAGTCAGCACCACAAAAAAAAAGGACTACAAAATGACAACAATAAACTCACACCTATTGATAATCACCTGAATGTTAAATGGCTTAAATGCACCCATAAAGAGACAGAGAGTGACAGAAAGGATAAAAAAAGACATGACCCATCAATGTGCTGCCTAGAAGAGACACAACTTAGACACAAAGACAGAAATATATTAAAAATCAAAGAATGGAAAAAAATATATCAAGCAAATAGCAACCTAAAAAAAACAGGAGAAGCAATACTAATCACAGATAAAACAGACATTCAGGCAAAACCTACCATATAAGACAAGGAAGGACATTATGATATAATGATTAAAGGAACAATCTACCATAATGACATAACCATAATAAATATTTATGCACTGAACAACAGTGCTTTAAAACACGGAGAAGAAATTGATGATTTCACAGTAATAAAAAGAGACTTCAACACACCACTATCAGTGAAGGATAAAACGTCTAGAAAGAAACTCAGCAAAGATACAGAAGATCTAAAGGTCACAATCAACCATCTTGACCTCTTAGACGTATATAGATCAGAGCAAAAATAAATGAAATAGAGAATAGAAAAAACAATAAGACCAAAAACTGGTTCTTTGAAAAAATCAACAAAATTGACAAACCATTGCCCAAGCTGACAAAAGAAAAACAGGAGAGGACATAAATAACGCAAATAAGAAATGAAATGCTGGACATTACAACAGACCCAACTGAAATAAAAAGGATCATAAAGGAGTACTATGAAAAACTATACTCTGACAAATTTGAAAACCTAGAGGAAATTTCTAAAAACACTCTACCTACCTAAACTAACACAAACTGAGGTAGAAAATCTGAATAGACCCACAACAAGAGACTGAAAAGGTAGTAAATAAACTCCCAAACAAAAAAGCCCTGGCCCAGATGGTTTCACCAGAGAATTCTACCAAACATTCAGAGAAGAGCTTGCACCAGTGTTACTCAAACAATTTGAGAATATAGAAAAGGAAGGGATACTTCCAAATTTGTTCTATGAAGCCAGCATAACTCTGATACCAAAACCGGGCAAAGACACCACAAAAAAAGAAAATTACAGACCAATATCTCTAATGAATATAGATGCAAAAATTCTCAAAAAAAGTCTAGCCAGTAGAATTCAGCACCACATTTAAAAAAAAAAAAAAATACACCGTGACTAAGTGGGATTCATACCAGATATGCAAGGATGGTTCAACAATAGAAAATCAATCAACATAATCCACCACATATGCAGAACAAAAGAATCACATGATCATTTCAATCAACACAGAAAAGGCATTTGACAAAGTCCAACACCCATTCCTGATAAAAACTCTCAATAAAATATGCATAGATGGGAAATTCCTCAACATTATAGAGGGCATCTGTACTAAACCAATGACCAACATCATTCTCAATGGAGAGAGACTGAAAATATTTCTTCTGAGAACAACAACAACAGAAAGATGCCCTTTATCACTACTCCTACTTAACATTGTGCTGGAAATCCTATCTAGAGCAATAGAGCAAGAAAAAGAAATAAAGGGCATCCGAATTGGTAAGGAAGAAGTAAAACTATCCCTGTTCACTGATGATATGATACTATACATAGAGAACCCAAAAGACTCCATAAGAAAACTACTGCAACTAATAGATTCATCAGAAATAGCAGAAACATACAAAAATCAGTTGGATTCCTATACAATAAAGAGAACCAAGAAGAGGATATTAGGAAAACAATACCATTAATAACAACCCCTAAAAAACTAAAATACTTAGGAATAAATCTAACTAGGGACGTAAAAGACCTGTACAAAGAAAACTACAAAACACTACTGCAAGAAACCAAAGGAGACCTATATAAACTGGAAAACATACCATGCTTACGCATAGGTAGACTCAACATTGTGAAAACGTCAATTCTACCCAAAGCAATCTGCAAATACAATGCAATCCTGATCTGAATACCAACACGGAAAAAATAATCATTAACTTTATATGGAAAGGAAAGAGGCCCCAGATAAATAAAGCAGTATTGAAGAAGAAAAAAGTAGGAGGCCTTGCACTCCCTGACCTCAGAATCTACTATACAGCTATGATAGTCGAAACAGCCTGGTACTGGTACAACGACAGACACATTGACCAAGGGAACAGAATTGAGAACCCAGATGTAAATCCATCTACCTACAGCCACCTGATTGGTGACAAAGGCTCGAAATACATTAAATGGGGAAAAGAAAATCTTTAACAAATGGGGCTGGCAAAACTGGATGTCCATTTGTTAAAAAAAAAAAAATGAAATAGGGCCCATATCTCACACCATACACAAAAACTAATTCGAAATGTATCAAAGACCTAAATATAAAACTAAAAACAATAAAGGAAAAAACCAAACCCAGTGCCATCGAGTAGATTCCGACTCATAGCCACCCTATAGAACAGAACAGAACTGCTCCATAGAGTTTCCAAGAAGCACCTGGCAGATTCGAACTGCTGACCCTTTGGTTAGCAGCCATAGCACTTAACCACTATGCCACCAGGATTTCCATAAAGATCATAGAAAAAATAGAGTCATTGCTAAAAGCCCTAATATACGGCATAAATAGGATACAAACCATACTTGACAATACACAAACACTAGAAGATAAGCTAGATAACTGTGATCTTCTGAAAATTAAAGACTTATTAAAAGACTTCACAAAATGAGTAAAAAGAGAACCTACAGACTGAGAAAAAAATTTTGACTATGACATATCTGACAAAGTTCTAATCTCTAAAATCTATAGGAAAATCTAACATCTGCACAATAAAAAGACAAATAATCCAATTTAAAAAAGGGCAAAGGCTATGAACAGACACTTCACCATAGAAGATATTCAGGCAGCTAACAGACACGTGAGGAAATTCTAGCAATCACTAGCCATTATTGAAATGCAAATCAAAACTACAATGAGATACCATCTCACCCCAACATTACTGGCACCAGTCAAAAAACCATAAAATAATAAATGTTGGAGAACCTTTGGGGAGATTGGAACTCTTATGCACTGTTGATGGGAATGCAAAATTTTTGGAAATCTTGGGAAATGATATGACCTTCTTTAAAAAGCTAAAAATCGAAATACCATATGATCCAGAAATTCCACTCCTAGGAATATATCCTAAAGAAATAAGAGCTGTCACACAAATAGACATATGCACACCCATGTTCATTGCAGCATTATTCACAATAGCAAAAAGATGGAAAAAACCAAAGTGCCCATCAAGAGATGAATGGATAAAAAAACTATGGTACATACACACAACGGAATACTACCCAACAATAAAGAACAATGATGAATCGGCGAAGCATCTTACAACATGACTGAATCTGAAGGCATTATGCTGAGTGAATTAAGTCATTCACAAAAGGATAAATATTGTAGGTGACAACTTTTATAAAAACTCATGAAAAGGTTTACATACAGAAAGAAACAATCTTTGATGGTTACGAGGGAGGGGCAGAGTGAGGAGGTAAAAACACTAACTAGACAGTAGATCAGTGGTAACTTTGGTGAAGGGTAAGGTAAGACAGCACACAATACCGGGGAGGCCAGCACAACTTGACCAAGACAAAGTCGTAGAAGCTTCACAGACACATCCGACCTCCCTGAGGGATGGAGCTACTGGGCTGAGGGCTGGGGACCGTGGTCTCAGGGAACATCTAGCTCAATTGGCAAAACATAGTCTACAAAGAAAATGTTCTACATCCTATTGTGGTGAGTAGCTACTGGGGTCTTAAAAGCCTGTGATTGGCCATCTAAGACACAGCTACTGGCTCCATCCCAGCCGGAACAAAGAAGAATGAAGAAAACCAAAGATAGAAGGGAAAGATTAGTCCAGAGGACTAATGGACCACACCTATCACAATCTCTGCCAGACTGATCTCAGAACAACTAGGTGGTGCCCGGTTACCACTACCGACTGCTCTGGTAGGGATCACAATAGAGGGTCCCGAAGAGAGCAGGAGAAAAATGTTGAACAAAATTCAAACTCACCAAAAAGAAAAAGATCAGGCTTGCTGATCTGACAAAGTCTGGAGAAACCCTGACAGTATGGCCCCTGGACATCCTTTTAATTCAGTACTGAAGTCATTCCTGAGGTTCACCCTTCAGTCAAAGGTTAGACAGGTATACAGGGCCAACAAGAACACAGGTAAGGGACATGATTCATAGTTCAATTATGTATAGAGACTAATGGGCACACCAGCCCAAAAGCAAAAACGAGAAGGCAGGATGGGACAGGAAAACTGGATGAATGGAAACAGGGAACCTGGCGGGGCGAAGGGGAGAGTGTTAACACATTGAGAAGTTATCAACCAATGTCACAACACAGTTTGTGTATTAACTGTTTAATAAGAAACTAATTTGCTCTGTAAACTTTCACCTAAATAGCTATTAAAAAAAGCAAAGAAAAAAGAAGCCAATACAGGGAGAAGGGACTGCCTCTCAAAAAACAGATTACAGACAAGAAAACCCTATAACCCTGTGGAGCAGTTCTACTCTGTCACACTTGGAGTTGTCAAAATCCACAGCAATGAGTTTGTTTTGTTTTATTATGGGGGCAGGGGGGTCCACCTCAGGGCTCACTTGCATACAAAGGACCACTTCTGTGGGTCTAGACGTAGCCAAAGCTTAAGTATACCGCCTGAGGTTGGAAGATGGCTCCCCATCTACCCCCAGGCCCAAGCATGCTACCCCAGAACATGCTTCATTTCTTTGCACAGCAGTCCTCACCAGCATCCTGGCCATCCAGGGAGGAGTGGTCCTTTTGCTCTGTGGCCACCCCTAGTGCTGGGCCTGGAACCTGCCCTTGTTCCCTCCAAAGGTACAGTTCTAGCTTCTCCCGCCTTGCAACTGGACCCAGAACTCAGCTTACTCTTTGAAAATGGACACTGGATTATAACTGGCAGCACCTTTGACAAAGGTTTTGCAAAAGAAAGAAATTCCCACAGGTAGTTATTTCTTAAAATTCTGTTTACAAAAAACAAAATCACTACTTTTCCCACCAAATCACTTCTGTGGAAAGCTTGAATAGTAAGGGCCCAGGTCTGTTCTTTTTGGGGAGCTAACTTCCTCCAGGGCTGCAACTTAGAAAACTGAGAGGAATAGGGAATTAATAAGCCATTTAGACTGTCTCTGAAACTCAGATGACTCGTTTGGGCTTTTGGCAAATGTGGGATTGCAATCAGTTCTTGGATGAGTTCTCTGACAGATGCTCAAACTGCTGATATTCTGGGTTGCTGATTAAAGGATCATCCATATGTTTTAGATGCCAGATGTGCAGCCACAAAGTTAACATTTAGTGGGGAGAACGTAAGAGCCAGACTGATATTGTCCCCAGGTGGGATGCAAGGACATCTGCAAACAGGTGAAGTGTTTTTGTTTTCTTTTCATAAAATATGGAAAAGATAATTTTGGCCTGAAAAGTTAAAAAGGGCATCCAAAAATAATTCTTAATCTGCTTTAAATCTCAACTGGTTTATTTTTTTTTAAATAGTTAACTCTTCACTTTGAGAAAATAAATGTATACCGGATGCCTGCTAGACTAGCTTACAATTTAGTGGGGGAGATAGACATTTTAAATGTGAAGATAATAGAGGTAACTCCTCATAACATTACCCTGAGCAAGGGCAGGGTCTTGGCTAATGGGTGAAGGCAACTTGGTCCAAAGAAGATCTTTCTTCAAATTGCTCATATCTCTGCTATGTACCCATCACCTGTCTGTCAGTTTGTCATATTGTGAAGGGTTTTATGTTGTTATGATGCTGGAGGAAGGAATACGCAGACTCATTATACCAAAAAGAACTAGTCGATGTTCAACCATTTCAAGAGGTAGCATATGATCAGGAACCAATGGTACTGAAGGAACAAGTCCAAGCTGCACTGAAGGCATTGATGAAAAACAAGGCTCCGGGAATTGACAGAATATCAATTGAGATGTTTCAACAAATGGATGCAATGCTGGAAGTGCTCATTCGTCTATGTCAAGAAATTTGGAAGACAGCTACCTGGCCAACCAACTGGAAGAGATCCATATTTATGCCTATTCCCAAGAAAGGTGATCCAACAGAATACAGAAATTATCAAACAGTATCATTAATATCACACGCAAGTAAAATTTTGCTGAAGATCATTCAAAAGCGGTATGTCAACAGGGAACAGCCAGAAATTTAGGCCAGATTCAGAAGAGGACATGGAGCCAGGGATATCATTGCTGATATCAGATGGACCCTGGCTGAAAGCAGAGAATACCAGAAGGATGTTTACCTGTGTTTTATGGACTATGCAAAGGCATTAGACTGTGTGGATCATAACAAATTATGGATAACAGTGTGAAGAATGGGAATTCCAGAACACTTAATTGTGCTCATGAGGAACCGTACATGGATCAAGAGGCAGTTGCTTGAACAGAAAAAGGGGATACTGATTGGTTTAAAGTCAGGAAAGTTGTGCGTCAGGGTTGTGTCCTTTCACCATACCTAGTCAATCTGTATGCTGAACAAAGAATCAGAGAAGCCGGACTGTGTGAAGAAGAACGGGGCATCAGGATTGGAAGAAGACTCATTAACAAACTGCCTTATGCATATGACACAACCTTACTTACTGAAAGTGAAGAGGACTTGAAGTACTTACTGATGAAGATCAAAGACCACAGCCTTCAGTATAGATTACACCTCGACATAAAGAAAACAAAAATCCTCACAAGTGGACCAATAAGCAACATTATGATAAATGGAGAAAAGATTGAAGTTGTGAAGGATTTCATTTTACTTGGATCCACAATCAACACCCATGGAAGCAGCAGTCAAGAAATCAAAAGACGCATTGCACTGGACAAATCTGCTGCAAAAGACTAAGAAGAAAGGCCTGGCAATCTACGTCTGAAAATTAGCCAGTGAAAACCTTATGGATCACAGCCAAACACTGTCCAATTCATTTGCTTTGGACATGTCATCAGGAGGGATCAATCACTGGAGGAGGGCATCATGTGTGGTGAAGTAAAGAGCCAGCCAGGGTGAAAGAGACCATCAGTGAAGTGGATTGGCACAGTAGCCATGATAGACTCAAACATGCCAGCATTGTGAAGATTATGCAGGACTGGGGAATATTTTGTTCTATTGCACCTATGGTCACAATGAGCCAGAGTCAACTTGCCGACGGCAATCTCTCTACCTATCTCTAGTACATATAAAGTGCTATGTTCAGTTCTTTGGTAGATTATAAGAGAAAGGTGACATCTGTCTAAGGCAGTCATTTTCAACCAGGGAGATTTTGCCTCCTCACGCAAATTTGGCAATGTCTGGAGACATTTTTGGTTGTCACAATGCGGTAGGCTAGGGGGCGGGGTGCTATAGGCACCTAGTGGATCAAGGCCAGGGATGCTATTAAACATCCTACAATACACAAGACAGCCCCCTACAACAAATAATTGTCCAGCTCAAAATGTCAATAGTGCTCAGGTTGAGAAACCCTGGTCTAAGGTAGTCTGTCTGGTCCATTCTATGAGGAAGCTAAAATTGTGGATGAGGAGAGAGGGTTCTGGAATGTGTGGGGTAGAGGAGGGAGGCCAGGTGGACACTGAAAGTTCTAGAAAGACGTGGATTGTAGGCTAGTGACTGCTACCATTCTCCTCCTCATTATCACCTCAACTCTTTCCTGGGGCACCCCAAGTATCAGCCACCAAACCTCTTGCCACTCACTTCTTGGGCAATCCATGACTCTTGGCCATTGCATATGCTAGTCTCTCTGCCTGACTCCTCTCCCTCTTTCTTTCTGGAAAATTAAAATTCCTATCTTTCAAGAACTTACCCTAATGTTAGATACCTCCTTTGTAACATCTTCTCTGACCCCCCTCCTTCCACCCCATCTCTCTAGGCAGACAGAGAATTCTCTCCTGCCTTTGCCCCCCACTATAATACCCATCACATCGTGATGGTTTGTTTGCATTTTAGAGAAAACTGAGCTCCCGAAATTTAGACATAGAGCCTTTTCCATTTACATATTCCCAAGGCCTGGCATCATGTCTCTCACTTAGTAAGTGAGGAATAATTTTATGCCAACTTACTCCTTTAAAAAGAAACCCAAGGAATATACATTTCCCACAGGGAACCCGAACTTCATAAATAGAGAGAAACAGCTTTTGTTGTGACTCATGGAAAAACACGTGTGTTGTCTGAGTTGTATGTAAATTACCTACCTCAATGCCTGACACATGAGTTTTGTTAAATGAGAATCACTTTCCTGTGGTTTCTCTTCAAGCAGCCAGGGCAGTTCACTGAGATGCATGGTACAGCTTTTGGGAATATGCAGGTGTGAAGGTATCACACCACACTGCTGTTATAAAGACTGATGATTGCCTTTGAGCAAAGTATAACTCATCTCGATTCTTATCATTGTCTATCAGCTCCATTCTGGACCCTGGCCATGTGTGGCAAAGAGCAGTAGATATGCAACCAAATCCATCCTTCCCTTTGTCATACAGAGGTGCGACTGGGAAGTAGCTGCCTAATCAAGGACTGCATTTTCCAGCCTCCTTGAATCTGGTTGTGGGTATATGGCTCCTTCTCGTCAGTAGAATGTGAGCATAGGTAACGTGAACACTGCAGCCACAAATCTTTTAAGAAACAGGTGTGCCTCTCCATGCTTACTTTCCTCTTCTGTTGGCCAGATGTGGACACCAATGAGACCTTAGGGGTTGGAGGATCCATAAATAGATATAGCCTGGGCCTCTGAATGTGAAGGAGAACCACTGCCAGAAACCTTGGACAATTACAGGAGTGAGAAATAAACTTTTATAATGCCTTATATATTTTAGGGTCCATTTTTTTTTACAGTGGTTTACCTTACCTCAATCAATACACCATGTTTTTACAATTAAAATGAATGAGGTAGTATTCATTCTAACTGAGTGTAATGTTTACCTCCTCTCCTTTCCATGATCACATTAAAATGACACTAATGAGTAACATGGGGTACCTGGGTAGTACAACAGTTAATATGCTCAGCTGCTAACTGAAAGGTTGGCAGTTTGAGTCCACCCAGAGGCATCTTGGAAGAAAGGCCTGGTAATCTACTTCTGAAAAATCAGTCATGGAAAACCCTATGGAGCAGAGTTCTAGTCTGACACACATGGGGTCGCCATGAATGGTAATCAACTCGTAGGTAACTGGTTCATTTGTTTGTTTTTCAGTGAGTAACAGCTAAGACAGAAGATAAGAAACAGACGGAAGTTGAAGAAGAGGGAACAAAGCCACGCCCTAGACCAGCCACACAATATGTGAGGACTGAAGTGTCTTCAGATTCTGCACACTAGAATCCTGCAGATTCTTCAGCCTTGGAAACTACATTGTTACAAATGAGGGAAGGAGTAAGAAGTGAAATAGAAAATAAGGGTGTTATTTAATGGTCTGTCTATAAAACAAAATGCCTCCCAGTGCCTTCCACAAATCCCATGTAGAGAACAACCAACAACCGAGTATTTAGTACACCTCCCCCAAATATAAAGAGGGTTCCTCTCCAAAGAGATTGGACAAGTTGCCTAGGGATAACCAGAACAGCTAGTGAAAGCGTTGGCATCTCAGAGTAAAGCCCTCTGCGTTCTAATGTTTGGAGAGGCTCCCAGCATAAGAGACAGCACCCACTCACTCATCTGAAAGTGAAATCTGTTAGTCAACAAGCCCTACTACCGTACACAGAGCTCTGAGTCAGCCTGTTTATTGATTTATTTCTGAATATGAGTAACAACCCAGGATCACCAGCAACTTGAAAGCAAACTGAAATATGCCAGAGAAAGACTAAGATAAGCAAAAGTGACCCCTGAGGAAATAAAGAAATTCAGAAAGCTGTAGAGATTACACACACACACACACACTCACACACACACAACCCTCTATTTGTTATCTTCAGAAAAATTAAAGAAGATACAACACACATCAATAATGTGTTATAAGAAAGGAACAATCAGAGAACAAGAACGAGACTTTGAAAATTAAAAATGTGGCTAATGAATTTTAAAAGTCAATAGGAAGTTGAAAGAGAAAGCAGAGAAAAATTTCCAAAATGTGGGACATAAAGACAAGAAAATGGGAGACAGGAGTGAAAAGGTAAAGGAAATAAATGAGTAATTTTGGAGGGTCAACTTACTAATAATATGGGTTGTAGAAAGAGGAAACAAAGAAAAATGAAGAGAGAAAATTATCAAAGAATGAGTACAAGAACATTTATAAAATAAGACATGAGTTTTCAAAATGAAAGTATTTACTAAATGTCAATCGTGATGAATGAAATAAGATTCATAACTATAAAGTGAGGTTTAATTTACAACCAAGCCTAGAAAACAAATAACCAATGCCCCCAAAAAGCTTTAAAAAAAAAAAAAATTAACCTAGAGCTCTATGTACTACCAAAATACCAGTAAACTGTGGGTGCATAATAATATTTTCAGATATGCAAGAACTCAGAAAGTTTACCTCTCCCACACTCCTTTTTTTTTTGTTGTTGTTGTTAAGGAAAATTCAAAAACAGTTGCAGCAGTACATCCATGGGGAAATGCCAGAAGTTCAAGCTGGTTTCAGAAGAGGATGTGGAATAAAGGATATCATTGCTGATGTCAGATGGATCTTGGCTGAAAGCAGAGACTACCAGAAAGATGTTTACTTGTGTTTACTGACTACACAAAGGCACTGGACTGTGTGGGTCATAACAAATTATGGATAACATTGCGAAGAATGGGAATTCCAGAACACTTAATTGTGCTCATGAGGAGCCTGTATATAGAACGAGGCAGTAGCTCGAACAGAACAAGAGGATACCGCAGAGGTTAAAGTCAGGAAAGGCGTGCATCGGAGTTGTATTCTTTCACCATACTTATTGATTCTGTATGCTGAGCCAATAATTTGAGAATGAACTATATGAAGAAAAACAGCATCAGGATTGGAGGAAGGCTCATTAACGACCTGTGATACGCAGATGACACAGCCTTGCTTACTGAAAGTGAAGAAGACTTGAAGCACTTACTGATGAAAATCAAAGACTACAGCCTTCACTATAGAGTGTGCCTCAACATAAAGAAAACAAAAGTCCTCACAACTGGACCAATAAACATCTTGATGAATGGAGAAAAGATTGAAAAAAATTGAAATCAAGGATTTCATTTTACTTGGATTCACAATCAACGCCCGTGGAAGCAGCAGTCAAGAAATCAAATGACACATTGCATTGGGCAAATTTGCTGCAAAAAACCTCTTTAAAGTGTTGAAAAGCAAAGATATCACTTTGAGGACTCAGGTGCGCCTGACCCAAGCCACAGTATTTTCGATCACCTCATATGCATGCGAAAACTGGACAATGAAAAAGAAAGACCAGAGAAGAATTGATGACTTTGAATTATGGTATTGGCAAAGAATGTTGAATATACCATGGACTGCCAGAAGAATGAACAAATCTGTCTTGGAAGAAATACAGCCAGAATGCTCCTTATAAGCAAGGATGACAAAACTTTGTGTCACATACTTTGGACATAGTATCAGGAGGGACCAATCCCTGGAGAAGGACATCATGCTTGGTAAAATAAAGGGTCAGCAAAAAAGATGAAGACCCTCAACAAGATGGACTGACACAGTGGCTGCAACCATGGACTCAAGCATAGCAACAATTGTGAGAATGGCACGAGACCAGGCAGCATTTTGTTCTGTTGTACATGGAATCACTGTAAGTCAGAACCGACTAGACGGCACCTAACAACAACTACAACCCACCCTTTGTCAGAAGACTTCATTGTGCTCACAGAAAGAAATTTAAATGTTTCAACCATGATGCTATAAAAGTAAAAATACAAATGGCAAAAGTTGGGGGTAAAATGAAGGACGAAAGCTGCAGTAAGGAGTTAGGAAACTAATATTTTCATCTTTTAAAGAGAACTATCAAGAGACAGTCTCTGCAATTCAAGAAATAATGATGTAAGCATTCTATTTAAAGTTCCAGATATATTCAGTATAGGAACGAAAAAGAGTATTGAAATTACTTGGGAATGAATGACGGAAGAACTGTTTTAGGTGGGCTAACCCCTCATCTATCATAGCAGGAAATTAAGAATTTCTAAAACTGATTAATAAAATAGAAGCAGTGTAGGCATTTACTTCTGTGATGTGGAGGGGCCATTAGAAGAATTAAAAACAGAAACTATTAAATGAATTACACCCCATCTCATTTAAAGCCTTGGTTAAGTTTAAGGGCACAGCACAAAAATAACTTTTTAACTGTCAGGGTCATTCACAGTTATAGCCCCCACATCCGGCAAAACACTGGTTCCTACTGAGGAAAGATGCCAAAAAAAATAAGAAAAATTGCTCTTGCTCAATCTGTTCATCCGTCAAGGCTGCATCACATAGTCTTTCCTTTCTTGAATGTCCCACCCACCACCTCTACTATCCCCCACATACTTACACACTCATAACACATTCACACTGAACTCCGTACACTTACATGCGCACGCGTGTGCGAGCACACACATACACACTCTCACCTCTCTCTGTTTTATTCAATCTGTTCACCTCTTTGAATTTTTTCACATATTCTTCTCTTTCCTGAGAGCCTTCTTATACCCACACTCACAACCTCCACAACCACCCACTCACATAACACACTCACACACACAAATTTACACACATTCGTGCACATACATGCTTGCTCAATGTGTTTACCCCTCCAAGACGTCCCATTTATTCTTCTCTGTCCTGAGAACCTTCTTATACCCACCCCCCACCACTCCCACAAACACTCTACCCCTCCCACACACTTATACACACGCACTTACATAGACACAATCTTATACACGTATACACACTCTTACACAACCAAACACACTTATAAACACACAACCTTGCTCTATCTGTTCAACCTTCCAAGACTTTCCACATATTTTTCCTTTCTTGAATGCCTTCTTATACCCACACCCACCACCACCAATATCACACATGTGCACACACACACACACTGACACACACATTTCTACCCTCTTGCATACTCTAGTCCTCTTTCAACACCTTATGGGACCTGGCCTATGGTAGTTTCTCAAAAAAATATTTCAGTAAATGTGTGAGGCCCTGGGTAGATGTGTTTGTTTCTCTAACCATTGACCTTGAGTTGATTTCAACTCACAGTGACCTTATAGGACAGAGTAGAACTGCCCCATAGGGTTTCCAAGGAGCAGCTGGTGGGTTCCATCTGCCATTCTTTTGTTTAGCAGCCAAATGATTAACCACTGAGCCTTTCCTACTACTTGTGATATCCTTAAGAGCCGGGATTATGTCTTTTCAGGCATGACTCCAAACAGAGTGATTTAAGGTTTAATAGCAATGAATGAAATTTTGAAAACACAGTTATTAAATTAAAAAAAATAGTGAATATTACAAGCAACTGTGTAAATAAGTATTTTAGTTCAATAAAAATTCCATAAATATTAATGCTTTAATCCACTATTAATTCATACATTTCTCTGAAATCATCATGTTCTAAGTCAAACTCAATACTTCTGAACTCAAAACAATTTTTAAAAATTTCCTTCAGCATTTTTATACCTTGGAAAAAATTTGATTTTCTTCATAATTTAAGCAGGGTGTATTGTTGATTTGATGATATAGGCCTAGGCAAAAATATAGGGTTGCTGAGAACTTGGGTTCTAGAATTAGATTTTCGTTAGGTGCCATCGAGTGGATTTCGACTCATAGTGACCCCATGTGACAGCACAGAACTGCCGCATAGGGTTTTCTAGGCTGTAATCTTTACAGGAGCAGATCACCACGCCTTTCTCCTACAGAACTGTGTGGATTCAATCTGCCAACCTTTTAGTTAGTGGCCGAGCACTTAACCATTGTGCCACCAGGGCTCCATAGAATTAGGTTAACCTGGGTTCAAATCCTGATTTCCATCACGGAATAACTGGCTAAGGAGTCCTGCTGGTGTAGTAGTTAAAAGATCAGCTGCTAACAAAAGGTTGGCAGTTCAGATCCACCAACCACTCCTTGGAAGCTCTACGGGACAGTTCTACTCTGTTCTGCAGTGTTGCTAGGAGTCAGAATCGACTCTACGGCAATGGGTTTGGTTTGGTTTTTAACAACTGGCTATCTTTCGACAGATTACTTGACCTCTCTGTGCCTCGGTTTTCTCATTTGTTATACGGGAATAACAATAATAAGTACATAATACACTTTTTGAAGCCCTGGTGGTGCAGTGGTTAAGAGCTCAGCTGCTAACCAAAAGGTCGACAGTTCAAATCCACCAGCCACTCCTTGGAAACCCCATAGGACAGTTCTACTCTGTCCTATAGGGTTGCTATGAGTTGGAATCGACTCAACAGCAATGGGTTTGGGTTGGTTTAATGTGATTATTGAGTGGACTAAGTGAGATATGTAAAGCAGTTAGCAGAATCTTAACTGTTTTTGTCAACCACTCTCTGTTTATAAGAAGCAACTGGAGCTCTCAGGAGCTGAACAAGACACCAAAGCCAGTAGAAACTACAGAAAGCAGAGACCAGGTACGGCAGCTGCTTGGCCTGAGAAAGTCCAGGAAAAGGAGTGATGAAGATGCAAGGGTCACCCTCCAGGGGAGTCACAGGGAGTCCAAGGCACACCTGCACTAGAGGACCAGACCTATAGCCAGGTCTCTCATATCCTGTCCCACAAATATTATTGTGTGCCTCGCCCTATTGCTGGCTTGAATTTGACTCGTAGCTCAGGACAAAAACATGGAAATTAGAGCAAGGAGATGGGTATGAAACAAGCAAGATGTTGATGGTGAGTGAAAAGCAGGAGACAGGGGCCGTAAAAAAGTAGCAAATTTGGGAATGAGAAAATAGAGAGGGGGAAAGTGAAAGAGAAGGCAGAAGAAGAGGCAGGGAGGGAGAGATACAGAAAGACAGAGAGGAGAACAGGCTATCTGATGACCAGCAGGTATATAGAATCTCTCTCGTTATTTTTCCAACATTCCTGGAATTGGCTCTCCGCTTAATAGACTTGGAGTCTTGATTTTGTCTTCTCATCAAGAATGAGCCACATTTTGGAAGGCAACTCCCAGTCAACAAACTCATGAAAAGAAAAAAGAATTAATCATATAGCTAGTGTATTTATTTTTAAGGATGAATGCTTTTTCTTGCAGCCATAAATACCAGACTCTGCTCCCCTGCTACCCAGTACTGATGTATTTGGGAGATAAAATCAACAATCAGAGAGTTGATCAGTAAGCAAAGCATTACATCAGAGAATGATCTGCAAGAGTATTTCACAAGGAAAGCACCCATGCAATGGTCCTTACTTGATTCCAGCGTGCCCAGAACGTTCATACAGAGTTTCTCCCTTCCTTCTCTGCTCAGTCTCTCAGTAAAAAGAACTAAAGCTTAGAAAACTGATCCCATTGAAAGTCTACTTCAGGCTCCTGAAACTGAAAGTTACAAGTAAGACACACAAAAAATATTCAACCAGAGACCTGAAGGTAGGCCAGATAGGCATTCAGGAAAGTCAGTCTCCTATCTGAAGACTTTTAAGGGAATAGAAGCAAACAACATATATTAGCATACACAATATAAATTAAGCATTCTTCTGGGTGTTTGAAATAGCTTATGATATTTATTTAATCCTCACAATAATATTTTATTACCCCTAATTTGCAGGTTAAGAAATAAGATTCAGAGAGTGTATTAGTAACTAACGAAGATCACGCATCTGATCAGACTTCAAAAACAGGTCTAACTATAAGACATAATCGTTGGAGACTTCTGAACATAAAGATATGAAATTTTAAGAGTCTGCCGCTATCAGTGGGAATTCAGTGGTTGAAAAATGCGTACAGGAAACAGAATTGTCCACGTTCTAATAAATACAAATAATCAACTCAAATATTCAGTGTAGGGTTGAAGTTTCATATACCTGAACTCTGAGATGGAAGGCAAACTTCAGTGATTTGTCATAAGGCACAGAGCAGGTCTGATTTAAAGCTTATTAATAATGTAGGCTGTGTCGCTGTGCTAAAGCTAAGAGGACCCCAGCTGGATCAAAATAGATGTCTTTTAATCAAAAGCAAATGCAAGTCTTTGACAAACATGATTAGTACAAGTTAGCTTTGATAGAAGAAAAGATAATCTGAGATTGTGTGATGGCAAACATCTGGATTTGGGGAATGGATGACTGGCTGAATTGAATTGCACGTGTTTGGACAGCTGGATTACATCATATTTAGGGCTGTGTCTTCTCACCACTCTTGCCCCTACTTTCCACCCAACAAAAATAAGTTACTTCTCCCAACCAGCCCCAGATTATGTTTCTAATCTTCACTGGTGCACAGATAATTGGGGCTAGAGGCCACCCCTTCATCAAGCGATTGACCTGCAGCCTGAAGCTACTGAGGTTAAGCAGGAAGCTGAAAGCCTTATCAATCATAATTTCAGGATTCCTGAGACCTTGGGAATAAATATTTCTTTTGATTTCTGAAAGGAACCCTGGTGGCACAGTGGTTAAATGCTCAGCTGTTAACCAAAAGTTTAGTCATTCGAACCCACCAGCCGGTCCGTGGGAGAAAAATGTGGCAGTCTGCTTCTGTAAAGATTTACAGACTTGGAAACACGATGGGACAGTTCTACCCTGTTCTGTAGGGTCACTACGAGTCAGAATCGACTGGATGGCAATATTTGGTTTCTGAAAGGGCAAAGTCATGCATCTTGCGGCTGTTCTTTCTTTTTGCTCTCTGCTCAGAAAAGGAAACAAGGTCATTGGATCCAAAGACATTTCGTTTTATTTTCAGCAATACAAGGTCCCTGTTTAAAGTGACATTTCAGAATGCTATTGCTTTCCCTTGGGCTTTACTTGAGCAATGACCATTTGTTACCTTCCTGAAAGGTAAGGAAACAATAAAAAGTGTGATCCTTGTTTGTATACATGAATTTTCATTGCAGCATGTTCTTTATAAGGAAAAAACAGAAACAGCTAAAATATTAACCATAAAGGGCTGATTACGTAGATCATGGAACACCCATAGCTAAATACTTTGAAACTGTTTAAAATTGTGTTTTTAGAGAAACATTTAATGGCATAGAAAAATGTTCACAATAAAATATACTAACTGATAAAACAGTAAGCTCCAGTGTCGTGGATTGAATTGTGTCCCCCCAAAATACGTTATCCACTTGGCTAGGCCATGATTCCCAGTATTGTGTGATTGTCCACCATTTTGTCATCTGATGTGATTTTCCTATGTGTTGTAAATCCTACCTCTGTGATGTTAATAAGACAGGATTAGAGGCAGTTATGTTAACGAGGCAGGGCTCAATCTACAAGATTAGGTTGTATTTTAAGTCAATCTCTTTTGAGATATAAAAGACAGAAGTGAGCAGAAAGACTTGGGGACCTCGTACCACCAAGAAACAAAAGCCAAGAGAATAGCTTGTCCTTTGGACCCAGAGTCCCTGTGCTGAGAAGCTCCTTGACTGGGGAAGATTGATGACAGGGAGATAGCAAGCATTCCTCTGGAGCTGGCACCCTGAATTTGAACTTCTAGCCTCCTAAACTGTGAGAGAAAAAATTTCTCTTTGTTAAAGACATCCACTTGTGGTGTTTCTGTTATAACAGCACTAGATAACTAAGGCATCCAGTTTTGTTTAAGAAACACAATTAGATATAATAAGGAAAGGATCTACATCCAAACTGTTAAGTGTTTATATATAATAGTGGAAATATAAGTAATGGCCATGTAAGTTATCATCCAAAAATGGAAATATTTTTGAGACTTAAAAAGAGTGCTAAAAATAATTAAAATTATGTAAGGTTTGAAATAGTTATTTATTAACTTAGCAATTGGTTTTGTTTTATTGCTAAACCTATAAAATAGGTCTATTAAAAAGCTATGTTCATGAATTCATGGATAAACTTTACAAAGATTATGGTGAAATAAATCAGACACAAAAGGTCAAAGATTGTATGATCCCACTTATAAGAAATATCCAGAATAGGCAAATGCATAGAGACAAGGTTTGTTAGACAAGGGGTGGAGGAGGTAGAAATGGGGAGATTGCTTAAGGGCTATTGAGTTTCTTTAGAGTGACTACAAAATTTAGAAGCAAATAGTGATTATTGTTGCTCAACGTGGCAAATGTAATTAATGCCACTGAATTGTACGTGTAAAAATGGTTGAAATGGCAAATGTTTCGTTACTTATATTTCGCCACAATTAAAAAATTTAAAATTAAAACTATGTTCAAGACACAGTTCTTAATAACAGAAACTTTTTAATACAACCCTGGTGGTGTAGTGGTTAAGAGCTACGGCTGCTAACAAAAGGTCGGCAGTTCGACTCCACCAGGCATTCCTTGGAAACCCCATGGGGCAGTTCTGCTCTGTCCTCTAGGATTGCTACAAGTCGGAGTCGACTCAACTGCAACGGGTGTTTTGGATGTATACTAAGGAGCCCTGGTGGCTCAGTGATTAAGAGCTGCTAACCAAATGTCGACAGTTCAAATCCACCAGTCACTTCTTGGAAACCCTATGAAGCAGTTCTACTCTCTCCTATAGGTTTGCTATGAGTCAGAATCAACTTGACAGCAGGGGGTTTGATTTTTGTTTTTGCTTTTTTTTTTAATATGTGTTAAAAATAACTTCTTTATATTGATTATTTGGCCATTAAAATACACCATAAACTGATTATTTTGGCACACACTTTGGTACATATTCATGTACTCTAAACAGTTTCTTATTATATGTGACTAATACCATATCACTGGTGTTTTTTGAAGAATGTATTTATTCCAATATGGCTTAATACTTTTCAAATTTTCAAAAAATTGTCTGAAATGTTTTTCCAAAATGTGTTTTAAGGTTACAGTAGATTGCAGAAAGCTCTGATTTGATACGCTTCCCTGTATTCACACCGTTTGCCTTGTAACTTTGCCAAGCTCTCCCACTCTGACTCTGGGCCAAGCCATGTGACTTGCTTAGACCAACGAATGTTAACAAATGTGACCCAAAGCAGAGTCTCGAAAGTTCATCACCATGAGAACATATACAAGCTGCACTGCTAGAGAATAAGAGATGTGGGAGTAGAGCTGAGTCATTCTAATTGCCCCAGCTGAGGCCAGCCTGGATCTGCCAATAGCTAGCCAACTCCTCAACATGGAAGCAAGCCCAGCCAAGAAACGGGGGGCTCTTAGCTAACTACCCCCAATATGTGAACAATAAACACTTGCTGTCGTGTGGCTGTGTGTTACTCAGCATTCTTATGGTAATAGATAATTGATACAATAATTAACACATTCAAAAATATTGACCCCTTCAATTAACACTTCTCTGAGACCATAATAATTTAAATTTTATGACTTTTTTAAAAATTTTCTCTCTATAGATTCTGAGATTGTTGGACATCTTAGAGCAAATTGTGGTAAATGGGGAATATTCTCTGTTCTGTATTTTTTCCACACTGAAATATATCATTAATTTCAGTTGAAACATTTTCACAGGTGCTGTCTTTTTGCCTTTATTCAGATTACCATTCTTCAAGTGATATTTTTACAAGGAAAAAAAAAAATCATCAAAAAATTTTCTCTTAATTGTGTAATGTTTTTCCAAATTTGAATCCTGCAAAGACTTTCTCAGTTGCATTCCATTTTGGTGCAGAGTATGAAGTTATTCAATTAAAAATAGACTCTCCATGAAAAGATTCTTTCCATATATATCAATATTCCAAAGCACAATTATACTTTTAAGATTAAATCTTGTACATCATTTGTGCTCTCACTGTTTAATTTATTCATTTCTCCCCTCACTTTTGTAGGGACAAATTTCAATGTCTTCCTTTCTTGTCAATAATCCAATTTGCTAACAGCTTCAGAAGATATAGTTTCTGATGCTTCGCTTGTTGAACACTTTCAATAAGATTTCCAACTAGTTTTTTGACAAATAAAAAAAAGACTTTTTTTTGACAAATAGCAATCAAAATTTACAAGAGTCATTTACAGAAAATTCAGTAGCATTTAGAGCACTTAAATTTATTTATAAAGTAATTCTTCAGTGTTTCAAATATTTCTAAAATTTGATTGCTGGCAGCCAGAGAATGGAGAAAGGATGTACTTTCAGCATGAAGTTTTTTTCTTTTGTATTTTTGTGGTGAAAATAAACACGACAAAACATTTGCAAGTTCAACAATTTCTTCGTGTGTAATTCAGTATCATTGATTACATTCTTCATGCTGTGCAACCCTTATCACTATCCTTTTCCAAATTTTTCCACCACAATTAACTTAAACTTCCTGCCCCTGTACTAATTTGATTTCCTTGAGGTAGAGGTCGGACATACCTCTACTCTATAAACTTTTTACCAATTTTGACATCAGCCATCCCTCCCATACCACTTTCTACTTCTTTCCTGGGTTCAATAATCCATTGCAATGGACACACAGAACTCACAGACTATACTTACAGTTAAGTGGTTTATGAAGGAACAGGCTACAACTCAGGATCAGGATCAGGAAGCACGTAGGCAAAGTCTCCCTTCTTCAGTGCAGAACAGCTCTCAGATCTCTCCCTTCTCTCAGGACAGGCCTCCTCTTGGCCCTGCCATCTGTTGCCGCCAGCTCTGCCACTGGGCCCCTTAGTGTTACAGCCCCTGACCCATATTACAGCTCTCTTAAGAGGTTCCTCACGCCCCTCCTCCCCTGTTTCTTCTCTTTTTTTCTCTTCCTTCTGCTTCCTGCTGCTTCTCTCCCTGCTTCTTTCTCTCTCTAAAAACCTGAATGGGGCCCAGCTGCTTCAATACACAACCCCTTGTCAATTTCAAGGCATGGCCCCTCTCAGCAGGGAGACCACAAACTGACCAATCCCCTCTTGGTAGGCCACAGGCACTTCATTTGCATAGTAGGCTACAGACACCTCATTTGCGTGGTCTACAGTCTCTTCATTTGCATAGCATATTGACCAGTCCCTGCAAGGTGCATACCAGCACCCAGACAAAAAGTCAAGTTGTTTACAGCTTGCTCAGTAAATGTCAATCAACCTGGACAAAAGTAACAAACTCTCTGGGGTAGAAAACTGGGGCAAATATAACTCTGCAGGGGTTAGGAGAAAAAAATCTCAAGCTGTTTTACCAAAGCCAAAAGGCATATAAAGGAACTCATTTCACTACAGCCCCCCTAAGAGGTTTTTTTAAATTCATTATCATCTTTGTTTCCAAACTTTTGCCCTTCAATTACTCTTACTATATAAAAAAAAAAAAAAAAAAAAACCTATATATAAATATCTGCAAATTTTGAAAACTACAGCTTCTGTTTCTATTGGTAGAACATCACAGCTCATTTGAAACCACTTTTGAATTATGTGTACACTACAACAAATTTCAAATACATTTCAGCCCTAGAGGTTTCCTTATTTGATAAGAATGTCCTTTTTACCATAATGCTGTGCTTTACCAAAATTTACATTTGAATTATCTCTACAAACTCAAGTAATTTTATCTTTAATAGTAAACCTTACAACTGAATTTATAATGCCTTTCATGATAATATCAAATGTCTCACCTTTGACACAATAGCTTTCCAAAAACTTTACTCTGAATTCATGAATTAAGTGAAAAAAAATCAAACCATTACTAGAACAGACTAATTTTTGTTTTGAAGCATCTGGTGACACTGGTATGTAGCTGGCATCATTTAAAGTTTGAGAGTTGCTTCCTCTCCTAATGAAGCCAACACGTTGACAGCCATTGCTACCTTTTTCATGAAAGCTTGGATATGAAAATGAGGAAAAATTAACTTAGACCATCTGTGACCCATATATCATTTAGATCCATAGATCATTTCATTAATCTAAATGAAATTGCATACTTTTAACCATGATATTTAAAAAGCACCTTCTATATAGCTACACAGCCTTCAGTATGGATTGCACCTCAACATAAAGAAAACCAAAATCCTCACAACTGGACCAATGAGCAACATCATGATAAATGGGGAAAAGACTGAAGCTGTCAAGGATTTCATTTTACTCGGATCCACAATCAACACCCATGGAAGCAGCAGTCAGGAGATCAAAAGACACATTGCATTGGGCAAATCTGCTACAAAAGATCTCCTTAAAGTGTTGAAAAGCAAAGATGTCACCTTGAGGGCTAATGTGTGCCTGACCCAAGCCGCAGTGTTTTCAATCACCTCCTATGCGTGTGAAAGCTGGACCATGAGTAAAGAAGACCAAGAAGAATTAACACCATCAAATTGTGGTGTTGGAGAAGAATATTGATTACACCATGGACTGCCAAAAGGATGAACAAATCTGTCCCAGAAGAAGTACAACCAGAGTGCTCTTTAGAAGCAAGGATGGCAAGACTACATCTCACATACTTTGGACATGTTGTCAAAAGGGGTCAGTCCCTCAAGAAGGACATCATGCTTGGTAGAGTCAGCGAAGAAGAGGAAGACCCTCAACAAGATAGATTGACCCAGTGGCTACAACAAGGAGCTCAAGCATAACAATGATTGTGAGGATAGGGCAGCACCGGGCAGTGTTTTGTTCTGTTATACGTAAGGTCACTACGAGTCTGAACCAAACTGATGGCATCTAACAACAACATAGCTACCCATGTAGATTGTCGCCTTCGGGTGCAATCTTCTTAAAATAATGACCAGCATTTGAACTGATGCTTCTTCAGTAGATTTGTCCCTTCTGGTTTTCATGGAATCAATGATACTACTAAAGCCACCTTAGTGGATTATATATGTTACAAATCAAATGTTTTATATAGTTTACATATTCACTACCTTTCTTGAGAAAGGGATATTTAGTACTAATTTTTCATTAATATGCACTTTCTATTTCTAGCTTATTGCTGCTGAAGGGGTTTGTTGTAAAATAAAGTAAGTGTTGTCAAACAATAAATAAATCATTGTAGATTTATATCATACTATGACAAGAGGGGTTGTGGTAGAATTCTTGCCTTCCATGCTGGAGACCTAGGTTCGAACCCTGGCCAATGCACCTCATGTGCAACCACCACCCATCTGTCAGTGGAGGCTTGCATGCTGCTCTGATGCTGAACAGGTTTCAGCAGAGCTTCCAGACTAAGACAGACTAGGAAGAAAGGCCTGGTGATCTACTTCCAAAAATCAGCCAGTGAAAACCTTATGGATCACAATGGTCCAAACTGCAATCAACCATGGGAACGGTGTAGGCCTGGGCAGTATTCCGCTCCATCATGCACGGGGTCACCACGAGTCGGAACCCAACTTGCCCTGTATTCCGCTCCATCGTGCACGGGGGCACCACGAGTCGGAACCCAACTTGCCCTGTATTCCGCTCCATCGTGCACGGGGGCACCACGAGTCAGAACCCAACTTGCCCTGTATTCCGCTCCATCGTGCACGGGGGCACCACGAGTCGGAACCCAACTTGCCCTGTATTCCGCTCCATCGTGCACGGGGGCACCACGAGTCGGAACCCAACTTGCCCTGTATTCCGCTCCATCGTGCACGGGGGCACCACGAGTCAGAACCCAACTTGCCCTGTATTCCGCTCCATCGTGCACGGGGGCACCACGAGTCGGAACCCAACTTGCCCTGTATTCCGCTCCATCGTGCACGGGGGCACCACGAGTCGGAACCCAACTTGACAGCAGCTAACAACAACATAAATGCAAAGCCACTGTGCCAAGAGCTTTTAGACTACTCCATATGTGCTCTATGGCGAGACCTCTCAACTTCTATTTCTCAAGCTTGTTTTACATACACGTAACCTGGAATATGCCATGGTTCCCACTGACTCTGCCAACTAGTGGCCTGGTGGCTTCGTGCATCTCTAAGGCTGTGGCACAACTGATTTGTACAAGTGGCTACAGGAACAGCACTTCTACCACCTCTGAGACTGGAAGGCATTAGCTGTCCCTAATACTACATTGGCATAGTGGTTAAGAGCTACAGCTGCTAACCAAAAGGTCAGCAGTTAGAATCCACCAGGTACTTCCTTGGAAGCCGAATGGGGCAGTTCTACTCTGTCCTATAGAGTCGCTTTGAGTCGGAATTGACTCAATGGCAGCAGGTTTTGTTTCTTGGTTTTTTAATACTATGTTGAAGTGTACTTCATTTTATCAGCAAGGGCCCTGCAACCAACCAAACCTTGAAAGGGAGATAATAGTTACATTGCATTAAGGAATGGTAACAAAGGAGCGAAGGTTTAATATCTTTTAAATTTATACACATGCTGTGGTAGGCTAAAAAAGAGGCCCCCTAAAGATACGTACTTCCTAATCCCTTTTTTTTCCCAGCCGGCGACATATAAATACTTCCTTTTCTGGCAAAAAAAAAAAAGGCTTTGTAGACATGATTAAATTAAGGATCTTGAGATGCGCAGATTATCCTGGTTTATCTGAGTGGGCCCTAAATGCAATCATATGTGTCCTTAAAGAAAGACACAGAGGAAGGTTTCACACATATAGAGAAGAAGGCAATGTGAAGACAGAGCAGATAGAAATTTGAATATGCTAGCCTTGAAGATTGAAATGATGCAACCACAAGCCAAGTAAAGCTAGCGGTGGCCAGAAGCTGGAAGAGTCAAGGAAGGATTCTCCCCTAGAGCCTTGGAGGGAGTGTAGCCCTGCCGACACCTTGTTTTCAGCCCAGTGATACTGGTTTTAGACTTCTGGCCTCCAGAACTGTGAGAGAATAAATCTCTGCTGTTTTAAGCCATCAAGCTTGTGGAAATTTGTTACAGCAGCCAAAGGAAACTGACATGCAAATGCTTCTCTCTCCCTAGTAGATTGAGACCCTGGCAGAATCCGAAAGAACAAAGTGGAAGTCTACCAAGCCATCTTGGCTTATTCTGATGCAGTTGTTAATACTAGTTCATTAGAAAATTAAGAATCCAGGGCAAAACAGATGGGATGCTGGGAAAACAGGAATGACTCAGAACTGTCCCAGGCAAACAAAAAGTATATGATGGATCATTCTAACTTTTGATGACTTTACTTTTCCTGTGCTTAAAGATTTTTCTCCGTATTAAAATACTAAACTAAACATGCATGCAAAAGCTGGACATGAATAAGAAAGACTGAAGAATTGACGCCTTTGAATTGTGGTGTTGGGAAGAATATTGAACACACCACGTACTGCCAGAAAAACAAACAAACCTGTCTTAGAAGAAGTACAGCCAGATGCTCCTCAGAAACAAGGATGGCAAGACTTTGCCTCAAGTACTTTGTCTCATGTACTTCAGACATGTTATCAGGAGGAACTAGTCCCTGGAAAAGGACATCATGCCTGGTAGAGGGTCAGCAAAAAAGAGGAAGACGCAGCGACCGCAACAATGAGCTCAAACACAACAATGATTGTGAGGATGGTGCAGGACTTGGCAGTGTTTTGTTCTGTTGTGCATAGCGTAGCTATGAATTGGAACTGACTCAATGGCACCTAACAACAACAAAATACTAAACAAAAAAATAGTTTTTGAAAATAATGAAAAGCATAGCCTCTACCTTCAAGGACCTTTTAGTTTACAGTAAGGAAGAAAATAATTGAAGTCATTAAACACTTTCAGGTATGGGCTAAGCTGTAAAATACTTAAATGTGGAAATAGTTCTATCAGAAGTGACAAATGACATGAAGCGCAGCATTTGGAGATATTTTAAAGGAGGATATGAGGCTGGAGCTGTATTTTGAAGGATGGAAAGAGTTTGAATAGACAGAGGAAGCAGAAAGAGTTACCAGCATGAGACAAGAGGTGCAAATGAGAACGAGATGGACAGCTTTGAGACCTAAAAGGGATGGAGGGTTATTCTAGAGAGAAGATAGAAAAAAAGGAGAGATGGGGGGGAGGGGTTTCCAAAAGATATGCCGAAGCATTTGGACTTGGTAAGGTAGCTAAGTGGGAAGCGTTGTCATTTCCACAGTAAGAAACTGGTGGAATGAATGTAGGGTTTATTTGCATATTCAGGGTGAACTGGAATTAAGAAAGACTGGAAGCATGAGCTCCAGGTAGGAGGTTGTTGCAGTAATAGAAGGATAAGGTGTAAGGACCTGGAATAAAGTAGGGGGGACGAGAATGATGGTGATGAAGGTGGTGAGAAATTGTCATGATATTAAAGAAGGCAGTGGTGGTGACGGAGGTGATAGAGAATGGGATGGTGAGGATCATGATGGTGATTGTGGAGGTGATGGTATCAGTAGGGGAAGAATAGGAAGAAATGGTCTCTATGTTTCTTTAGAGAGAGCCAATATGTTCTGAGTAGCACCTGACAAGTTAAGCATCTCTCAATGGTCCGAACAAATGGGCTGATTTTAACCACATAAGTAATACTCTCACAATTTTAGACACATTCATGAATCACCTGTACTATATGCTTCTTTTTTTCTTTAAAATATCTCCCTTTTTTATTCAAGGAATATTTTTAAGCAGAGTTTATTATTTTTTGTTATTAATGGGCAATTTATTTTTTAAAGGAAACTCCTTTATTATCACAAATGAAAAATGGTATATCACTTGGCATAAATTGAAAGTGTTAATAAAATTGACAACTGTAAAAACAAAACTTTGTAATTAAATTCTTGCTGAGGCTTTGAACCTGAGATCTCTTTCTGTGTTAAAAATGAAGATCGAAAGTGTTTGTGGCGTGTCAAAAGCATAACAGCACCAAAATGTGACTTTCCCTTTTATAAAATCAAAAGGACTAAAAGAGAATTCAAAGAGGAATGACTTTCTCACTATGAGATAAAACGGTATTTAGTGACACCTCTGGTGTCATCTAAAAACCTGTCCCACCATTTGGAAATACTGTTTTAAGTAAAGATTATTTCTCCTCATAGGGAACACTGGGGACTCCCATGTCCCTGGATTGATGGGCCCAGAAAGAAGAGAAGCAGGAGGCAGAGGGAGAGACAAATGAGGAAGGTCTGTTGACAAAGCAAAGTCAGTGAGATATGAGGCCTGGTGGTTGGCTTGACTTAAAAAAAAAAGCAAGAAAGAAACCATAAATAACTTTGGCAAAAAGTCGAAGAGCTGAAAAAGGTAAAAAACTTTGAAATCACTAAAAAAAAAAAAAAGTTGCTGTGGAGTCAACTCTGACTCTTGGCCACCCATCTGTGTCAGAGAACTGTGCTTCATGGGGTTTTCAATGGCTGATTTTTTGGAAGCAGATGCCAGACCTTTCTTCTGAGGCTTCTCTGAATGGTCTTGAACCTCCAGCCTTTCAAATAGCAGCTGAGTATGTTAACCGTTTGAATCACCTAGGGATTCCACTGATACCATTTGCTATGCAAAATGCCCAATGAACAAATTGACACAGACAGGCTCTTACGTAGAAAGCCATCTGGGAAGTGATGACATGACTGAGATGTCATTGACTGTGGAAATGTAAGTGCCATATTTCTTTTTCTATCTGGAAAAAAAAAAAATCTGGCATATGCCTCAGAATTTACGTAGTTGAAGTATACTTATACTTCCAAGGGTCTAAACACATCTTCAATGGTAACAACAAGTTTTCTCCTCTGGAAAACTGATGGAAGGATGCAACAGGCCCCTTTGTGTCCTCACCAACACTTCACAGATACTTTATATAAGTATTCTTGTGTTTAGCCTGACAATGGCCCTAGGAGATGGATTACCTAGGAGGTAGGTAATGCTATCCTCAGGTTTATAGAGATCCAAGGCTCATAAAGGTCAACTATGAAAGGCAGCTAGCAAGAGGCTAACCTGAGATTCATCTGCAGTGCCCAAGTCCATGACTTTTTTTAACTATCCCCACTGTTCCCAGGTAAAATGACATGATATTTGACAATTTTCGTTTTTACTTTTCCTCTGCGGCTGAGCTCATAAAGACTCCTATCTTTTTTGTCCAGCATTAGAATGGACACAACATGGAAAGCAGCCCTCAGTGATTTGATAGGTATGTGCACTTAATTGAAGCTGCCATGGACTCTGGTCACCCACAGTGATTGATCTTAAGTGAGCGGGCAGGAAATCAATGCCCAGTAAAACCAAAACCAAACCCTTTGCTGTCAAGTCAACTCCAACTCATGGGGACACCATGCGTTACAGAGTAGAACTACACTCCACAGAGTTTTCTTGGCTATAACCTGTATGGAAGCAGATTACCAGGCCTTTTTTCCAAATGCTGCTGGGTGGGTTTGAACCACCAACCTTTAGTTTAGTAGACAAGCACAAACCATTTGTGCCACTCAGGGACCTTAAAAGCCCAGTAAACCCAAACCATAAACCCACTGCTGTCGAGTAGATTCTGATTCATAGCAACTCTATAGGACAAAGTAGAACTGCTCCATAAGCTTCCAAGGCTGTACATTTTTCTGGTAGCAGACTGTCACATCTTTCTTCTGCGAAGCAGCTGGTGGGTTCAAACCACCAACCTTTTAGTTAGCAACCGAGCACTTTAACCACTGCACCACCAGGGCTTCTACAGCACCACCAGTACCAGGTCCAAATAATACCCAGAAAACCCGCTGAGTCATTTATTCTTAAGACTGGTATTTCCACACTCAGTATATACTTTTCTCTAAAAGGGGTTGCTATTCAAGAACCAAGAAATGCCTTTTGTTTAATGAGTAGATATTAGCATCTTGAATAACAAGTCTCAACTGCCCGCTCATGTATGAGCAAATTGCTGTATTGTTTGGTGTGCTTGCAAATTAATTAATGGTTTAAATGGTAATAACAAGGATCTTAACAGCACCTCAAAAGAAGATGCTAAGTAAGTGTCTGAAGGGGACTAAAAGGAAGTCCTGAGGTTATAGTCAGCACAGAGGTACTTAGCTGCTTTCTGTGTTCTAGGAGAAATTTTGCTCTCCTGCACGCACTATTTAAAATATCCAAGCAGGAAGTGTAATGTTATAGAGTGATTTGTCTTCTGTTCATCCACACGCTTCTACTAGAAGACTTTTCTTCTTGCCTCTGAAAGTAGGGCTCAACAGGAGAGGTGAGTCAGTGACATTAGAGTTGGTCAGTGAGTCAATGCTTAGGGACTGCCCATGTGAAAGCCGGATGATGAGTAAAGACGACCAAAGAAGGATTGTGGTATTGGCAAAGAATATTGAATATATTCTGCCAAAAACTGCCAAAAGAATGAACAAATCTGTCTTGGAACAAGTACAACCGGAATGCTCCTTAGAAGCAAGGATGGCAAGACTGTGTCTCACATACTTTGGACATATTATCAGGAGGATCAGTACCTGGAGAAGGACATCATGCTTGGTAAAGTAGAAGGTCAAGGAAAAAGTGGAAGACCCTCAATGAGATGGATTGACATAGTGGCTGCAACAATGGGCTTAAGCATAACGACGATTGTGAGGATGGTGCAGGATCAGGCAGTGTTTCATTCTGTTGTACATAAGGTACAGAACTGACTCAGATGGCACCTAACAACAACAACAAGCCTCCTAGACAGTGAGAGAATAAATTTCTCTTTGTTAAAGTCATCCACAGGTGGTATTTCTGTTATAGCAGTCATAGATAACTAAGATAGTTGGTTATTAAACTTAGTTTTCTATACAGCTCATAAAACAGCTACTACATAGGACTATACCAGGCCAACTTATTATAACTCCTATCCTCAACTTAGTACATGATGATACTAAATATTAGGGTATGTATTTATGCAAGTATACTACTAGGAACCACCCACAGATACAGGGACTATTAACTTGGAGATTCATGGATGAGCTCCATGGAGGTCTATGAGCTGCTCTGAAATGGTGTACAAAATTATGTGTGAATGTGCTCTTTTCTATAGATTTCATAAGCTGATCAAAGGAGTCTCTAGCCCCAAGGATCACAAATCTTTGCATTCATGGTTTAACTTCTAATTATCTAGAGATGACATATATTCAGTGATCCACTCATGCTAACATTCCCAGTGTCCTGAAGGCAGATGGTGAGGGGGTATTTATCACACAGGCACCCAAGGCCAGAAGCATGGTCTAGACAAGGAGCAGAGCAAAGTAGCAGGCCCCAGAGGGTTAGAATTCACAGCTTACATCTTAATCATAGAGAACCTCCAGCCACCAAACACCTTTTCTTAGAATAAGTCATCTTTAAATGACTTGTCTGACTTCCATTTAGGATGGCTTATAGCCTCCCAAATCAACACTTAGTGCCAATACAGGGACCTGGAGATCTCCTTCCAAAATCAGCCATTCAAAACCCTGTGGAGCACAGTTCTCCTCTAACACACATGGGGCCACCACAAGTCAGAATCAACTTCACAGCAGGCAAATAGGCTTTTGTCAAGTAACAACCCATTGCAGTTTGCACTTTTCACATATTTGGAATGGGACAGCAATGACATCCTAAGAAATTTTGACTATAGTGCTTTTGAATCATGGAAACTTACCTAAGGCATAAGCTAGGAGATCAAAAAGCTATAGTAGCTCAAAGAAGAAGTTTCTCTCTTACTAATTGCCCAAAGGAAAGTCAAAGCTCTGCTTCACCAAATTGTCTATGGACCCAGGTTCTTTCTAACTTGTAGCTCTGTCCTACCAGGGAAGATGACCAGCACCATGCCATGTTCCAGTCCACAGGAAGGGAAAAGGAAAGGAAATAGAGAATAATTTCTCTCTGTCTTAGTTAACTAGTGCTGCTATAACTGAAATACCACAAGTGGATGGCTTTAACAAAGTCTAGCAGGCTAGAAGTCCAAATTCAGGGAGTCAGCCCCAGGGAAAGGTTTCTCTCTCTGTTGGCTCTGGAGGAAGGTCTTTGTCATAGATCTTCCCCTGGACTAGGAGCTTCTCTGCGCAGGGACTCCAGGTTCAAAGGATGCACTATGCTCCCAGTGCTTCTTTCTTGGTATGCGGTCCTCCTGTCTCTCTGCTTGCTTCTCTCTTTTATCTCTTGTAAGATAAAATGTGATGCAGGCCACACTCCAGGGACTCCCTTTACATTGGATCAGGGTTGTGACCTTAGTAAGGGTGTTACATCCCAGCCTAATCCTCTTTAACCTAACCTAATCTTGTCTCATTAACCACAGGCAGAGATTAGAATTTACGACACATAGGAAAATGACATCAATCGCAAAATGGAGGACAACCATTCAATATTGGGAATCATGGCCTAAGCAAGTAGAAACATATTTGGGGGGAACACAATTCAACCCATGACACCCTCTAAGGATCTGATGCTAAAGTTGCTCACAGGCACTTCTGCCACATGCTGTTGGTGAGAAATCAGTCACAAGGTCATGTTTTGTTGCCAGAGAAGCTTAGAAATGCAAGCCATATCTGGGAATCTGTGTGCTCTGCTAATACTGCTGAGTGAGTTCTACTACCAGAAAGATAGAAAGAAGGTGGATTCTGGGAAACAATGGTCAGTCTCTGCCGTGGTGTAGATTCTCTTTTATAGAGTTAGCCAAAGGCAATAGAAAGTAGTAGAAAGAAATGAGGCAGACACCTTTCAATCCTGTGTCTTTTGCTTAATACCTGTGTGATTTTGAAAATGTTACTTCACTTCAATGAACCTCAGTTTCCCTAACTATGAAATAGGAGCAAGACCACCACCTAACTCACGGACCTATAAAGATTAAGCAATTATATGTTCACAGGGCTTGGTACATAAGGAGTGAGCGGAAAAACATATATATGTTGTTGTTCTTGTTGTTAGGTGCTGTCAAGTCTATTTAGACTCCCAGTGACAAGTCTATTTTGCTCCTAGTGACCCCATGTGCCAGAGTAGAACCACCCCCATTGACTTTTCTAGGCCATAATCTTTACAAGAACAAATTGCCAGGTGTTTCTCCCGAGGAGCTGCTGGGTGGATTTGATCCACCAACCCTTTGGTTAGCACCTGAGTACTTAACTGTTTGTGCCACCAGGGCATATTACAGTATATACTCCAAGTTATACAAGTAACAAAATTCAGGAATGATAAATGACCAAGGTTGCATAGATCTTGAAAACTGAAAGGAGGTAACTTTCCCTTGTAAAATCATTTTAGTCTGTGCCCCTAACTAGAAGGCACACTCATTTCTGAGGAAAATAGAGGGAATGCTTTCCTCATGTTAATAAGTCAACTGGCTTACAATCTAAGACTCTATTATACTGGCTTACCATCTAATAATGAGTTGGAGCCCTGGTGACACAGTGGTTAAGAGCTTGGCTGCTAAAAAAAGGTCAGCAGTTTGAATCCACCAGCTGCTCCTTGCAAACCCTATGAGGCAGTTCTACTCCATCCTATATAGTGTCACTATGAGTCAGAATTGGCTCTATGGCAACTGGTTTGGTTTTAGACTTTTCTGAAGTCCATGTTATACTTAAAGCTTTGGGTAAACCTTTACCAAGAATGTAAAGAGCTTGACAATTGGCATAACATAAAGGAAATGTTCTACATCCTACTTTGGTGAGTAGCATCTGGGGTCTTAAAAGCCTGTGAGAAGCCATCCAGGATATTCCACTGGTCTTACCCTTTTGGGACCAATGAAGAATGAAGAAAACTAAAGATACAAGGGAAAGATTAGTCTAAAGGACTAATGGACCACAGCCTCTGCCAGAGTGAGTTCAGTGCAACTAGATGGCACCCAGCTACCACCACTGGCTGTTCTGATAGGGATCACAATAGAGGGTCCCGGACAGAATTGGAGAAAAATATAGAACAATATTCTAGCTAAAAAAGAAAGACCAGACTTGCTGGCCTGACAGAGACTGGAGAAACCCTAAGAGTGTGGCCCCAGGACACCCTTTCAGCTCAGTAATGAAGTTACTCCAGAGGTTCACCCTTCAGCCAAAGATTGAACAGAGCCATAAAATAAAACAAGACTAAAGTGGCACACCAATCCAGAGGCAGGGACTAGGAGGCAGGAGGGAACAGGAAAGTTGGTAATAGGGAACCCAAGGTTGAAAAGAGAGAGTGTTGACCTGTCATAGGGTTGTTAACCAATGTCACAGAACAATATGTGTACTGACTGTTTAACGAGAAAGTAGTTTGTTCTGTAAATCTTCATCTAAAGCACAATAAAAAAATTTAAAAAAAAAGAATGTTAAGGGCTTAAAGTGAATATTTCTTCTTCTCTTTGATATACTTTGTTGTTGTTGATACGTAATGACCCTATGCACAATGGGATTGAATTGTTGTGATCCATAGGGTTTCCTTTGGCTGATTTTCGGAAATAGATTGCCAGATTTTCTTCCCAGTCAACCTTAGCCTGGAAACTCTGCTGAAACCTGTTCAGCATCACAGCAACATGCACGCCTCCACTAACAAATGGGTGGTGGCTATGCCTGAGGTACATTGGCTAGGAATAGATCCCAGGTCTCCTGCATGGAAGATGAGAATTCTACCAGTGACACTTTTTCTTCCCTGATTATCAGCATCCCACCCATTTAAGACTCAGTTTATAAGCTAACCCGTGCTCCTCATCCAAGGCTTTCCTATCCCCTCACAGGCAGAACTAATCTCTCCTTTTGCCCCTTTCAAGCCTTTCTGCCTTATGTGACTGCTGGTATCCACTACAAGATTATAAGCAACCTGAGGACAAAAGCCACACCTCATACAGTTAATATGACTATTATTCAAATTTACTCACCAACCACTAAGGCCAAAGATAAAGAAATCGGAGATTTTTATCAGCTTCTGCAATCAGGATCTACTGACAATTACTGGTGATTGGAATGTGAAAGATGGAAATGAAGAAAGATCTGTAGTTGCGAAATATGGCCTTGGTGATAGAAACAATGCTGGAGATTGAATAACAGAATTTTGCAAGACCAACAACTTCTTCATTGCAAATACCTTCTATCAACAACACAAACGGCAACTATACACATAGGTCTCACTAGATGGAATACACAGGAATCAAATCAACTAAATCTGTGCAAAGAGAAGATGGAAAAGCTCAATATTATCAGTCAGAACAAGACCGGGGGCAACTATGGAATAGACCATCAATTGTGCATATGCAAGTTCAAGTTGAAAATGAAGAAAATCAGAGCAAGTCCACAAGAACCAAAGTATGACCTTGAGTATATCCCACCTGAATTTAGAGACCATCTCAAGAATAGAGTTGACACATTAAACACTAATGACCGAAGACCAGTTTCATTGTGGAATGATAGCAAGGACATCATTCATGAAGAAAGTAAGAGGTCATTGAAAAGACAGGAAAGAAAGAAAAGACCAAGATGGATGTCAGAAGAGACTCTGAAACTTGCTTTTGAAGGTCAAGCAGCTAAAGCAAAAGGAAGAAATGATGAAGTAAAAGAACTGAACAGAGGATTTCAAAGGGCAGCTTGAGAAGACAAAGTAAAGTATTACAATGACATGTGCACAGAGCTGGAGATAGAAAACCAAAAGGGAAGAACATGCTCAGCATTTCTCAAGCTGAAAGAACTGAAGAAAAAATTCAAGCCTCGAGTTGCAATAATGAAGGATTCTATGGGGAAAATATTAAACAACTTGAGAAACATCAAAAGAAGATGGAAGGAATAAACAGAGTTATTACGCCAAAAAGAATTAGTTGACCTTCAGTCATTTCAAGAGGTAGCATATGATCAGGGACTGATAGTACTGAAGGAAGAAGTCTAAGCTGCACTGAAGGCATTGGTGAAAAACAAGGCTCCAAGAATTGACAATATCAATTTAGATGTTTCAACAAACGGATGCAGCACTGGAAGTGCTCATTCGTCTATGCCAGGAAATTTACAAGACAGCTTCCTGGCCAAATGACTGGAAGAGATCCATATTTATACATATTCCCAATAAAGGTGATCCAACCAAATGGATGAAATTATCAAACAATACCATTAATATCACACACAAGCAAAATTTTGCTGAAGGTCTTTCAAAAGTGGTTGCAGCAGTATATCAAAAGGGAACTTCCAGAAATTCAGGCTGGATCCAGAAGAGGACATGGAACCAGGGATATTATTGCTGATGTCGGATGGATCCTGGCTGAAAGCAGAGAATACCAGAAAGATGTTTACCTGTGTTTTACTGACATGCAAAGGCATTAGACTGTGTGGATCATAACAAATTATGGATAACATTGCAAAAAATGGGAATTCCGGAAATCTTAATTGTGCTCATGAGGAACTTGTACATAGATCAAGAGGCAGTTGTTTGAACAGAACAAGAGGATACTGAGTGGTTTAAAGTCAGGAAAGTTGTGCATTAGGGTTGTATCCTTTCACCTTACATATTCATTCTGTATGCTGAGCAAATAATCTGAGAAACTGGACTGTATGAAGAAGAATGGGGCATAAAAATTGGAAGAAGACTCATTAACAAACTGCCTTATGCATATGACACAACCTTGCTTACTGAAAGTGAAGAGGACTTGAGGCACTTACTGATGAAGATCAAAGACCACGGCCTTCAGTATGGATTACACCTCAACATAAAGAAAACAAAAATCCTCACAACTGGACCAGTGAGCAACATCATGATAAATGGAGAAAAGACTGAAGTTGTCAAGGATTTCATTTTACTAGGATTTACAATCAACAGCCATGGAAGCAGCAGTCAAGAAATCAAAAGAAGCATAGTGTTGGGAAATCTGCTGCAAAGAACCTCTTTAGAGTGTTAAAAAGCAAAGATGTCACCTTGAAGACTAAGGTGTGGCTGACCCAAGTCATGGTATTTTCAATCGCATCATAGGCGTGTGAAAGTTGGACAATGAGTGAGGAAGACCGAAGGAGAATTGACACCTTTGAATTGTGGTCTTGGTGAAGAATATTGAACATACCGTGGACTGCCAAAAGAATGAACAAATCTGTCTTGGAAGAAGTACAACCAGAATGCTCCTTAAAAGCAAGGATGGCGAGACTGGGTCTTACGTACTTTGGACATGTTGTCAGGAGGGATCAGTTCCTGGAGAAGGACATCATGCTTGGTAAACTACACTGTCAGTGGAAAAGAAGAAGACCCTCAATGAGATGGATTGACACAGTTGGCTGCAACAATGGGCTCAAGCATAACGATCGTAAAGATGGTGCGGGACCTGGCAGTGTTTCATTCTGTGGTATGTAGTGTCGCTATAAGTCTGACTAACTCGATGGCACCTAACAACAACAACAACATACCTTATTCATCATTGTCTCCTTTCCCTTCTATCCCCTAGTACAAAATCTTACACATAATAGACGCAAAATAACCAACTGTAGCTAAATAAATAAATGAAGAAATGTCTGGTTGACAACTCCAGCTCAATATTCCGGGGACTACATATCCTGAATAAAAAAATTTGGACTCATAATCTGGCATGTGGAATCCCTGGGTGGTGCAAACGGTTAACATGTTTGGCTGCTAACCAAGAGGTTGGATGTTCGAATCCACTCAGAGGTTCCTTTGAAAAAAGACCAGTGATCTACTTATAAAAAAATCAGCCATGGGAAGTCCTATGAAGCACAGCTCTACTCTGACACATGTGGGGTCACCATGAGTTGGAGATCACGCAGTGGCAAGCGGTTTTAATCGAATAATTGTATATATTGGGGATAAAGAAACAGATTGTTTCAAATCTTAACTGCCCTGGAAAAATCTGGAACATTTGGTTATATTCAAAAGTCAGGCATCTCTCAGTGAGTTAATACGGCTCTCAGATTTGTTTATCTGAACCAATTCACTTAACCTTTATAGCTTTTCATTCCTCCTTTGCCCAATGAGGTTAGAAATACTTAACCTTCCCACCACACAGGGCTGCTGTAATGAAGAACAAATGAAATCGTGATGGCATGAAATCTCTCTGGGCATTGTGAATCACTGTCAAGTGAGGTCAGAGTTACAGAAGCAGCTTCCCATTTTACGGAACATAAAAGTCAAGCTCCTCATTTTGACCTTCTGGCTCACAGCTCCATAATCCTTCATAACATAGGCTGGGGTTTCTTCGTGTTTTTGAGCAGGAAACTCTCATCTCTCATAGCTAAAGAAATTTCAAAATTTAGAGGTCATTTAATAAACACTTCTGATTATTTTTTATTAATCCAGCTAACATTGAACTGAACTGATAATTAACATAATTATTAATGATTATTATAATTCTAATGCTTATTATTATCTAATATAACAAAGAGCTGGGTGATCTGACTCAGATTCTGGTGCTGCCGCAGAGCAGTCGGATCTGCTATTTCCTTTTTCTATCAGTGATTGATTTTCCCCTCTCATCTTCTGCTATAGCCAGCCCCAGAATGTTTAGTAATCTACCATCTTGAAGGGAAATTCTACTGATATAAAGTTTAACTGAAGTGATGGATGAAGGCCACCCTCACTCTTAAGATGCTAGATTTCCGCAAAAGCAGAGCAGACTGTAAATTTGAATCTTAACAGGGGTAACATCAATCTAAGATATGGCGTAATTTCCGAAGGCTACACTCTACTAATGTTACAAAGAGAGTTTGATTAAGGACTCCGATTATATGGTTTGAGAATTATCCCAAACAGAAGGAAAAAAAAAAGAGGGAGCAAAATCCTTCAGGAAACAGGCAATGGTCTAGAAGATCAAAGCCCCTTGTCCCTGAGGTCACCTTTCATTATTCATACAATTCCTCTTGAAAAACCAGAAGGGCCCATAGGAAGCACAGTAGATAAGTGATATTTGAGTACAGGAGGCTTCCTCTTCTGACAAACAACACAGAGTACAGAACAGTAACTCAGCAGACAGCTGTAGAATTGCTGCTATTGGAGGAAGTAGGGGTGAGGATGCTTAAAGGTATAAAAGCCTCGGAATGTGATGAATTTTTGTATTTTAACATTTTTTGGAGCAGGGTTTCTTAACCTCAGCGCTACTGACATTTTGGGTCAGATAATTCTTTGTTGTGAGAGACCGTTCCATGTATTCTAGAATGTTTACCAGCATCTCTGACCTCTACTCACTAGATGCCAGTAGCATCCCCCCCAGTTTTGACAACCAAAAGAACCAGAATCAAAACAAACCCATTGTCATTGAGTTGATTCCAACTCATGGCAACCCTATAGGACAGTGTAGAACTGCCTCACATGTTTCCAAGGAGAGGCTGGTGGATTTGAACTGCCAACCTTTTGATTAGCAGATGAGCTATTAACCACTATGCCAACAGAGCCCCAAAAGAGACATTGTTCAATATCTCCTGGAAAAAGGGGAGGGTAAAATCACACCAGACCTGCACCAATGGTTCAGAACCACTGTTTTAGAGCCTATGAGTACTGAGAGGTGTGGGGGTCAGTTTATAGCTTCTTACACTTACGCTTAGTTTGGATAGAAGTTTAAGTTGTGATTCAAGAACATAACATTACCGTTTATTTTGCTTGGACTGAAATAGAGTAGGCAAAGCTGGCCCAGAGGGCATAGACTTGGGAGGGGGCAGAATGGTTCTGGCAGGAACTATAGGTACAGCAGTTAAGGGATCGAGTTTGGGTCAGGGTAGGTGGGTTGGAGGGGGTCTGACTAGTGGTACTGCAGGTACCTGGGCAACAAAGACTGCTTAGGTAAAGTCACCTCAGGTAAGAAGGGTCTTGTCAGTACCACAGGCCAAAGCAAGCACAAGAGTCCAGGGAACCAACGCTAGCGGCAGTAACGAGCAACGGCCAGTGAAACCCAGTTTCTGGCCCAGGAGCTGGCACTAGAACTGTGTTTCCTGACTCCTGGCCCAGTGCATTTTAGGTGGCTGTGCTTTATAATTGCGTGTTTATTACACACCAAATGATTTGGCTGTAAGTAATAGAAAACTCAGTTTAAAGTGACTTAAACACCAGGGACATTTACTATCTCACATTACAGTAAGTCCAGAGGTAAGATGATTACAGGTTTTGATAATTCGGTGGCTAAACAATATCGTCAAACACCTGGATTCTTTTCCCCCTTCTGCTCTCTCAACCTCAACAGGCTGTCTTGTCCTCAGGTAATTGCCCTCACAGCTCCAGGATGGTTGCCACAGCCCCCACCTTCACATGTAGAAACAACATCCAGCAACAGCAGGAATCTCTTTCTGTATGTCCCTGGCAAAAGGTAAGCCAGAAAACCAGTTGCTATCAATTCAGCTCTGACTCATTTTGACCCCGTGTGTGTGCTCCATAGTGTCTATGATGACTGACTTGTCAGATGTAGGTCACCAAGCCTTTCTTCTGAGGCACCTCTGGGTGGACTCCAACCTCCAAGATTTCAGTTAGTAGCCATTTTATTAACGATTTGCACCACCAGTACAAAAGAGAGAGACCCCCTTGGTCGCCCATTGGTCTCCCAGGTCTGGCGATGGAGCTCATCTACCCTGACCCTATGATTCTGCAGATCCCCCAGACAAAATTGGGATCCATCAGCAAGAGAGGAATGGAGTCGCCATGAGTCGGAATCGTTAATCCACAGCAATTAACAACAACAGGCATCCAACGGTATCTAATATATATGAATGATTTAATTTAAACTGTGAGGGAGGCACTATTATTACCTTCATTTTACAAATAAGGAATTTTGGAAGTTGAATGTCACGCCCAGCTGGCAAGTGCTGGAGTCAAGATTCAAATGGATGGGCTGACTTCAGACCACGTATTTCTTAACAGTCATTCTATGCTTTATTGATTTGCCCCCACCCCACCACCACCACAGTGTTGGATAAAATTCTTCTCCTTGCCAGATCACACAATCTTTACTAATCTGGGCTACTGCCTGCATCCTATACCACTAGGCTGCAGAAATAATTCGGACTTTCAAGGTCCTATCTGAAGATCTCTTATACGCAAAAGCTAATTGGAGAGTTTTGCCTTGTCTTCTCCCTTTCTTCGCTCTCTCCCTGCCTGTCTTTCTTTTCTTAACTTACTCACAGACTTACTCTTTCACTCCCTTTCTCTAAATACCTAAATAAATAAGTGGGTACTTTATGAGAATGTCATTTTTCTTGGCTTTAACTCCCACCTAGAAATCTGTGGAAATATCGCCTGAACCACCCTATAACCTGATCCCATTTCTTTAAGTTACAAATAGTTTAATCAAGCAGAAAGGAAACTCAACAAACATTCTCCAATTAGCTGCAGTAACTTAAAATCCCACTCTCCCTGACAACATTTATTTCTTTTAAAAAGAACTTTAATTTCCGCAGCTATAAAATGAGAAACAGACCAAAAAGACAAGAACAGGCAAATGTTTAGAGACCAAAGTTTCTTAGTGGTTACCAGGGATGGGAGGGAGGGGGAAGGGGAAGTTATTGTTTATGGAGTGCTGAGTTTTGGGTTACAGTGCTGGAAAAATTGCAATGATTAAGAGTAGGTTTGCACAGCCAATTAATGTAATTGCTGTCAATAAGTTGTACATCTGTAAAAGTTGGATTGGCAAAAGTCGTGTGGTAGCTATGTTTACAACACTGACAGAAAAAAGAAAGAGTAGCTGCTAAGGCTGATTATGTACAACCAAAAAGCTCATGAAATTTTCTTCCTTGGTTTGGAGATTTCGGGTCCTGGTTTCATGAGACATCCCAGTGAATTGGGCTAATGACATGTTTAGTGCTTCTGTTCTACCTCCTAGTTTGTTGCGTAGTGCCTGGGGTCTTAAAAACTTGCAAGCAGCAGAGCAAAGCACAACAATTGGTCTTTATTCGCTGGGAGCAATAGCAAAAGAAAGAGAGTCAGGAACAGGAGGAGGAAATGGAATGTGTGGCTAATTGCCTCCATGAACAACTGCTTCTTTTGCCATGAGACCAGAAGAGCTGGATGGTGCCCGGCAACCATTACTGAATGTTTTGATCAAAGATTCCATAGAAGAATCCTGATCAAAAGGGGAAAATGCAGAAAAGAATTTCAAATTCTCATGGAATCCAGACTTCCTGGGTGGACTGAGGTGGATGAACCCCCAAAGTATTGCTCTGAGACAAATCTTTAACCTCAAACCAAAAATATCCTCTGAAGTATTCTTAAAACCAAACAGTAGTTTGACTTAAATAGTAAAGAATATCTGTCTTGAGCACTGTGCTCTCTTAAGACCTACCTATATGGAATTAAATTGACAACATCAACTCAAACAATTAGGTAGGCAGTGGGTTTACATTAATGGAGGAAGAACTTGGAAAAGGAGGGTGAGATTGAGTGCACAACTTGAACAATGTTATCAGTGTCACTGAATTGTACATGTAGAAATTGTTGAATTGGTGTATGTTTTTGCTGTGTATATTCTCAACAAATAAATAAATAAAATAATTAAAAAAAAAAAACCTTAAATGCAAACCTGTTGCCCTCAAGTCGATTCCGACTTACAGCGATCCTGTAGGATAGAGTAGAACTGCCCCATAGGGTTTCCAAGGAGTGGCTGGTGGATTCAAACTGCCAATCTTTCGGTTAGCAACTAAACTCTTAGCCATACACCACCAGGGTGCTATAGATACAGTCAAAATTTAAAAAATGAAAAACGGATCAATTTACCAAAGCCAATTAAACAGAAGTTGATTTTCCAAGGTTACTTGCTTATTTTAAGCACTTACAGAGTTTACAACCCTATTTATTAATATAAATGCAGCTTCGGGCAATATAGTGGGTTGAATGGTGACCTCCAAAATAATATGTCCATGACCTAATCCCCAGAACCTGTGAATGTTATCCTATTTGGAAAAAAAAGATCTTTGCAGATATAATTAAGGATCCTGAGATGAGGAGATCATCCTGGATTATCCAGGTGGGCTTTAAATCCTATGACAAGTGTCCTTATAAGAATAAGGCAGAGGGAGATTACACAGACAGGAGAAGGTAAGACAATGTGACCACAGAGGCAAGCACTGGAGTGATGCAGCAAGTCAGGGAATGCCATCGACTACCAGAAGCTGGAAGAGGCAAAGAACAGATTCTCTCCTAGAGCTTCAGGAGAGAGTGTGGCCCTGCTGACACCTTGGTTTCAAATTTCTGGCCTCCAGAACTGTAGAGAATAAATTTCTGCTGTTTTAAGCCACCCTGTTTGCATTAATGTGTTACTGTAGGCCAGGGAAACTAATACAGGCAAATTACTTAGGGTCTGAGACTCAGCTCTCCCAGTTGAACAAAGAACAATAAAGCCTAATCCTTCAGGGATGCTCATCTATAAAGGAGATGATGTGTGTTGAGCATCTAGCACAGAATGTGGCACAAGTAGACACTCCATTCACTTTAGTTCTCTCCACTCTCCTGCTTGGTACTAAGTTACCTATAAAAATTTTCCTTTTCTTGAGGTTCACAACTTCACAGTTGTCTGGGAAGGCCAGCTTTCAGTTCTGCTATACTTCTTCTTGCCTGAGAGCTTACACACGTGCTGCTCCTTCTATATGGAAGCCTTTCCATCACCCACTCCCAGGCCTGCTTCTCTTAGAAAACTCCTACTCATCCTCCATATCTCGGCTTAACCATCGTTTCCTTAGAAAAGTCCTCCATTATTGTCCTCTGGACCAAGTCAGGTTCTCCTGTTGAATACTGTCTTGATACCATGTCTTTCTCCGTCACAGCACTTAACTCGTGATTAAAGTATTGGTGTGATGAGTTGTCTCCACCTCCAGACTGAAAGCTACATGAGGCAAATAACTTTGTCTTGTTTGCAGATGTATCAGCAACATATAGAATACACTCCTGGCTGTAGTATATGGCCAATACCAGTTGAATGAATGAATAAGTTCCACGTGGTGCCCTGCCAAACTTGTCACCTTCTTAAGAAGTAAGCTTCATCTTTCAAATACATGGGAGCAGTTGTAAAATGCCTTGGATCTGGCAACAGGGCTGTATACTTTAAACTGCCCTGTTCTGGCCAATCTCTGGCTGCATCCCTCCTCACTAGATGAGAAATCTATGGGTTGTGATGATGTGCTTCCAGGAATCTAGGCTCCCAAAAATGAACTGCTGTGTGTTTGCACCCCTAGGCCTGAGTGGTGACCAAGGAGCAGCTGTTTGCTGGAGGGGTATGGCTGGAGCTTGGACAAGAGGGCTACAGTGTGTGGGGTGGGATGGCTATGGGAAGAAATAGGAAGCAGGCTACAGCCTGGAGAAATTAATCTGCCTATGCTGCCACGTTTGAGCTCAGAGCTCTGAGGTGTCCTGGAATTCTGAATTTGAACTTGACCTTCCAGGTCTTTATGAAGCTATATTTGTCAAGGTTGGAGGATATAATATTTTAACAGTTTGTTCAGTTCAACTCTGGCACACATAGGGTCACCATGATTAGGTATAACTCAATGGTAATAAGTTTGGTTTTCATTTTGGTTTAGTTGATTCATAACTTTGAAATGTTGAGACTTAAGGTATCTGAAGCTCCATTTGGTACTCTTGCCCTGGGCTCTGCAAATACTTTGGTCTGTCTAGCAGGGATGGAAACTTCCCAGGTGCCCTTCCTGTCCTCCACCATTGACTTGGATGTTTCTTCCTCAGGCCCTATGACTACTTAGACAGTTGCTGGCAAGTGTCTCCCTCCAAGGCCTCCCTTTGTATGTAATCATCTCTAAGGTGAAGGGTACCTCTCTCAGGTCTCTCAGATCCAGGTTGCTGTGGTTAAGTCTCCATCCTCACTATACTAGGTCTTCTTCAGTAGCTAACAGCAGTGGGAATAGTGAAGGTGGGAGGAGGGAGGAGGCTACTTCAGTGAACACCAGGAAGCAGGAGCCACTGCTCTGAATCTTCAGATTCATGGAGAATACTAGGTATGAGTCAGGGGCCTAAAAGAGCCCATCTATCTTCCCTGGCTGAAAAAGACAAGACCTATTTTAATAAATCATTTACCTAATTTATTACTCATGCATACTTCTAGCCAACTCCTTCTCATCCATCAATCCATCCTCCAAAAAAGAGGAAGAAGTACATGACAAAGCACCTGATTTATCACACATCTATCCATCTAGCCAACCGCTTATCCATTCATCAATCCAATCTCCAAAGAGAGAAAAAAAGACTATGAGCCATCCTTAGTAGTAAACAGAGGTGGTCAATGCTCAGTGCTGGATAGAAATCTAGGAGTGATAATTGAATTTCTGTGAAATTCATTGACTATTAAATCCACTGAGGGAATTCTATGCATTCAATTAAGTCAGACATCGAATTAGCAAAACTGACCCCAAGATGGTTTGCCTCTTAGCATTCTCAAAACTTATTAAATATTTTCATCTAAAATCAGAGACTAGTTCTGATGTGCTTAGAATGCAGCAACTTTTCTGTTACCTTTTGGTAGTACATAGGCTAAGAAGCCTATTTTCTCTGGAACTTGGATTTCAGAAATAGATTGTAACAGCCGCTCCCTTACTCTGGAGTTAATTGACTGGTTAGTAGATTCAGAATGCTGAAAGAATAGCCAGGTCATCTGCTGACCTCCTGCCTTTGCAGGGTGAAGCCTCTCTTTTCTTTCTCCTACCTTTATTAGAATTTGCCACATTTAACAGGGAAAAAAGAGAGAGAAAAAAAACCTCTATAGCAATATATGTTGGAGATGATCTGTGCAGGAAGTACTTATCTTGGGGGATGAACTATTTTAGAAGTCCACCTCCTGCTGGTGAAAGTTTGGGGACTTAGAGATTTGTTTTTACCATCATCATAAATTGTCTTTATTTTCTTGAGCCTAGCTATAAGACACTGAAACTCATCCCAGTATCCTAATTGCAACTTCATCTTTTTTCAGAGATCCAAGAATTTTATTTTTCTCTCCAGACAGTGCATTTTTAAAATTATTTTGCTATTAAAAGGCTTTCACAATTCTTCTTAATTACATGCATGCTGAAGTATTAAAAAAAAAAAAAAAAGAGGGGAAATATACTAATGCCTACATCAAAAATATGGAGACCAAAGTTTACTACTGGTTACCAGGGGTGGGAGGGAGGGTTAACAGTGATGGAAAAAATCTCAGTGATTAAGGGTAGGTGTTATGGATTGAATTGTGTTTCCCAAAAATGTCTGTCAACTTGGCTAGGTCAACATTCCCAGTATTGTACGGTTGTCTACCATTTTGTCATCTGATGTGATTTCCCTTTGTGTTGTAAATCCTATCACTATGATGTTAGTGAGATGGATTAGTGGCAGTTGTATTGATGAGATCTACAAGATTAGATAGTGTCTTAAGCCAATGTCTTTTGAGATATAAAAAAGAGAAGAATGAGCAGAGAGACATGGGGACCTCATACCAGCAAGAAAGCAGCACCAGGATCAGAGAGCGTCCGTTATACCTGAGGTTCCTGTGCTGAGATGCTCCCTGACCAAGGGAAGACTGATGCATCACAAGGACCTTCCTGCAGAGCTGACAGAGAAAGAAAGCCTTCCCCTGGAACCGGCACCCTGAACTATGAGAGGATAAACTTCTCTTTGTTAAAAACAACCTCCTGTGGTATTTCTTTCATAGCAGCACTAGATGACCAAGACAGTAGGGTTGCACAGCCAATTAATGTAATTGCTGTCAACAAGCTGTATACCTGTAAAAATTGAATTGGCGAAAGTTGTGTGATGACAAAATAAAAAGAGCAGCTGATGAGGCTGCTTATGTACAACCAAAAACCTCATGGGATTTTGTTCCTTGGTTTGCAGGTTTAGGGTCATAGGTTCATGGGACATTCCAGTTAATTAACCTAAGAACGTGTTTAGTGCTTCTGTTCTACCTCCTAGTCTGTTGCATAGTGGCTGAGGTCTTAAAAGCTTACAAGTGGCCATCCAAGTCACACAGTTGGGCCCTATTTACACAGATCAACAAACGAAGAAGAGTCAGAAATAGGAGAGGATACGGAATGTGTGGCTAATTTCCTCCGTGAACAACTGCCTCCTTTGCCATGAGACCAGCTACCATTACTGAACATCTTGATCAAACATTCCAAAGAAGAATCCTTGTCAAACGGGGGAAATGCAGAACAGAATTTCATATTCTCATGGGCTCTAGACTTTCTAAGACCATAGAAGGTGGACGAAACCCTGAAACTACTGCCCTGAAATAACCTTTAAAACTTAAACCAAAATATCCCCTGAAGTAATCTTAAAACTGAACAATAGTTTAGCTTAACCAGTAAAAAAGGCCTGCTTTGAGCACTATGCTCTTTTAAGAACTATCTGTATGGAATCAAACCCACAATAGCAACTCAAAAGATTAGATAAGAACCCTTAAAAAAAAAAACAAAACATCGCCCCCGAGTCTATTCCAACTCATAGTGACCATATAGGACAGAGTAGAACTGCCCCATAATGCTCCAAATGCTGTGTATATTCTCAACAACAACAAAATAAATAAAATTTAGGGGAAAAAAAGCATCAAAAAATAAGATGGATTGATGGAGGATAGGGGGTTGACTAAATGGATGGACCTTTGGTGTACCAGGTATAAACCAAAAGAACCCATTGCCATTAAGTTGCTTCTGATTCATAGTGACTCTATAGGACGGAGTAGAACTGATCCAAAGAGTTTCCAAGGAGCGCCTGGTGGATTTGAACTGCCAGCCTTGTGGTTAACAGCTGAGCTCTTAACCACTGCACCACCAAGGCTCCATACCAGCTATGTTAATTGTAGAATATATATGGTGGATATGTGGGGGGTCACTGTAAAACTCTTTCAACTTTTCTATGTTTAAAGTTTTTTCACAATAAAATGTTGAGTAAAATAAAAAGACTTTCATAAATCCCTGTTGTGAAGAGTCTAACCACATCCCCGGTCAACAACAGATTACATAGTGCAGATAGCAAGAAACAAACCCAAAAGATGTGGCTATTTGTGACTGGCCCTATAGAGTTAAGAGATGGTATTTTGGTATGTGTTTAATACAGAGAGAGTAGAACACTTTTAATTTTTTTAATTTTGTAGTCAAAATGCATGGTGATTTTATACATTTTAATGATATTCTCAAAGTTATAGTATGCAATATCTTAAAAGTAAGAATTGTAGCAGTTAGGCTTCATATTCTATACACAGTTGTCTTGTGTTAGATAACCTATGCAGATATCCAGAAGCCCCTTGGTGGTGCAAATGATTAATGCGCTTGGCTGCTAATCAAAAGGCTGGAGGTTCAAGTCTACCCAGAGGCACCTTGAAAGAAAAGCCCAGTAATTGACTTCCAAAAAATTAGCCACCGAGAACCCTATGGAGCACAGTTTTACTCTGACATACATGGGGTTGCCATGAGCTGGAGTTGACTCAATGGTTACTGGTTCTGGTTTATAGATATTCAAGATTATGTTTTCAATAATACAAATCCAGAGAAGTGATAGCCTACATTACTTCTTTAATTTTATATTCCAATATCTGGGCTGCTTTTAATCTTTCAAGTTTAACTATATATACATATATTTTTAATATATATATAAATTATGATTTATAACTCTTTATAATCTCCTTTGTCCAAATTTAAACACTACATAACCATGAAAAGAAAGAAGGATTTTATAAACAATCAATCCAATCAGCATATTTTTTATCTTATTAGTGTTATGTTACCATGTCTCTCAACCTTAACTGCTTCATCAAAGTCTCAGTTCAACTGAGACACGTAAAAGGGAAATTATTTTCAATTTCCCTTGCATTTTCAAAGTAAAAAAGCACACACAGAAAAAAATAAATGGATACCCTGCCTCCAAAAACATTAATTTCTATTTTGTTAAATTCATAATTACTTAGTAATTTGCCCTCTTAAGACAGCCTTGAACTAACTCAATTGCCTATTTAAACATTTGATTAAAGAGAGAAACAGGCTCTTCAAAAAAGAAAAGAATATATTTTCTCTGGCTCAAAAATTATCAAGAGAAAATTGATGTACTTTAAAAATAGCAAAGGTCATTTCCTCCTCCTTTTTTTATTTTCTTTTGTTTGTTGAAAGACATTAGATTCAGATTTGACCATTTTGTCTGGTGTCGAGAAAATTGCACCTATTTAAATATCTGATTCAATTAATTTAGCCAGAAAGTTAATCAACTAAAGCTATACATGCCTGCTCATGATGTCTGCATCTTTCATTAAAAGTGTGCAGCTTCATAATACTGAGAAGTTGGAGAACTTCTCCACAGGCAGACGGGAGCAAACCCAATATACGTGCACATCCACACTCATGTGTGTGTCCCGGGGTCGCCATTGTACAAATAGCAATCCTAAGGAAGGGAGGCACATAGTGCATGCTAGTTATGACACTAACAGCATTCATGTCTTATACAGAGAAGGTCTTTGATTACATATGTACTTCATAAAAATGAAATTACAGAAGAGATTTGATGTATAATACTTATTCCATTTTTATAGCATGAAGCCAGTTCAACCAACAGTTTCTCTTAGACGATTCATTCTTTAGCAGTGATTTAGAATATCTGTAAGGAGCATAAACATGTCCTACATTTGCATCATTCGATTGTTTCTAATAGAAACTCTTTCTGAAGTTCCAGTTCTTTGGCTTTGACACTCTACTAAATGCAGATCTCTCCTGCTTTTCACATTGTCTTATGCCTCCTGAGGAAGTTTTACCAAAAAGTTAAACATAAAATTACCATAAGATCCAGCAATTCCGCTTTTCGATATATACCCAAAAGAAAGCAGGACTGCAAACAGATACATGTACACGAATGTTAATTGCAGCACTATTCACAATACCCAAAAGATGGAAACAATTTAAACGTCCATCAACAGATGAATGAATAAATAAAAGGTGATGCATACATACCCAGTTGTCATCAAGTCAGTTCTCACTCATGGCGGCCCCATATGTTACAGAGTAGAACTGTGCTCCATAAAGTTTTCAGGGCTGTGATCTTTCAGAAGTACATTGTCAGGCCTTTTCTTCCAAGGCACTCTGGGTGGATTCGAACTGCCAACATTTTGGTTTGTAGCCAAGTGCTTAACAGTTTGTGCCATATATACATACAATTGTTACCTTGCCATGGAGAGAAATGAAGTCCTGATACATGCTACAACATGGATGACCCTTGAAAACATTATGCTAAGTGAAATAAGTCAATCACAAAAGGACAAATACTATATGATTCCACTTATATAAAATGTCTAGGATAGGCAAGTGTATAGAACTCAAAGTTTGTTAGTGGTTTTCAGGGGAGGGCAGGGCAGAGGAAGAAAAGGGGACTCATTGCTTAGGGACACTAAGCTTCTGTTAAGGATGGTGAAAAACCTTGGAAACAAATAATGATGATGGTTCAACAACATGATGGACACAATTAATGTCACTGGATTTTACATGTGAAGAATACTGAAATAGCAAATGTTTTTGTTACATATATATTTACCACAATTTTTTTTAAAAAAGGATAGATTAGGTTAAAAGTACGAAGTGAGCTAACAAGAGGACCACTAGGAACACAGATCTCCCCTGTACGTGGCTGGAACCATATCTTTCAATGGAAGGGAGTACTTGGAACAGGAATAATCCATAGATGCTATGCTGCCCATAATGAAAGTAGGGTTGCTTCTCTTCCTCCAAGTAGAAGACGGAATGCTGATCTTGTGGATTCTTTCTCCATGGAACACTTTACAGGCACTGTGGGTATTCTGTCCTCAGGATCAGGCAAGGCGGAAACCTTTCCAGGGCCTCTGTGAGTCCTGGAGAAGTCACATCACATTTGTCCTTAAATGAGATGTTTTTGTCCTGTGGAAAGCAGAATCTTCCCCTGAACAATTAGCATCACTTCCCTGATAAGATGGATAATGCTGCAGAAACACTGGGCTGCAGCTAGAAGCTATTGCCCAAACCTATGCTGGCCAGAGTGATGCTCCTACTGGCTAGAACTATTCAGTTTGTGAGAAATTTTAAGGACTTTAGCTTCTGTGGTAGAACAATGGCAGTCACCATCCTCTTCCAGTGCAGTGGTTTTCACTGTCACAAAATTTATCCCAGCTTCTCAGAGTTGAAACATTTTTAAATCATCTTACTTTGTATGTCTTCATTTGATAGTGGAAGCCAATGCCTTGGTTGCCAGCAACGACCTTTGGCAGCACATGAGGTAGATGTCTGAACGTTTTACAACACCACCTCATATCATCTGTCCAGTCTTGGAAGGAGTTCCATCTTTGTTTATCAGAGACGTCCCTCAGAGTAAAGAGGACTTTAAGTAACCACAGAATGGTCTGCAAGGCTCTCTTTGCCACTTTCTTCATAAGCCATCTCTCCAATGACTTCTTATTTTTCCAAGTAAATGGGAATCAACCAAAAATATGATCTTCAGCCCTTGTTCACTGCAAATAATGGTATTTTCACCTCAGACCAACTACACTGAAAGATCACTAAGTAATAGGTTAAAAATTCACACAATAAATGGAATGGAAAGAGAACAGCCATCAACTCCAACTAGAAATATCTCCTCCTCTATAACAGAAAAAAAAAAAAAATCTGCCTTCCAAGTACTAATCTGATGAGTCAAGTTCCAATAGTGACTAGTTAAGTACAGTAAGAATTTACCATGAGAAAATTTGGAAAATCCAAGCAAGGTGAAGATGGTGTCTTGTGTCTCAGGTGAAGAATACCTGGTGCAAAGGCTTCCTGTTGCCACACACTCACCAGAAACAGAGTGTGCTTATACATATTTGATATTCTTCCAGTTGTCATTTTTCTCACCCATTTTTAATTTCTTTAGGCTTTTCTGCCTTATTTGGGCCTTAGTGTTCTCATTCACTATGGAAAAACTAGAAAGCTCATTTACTTCTAATCTTTGAACTAGAAAATAAAAACTGAAGAAACTAGGGATGTGTCTTCAGCTTCCCATTTATAATACAGCATGGAATTGGTTTAGGGGTTATTTAGGAGTTTAATTTTCAAAGACCAGACATAGAGCTCCTGGGGCAGCAGAGTTCCCTCAAAACTTATTAGAATTCTGCTCCATTTGCTTCCATCAAAATGTTCTAAGTCATCACAGTTTATCTAAGAAATTTACAAGAATAGCATTTGGAATTTATTTCTTTACTTAAATACAGTAAAGTTACTTCATTTGTGCACAATTCTGTGAGTTTTGTAAAATGCATAGATTTGGTAGTTGTTTTAAAGTCTGGTAATTTCAAAGTCTGGGTCATATTAGGGTTGGAGCCTGTTGTTTGTATTTTTTTCTGGAAGTTGTTGAATTTTCCTAGTTCCTTGTATGTTGAGTAATTTCAGATTGTATCACAGACATTTTGAATATTTTGCTTTGAGTCTCTGGGTCCTGTTAAAATCCTCTGGAAAATGTTGATGTTTTTGTTTTAGCAAAAATCAATCTAATTAGATTCAGCCTGCAAGTCCTGACCTACCTTTTATGGGCTGCAATTCTGGCATCAGTTTGGTTTTCAAAGCTTTTGCTGTGCTATTTGGTTCTGCCCCATGTGTGAACCACCCAGCTCTGGGAATCAGAATGTGATATAATCCACATTTCAGTTCTCCTAATCTTTACTCTGCTACTTCAGGTCAGTCCCATGGGTGTGCAGCTCGGAGGCGAGTCCAGGATTTGATATACAGATTTAGGAGATTTATTTGTTTAATTCTATTTTCTCCGTGATTTCCTCCACACTCTCCAGCTCCAGGGGTTCCTTTTCTCGGTCCTGTGGTTGGAAAGCTGGTGGTTTATCCCCTTTGCACTGTCACACACTTTCCATGACTGGGTCCACCTTGAGGACAAAGTAATGAGAGACGACTGTGGCCCCTTTCTCAGTTCCACTGGTCAGAGAGAAAGATTTAATCTCAAAGACTTAGGTGCCTGTACAGCTACTGTTGTCACACTGAAAGTACAAGTTTTTGACTGGGCTTGCCTCAAGGCAGGACTGGGAAAGTAAAAAAAAAAAGGGAAAATAACTGGAGGGGGCATTTCTGCAGTGTTCTCAATTCCTGATCCTCTGGCCAAAAAAGGAGGGTTTTTCTTGGAGATTTATCTGTCTACACCTGCTGCGCAGTTCCAGGATTAAAACTTTTTTAAAAAGTAATTTTTTTTTTGATACCTTATCAGTCTATCTCAGTCAGTGTTCTCTAGAGAAACAGAACCAGTGAGATATATGTGTATATAGAGAGAGATTTACTTCAAGGGATAGACTCACACGATTGTGGAGAGCTGTCAAGTCCAAAATCCATAGGTCAAGTAGCACTCCTATAATCATAGGTCAGGTGATGGCGGGTGGGGGGTGCAGAGTGGAGAGACAGTAGCAGTCCTGCCAAAATATCTATTTATAGCCTGAGGACAAAATACACCTTAAGGAAATTTCCCCTTTGAACCAATCGATTGATTATATTAGATTACATCATGAACAGTGATTACGTTACATTACATTATAGAACAGCAACTAGTCTAGTGTTTGGCCAAACTGCTGGGAATCGTAGCCTAGCTAAGTTGACATACAAAATTAACCATAACACAGTCATTCTCCAAGATTTTATAACCCTCTTCGGGGTCCCCACTATTGTTTACTCTTCAGAGTTTTTAGATAGTTGCTTTAAGTTTTGTGTCCAAAGTTTTTAGTTGTAATAAGTGAGCTAGAATGGAGTGTGTGTAATCCACCACGGCCACCTAAAATTAATTTTGTCTAAAAGCTGTTTTCATCATATTTGCTGACTTTAAAACGGAATTCCTAATTAAGATTCAATCCCACTCTCTTGTTTTCTAAGTATCTTATCATAGCAGTTTTTTTCAGTGTCTTCAGATTTTGCTTATTGTCCTTCTTATGTGAAAGCACTTAAAGCTGCAAAGGGACTCACAGATAGTAGGAACAGTTTGCCATGGTAAGAGCATGTGCTCTGGGGCAAGTCCAGTTCTGCCACTTACCAGCCATGAGATTTTAAGCAAATTACAGAACCCCTCTGACCTGCAGTTTCCTCATCTGTAAAGTAAGGATCATTATACAAAAAAAAAAGGTTGTTGTGAGGATTAATTCAGACATTATATGTGCAGGTCCTGCCCATAATCCAAAAAAAACCCAAACCCATTGCCGTCGAGTTGATTCCGACTTACAGCGACCCTATAGGACAGAGTAGAATGACCCCATAGGGCTTCCAAGGAGCGGCTAGTGGATTCAAACTGCCATCCTTTTGGTTAGCAGCTGAGCTGTTAACCACTGTGCCACCAGAGCTCCCTGCCCATAGTAGCACTCAAGAGATGGTAGCTGTCTATACTATCAGGAACAGTTCATACTGTTGATGTTTCTTGACCCATCTGGTCAAAGGATACTCTCCTTTGCTTTGTAGTCTTGTTTCAGTGCTATGGTAACAGTAATCACTGTGGTATCAAAATCAAGATTATTGCAAAATATGGAGGAGACCAGTCAGAAGCGGAAAATCTTTATGGGTTGAACTGTGTCCCCCCCAAAATAAGTATTAGAATTCTAACCCCTATACCTGTGGAAAGGAGCCCTGGGGGTATAATGGTTAAGAGCTCAGCTGCTAACCAAGAGGTTGGCAGTTCAAACTGACACAGAGGATCCATGAGATAAAGGCCTGGTGATCTGCTCCAGTAAAGATTTAAAAAAAAAAAAAAATTACAGCCTACAAAACTCTATGGGGTTGTACTACTCTGCCACATGGTATCGCTATGAGTCAAAATTCACTCAATGGCACCTAACGACAACAATACCTGTGAGTCTAATCCATTTCCGGAATAGGGTTTCCTTTGTTTTGTTAATGAGGCCATACCAGTGTAGGGTGTGTCCTAAAGTTACTCACTTTTGAAATATAAAAAGAGCAAATAAGACACAGAAGAAAGGACATACAGGGAAAGCAGACACTTTCTGACAAGGAAGAAGGCAGATGAATCTACAAGGTCAGGAATACCAAGGATTAATTGTCAGCTACTAGAAGCTGAAATAGATACGGAAGGAATTCCCCTTAAAGAGACATCCTAAACTTGAACTTCTTGCCTCCTGAACTGTGAGAAAATAAATATCTGTTTTTTAAAGACACTCGCTTATGGTATTTCTGTTACAGCAGCAGTAGGAAACTAAGACAAAAGTGAAGATCCATAGGGGATCTGTTTGCTTGTGTATTTTTTGAGGGTACGTGTAGTGGGCTGAATGGTGACTTCCAAAATTCTTGTCCATCTGGAACTTCAGAATGTGACCTGTATTTGGAAGTAAGGCCTTTGCAGATGTAATTTGTTCAAGATCTTGTGATGAAATTATCTTGGATTTAGAGTGAGCCCTAAATCCAATGACTGGTGTCCTCATAAGAAAAAGAGAGGACATAGAGACACACAGAGAAGACAATGTCACGTGAAGTCAGAGGCAGAGACTGGAATGATGTATCTGTAAGTCAAGGAAGACCAAGGATTGTAGCAACCACCAGAAGCTAGGAGAGTGGCGTAAAACAGATTCTCCATCAGTGCCTCCACAAGGAACCAACCCTGCTGACATTTTGATTTCAGACTTCTGGCCTCCAGAATTGTGAGAAAATAAATTCCTGTTGTTGTAAGCCACCCAGTTTGAGGTAATTTGTTACATAGCCCTAGGAAACCAGTGCATTGAGGTTATGAATGATGGCAGTGGCCCAAGGAGAAGCAGTAAACAGCGTATTCTGGGGAAACATTTATCAGAGGTCTAACAATCAAATGGTTGTAGAAACACAAAGGAAGGCATGAGAGTACAGTGACATATTCTATCTTTGGCAGAAATTTTTTAATGTAGTCATTTTATTTGTTTTAACTGTAACTTGGATTCATGTATTTCTTTGTCCCCAGATAACAATTATTTTCTGTTTATCAATTCTCATTGTAAGTTTAAAAACTTGTCACTGTCTGGGACGCCTTTGTTGAAACTGAAGTAGTATTTATAATAATTTCGTCTTCTTCGGGCCTTTTGATTACCATATTTTTAAGCAAATAACACACACCTTCTGCATTTGTTCACCAGCCATGCCCTCCCCTCATGAGGCACCCTCACAAGTGCCATCATGCCAATACCTTTCTACATGTTGCTGTAAAAAAAAAAAAGAAAAAAATTAGCATAATGTTATTACAAGAATAACTGGGGTGGGGGGGTACAGCGAGCAAACAAACACAGAAAGCACATGCTTTTTGTGTAAAAATTCCATTTGCTATTTAACAGTTGCAACTGTTCTTTTTATTTCTGGTATTCTATTGCATTTCTCATATCTGGCAGTTTATAACTCGCTTTGGCATTTGCTGCTTGATTTTCCCTTCTTGCTAGCTCTCTTGTTTATGGGCTTATAATGCTTGCCTGGGACTTTTTAATTGCACTCTATTTGAACACAAATAGCTTTTGAACTTTTTATTCTTCACATTTTTGCAATGATAATAAGTAGCAGAGTCAAATTTAACTAAAGAAGAATATTGAAAGTTCTCTAGAGCAGAACACAGAGCAACACAGCATTTTATTAGTTTTCAACACCCACACTAGAAATCTCACTTGCTGATAGCCCTTCTCCATTCCGCTGCTATTGCCCCTGCATTCAGAGTGTCTGCCATTATTCCCAAAGTGCCAAAATAAAGCAATGATTCCTTCACAGGGTAATGTCGACCTGAAAATGAGCTGACTGTGAATAAAGGAAAAGCACTAGTGATGCTAAATACTGACATTCCACGTCAATCAATAACCAAGTACCTACTGTTTGCCCTGGCGATGCATGAAAATGAAATATGTCAAAAGCTCATCCCTTCTCTACACCACTTTCTGCTCTCCTCATTTTAACCAAATAATTTTTACCTCAAATCTTGTCTCTTGAAAAACATGAACGTTAAAAGTCTCCCAGGTTTGACTTGCCAGCCCATTAGAGTATGTGGGTACAAAGAACCCCGACAGTCCAAAGGAGTCCAGCAGGAGCATTCACTAAGGTAAACGTGGCGATGCCACTCGGGTTTGTGGGAGTGCCTGTTGAAATGGCCCAGGAGCAAACCTGAGTTGTGAGGGAATGTACAATGGGGACCTTCTGTTTTGGCTGAGCAACCTGGAAATCTGCTGTGAAACTTGTTTCTATGATTGATTTAATTTTATTTTTTTACTATCGTGCTGGTGGGTGGAAGGGCAGGTGTATGAGAAAGGGTCTACATTAGTAGAACATTCCAACTGTGAACGGGTTTATTACTGCCATTTGTACTTCCAAGATTTTAAAACTCTTCTAGTCGGATAAGAAAACACATATCTGAAAATTACAATGCTGTGTTAAAAACAAATTCCGAATAAGATAATGAAAATAAACACCTAGGATATGAAAGTGTAGAGAGACCGGAGTGGTCACCGGGGTGGCCGGAAGAAAAGGGGAAAATGCGAGTCATTGCTTAGGGGACACTGAGCTTCTGTTACAGGGTGGTGGAAAAAGATAACGGTGAGAGTTGAACAACGTAATGAACATAATTAATGTTACTGAATTGTACATGTGAAGGCTGTTGAGATGGCAAATATTTCATTACATATATATTTACCACATTTAAAAAAAAAAACATGAGATACTATTTCACACCCACTAGAAGGATCCCTCGTGGCACAATGGTTAAGCATTTGGCTGCTAACTGAAAGGTCGGCAGTTCAAAGCCACTGGACACTCTGGGGGAGAAAGATGTGGCAACCTGCCTCCGTAAAGATTACAGGCTTGGATGCCCTACAGGGCAGTTCTACCCTGTCCTATAGGGTGGCTATAAGTTGAAATCAATCAGCAGCAATGGGTTTTTAGGGTAGCTAGACTATAAGTCTGAATCGATTCAACGGCACTGCCTTTGGCTTTGGCTTTTGGCTAGAAAAAAAGGATGGTCAATAACAAGTGTTGTCAAAGATGTGAAGAAATTGCAAACCCCATGGGTTCCCATATTGCAAGTTGGAATGTAAAATGGTGCAGTCACTGTAGAAAACAATTTGGCAGTTCCTCAAAAAGTTAAACATGGAGTTACCAGATGGCCTAGGAATTTCACTTTTGGTATAGAGGCCAAGGGGACAGCTGGAGTGTGGGAGATACTGGGAGCTGGTCTATAACCCCACAGCTGGACAGCGATGGGAGCTGTGCATAGGTTAATGCATAGTTGGCACAGGTCTCCAGGGACTGACCCATCTGGCCTGCTGAGGGGGGAAGAGGCTGGGTCCTGGCCCAGCATAGCTGCCCTCACTCGGCCACTCAGTCCCCATCTGTGTCTGCTTTCTCCATGGCCACACCCACATGCGTTCCCACGGTACACTCAGGCCTGACAGATCCACTCCCTATCTTTTGTGTTCCTCAAACCTTGGCTGTGACAGACAGAGGAGCCAGGAGAGTAGGGAGGACCTACCTTTCCTGACTTCGTAAGCTTTAAAGACGACTGTCTTTGATGCCCTGGATTTCCACATTTATTTCTAAGAATCCTAGCCTTAGAGATATAGTAAGACTCTTTCCCTCTCCCTTACACTGCCCCACCCCCACGCCCTTGTTCTTTTCAGGAAGTATCCATCTGTTAAACAGATTTGGGCACTCTTTAAATGAAAGTCCGAGGTGGGGTCCACTTGTGTGCAGGTCTGTTGGTCTCCACCCCACTCCTGGCCCCCATCCCATGAGGCTCTGAGACAGGCACCATGGCCACTTCTCCATAATGTGGCTCATGTCCTCGGTGGGGCCCTCTCCCAGTCCCTACCCTGTGAGTTACATCCAAGAGAATTGAAAACATATGACCATACAAAAACTTATACACAAATGTTTGTAGAAGTATTATTCATGATAGCTTAAAAGTAGAAACAACTCAAATGTCCATCACGTGATTAATGGATACATAAAATGTAGTGGTGTTGTTAGGTGCTGTCGAGTCAGTTCTGACTCATAGAGACCCTATGTACAACAGAATAAAACACTACCCGGTCCTGTGCCATACTCAAAATTGTTATGCTTGAGCTCACTTTACAACCATTGTGTCAATCCATCTCGTCAAGGGTCTTCCTCTTTTTCACTGACCTTCTATTTTACCAAGCATGATATCCTTCTCCAGGGGCTGGTTCCCCCCAATAACGTGTCCAAAGTATGTGAGACAAAGTCTCTCCATCTTTGCTTCTAATGAGCATTCTGGCTGTACTTTTTCCAAGACAAACTGACAGACACGTGGGGAAAATGTAGTACATCCATACAACAGAATACTATTTAGCCATAAAAAGGAAGGAAATTCTGATACATGCTACAACATGGCTGAACCTTAAAAATACAATGCTAAGTGAAAGAATCCAGACACAAAAGATCATGTATTGTGTGATTCCATTTATATGAAATGTCTAAAATAGGCAAATCCACAGACATAGAAAGTAGATTAGTGGTTTCCAGGAACTGGGATAGGGAAAAATGGGGAGTGAGTGCTAATAGATAAGGGTTTTCATTTTGGAGTAATAAAGATGTTTTGGAATTAGAAGTGGTGGTGGTTCCCAACATTGTGAGTATACTAAAAGTCACTGACTTGTACACTTTAATGGTTAAATGTTATGCTATGTGAATTATATCTCAATATAACTGTTATTTTTTTAAGTATAGTATTGAAATATAATTGACACAAATTCCCAGAAGGCCTCAGTTGATATCAAATCAGAGTTTACATTAACTCCTCCCTAAAAGCCACTCCTGGCATGACCTAATTTTTGGTACAGAAAATATTGTCAATGTGCGCATAGAAGCTATAATCCCTCTCTCTCTCTCTCTGTCTCAGAAAGACTAACAGCTTCTTCCCCCACACACAAGGCAGAATGGGACATGGAGTTGCTCATATATGTGTCTGCCAGATAAAGAGGTTAATTTATTTTTGAGCTTTGGCAAACCATATCCAGATTTTAGTGTGCTTACTGGAGAGAGTTTACAGTATTTTTCTGTTCTAACATTTGTGTTTTTGTGTTGGTGATGCTGGCATTTGCTCGTTGAATTCAATCACCAGTTCAGCTACCAGACAGATCTTAAAGGATGTTCTCTTCCAGTGCTGCCCATTAAAATACCAAAATGTTTTTGTTTCCCACATTTTCCCAGCATTTTAGCCTAGAAGAAACTCCATGCAAAAAGTCAGTTTTATTTTACAGTTTCTATGAAGATTGTACAAATAATGGGAAGTTTAAGATCAACTGTACTTGAGAAGCAGTACATGAATATGCCTTTGGTAAAACACAGTGTATTTTCACCTGTAATGTGGCCTGAAAGACCAGGAAACACTCTATGAAAAAAAGAACATTAGTCAGATTGTTAGAAGACCTAGATCTAGTCCTAGTTTTGTGACTATCTAATGTGTAAGAGCCTTGGTAGTGCAGAGGTTAAGAACTCAGGCTGGTAACCAAAAGGTTGGCAGTTCAAATCCACAAGGCACTCCTTGGAAACCCTATGAGGCAGTTCTACTCTGTCCTATAGGGTCCCCATGAGTTGGAGTCAACTTGGGTTTGGTTTGGTTTGGAATGTGTAAGAGCCATTAATGACTCTGGACCCCAGTTCCACCATCTGTTAGATATATGGACTTAATCAGTAGTGTCTGACTTAAGAACAAAAACTGGGGAACCCTTCCTTGAAATAGAACCTTATGCAGCAGGCAAATCTGTGAGATAAATAAGGACACGCTACACTTATTGAAGATTATTCTCATCCCTGTGGTGATCCCCAGGGCAGGTCCAAGGTTAAGAAGCAAGCCAGTTTGTACAATCTCTAAAGGAACACTGGAAGCCTGAAAACATCATAGGAAAATACAAGATTGTAGTAGAGATTACTGGTTTTGCCCTTGTATCTATTTTTTGTCTTCCACAGTGATTTTTTTAGCTGAGAATAAGGCCACTATGAATAATGGCTCTATTCCCTAAGCACCCTTGAAAGTGGGTACGGCCAAGTGCTGGCCAAAGTTATGAGAATAAAGTGATATGTGCAACTCTAGGTTCTGCCCTTAAAAACAGAGGACACAGCCAACTGTGTCCTTTTTCCTCATTCTCGGAGGCTGCAATCAAACATGGTGCTGAGTTGTCTTGGACCATATGGATGAGAACAACAGCACACAGTTGGTGGGGCAATAAGAGAGAAGAAGCCTGGGGCTCCAGTGATGTTGAGGAGCAAAGCTGCCATCCCAGTGCAGGCTTATATGTGAGAAAGAAACTTCTGTTTCATTCATGCCATTGTTATTTTGTGTCTCTGTTGTATGGAGTTGAACTTATAACCTAGCAGAGAGCATGGATCTATTACAATTTGTCTAATGGAGAATAATATGTATATCCACAGGAATATTTAGGTAAGGGAGGCCCTTAATAAGAGTTTGCTTAACGGATACATTTGATAATCCTTAATGAGGTAGGCACATTGGACCAGTGCTAGATTTCTTGTTTCAAAAAAAAAAGGAAGGCCTATAATAACCATCAGTGATCTTCCTTATTCACTTTTTCCACCACATCTAACAGGGCTCATTTTCTTCTCCAAATAAATTTGAAGAAATGTTTTTAAAATATCTGTTTGAAAGGGGCTGAAGTCGCTGAATTATACATGTAAAAAATGTTGAAACAACAAATGTTTTATTGTATACACTCACCACAATAAAAAAAAAAAAAAGGAAGGGTGAGAGACTGAAGAATTTATATACCCAGAGTGACCATGTGACCCCATGCAATCCTATTTTGAGGGTCAGCTCTATGAACTTTGATAGAGCCCCTATTAAAAACCACTGAAGAAGAAGATTGTTCTTAAGTCTGCTTCCACCATATCATTCTCTGGTCTCTTTCACCTAAATAACATTGTCCAAGACCCACAAGCATTGTTCAACTGTAAGAAGCAGTTATGTTACCTCATCTGAGCAATGTAGAAACACAGTTCCTGGAAAGCGTTTTTTATACTCATCTTTCTTTACTCATCTCCACTTTATTACTTCATGCAGTCTCCTTCACCCACTCCAACCAGGCTTGAACTCTACCATCCATATTTATCGCCTCTCCTCGTTGTCGCCAGTGACTTCCCTCTTGGGAAACTTGATAGGTAGTTACTAGTCCTCATCTTAATGTATCTCTCAGTGGAATTTGACATGGTTGTTCTATTCTCTTTGAAACATTTCAACCTGGCTTCTTGGATTCTATACTCTCCTGGTTTTCCTCCTGTCTCACTAGTTGATTATTCTCAGTGTCCTTGCTGACTGTCCTTATTTCCCCAAATTCTAAGGGTTAGTATGCTTCTTCAATGCTTGATTCTTAGATGTCATCTCTATTTTCAATGCTTAAGTAATTTCATTTGGTCATGTGGCTTTAAAACCCACGTATGTACTGATAATTCTCAAATGTACAATTTCAGACTCGACCTCTACCTTGAGCTCCAGACTCATACATCCAACTTACATAACACTTTGATATTTCTACCTTGTGTCTAATAATCTTAGGCATAATATACCAGTTCCTGTACAGTCAGTTCTGACCCCATGTGTATCAGAGTAGAACTGTGCTCCATAGGGTTTTCAATGGCTGATTTTTCGAAGTAGATCACGAGGCATTTCTTCCAAGGTGTCTCTGGGTAGACTTGAACCTCCATTCTTTCGGTTAGCAGCTGAGTGTGTTCACCATTTGCACCAATCTTAGACATAATATGTCTGAAACTAAATTTTACAAACTTATGCTTAATTTCAATATTGAGTATAATTTACCTACATAAAACACATAGATTTTAAGTGTAAACTTTGAGGAATTTTGATCGATTTTATACAGCTGTTGTCTTAGGTTGGCTTCTCTAGAGGACCAAAACCAGTGAATTGCGTGTACATCAATATATAGAGATTTATCTCAAGGAAAAGGCTCATGCAGTTATGGAGGCTGGAAAGTCCCAAACTCATGGATCAGGAGTCAGGCTGCAGGCTTCACCTGACTCACATGGTTGCAGGGGCTGATGAACCCACTCCTCTCCAGAAGTAACCACTGTTCTGATTGCTAAGAATTAGCACTGCCTGTTCTGGCATTTGCTGTGAGACAGGCATTAAAATCACCATCTATGGTTTACCTATTTCTTTCTTTACTTCTGTCCATTTTTGACTCACATATTTGAAGCTCTATTATCAGGTGCAGAAACCCTGGTGGTGCAGTGGTTAAGTTCTATGGCTGCTAACCAAAAGGTCAGCAGTTCAAATCCGCCAGGTGCTCCTTGGAAACTCTATGGGGCAGTTCTACTCTACCCTATAGGGTCACTATGAGTCGGAATCGACTCGACAGCAGTGGGTTTGATTATCAGGTGCATATACATTTAGAATTTATATCTCTTTTTGATGACTTGAGCCTTTTAACGTTATGAAATGCCCTTTTAACACCATGAAATATCTTCCTTTATCCTTTGTAATATTTCTTGCCTTGAAGTCTACTTTGTCCAATATTAATATAGTCACATCAGCTTTCTAATGATTAGTGTTTGGGTTGATGTCTACCATCTTACTATTTGTTTCCTATGGGTTCCATTGGTTGCTCTATATATTTTATTATGCATCCTTAATACATCACAGTATACCAATTTTGGGTCAGTTTTTGGCCATTGGCCTTCCACAGTGACCTCACAAGAATTTCCCAAATAAGCCAAGCTCTTTCGGAGGAGAAGCTTTGCAAGCGCTGTTCATTTTTCCGGAATGCTCTTCCCCCAGATGTTTGCATGCTCACTTCCCCAGTTCATGCAGATTTCTGATCAAATGTCACCTCTTCATAGACTCTTCCCTGACAGCCCTGTTACGCTCTACCGTTTTTTAAATAGTATTTTTTTTACCACTGAACATTATATGTTGGGTGCCATCAAGTAGATTCCGACTCATAGCGACCCTAAAGGACAGAGTAGAACTGCCCCATAAGGTTTCCAAGGAGCAACTGGTGGATTTGAACTGCCGATCTTTAGGTTAGCAGCCAAGCTCTTAACCACTATGCCACCAGGATGCCTTATATTACATATTTATTTGTTTGTTTCCTATTGTCTTTCTATGTACAATGCAAGCCCATAAGAGAAAAGACTTTTTCTTATTCAACATTATATCATCTAGAACTATGCCTGGCAAGTAGTAAGCATTCAATAAATACTTGCTGTCTGTTGAGTGGTTAAGAGCTACAGCTGCTAACCAAAAGGTCAGCAATTGGAATCCACAGGCGCTCCTTGAAAACCCCATGGAGCAGTTCTACTCTGTCTGATAGGGTTACTATGAGTCGGAATCGACTCGATTGCAAAGGGTTTGTTTGGTTTTTTATTTTTATTTTATTTTTTGGTCTGTTGAGTAGTACCTTTAAGGCAAACTAGTGCTCTCAGTGATCTAGTATAAAATGGCTTTTTTTTTAAGTTAGCTCCTGGAGAGATAAATTGTTTTGTGCTGTGGAATTCTGAGAAGCTCTTTTTGGTGAAAGATGGAAACATCTCTATAAATACTGATGGCTTTCATTACTGGGATTTTTAAGACTTTACTCTGATCTTCTAAAAGAAAATCTGCCAAAGATAGGAGAGTTAGGAATATTTACCAGAAAATTCCTGGAGGCAATATACTCGTGCCTTTTTCCACTAAAACACTCATGAGTCTGTGAATCTGCAGGCAATGAAAGAGAAGGAGAAAGTCTTTCCAGGAGCTCCTATATCCATAACCAGAAGACTAGCCAGCTTGTGGTTACTACCCTGATACAGAGGGACAGCCTACATGAAATGGGCTTCAAGGATTACTATGTCACTGGGTGAGGAATCCTGCCATAAATCTCCCATCCTCTTCCCTAGTGAAAGAAAGAGAACTTCTGGATAACCGAAACTGGCTCAACTCAACATAACTTTAAAAATACTTCTTGAATGGCTACTACGTAATGTGTGCCATGGAATAAGTGGACCAAAATTAAATTTCTATCACGGTCCCCAACTAGGTTAGAGTAGTAGCATGTCTAGCCAATTTAAATGGAAAGTACATTTCTTTTCAATTCTTCTGCACTTCTCATTATTTTGGATAGGAAGTATTCTCTTTCCCTGATTTGGTGAGGTTTTACTATATTTTGAAACAAGTCTAAATGAAATGCATCCCTTTTCACATTGGCAGAATACATCACAATATCTTCCCTGGAGTTACAGTGGCCTATTATCCTCTTCAGAAAACCTGGTGGTGTAGTAGGTAAGAACTATGGCTACTAACCAAAAGATTGGCAGTTGGGATCTACCAGGCACTCCTTGGAAACTCTATGGTAGGGAGTTCTACTCTGTCCTATAGGGCCACTATGAGTCAGAATCGACTTGATGGTAATTTTTTTTTTTTTTTCCTTTTCTGTGGAAATGTATTGCACTTTTACTGGTGAGCATGTAGAAAAAGCCTACAGAAACTCAGCTGCACAAATCTAATGTGTCTGTCAGCTTCAACAGAGTTGTGTGTGTGTGTGTGTGGGCAAGTGTGTATGTTAGTCACAGTAATTATGGAACAACAGCTTTTAACAATTTTAGCACAGAAGGTCTCTCGCTTTGACCTTCTTGTATCTGGCTGTTTCTTCATTGACAAGAAAGAAGAATTAGATTTCCAGTTAAGCCAGAAGTCTGCTTCATTTGGAAAGGTCTCACATCCCAGCCAGACCAAGGGCCTGATGTTTAATTACAGAGTTAAGAAGCCAAAAGCCTTGCCATTCTAGCTCGCATCTCTGTATTTACATCTAACACTGGTGCAGTGCCAAAGCAAGTCTGACTCTAGAAATATGTTCTCTCTTGTTGAGACATTAACACCATGCATCTTCATAGTCTCCATTAGGGTAGATAATCCCAATACTCTTAAAACACAAATACATACGGCATTTAGTTACTTTGGTGAGGTGGTGATTCATGGCTGAAATTAAATTTCCTTTCAGAAATGGCTCAGTTTATGATTTGATTGACAATAATAACCCAAGTATATAAAAACCCTGAAACCTTGACCCATCTCTTAACAAGGCCAGCTCCTACAAGCAAGCCCAGGCCTTCTCCTTTGAAAATTTATATAGTTGATTATGAACATCAATGTACAAAAGGTCTAGTGTTTGCTCTTTCAACCAAGAAAAGTTTCAACAGTTATTTCAAATTAACAAAGACCAAAGGAGGAAGAGGAGGAGAAGGAACTAAAAGGAAGAAGAGAAAGAGAACAAAGATGGGTAAGAGCAGGAAGATGAAGGCAAACATACCAGCAAGTCAGCCTCTGAGAGGACAAGTGGAGTAGTGAGAATGGCCTGTCAACAACTCCTGTTGCTTCCCAACTTCACCAAATTAACAGTTCTCCACCTTTCAGCTCAGTGTAGTCGTCACTTCCACAGGGAAGTCTCCTCTACCCTCCCTGCCTTGGCCGCACCTCCAGTACTGGCTCTCTTGACACTATAGACCTCTCTTTCCTTGCATATGGCCCAGTTGCAGTTTTTTTTTTTTTTTTTTTAATTAACTATAGAGCCAGGAATAGAGTCTATTCCCAATAATCAGAGTAGAAAACTTCATAACTCGTGGACCACTGGGTAAAATACTAAGAAGGGTCTCGCCTCAATAGTGGGGAAAATTGTTGTTGTTGTTGTTGTTGTTGTTGGGTGCTGTAGAGTCGATTTCAACTCACAGAGACCAATGGGACAGAGTAAAACTTGCCCATAGGCTGTAATCTTTGTGGGAGCAGATCACCAGGTCTTTCTCCCACAGAGCCACTGAATGAGATCTAACTGCCAACCTTTCTGTTAGTAGTTGAGCACTTAACCATTGCACCACCAAGGCTCCTAGTGAGGAAAATTAATCCTGGCAAAATGCTGTTCTGGTCCAACTTAACAAAGCAAGACAAAAAAGATCAAACTGCTTTCAAGTAACTTCACTGCATACCGGAGCAAAAATCAAGAATGTTTTTAGGAATGAATAGAAAAATACCCAGGGCCCTACAAGGTAAAATTCACATATCTGGCATCTAATAAAAAGATTATCAGGCAAGCAAAGAAGCAGGAAACTATAACTCATGAAAAGAAAGAAAAATTGATCCATTGCAACTGATTCAAAAATGAAAAAGATGTTAGTAGACAAAAGTCTACCAACTATATATTCCATATGGTCAAGAAACTAGAGGAGATATTAAACATGTTAAATTGAGACAAGAAAGATATTTAAAAGATCCAAATCAAAATTCTAGAAATGAAAGCTACAATGTCTGGAGTGAAAAATACACTGGATGGGAATAACAGTAAATTAAATATTTTCAAAAAGATCAGTGAACGTGAAGACATAGTAATAGACACTATTCAAAATGCGAGAGAAGGAATTAAAGTAGCATCAATGAAATGCGATATAATTTTAACTGATCAAATGTACACATACTTGGAGTTCCCATGGGTAGGAGTAACAGAAACATATTTGAAGAAATAATGGTAAAAAGTTTTCCAAAATTGATTGAAACTTTAACCCACACACCCAATAAGCTTGATGAATATCAAGCACAAGAAACATGAAGAAAACAACACCAAGACATATAATCAAATTGCTAAAATGCAGTGATAAAAAGAATATCTGAAAACTACCCAGAGAAAAAAGAATGCATTACATACAGAGAAACAAAGATAAGGTAATCAGATTTCTCATCAGAAACAATGCAAACTAGAAGAAAATGGAAAAATGTCTTTAAAGTACTGAAAGAAAAAAGAGCCAACCTAGAATTCCTTGCCCAGCAAAAATATCTTTCACAAAAGAAAACCAAATGAAATTTTTCTCCCTGGAAGGGAGACATGGTAAAGCAAAATCAATAACAATATATTATGGACTTTATCATGTATGTAGAATTCATCACCAGTAGATTTGTACTACAAGAAATTTTAAAGTAAGTACTTCAGGCAGAAGTAAAATGATAGCAGACGGATACCTGTTGTTGTTTGTTATGTGTAAGAGAATAAAGCGTTGCCCGCCCCTGTACCATCTTCATGATCATTAGTACGCTTGAGTCCATTGTTGCAGTTATTGTGTAGTGCCTTCCAACCTAGGGGACTCATCTTCCAGCAGTATATCAGGTAATATTCTGTTATAATCCATAGAGTTTTCATTGGCTAATTTTTGGAAGTAGATTGCCAGACCTTTCTTCCTAGTCTGTCTTTGTCTGGAAGCTCCACTGAAATCTGTCCACCATGGGTGACCATACTGGTATTTGAAATACTGATGGCATAACTTCCAGCATCATAGCACCATGCAAGTCATCACAGTATGATAAAATGGCAGACAGGTGATGGGATGGATACCTAATTCCCACAAAAAAAATAATAAAGATCACCCCAAATGGTAACTACATGGATAATTTTCTTATAAAAATTTCTTTAAATGTAAAGTGATAATTGAATTTTAAAGTAAAATTAATAACAATATATTGTGGAATTTATAACATGTAGAAGTAATATATGGCAACAATAGCAAAAAGGTCTGGAAGAAAGAAATGGAAGTATACTGTTACAGTGTTTTTATACTATACATGAAGTAGTATCGAAGGCAGAAGGTGATAAGGATAAACCTTAAAGCAACCACTAACATATACAATAAGTAATTATAGTTAATAAGACAATAAAACAAGTAAAATGTAATTATAAAAAAATCCTCAATCCGAAAGAAGTCAGAAAAATAAAACAGGATAAATAGAAAACAACATAATGGTAGATTTAAATGGAATCATGTTAATAATCACTTTTAGGGAAATAAAGTATTATTAAACTGAAAAAAAAGTCGATGAACTGGAAAACAGAAAAAAGAGAAACTGAGTGAAAACAAAGGCTGATTTTTCAGGATGATAAATAAAATCGGTATATCTTTTAGCCAGACTGATCAAGAAAAAAAAAAAAATGAAACGGCACGAATTATTAATATTACAAATGAGAGATGTGACATCACCACAGATTCTAGGCTAATAAAAGAATACCATGAATAATAACAATTGTTCATTATATTGAAATGGACAAATTCCCTGAAAGACACAAACTACTAAAGTTCAATTAAGAAGAAACAGAAATTTAAAGAATCATATACCTAGTAACAAAACGGACTTCGTAGTTGAATATCCCCACGGTGAAAACTTCAGGCCCACAGAGCTTCACTGGGAAGTTCTATCAAACACTTAAAGGAAGAAATTATGCCAATTCTGGACAAATGCTTTCAGAAAATTCACTCTATGAGACCAACATTATCCAGATGCCCAAACCAAACAAAAACATTACAAAACAATGAACTTCAGTGTATACCTCACACCACTCCCCAATATTAATTCAAAATGGATCATAGACCTAAATGTAAAGTCTAGAGCTATAAAACTTCTAGGAGAAAATCTTTGTGGCCTTGAGTTAGGCAAAAATTTCTTAGATACGATCCATAAAGAAAAAAAAGATGAATCGGTCTTTTTAGAAATTAAGATATTCTGTCCTTTGCAAGACACTGTTAAAAGAATGAAAAGACAAATCACAGACTAAGAAAAAAATTTGCAAATCACATATCTGACAAAAGATTTCATCTAAATTATATAAAAAGCTCTCTAAACTCAATAATAAGAAAAACAGTTCAATTAAAATGGGCAAATGAATAGACACTTTAGCATAGGAGATGTACAGACGGCAAGAACATAAAAAGATGCTTGACATTATTAGTCATTAAATTAAATGATAAGATGCTAATATACACCTGTTAAAATGTCCAAATTTGAAAGCCGAGTATTGACAAGGATGTAGAAAAAAACAAACCCATTGCCGTCGAGTTGATTCTGACCCACAACAACCCTATAGGACAGAGTAGAACTGGCCCATTGGGTTTCCAAGAAGTGGCTGGTGGATTCGAACCGCTAACCTTTTGGTTAGTGGCCGAGAGGGAAAGGAATTCTCATACTCTGCTGGTGGGAATGTAAAGTGATACAATAACTTTGGAAATCAATTTGGCAGTTTCTTAAGATATTAAACATACACCTATTATATGATCCAACTATTTCTCTCCTATGTATTTACTGAAAAGACATGGAAAGCATAAGTCCATACAAGGACTTATGCACAAATGTTCATAGTTCCTATCTAATAACCGAAAACTGAAAAATGCCCATCAACAGGTAAATGGGTAAACAAATTATAGCACATGCGTGTAATGGAAGACTAGTCAGCAGTAAAGTTGAATGAGCTACTGACACATGCAAAAACATGGATCAATCTCCAATTATGCCAGGTAGAAGAAGGCAGACAAAAAGAACACATACTCTATGGCTCCATTTGCATAAAATTCTAGAAAATGCAAACTAAAACAGAATGACAGAAAAATCAGTGTTTGCCTAGCAAGGGGGATAGGAGGAAGCAGGAAAGGGAGAAACGGAGGGATTACAAAGGAACCGAGGAAACTTTTGGAGGTGGTGGGTACGTATATTATCTTGATTGGAGTGATGGTTTCAGAAATTTATTCATATATCAAAATTTATCAAATTGTACAGTTTAAACATGTTCAGTTTATTATATGTCAATTACACCTTATTAAAGCCAATCTTTAAATAACTTTTTTTTCCAAAACAAATTAGTGAGAAAAGTGTCATTGCTTGACACTCTTGCACATCTGTTTTATGTCATACTTTATAAAAGACAGCTGGATTTTCATATCTGCATGCTGCATTCAATATGTTCTGTTATGTTGTTTTAGTTTAAGGATATGAAGAAAATCCATATTCACAAATGTGTAATTGCAAAAGAAGGGAGTATTTAAACAAACTTTTCAGATAATTGTAGATATTCCTTTTTGATACCACATCAAAACTTGACAAGTAGGAGTTTCTTAAAAGTTAGTTGCTCCCCGAGACTATAGCCCTAAGTTACTCCTCTGACATGGAACTCCAGCTATTCATGGAAACCATCTTCCAGCCAAGCAATAAAGAGTCCTATAAAATAAATAACAGCCGAAAAGAACACACTGCATAGAACAATTATAAGAGACCAAAAGGGCAACATTCACCCAAAAGTAAAGATGAGCAGGCAGGAGGGGTAGGAAAACCATACAAAAGGAAACAGGGAATCCAGGGCAGAAATGGGGAGAGTGTTGGCACAGTGTAGAGATTGCAACCAATGTCATGGAATCCTTTGTGTACAATTTGTTGAATGGGAAGCTGACTTGCTCTGTAAACTTTCACCTGAAACATGCTAAAACATACATTTTTTTTTTAAAAAAAAAAGAGATAAAGGAAACAACAACTACCATAATGGTGGTAGAATAATTTGTAAAAGGATAGTGAGAATGGTAGCACAACTTGAAGAATGTAACCAGTGTCACTGAACTGTGCATGTGGAAATTGTTGCAGTGGCGTACTTTTGGCTGTGTATACTTTCATCAAAATAAAAATAAAAAAAAAGTTAGATGTAGTGTGGAATCTGAAATCATATTAATGGACTTTTCATATTCTGTTATGTTAAAAATCCATTGGTCTATTTTATGCTTTGACTGGATATCACATCCATGCATAGCTTTATAATAATTTTATACTTGGAAAATATCAGTTCACTAAGTAGATCTTCCAAATGTTGACACATTTGATTGTATATAAATATATACAGAGAGAGAGACAGAGCCCTAGTGGCCCAATGATTAAGCACTCAGCTGCTCATCAAAAGGTCCTCGGTTACAACCCACCAGCTGCTCCTTGGGAGAAAAGATCTGTCAATCTGCTCCCATAAAGATTATAGCCTAGGAAAACCTGCGAGGCAGTTATACTGTCTCCTAAAAGGTCATTATGAGTTGGAATTGACTTGATGGCACACAACAACTCTCTCTCTCTCTCCCCCACCCCATATATATAAATCAAACCAAACCTGTTGCCGTCGAGTTGATTCCGACTCATAGCAACACTGTACAACAGAGTAGAACTGCCCCATAGGGTTTCCAAGGAGCACCTGGTGGATTCGAACTGCTGATCATTTGGTTAGCAGCCATAGCACTTAACCACTATGCCACCAGGGTTTCCATACATATATATATATATTTTTAAACATTCAATAATATCACCACCAATATTAACTAAAAAGTCGTCAAGTATTAGGAAGCTGTCAAACTCACTGTAGTAGACACAACTTTTCCAAAATTTTTATTTTACTTTAAAGATTTAATTTTATCTTTGACAACAAATGCTGTTAGTTGTTTTTCTTGAAATGATAGGCTCACTTCTTTCTTTTCCTAGAAAATGTATGCCAAATATCCAAATACAAATAACCATAGTTTCTATGTCACTCATTCTAAGAAAGAATGGATTTCCCTTGAACAAAATGGCTCATTTAGCTTACAACTTGGACAATCTTGCAAGGGCTTTTCCTTGAGACAACCATTATACTCTGATATGCAATGGAATTTCTCCATGCATACTTCCCATTATATCACACAGAATATTAAAAAGATGTTTACTCAAGAGTTGAGATTTAATATAATTAATTTTTACATCAAGGACATTCTTAAGTGAAATTGGTAATTTTTTTTCTATCATTAATATCACATGCAAGTAAAATTATGCTGAACATAATTTAAAAATGGTTGCAGCAGTACATTGACAGGGGACTGCTAGAAATTCAACCCAGATTCAGAAGAGGATATGGAACCTGGCTGAAAGCAGAGAATACCAGAAAGACATTTACCTGTGTTTTATTGACTATGCAAAGGCATTCAATTGTGTGGATCATAACAAATTATGGATAATATTGAGACGAAAGGGAATTTCAGAGCACTTAATCGTATTCATGAGGAACCTGTATGTAGATCAAGAGGGAATTGTTCGAACAGAACAAGGGGATACTCTGTGGTTTAAAGTCAGGAAAGGTGTGCGTCAGCATTGCATTCATTCACCTATACTTATTCAACCTGTATGCTGAGCAAATAATCTGAGAAGTTGGTCTATATGAAGAAGAACAAGGCAGCAGGACTGGAGGAAGACTCATTAACAACTTGCGTTACACAGATGACACAACCTTGCTTGCTGAAAGTGAAGAGGACTTGAAGCACTTACTGATGAAGATCAAAGACCACAACGTTCAGTATGGATTACACCTCAACATAAAGAAAACAAAAATTTTCACGACTGGACCAATAAGCAACATCATGATAAAGGGGAAAAGATTGAAGTTGTCAAGGATTTCATTTTACGTGGATCCATGATCGACACCCATGGAAAGCAGTTAAGAAATTGATGCATTGCATTGGGCAAATCAGCTGCAAAAGACCTCTTTAAAGTGTTAAAATGCAAATATGTCACACTGAAGAACAGGGTGCGCCTGACCCAAGCCATGGTGTTTTCAATTGCCTCATCTGCATGAGAAAACTGGGCGATGAATAAGGAAAACCAAAGAAGAATTGATGCCTTCGAATTGTAGTGTTGGTGAAGAATATTGAATATACCATGGACTGGGGTGGGTGGGCCAAAAGAATGAACAAATCTGTCTTGGAAGAAATACGACCAGAATGCTCCTTAGAAGAAAGGTGGCAAGGCTACATGTCACACACTTTGGCCATATTATCAGGTGGGGTAAGTCCCTGGAGAAGGACATCATGCTTGGTAAAGTAGAGGGTCAAAGAGGAAGACCCTCAGTGAGATGGATTAACACAGTGGCTGCAACAATGGGCTCAAACACAGCAATGATTGTGAGGATAGTGTAGGACTGGGTAGGGTCACTATGAGTTGGAACCGACTCAATGGCACCTAACAACAACATTCCAAATCATCAATAGAGTCCCCCAACCCCATGGAAATTTGGCATAGGGCCTAACTGAGGCAACATGGGTGGCATCTGATGTCCAGGATACAGAGGAGGCTGGAAGACACTGTGTCCTTGGCATTTGGTGGAAGTCCTTTGGAGATCTTTGGACTTTCACACACCATGAAATGCGTGTGTTCAAATAAATCTCATCTAAATCAAGGAACAGAGTTCCTGACTGACATCTGAGATATGGTTGAATGAGTGGAATGAATGAACGATTGAGAGGGTTGGTTTCGTCAGGTACTGTGAGGTTACACTGGAGGCTGTTATAACCCTATACTCTTCAGTACTCAATAAATAGTCTAGGAGATTGATGTCCAAATATGAGATACTCCAATGTCTATCCATTTGACTAAAAATATTTTCTGATACCTCTTATCACTTTAGCATTGGGTTTCTAGTTATTATAGGCCTAAAACCTTGAGGTTAACCTTGTCTCTTCCCCTCTTGCTGCACATCCAAGCTTTCAGCAGATCTTAATGATTCTTCCTTCGGAACACATTCATAATCCAACCACTTCTCAATGGCTCCATCGCTACTATCCATTTCAAGGCACTGTCATGTCCTGCCTAGATTATTGCAGTAGCCTTGTCTCTTCTTTGCTTCTTTCCATCTTCCACTCTTGCCTCCCTTCAGACCATTCTTCACTCTTTTTAAAGTTGTCAGGTCACGTCACTCCTCTGCCCCAAGCCGTCAACTGCCTCTATTTTCACTCAAAGTAAAAGCCACAGTCCTCACTATGGTCTACAGCACCCTGCATGGTGTTCCCACCTTTCCTCCCCCACTGCTCTCACTTCATCCTCCATCGCTCTCTCTGCTTCAGCCACATTGGCCCCCTGGTTTTTCCTCAACTAGACCAGGCCCACACTTACCTCAGGGCATTTTCACTAGGTATCCCCTCACCTGAAAATTTTTGCCCCAAAGAGCTGCATGGTTTGCTCCTTTGCTTTCTTCAAGATTCTTTTCATATATCACTTTCTCAGTGAATCCTTCCGACTTAATGTTGCCCACCACCTGGGACACTCACTTTCAACTCCCTTTCCCTGTCTTATTTCTCTCCATAATATATATCACATTTAATTGTTTTGTTTATTAACTACCTCTGCCCAACAGAGTGAAAGCACATGACTGCAGGGATTTTGGTCTGTTTTATCAGCCGCATATCCCCAGCTCCTTTAACAGTGCCTGATCTGACCCTATAAACTCGTTGCCAGTGAGTCAATTCTGACTCATAGTGACCCTATAGGACAGAGTAGAACTGCCCCATAGGATTCCCAAGGAGTGGCTGGTAGATTTGAACTGCTGACCTTCTGGTTAACAGCCATAGCTCTTAACCACTGTGCCACCAGGTTTCTAACCCGGCCCTACAGTAAGTCAAAAAACAAGTTACCATTGAGTTAAGTCCAATTCATGGGGACCCCATATGTGTCAGAGTAAAACTGTGCTCCATAAGGATTTAAATGGCTGATTTTTCAGAAGTAGATAGCCAGACCTTTCTTTCAAGGAGCCTCTAGGTAGACTTGAACCTCCAAGCTTTCAGTTAGCAGCCGGGGACCATTTTCATCACCCAGACACTCTGAATTTATAGTACGTGCTCCGTAAATAAGTGAATAGATAAATTGGTCTTTTTAACTCTGTTTTGAGGTCATTGCACCTTACAAACCTCAACTTATTACTCTAATGTTTGGCACAGCCCTCAACACTAGCCCTATCCTGGTCACTGACAGCAGTATGTGAAGCAAACAGTGCCTAGAAAAGCACAGTCAGTCATCAGATGTCCCAGAGGCAGTGCTGGGGCAACTGAGACTATGTTTAGCTCATTTGGACTCAACTGTTTCCTCTCATCATTCCTAAATTGGAGCAGACAGTGGTAGAGAACAAGTGGCTCAGACTGCACAGCAGTTAGAAGGGGCCTTTGACATGCTCCTGTTGAGAGGTCCAACGACCCTGTTCAAGAACCAGCTGGACTCTGGCAAAACCCCAGGAATTCTAGGAAGTTATGCCTCAAGTCAGTGGTTCGAACACACGAGCCACCCTGCAGGAGAAAGATGTGGCAGTCTGCTTCAGTAAAGATTACAGCCTTGGAAACCCTGTGGGCCACATTCCCTGCCAAAAAGCTCTTCTTCATAAATAACAGCCACTACACAACACCAGACCAATGCACCTGTGTTGCTTGGGGAATTTACATTCATCACCTATCCATCGGTTTTGGATTAAAGCAATGATATCTTGAATTGTGTTGTGCCTCTGCCCATAAAACACAATAATTATAAGTTGTATCTTCATAGTGCTTTCTGTAAGAACGGTCTTTGTTAGGGAATACCCCGCGATGGATAAGCTAACCTTGCTGCCCAGCCTGGGTGCTGAATACGTGGTGAGTCCATTCAATCCCCAGCGACTCTTCTTAACCCTCCTTTAGCTCACCAAAACAACAAAAAGATTACTCAAGAAGGTTGCTGTTGGTTTGACAGTACAGGTTCACCCACTTCTTTCCCATGCTCTGTGTCTGTTCCTATTTTCTCTATCACAAATATGAAATACTGAAAATTCTGAAGATATCAGTGCCTTCTAAAGCAAGTACATTTTCTTAAGTACCTGCTGCAAGGTTCTTGTAATTGCCTTTGTAGAGTTACGCCCACAGCTGATGCCTATGGCAATGGTGAAAGGGTTTTGAAAATAAATTTTGATAATGATGCAGAATGATTTAGGAGCAGCCATGAAGAGTCACCAAGGGAAAGTTGACCAGGCTCTTGCCCTCAACTTTATTAGACTGCAAGAGTTGATTGAAAGCAAAAACGCTGACTTTTGCCTTCAAACTCATTGAAATATATAAACCAGACTGCAAATGTGTTCCCTTACAGCAAGGGGCACTTCCTCCAAGTGCTGAAACACTTCTATTGCCTTTCTAGGGCATTGTCTTCTTTTTCCCAGAATACTGGGGGAAGACATATTGGCAATCAGAAGTGGCTTGGGGAGTGTGGTGGATAAAAGCAAAAGCGTTGTGAGAGATGCTCACGCAGGTCCCAGTCCTTGTCCCCAGGAGATCGCTCCTCTTCAGGCACCAGAAAGCTGGTCCTCTTAAGAACAGCACCCTCCTAGCCTGGAAACTGCTGGGTACACACTGCCAAGTTTTCTTGTATCAGGGTGATCCTCTCTTTCTGTCAGCGTAGTCTTTATCTAAACAGGACAAATGCTGATTGATTAGAATTCCTCTTTTTATAAGTACAAATAACATTTACAGTCAGTCCCTTGCTTTACCCTCAGAGACATCAATCATACCCATCATATATGGATTTTACTAGGTAAACTCTCAGAGGGCAACTTTTTCTCTAGGTTTTAGGGAGCATTTTACCATGACTGGGTCCCTGGGTCGTGCAAAAGGTTAATGTGCTTGGCTGCTAACCAAAAGTTTGGCGGTTCAAGTCCACCCAGTGGCACTTTGGAAGAAAAGCCTGGAGATCCACTTCTGGAAAATCAGCCATTGAAAACCCTATGGAGCCTATAGAAAAATCCTGATCAAATGGGAGAAAACATGAAACAGAATTTCAAATTCTCATGGAATCCAGACTTTCTGGAACCATTGAGGTTGTATTAACCCCAAAAGTATTGCCCTGAGATTATCTTTAAATCTTAAACCAAAAATATGCCCCAAAGTCTTCTTTAAACCAAACAGTAGTTTCATTTAATTAGTAAATTAAGTGAACATTGTACATTTTAAAGAGCTATCTATATGGGATCAAATAGACAGCAACAACTCAAAAGGTTAGATAGGAAGCTTAGGGGGCAGTGAGTTTATGTTAATGAGGGGAAGAATTTGGAAGCGGTTGCACAACTTGAAGAATGTAATCAATGTCGATAAACTGTACATGTAGAAACTGTTGAATTGATGTATGTTCTGCTGCATATATTTTCAACAACAATAATTAAATAAATTATTAATTAAAAAAAAAAAAGAAAATTCTATGGAGCACAGTTCTACTCTGACACAACTGAGGTTGCCATGAATCGGAATTGATTCAACGGCAACTGGTAGTTACTATGGCTTCATATGGATGAAAAACAATACCTGGTTTTCAGTGGGGGAAAAATACGTTCTAGGCACAATTTTGTTAATCTTATCCCCTCTTCATCAATTCCTGTGACTCCAACAGCCCAAGTTAAAGCTGTCCCCTTGCCATTTTTAACTGCTTTGTGTCCACTCATATTTGTGTTAAGCTTCTGTAGCAAGTTTCACACATTATACCCACACACCCTTCTTATACTCATACATCCCTATTAAGAACCTAAGACAACAATGATTATTTCTGTTTTACAATAGAAGTAACAGAAAATACAGCTATTCTGAGAAACGGAAAATCCAAATCTTCTACCAGAATCTGTTTGGTTGTAAGAAACACTAAACTAACTTGAATAAAAATAGAATGTACTACAAGGAAATACAACCTATGGGAAACTAAAGGCATTAGGTCCAACCTTCACCCAGGCAAGTCTGACTTCAGTGTGAAAGGGCGGGGGCGGCTATAAGAAGGCCAAGCACTTTCCCAGGACTGCAGTTGATTGACTGCAACCTCTTCAAACTTCAAAGTTATTTGGAAGCCTATGGAGAAAAGAAAATTGTTAAGATATATTTTTAGGTGACTGTGATGGTCAATGTCATATGTCAGCTTGGCTAGGCTATGATTCTCAGTGGTTTGGCAGACACTGGGCTGGCTGCTCTTCCATAATGTAATCACTTTCCATGATGTGATCTGATGTGATCAGCCAATCAATTAAAAGGGGAGTTTCCTTAGGGGTGTGGCCTGCTTCCAGTATATAAAAGGATGGTCTGGCAAAGCTTTCTCTCTCTCTCTCTACATATTTATATATACTTTTCACTGTTTTTGCTCCTGTAGAGAACTCAGACTAACACAGTGACTTTTTTTTTTTTTTTTAAATAAAAAGCTCTCTGCATTGTCCCTGGGTGAGAGAGTGTTTTTGATTGAACAAACTGTCTCTGTTCATCTTTCTTGCTCTTTTTCCAACAACTGTTGGAAGATTTGTTAACAAGAGTCTCTCACAAATCTCTTTCTTTCTGTATCTCTCTCTCATCTCTTGGTCTTTCATCTCTGCTGCTCTTTATGCCTCTGTTCTGTTCTTCTCTCACACACTCTGTCAGCCAGCTTTCTCAACTTGCAATTTCTGTTGCTTACCCCTTAAATTTACTGGCACATGGCTTTGACATCCTTTTATTTAGCCACTAATTCTATATGGACTTTAACCCAAAGCTAACCAAACTGCAAAATTTAGAGGACACGGTCCCCAAGACTGTTGGCACTTCTGACACCAAATGCAAGTTTGAGGGGTTCCCAAACCACTCTCCGTTTTGGTAAATAGAAAGACTCACAGAACTCTCAAAGCTTATCACATTCGCAGTTACAGTTTATTACAGAAAAACAGGTACAGATTAAAACCCAAAGGAAGGGAGTCATAGGGCAAGCTGGGAGGGATACCAAACAGGAAGCATAAATTGTCTTCAGGAATGTTACCCTCTTGGCATCAATGTGCACAATATATTATTATTTTCAACTGAGAAGCTCACCCAAGTTTCATGTCCACAGTTTTTATTGGGGCTTCAGAATGTAGGCATGACTGACTGAATGATTGAATGCCTCTATGGCTGATCTCAGCCTCCAGGTTGACTGACACCTCCTGGCCCAAACTCCCACTCTAAATCACGGGATTGGTCTCTCAGGTGTGGCCAGCCCCCTCCCTAAGACTATCAGGTATAGCAGGCCCAACCTGAAGATCAGTATAGCCAGCCCCTCCCCCCTCATCCAAACGAAGACCTTCCTATGTAGGTATGACATAAGTTACCTCCAAAAGCCAGGGCACAGGCCAGACCTCCTTTTGGGCAAGCCAAATTCTTTACTACACATCTTTCAATGCAAAACAGCAGTCTCTGTAATTCTCAAGTCAAATTCCAAAGAGAATTTGACTTGCTTATTAATCTGATTGGTCCTTGGCCACCAGCAGTTCAATAGGTCTGGGTCAGGTGTCCATCCATGGTTGCAATCAGCAGTGACAGAAGGAGAAAAGTGGCCACATCCTAGCTGTATAGAGTGGGGCACATGAACCTAGGAGGGAGTGTTGGACACAGCTGCAAACAGATCAACATGTCCTCTACCCCCAAATCATACAGCTCTCACTGGCAAAACTAGCCTGGAACCCAGGGCCACAGTCACTACAACATTTGCAATGAGTATGTGAAAAGTGGAGTTTCTTCGTCCAGAAATAGACCTACATATATGCAATCACTTGATTTTCAACAAAGGTGCCACTGCACTTTAATGAGAAAGGATGACCTTTTCAATAAATGGTGCTCAAACCATTGGATATCAACTTGGGAGAAATTAACATTGACCCTTATCTCACATCACACTAAAAAGTTAATTTGCAAAGCATCATAGATATAAATTTAAAAGCAAAACAAACAAAAAAATCCATTGCCGTCGAGTGAATTCCGATTCGTAGTGACCCTATAGGAGAGAATAGAACTGCTCGATAGGGTTTGAAAGGTAAAATGACAAAGCTTGGAGAAGATACATAGGAGAATTTTTTTTTGACCTAGGGATAGGCAAATGTTTCTTAATGCACAAAAAGCATCAACCATAAAAGCAAATGATGCTTTTTTAACAGTTGGGTTACAATAAAATTAAGAACTTCTATTCTCAACCCTGGTGGCATAGCAGTTAAGAGCTATGGCTGCTAACCAAAAGGTGGGCAGTTCAAATCCACCAGCTGCTCCTTGGAAACCCTATGGGGGCAGTTCTACTCTACCCTATAGGGTTGCTATGAATCAGAACAGACTCAACGGCAACAACGGGCTTGGGGTTTTGTTTGTTTTACTCTTCACCTCAAGAAAGTAGACAGAAAAGCCACAGGATGGGAGAAAATATTTGCAAAACACAGTGCGCTGAGCTTATATCAAGAATATATGAAGAATTTCAATTTGAATGGGCCAGTTTAAAAATGGGCAAAGACAAGCACTTCACACACACAAGGATCCAACTGGCCAATAAGCATATAGAAAGATGGTGAACATCATAACTCATCGGGGAAATGCAAATTAAAGCCACAATGAGATAACATTACACGCCCTCCGGAATGGCTAAAATTAAAAAGACTGAGATACCAAGCGCTGGTAAGGATATGGAGAAGCTGGAATTCTCATAGATTGCTGATGGGAGTTCAGCCATTTTGGAAAACCGATTAGCAACATCCACTAAATTTAAACATATACCTACCCATATTGTTGTTGTTGTTGGTTGCCATCCAGTCGACTCCAACTCATGACACTTGTCGGGGGACAGCCCCAGCAAGGAAAGACCCTCGTTGTGCGTCCTGGCAGATAATCCGAAGAACTGACACATAGCCCTTTCCAGATTCATACGTTTATTCAGGGAAACTTACTTACACGGGCAAGCAGCTGCTTTCTCCAGTGGCGGCCGGCTGGAGTATTTTCTGCAACCACCTAGCAAGGGACCCAAGCTTATATACCATTCCAGCTGGGACCAAGGCTCATCCTTTTCTCCCGCGTCCTTGGGCAGTCAGTGTTCCCAGGGACTTCATGTCCACGCCCAGATGTTTACCTTTTTGTTGCTAAGGCATTCTTCTGTGTTGGCCGCTGGCCCAGTCATGCCCTCCCCCATCCCAAATTCATCCCCCAGCGTGCTTCAGGGAAGAGCAAAGCTGACTCCATTAGGGAGTGGATGCATATAGCTGAATAGCATTACCCTACAACGATCTCATGTAAAAGAGAACTAACTGTTGCCTGGTGTGTTTGAGTCCATTGTTGCAGCTATATTGTCAGTTCGTCTCATTGAGTATTTCCCTCCTTTTCGCTTACCCTCTGCTTCACCCACCCTGATGTTCTTTTCTAGCAATTGGTCTTTCCTAGTGATATGTCCAATATAAGTTAGCAAAAATTTTGCCATGTTCATTTCTAAGGACCATTCTGGTTGTATTTCTTCTAAGACTGATTTGTTCATCCTTCCGACAGTCCATGATATATTCAATATTCTTCACAACACAATTCCAATGCATCAAATCTTCTTATCTACCCTGTGTCCACTTCTGGATATATACCCAAGAGACGTGAATGCCTGTGTCAATGAAAAGACATAAGCCTCTGTGTCCTTAGAAGCTTTGTTGATAATAGCCCATTACTGCAAACAACCCAGATGTCCGTAAAATGGAGAATGGATAAATTCTGATATATTTGTATAATGGAATTCTATACAGCAATTAAAAATGAAATCTACTGATTCATACAACATTAATGAATCTCACAGATAGTTTGTGGAATAAAAGAAGCCAGACACAAAGGAGGAATACTGTAGGATTCAACTGAAATGAACTCCAAAATGAGACAAAAATAATGGATTATAATGAAAATCATAATAATGGTTACCTCTACCAGGAGGTGGCAATGGACAGGGAAGGGGGCATGGGAAAACTTTCTGAGGTGCTATAAATTTTTTTATCTTGATCTGGGTGATAGTTACATGAGTATATACATAAAATATAAATGTATCGAGCTCTACACTTGAGATTACACTTCATATGCTTCAATGTGCACTTCAATTTTATAATTCAATAGAAATGTAAAAACAAACTGGCAAACAGATTCTCTCTAAGTAGGAGGTTAAATGATTCTCATTTTGTGCCCTTTCAAGACTGTGTTTGAAGCTATATGATGTAAGGGAATAGAAATGAATAGCATTGATACAGCAATGAATCGTGAATAGCCTCTAAAACAACCAGAGCCATCTGTCCTAGTCATCAAGTGCTGCTGTAACAGAAATACCACAAGTGGATGGCTTTAACAAACAGGAGTTTATTCTCTCACAGTCCAGTAGGCTAGAAATCCAAATTCAGGCCATCAGCTCTAGGGGAAGGCTTTCTCTGTTGGCTCTGGAAGAAGGTCCTTGTTATCAATCTTCCCCTAAACTAGGAGCTTCTCGGTGCAGGAACCCCAGGTCCAAAGGCCACACTCTACTCCCAGTGCTGCTTTCTTGGTGGTATGAGGTCCCCTGTCTCTCTGCTCGCTTCTCTCTTTTATATCTCAAAAGTGATTGGCTCAAGACACAATTCAATCATGTAGATTGAGTCCTGCCTCATTAACATAACTGCCACCTATCCCACCTCAGTAAGATCAACACATAGGAAAATCACATCAGATGACAAAATGATGGACAATCACACAATACTGGGAATCATAGCCTTGCCAAATTGATACACATATTTTTGGGGGACACATTTCAATCCATGACAGCATCCTAATATTTGGGGTGTTTTAAAATCAATTTTCAAGAATTCTATACACTGTCTCATAGCATCCACAAGTGACAGGCAAACTAAACAAACAAAACCATTAGCAGGTGTAATATCCTTTAGGAAAAACTCTTTTTTATTTCAGTGAATTTATTAAGGGATAAGAGGCTCCTGTAAGGAATTTTTTTTTTTAATTAAAAATACACTTCAGTTTCAAATGCTCTTGATTTTTTTTCACAATCTACAGTTTACATTTAACAAGTAAATACACAGCACAATCTCTACCCTTAAACCATGTTTGCAATCTCTTTTAGGTTAGAAAAAATGAAGCAGGGATACAGTTTTTATTTTCTCAAATCTGAAAGAGAAAGACAAAATGGATTACTGTAAAGAAAGAATAGAATGAAGTTGTTAATGCTATGTGCAGTTCCCAAGTGGCAAAAATGGATAACATGCTGGGCTGCTAACTGAAAGGCTGGCAGTTTGAGTCCACCTGGAGGCACCTTGGAAGAAAGTCCTGATAATCTACTTCTGCAAACTCAGCCATCGAAAACCCTATGGAGCACAGCTCTACTCTGACACACATGGGGTCGCCATGAGTCAGAATTGACTTGACGCCAACTGGTTTGGTTCATGCTAGCCATGTTTCTTCTCTGAGTGAGCAATGCAAACATAATACAAGTACTTCCCATACTTGGCCTCCTGCTTGTGTGGAAAACAAGAAAGAAGATGTTGACATCAGGAAGATAAGTCTGCAGCAGAACTCTGCCCCAGGCACAAGAAGCAACAGAAGCAGCAATCTCAGAGGGAACTAAAGCTGAAGGGAGGGAAGAGGGTGTGGCATAAATTGAGATAAAGTCTAGGAAGCTAGAGATTCCATCTGGAAGCAATGTGCAGAAAAGCAGAAATAAACTTGAGCAGAAGAAAACAGTTGGGTCTGAAATGACAGCTTGCCTTCATCCTTAGTGCCCTCGTGCTGACCTCCTAGAAAATTAGACTTTCCCCCATGGGAAAAAGCCTGTATGAGTTTCCTTAGCCATAATTTATTTTTAAGAAAAAAAAAAAAAAATAGTGTTAGACAATAATGAGATCTCAAAGGGGAAAAATACTGGCATGCCTGTATAGAAAGAACTATCCAAATATTTATTTGAAGGCCTGGTTCTACCATGAGTAAGTTAGATGACCCTATATGAATCGGGGCCTCGGTTTTCTCATTTGCAAGATGGAGGGACTGAGTGACACAATCTCTATCAGCTCTCCCCACCCTAACATTAAATTATGTTCCATAGTCTCTATTTAAGGAATTTGAACATGGACAGAGCGTAAAGACATCATGCTGAGTGATGTCAATCACAAAAAGACAACTATTGTATGACCTCTCTTATATAAAGAGACCAGAAAAGACAAATGTATAGAGACCAAAATTTATTAGCAGCTACCAAGGGCAGGAGGGAGGGGGAAAGAGGGAATTATTGCTTTTGGAGTACTGAGTTTATGGTGATCAAAAAATTGCATTGATTAAGGGTAAGAGTTGCACAGCTGACAAATGTAATTGATGTTAATTAGTTATACAAGTTAAATTGGCAAATGTGTGATAGATATTTTTATAACAACAAAAAGAAAGAAAAAAATGGGAAGCTGCTGAGGCTGCTTATATGCAACCAAACACTCGAGGGATTTAGTTTCTTGGTTTGGAGGATCATGGTTTCATGGGACATCACAGTTAATTGGCTTATAATATCATATTTAATGCTTCTGTTCTACTGCCTAGCTCATTGCATAGTGCCTAGGGTCTCCAAAGCTTACAAGTGGCCATCCAAAGTACAACTGGTCTCTATTCACCTGGAGCAACAGAGGAAGAAGGAGAATCAGGGATAGGAGGAGGAAATGGCATGTGCGGTTAATTGCCTCTGTGAAAAACTGCTTCCTCTGCCGTGAGACCAGAAGGACTGGATGATGCCAAGCTACCATTAAAGAATGCTTTGATCAGAGATTCTATGGCAGAATCCTGATCAAAAGGGGGGAAATACAGAACAGGTTCAAATTCTGAAGGAATCCAGACTTTCTGGAGCCATTCAGGATGGATAAATCCCCAAAACTATTGCCCTGAGATAATCTTTAAACCTTAAACCAAAAATATCTCCTGAGGTCTTTAATCCAAACAATAAAAAAATATATAGTTTAGCTTAATTAGTAAAGAATTCCTGCCTTGAGCATTGTGATCTTTTAAAGAGTTATCTATATGGTATCAAACTGACAACAGCAACTAGAACGATTAGCTGGGAAATTTAGGGGGCAGTGAATTTGTGTTAACTGGGGAGGAACAATGCAGAAAAGGAGGGTGAGAACGGTTGCACAACTCAAAGAATGTAATCAATGTCACTGAATTGTACAATGTAAAAACTGTTGAATTGGTATATCAACTGTTGTGTATATTCTCAACAACAACAGAAATAAAATTAATTATTTTAAAAAAGAATTTTTTTTAATGTATGATAAAGTTGTAGAAGGATTTTCTTCAAATATGCTCTAAAAAGAAAAGTCAGTACTGAAGAGGAGTGAGCTTCGGTGAGGTGACATTTCACTAACACGAGCATCTCCTTCTCCAAGCTGGTTTCAGTTTGGTGCTTTCCTTTCTGCACAGGGCATATCTGGCCCTTCCAAATGCCCGTTCCTAAATTATCATCAGCCTCAACTCAGAACACCAACCACTCCTGTTATATTTCGTTTTCCTGTACTGTCTCAGGAGCTCCAACAAAATAGAAGAGTAATGTTATTTCTCTATTCACAAAGACAGAGAGGGGCTTTAGGGCCATAACCACAGCCCCTGCTCTCTTCCTTTAAGCGGGACTTGTGGAAACGTTCCAGCTCCACAGGGAGGAGGGCTCTCAGCTCAGCAGTCAGCAGTCTAACCGGGATTTCCTTGTTGGGTTCAAAGGCAAACTAAATTCCTGTGAAATCTAAAAACAGATTAACATCACACCACCACGCACAACAGAGGTGGAATTTTCCTTCCTGCATTTGCATGATTCCGGGCCTTGAATCTTTGTTGCCCTAAAGTCTAGATGAAATCTGTGAAACATCTCCGAAAAAATTCACAGTTCATGAATTCAACACTCAGTGTTTTTTAACTCTGGGTCAATCCAACAAGATCCAGACTCAAGAGACAATTTTTTAAAAAATGGAATTGCCTTTCTCCTAGGCAGCATGGATGAAGATAGTATCACTAGCTGTACTTTATCACTCAAGCTGCTCAGGAAGAAACTTGATGCAAGTCTGCTCAGCTGAGCCAGTTAAAAATTCTCTCTTATGATAAAGCTTTGTTTCTTTTAGTGGGAGACTAGAAGGAAGAGATAAAGTAAAATGCTTTGAACACAGTTGACCTTGTAGATGGTGGTTTGGTCTCTGTGGCCGTGATCACAGCCTTCACTAGAACTCATAAATGTGAAGAACCTCAGCCTTAGACACCACACTCTTCTCTTTTGAATGTTTTCTGCATCAGACACCCTGCTCTTAACTTTTTAACCTTTTCCTACTTCTGGAATTGTACTTAAAAATCCCCAGTCACAGTTACAAAATATCATTATCCTGTTTTTTTTTTTTTATATTATTAATATAATTCCCCAAACATGATCCATGGACAACCAGCATAAAAAAATCTATCAGGAGGTCGGAAAGGGTGGAGAATGTGGTTTTCGTAAAATGCAGGTTCCTGGACCCAACTCCAGTGACACCAAATCAGAATCTCTGAAAATGGCATCTGGTAATGTGCACTTTTAGCCGTCCCTGGGTAGCACAAATGGTTGAGTGCTCAGCTGCTAACCAAAAGATTGGTGAGTTCGAATTTACCCAGAGGTGCCTCAAAAGAAAGGCCAAAAAATCAGCCACTGAAAACCGTATGGAGCACTGTTCTACTCCGACACACATGGGGTCGCCACCATGAGCCACAATCGACTCAACAGCAACTAGTAATATACACTTTAACAAATGCTCGGAGTGATTCTAAGACACAATGAATTTGAGAACCATTTATACAGTTTCACAGGCCTGGGCAAAATCGAGGTTTCACTCTTCAGTTCTAATAACACTTAAAGAAAAGAACTGAAATTTAAATGACCTTAACTTTGGTCTTATAATGTAAGAATAGTTTCTTTGTTGTTTTGTTTTTGTAAGTGCTTTTCATGTGCACCCGGCTCACCTGGGAATCGTGTTAAAATGCAGATTCAATTCAGTGGGTCTAGGCTGGGTCCTGATCTTCACAGTTCTAACAAGCTCCCAGGCGATGCTGGTGCTGCCGATCCATGGCCCACGCTTTGAGCAGGAAGGATGCAGAGACTTCGAGAGACATTCTGGCATTTTGCATGTGTCTCATAACTAATGGGTTTTTTTTTTTTTTTTTCATAACTAATGGATCTGGTCTCTGTCATTCTGTTAAGCAGAGCAGCCTCTTGGCAACAGATCACACATCTGTAACATTATGGTAATTGACTTGAGGAACTGCTAGGGCTTGGCTTAGGGTTAGGGTTCAGGTTAGGGCTAAGGCTAGGGCTAGGCTAAGAGAAGGGTTAGGGTTATACTTAAGTTTGGCATTGGAGCTGGGGCTGGGTTTGGGATTGGAATTAGGTTTAGGGTTAGGGCTAGGTTGAGGGCTACTGCTAGGGTTAGACTTCGGGTTAGAACTAGGGCTAGAGCTAGTGTTAGGGACGCAGTTAGGGTTAGGATCATGGCTAGAGTTAGTTTCAAGGCTAGGGTGAGGTTTAAATTTACGATTAGGTTTTTGGGTTAGCTCTAGGATAGTGTTATGGTTAGAGTTACATTTAGTTGTTAGGTTAGTATCCCATAAGTATTCTAAAATCCATAGCTAGAGTTTGGTAGCTAGCAGTCATGGCTTCATGACCCCCCTTCACCTCCTATTTCCTGTGTATAACTTTGAGCGGAATAATTACACACCTTTGCTTCAGTTCTTCATCTCTAAAGTGGGTATACTAATAATGCCTATGTTGAGAGAATCAGCTGCAGAGATGAAAGGTAAGAACACCTTCTTAACTACAAAGTGTAGCATAAATATGGCTGACTGCCAATGTACAGGGGTTGGGAGTGCAGGCTTCTGAGTCTGATAGAGCTGTGCTCAGATCTGAGCCATCACATCCCAGTTGTGGAAACACCAATGAATCTCATAATCTGGCTGGGTTCAGTTTCCTCTTCAAGGAGTGTTTAGAATTAAATGAGGTAATGCTTAATGCAAGTCACATAATTGATATTTGTTAAATGTTAGTTAATTCATTTATGTTGTTGTGAGCTGCCTTCGAGTTGGCCCTCTGACTCATAGCGACCCCACATACAATGGAATAAAACACAGCCTGGTCCCATACCATCCCAGTGATCAGTTGTGGATTGGACCGTTGTGATCCATAGTATTTTCTCTGGCTGGTTTCCGGAAGTAGATCACCAAGCCCTGCTTCCTAGGCCACCTTCGCCTGGAAGCTCTGCTGAAACATGGTCAACACCATAGCAACACACAGGCCTCCAGTGACAGATGAGTGGTGGCTGTGCATGAGAGGCATTGGCTGGGAGCTTAACCCAGCCCTCCAGCATGGAAGTTGAGAGTTCTACCATTGAACCACCAGTCTTCCTCATTGGAGCCTCCGTTTCCTCGTATATAAAATGGGGATAGTTATAATTAATGTTTACATAGTGCTATGGGCCCATTCTAAGCACTCATTCAATCCTCTCACTAACCCTATGAGGTCTACAGTTATTATCCCCATTTCACAGAGGAAAAAACTAAGGCACAGAGAGGTTAAGTAATTTCCCTAAAATCACATAGGAGTAAGTGGTGGGGCTGGCTTTAAATCCAGGCATCAGGCTCCCTCCCCAGTGAGTGCTGTCCAGGAATAAGATAGCTCAGAAGATGCAGATGGCAGAGGGGCTGTGGAAGGGAGGGAGGAAGGGAGGGAGAAGGGATGCCCACTGGAGGAGAGCTGATGGCCAATGCTGCCTGCTCACAACTACCCACAGCAGAGCGGGGAAGTGCCATTCCCATATTCTTTATCAGGGCACCTCTCCAACATGTAGCAAGCCTTAGCATCACAGCTTTTCCAGCCCTATTCATGGCCACAAGCAATCAGAACTGCCCCTGCCAGAATTTGGACCAGGGTCTGGAGGGCCACATGCTGTACTGATATTACTCCTTTGGTTGCTGGATCATGGGGGTCCTGAGGGAGGGGCATGGGCAACCAGGGCAGCAAGGGGCAGCAGAAGGACACTTGAGGGGCCCATAGTAGTGGCTACTACCAACTGGTATGGAAATACCACCACCCATTCTGTGATGGTTTGCGTGTTGCTATGATGTTGGAAGCTATGCCAGTATTTCAAATACCAGCAGGTCATCCTTGGTGGACAGATTTCAGCAGAGCTTCTAGACTAAGACAGACTAGGAAGAAAGGTCTGGCAATCTACTTCTAAAATCAGCCAATGAAAACCCAATGGATCACAACAGAATATTTTCCGATATAGAGCTGGAAGATGAGGCCCATAGGTTGGAAGGCACTCAAAATCCACAGTGGCCAAAACAATGCACTCTAGCATACCCAAAATCACAAAGATGGTGCAGGACTGGGCAACATTTCATTCTGTTGTATGTGGGGTCACAGTGAATCACAGCCAACTCAAAGGCAACCAACAATAACATGGAAATATTTCAGCATTTCCACATCTTTGGCAGCCTCACCTATGCAATCTACTGAAAATTCAACCTGGCCCTGCTCCTTGAGGGCTTATGCCCTCAGCCTCTCCCAGAAGTAAGTGGAGGCCCAGCAGGCAGACTGGACATAGGAGCAGGAGAATAGGAGTGTTCAGTGCTCCAATACCCACACTAGCAACACTGCCAGGCTTGGCAGCAAACCACAGTCCGACCAGCTATCCAGATCAGTCTCCAGTCCCCAAGAGGGGAGGAAACAGGACAAGAGACAGGTTATCAGGCTGGAACTCTGGGACAGGGAGCCAGAGAGGCCCCAATCACGGCAAGATCTGAGAGCACTAGTGCAGATCTGAAAACCCACAGCTCTTAACGGGATGTGATCCTGCTCTTCTACCACGCCTCGTTGCTCTTAGAAACAACAGTGACTGAAACCACAAGCAGAAGATCCATGGTCCCCAGCCAGGAGCAGGAAAGAAGAGCAAGCCCCAGCTGCATCTACCCATGATCCGGCAGTCGTCTGTCAGTGTTAGGGATTGAATTGTGTCCTCCAAAAATACACATCGTAAATCCTAACCTCTGTGCCTGTGGTTATAATCCCTTTTGGAAAATGCTTATCTTTGTTAATGAGGCAGGATTAGTGTAGAGTGTATTTTGATTCAATCTCTTTTGAGATATAAAAGAGATTAAACAAACAAGCTAAAGAAGCAGAGACAGGGAAGAGAGGTGCCAAGCCACATGAAGATCACCCAGAAGCAGAAGCTCAAAGAGGCAAGGACCTTTCCCCAGGGTCAACAAAGACAGAAAGGCTTCCCCTAGAGCCAGTGCCCTGAATTTGGACTTCTAGCCTCCAAAACTGTGAGAAAATTAATTTCTGTTTGTTAAAGCCATCTGCTTGTGATATTTCTGTTATAACAGCACTAGATAACTGAGACACCCAGCAAGAATGGAGAGGACCCTTCTGCCTACAGACCCTGAAGAAGGTGTGCTGGAGCGTGTGGGGGACAATGGGATGGAAGCAGGAGGAGTGCTTTTTAGTTTACGTAGCATTTAAGGACTCGGATCCCCATGTATGTTTTCAAAAAAATTGTTCTGGTCTCTTTGAAAACAACTCATTCGTCTGATCAGTGTCACTGGGAAAACAGCTAACATTCGATAAACAGAGGGCTGGGTGCCGCCACAGGCTCACCTCTGTCTCTCTCTGCTTGTCTCTGTCTCTTTTTCACTGTCTGTTTCTCTCACAGTCTTTCCTGGTACTTTTTTCTGTCTCTCTAATTATCTATCTCTGTCTGTCCTTCTGTGTGTGTGTCTCTCTGTTTCTCCATCTGTCTCTTTCTCTTTCTGATTCTATCGTTGTTTTGAACCATGAAAATCTAGGCTGTCATAAAAGATTTAGAACAATAAAGCTTTTCCAATAACAAACACTCAAAATGCCCATTCTCCATCTTTAATTTATGTTTCCTTTCATGTATGTGTGTGCGACACACGTATCCACTGACCCCGTTGTGGTCCTCAGTGACACACTGCCTTCCACCTTTTGTGACTTAAAAAAAAAAAAAAAAAATTTTTTTTTGTGACTTAGGGACTGGGAAATCACATCTTCAGCTGACTGCCAAGCCAGGAAGGCACCAGCCTGCCAGGACACACCCCCATCTGAAATCCTTGTATCAGCTGCCTGTCCATGGGCAACACAAAAGGATGCATCCATTTCATTCATGGCATGAAATGAACTATGAAGATTGTTTGGGTATTTGTAATTATTTCCACATGGAACTTGAGTCTCAGGACCTGCCTGAGTGGCTCAGCTCACTCCCACCATACAAGTGAGCTTGCCCTGTACCTTGAACTTAGAACTCTCAAAGCATTTTGCATGATCATAATTAATGTTTGTGGAGCACCTATCATTAGAGTCTTGGGGAGTCTACGAATGACACTTCCTTTGGGCAGTTCTACTGTGGCCTATAGCATCGCTGTGAGTCAGAATCGACTCAACGGCAACGAGGTTTTCTTTTCCTCCCCAGAGCTTGGAACCAGCTGAGCAGAGACATACAGGTGTCTAGAGGTAAAGGCCAGCGTGCCAGCTCTAGTGCTGATGCTGTGACCAGAGAACAAGGATTTAGAGTGTGGACAGGTGAGCAGGTAACACTTTATCCCTGAGTTGGCCTGGATTGCCAGTTGACTGGGACAACCACAGGCACTCCCACTCAAGGACAAAGTCTGTCCTCTATGACTTACCACAAGGAGAGAACAGACCAGACGCTCCCCTCTCAGATTCCCCTCTGAATGGTTTCCAAGGATTTGAGCTTAGTTTCTTCTCCTGGTCTCCACATCAGGTAAGTCACTTCTCCACCCCTGGAAGGAGGGAATGAGAGAGATGGAGAGAGAGGCCAGGAGTGTTGCCCCAACTAAAGTCCCTCCAGCTGGATACAAGGAGTATGGAATATAGGTTCCCTCCAGCCCTTAGCAGGTTTGGGGTACTGTGCTAACCACTTCTTTAATAAGTGTTAGCACAAACAGTAAAGTATTTGACTACTAACAAAAAGACTGGCAATTTGAATCCAACTAGAAGCACCTTGGAAGAAAGTCCTGATGATTTGTTCCAAAAGGTCACACCCTTGAAAACCCTATGTTATTGTTGTTAGGTGCTGTCGAGTCGGTTCCGACTCAAAGCGACCCTATGCACAACAAAACAAAACACTGCCCGGTCCTGCGCCATCCTTACAATCGTTGTTATTCTTCAGCTCATTGTTGCAGCCACTCTGTCAATCCACCTCGTTGAGGGTCTTCCACTTTTCCGCTGACCCTGTACTCTGCCAAGCATGATGTCCTTCTCCAGGGACTGATCCCTCCTGACAACATGTCCAAAGTATGTAGGACGCAGTCTCGCCATACTTGCCTCTAAGGAGCATTCTGGCCACATTTCTTCCAAGACAGATTTGTTCCTTCTTTTGGCACTCCATGGTATATTCAATATTCTTCGCCAACACCACAATTCAAAGGCATCAATTCTTCTTCGGTCTTCCTTATTCATTGTCTAGCTTTCACATGCATATGATGTGATTGGAAATACCATGCCTTGGGTCAGGTGCACCTTAGTCTTCAGGGTGACATCTTTGCTCTTCAACACCTTGAAGAGGTCCTTTGCAGCAGATTTGCCCAAGGCAATGCGTCTTTTGATTTCTTGACTGGTGCTTCCATGGGTGTTGATTGTGGATCCAAGTAAAATGAAATCCTTGACAACTTCAATCTTTTCTCCGTTTATCATGATGTTGCTCATTGGTCCAGTTGTGAGGATTTTTGTTTTCTTTATGTTGAGGTGCAATCCATACTGAAGGCTGTGGTCTTTGATCTTTATTAGTAAGTGCTTCAAGTCCTCTTCACTTTCAGCTAGCAAGGTTGTTGTCATCTGCATAATGCAGGTTGTTAATGAGTCTTCCTCCAATCCTAATGCCCCGTTCTTCTTCATATAGTCCAGCTTCTCGGATTATTTGTTCAGCATACAGATTAAATAGGTATGGTGAAAGAATACAACCCTGACACACACCTTTTCTGACTTTAAACCAATCGGTATCCCCTTGTTCTGTCCGAACAACTGCCTCTTGATCTATATGTAAAGGTTCCTCATGAGCACAGTTAAGTGTTCTGGAATTCCTATTCTCTGCAGTGTTATCCATAGTTTGTTATGATCCACACAGTCGAATACCTTTGCATAGTCAATAAAACACAGGTAAACATCCTTCTGGTATTCTCTGCTTTCAGCCAGGATCCATCTGACATCAGAAATGATATCCTTGGTTCCACGTCCTCTTCTGAAACCGGCCTGAATTTCTGGCAGTTCCGTTTTTGAATGATCTTCAGCAAAATTTTGCTTGTGTGTGACATTAATGATATTGTTCTATAATTTCCACATTCGGTTGGATCACCTTTCTTGGGAATAGGCATAAATATGGATCTCTTCCAGTCAGTTGGCCAGGAAGCTGTCTTCCATATTTCTTGGCATAGATGAGTGAGCACCTCCAGTGCTGCATCTGTTTGTTGAAACATCTCAACTGATATTCCATCAATTCCTGGAGCCTTGTTTTTCACCAACGCCTTCAGAGCAGCTTGGACTTCTTCCTTCAGTACCGTCGGTTTCTGATCATATGCCACCTCTTGAAATGGTTGAATATCAACTAATTTTTTTTGGTATAATGACTCTGTGTATTCCTTCCATCTTCTTTGGATGCTTCCTGTGTCGATTAATATTTTCCCCATGGAATCCTTCACTATTGGAACTCGAGGCTTGAATTTTTTCTTCAGTTCTTTCAGGTTAAGGAACGCTGAGTGTGTTCTTTTGCTTTTCCATCTCCAGTTCTTTGCTCATGTCATTATAATACTTTGTCTTCTCAAGAGGCCCTTTGAAATCTTCTGTTCAGTTCTTTTACTTCATCAATTCTTCCTTTGCTTTAGCTGCTCGATGCTCAAGAGCAAGTTTCAGAGTCTCCTCTGACATCCATCTTGGTCTTTTCTTTCTTTCCTATCTTTTCAGTGACTTCTTGCTTTCTTCATGGATGATGTCCTTGATGTCATTCCACAACTGGTCTGGTCTTCGGTCACTAGTGTTCAGTGCATCAAGTCTAGTCTTGAGATGATCTTTAAATTCAGGTGGGATATACTCAAGGTCATAGTTTGGCTCTCGTGGACTTGCTCTGATTTTCTTCAGTTTCAGCTTGAACTTGCATAGGAGCAATTGATGGTTTGTTCCACAGTCGGCCCCTGGCCTTGTTTTGACTGATGATATTGAGCTTTTCCATCATCTCTGTCCACAGATGTAGCCAATTTGTTTTCTGTGTGCTCCATCTGGCAAGGTCCATGTGTATAGTTGCCGTTTATGTTGGTGAAAGAAGGTATTTGCAATGAAGAAGTCATTGGTCTTGCAAAATTCTACCATTCGATCTCTGGCATGTTTCTATCACCAAGGCCATATTTCCCAACTACTGATCCTTCTTTGTTTCCAACTGTCTCATTGCAATCGCCAGTAATTATCAATGTGTCTTGATTGCATGTTTGATCAATTTCAGACTGTAGCAGCTGATAAAAATCTTCTATTTCTTCATCTTTGGCCCTAGTGGTTGGTGCATAAATTTGAATAATAGTCATATTAACTGGTCTTCCTTGTAGGCGTATGGATATTATCCTATCACTGACAGCATTGTACTTCAGGATAGATCTTGAAACGTTCTTTTTGGCGATGAATGCAACACAATTCCTCTTCGAGTTGTCATTCCCAGCATAGTAGACTATATGATTGTCCGATTCAAAATGGCCAGTACCAGACCATTTCAGCTCACTAACGCCTAGGTTATTGATGTTTATGTGTTCCATTTCATTTTTGATGATTTCCAATTTTCCTAGATTCATACTTCGTACATTCCAGGTTTCGATTATTAATGGATGTTTGCAGCTGTTTCTTCTTATTTTGAATTGTGCCACATCAGCAAATGAAGGTCCCGAAAGCTTGACTCCAGCCACATCATTAAGGTCGACTCTACTTTGAGGAGGCAGCTCTTCCCCAGTCATCTTTTGAGTGCCTTCCAACCTGGGGGGCTCATCTTCCAGCACTATATCAGACAATGTTCCACTATTATTCGTAAGGTTTTCACTGGCTAATGCTTTTCAGAAGTAGACTGCCAGGTTCTTCTTCCTAGTCTGTCTTAGTCTGGAAGCTCAGCTGAAACCTGTCCTCCATGGGTGACCCTGCTGGTATCTGAATACTGGTGGCATAGCTTCCAGCATCACGACAACACACAAGCCCCCACAGTACGACAAATTGACAGGCATGTGGGGGTGAAAACCCTATGGAGTTCAGTTACTCTCTGCACACATGGGGTTGCCATGAGTTGAAACTGACTTACAACTGGTTTGTTTTTGGTTTTTGTCTTTTTTTTAGTAGTTCATATAATCCCTGAAATAATCCTACAAAACAACTGCTATCATTTAACTACATTTTGTAAAACACGGAGACTGTGGCTCAGAGAGGTCAAGTAACTTGCCCAAGATCACACAGCTAATGAGTAGTAGCATCAGAATTTGAACCCAGGCAATATGATGCCAGAGTAGGTATGCTTAAACCACTCCACTGTACTATCTTGATCCATCAGTTTTCATACTATCCCTGTAGAAGGAAAAACACAAGAATCCCTGAGTGAAAAGCAGAGTTCCACTCAGGCATTCCACTCCTAGAGATGAATGCATCTTGTTGCTCTTAGAAAAACTCACGCCCCTATGCACCAGGAGCTACTTTACCAGAATGTTGAAAGCACCACTGCCAGCCATAGCAAAATCTGGAAACAGCCCAAATGCCCATCAGTAAGAAAAAAAAAAAAAAAAAAACATTGCCCTCAAGTCAATTGACTCACCAGTAAGAAAAGTAATAAATAAATGACACCACCACCTAACAGTGGCATGGTATATGGCAGTAAAGGGAATGAGGCACTGCCACATGCAAAGGTACGAATAAATCCACAAAAGCAATGGTGATACAAAGAAGCAGGCAAGAATAAATGAAGTATGCTTCCATTTAAGCTAAGTTCATGGATGTAAGCTAATATATATTGTTTAGCGGTGTAATCATACAGGGTGTCATGGGTTAAATTGTGTCCTCCAAAACATATGTGTTGAAATCCTAATCCTAGTATTTGTGGATGTGATCCTGTTTGGAAATACAATTTTTCTTTTTTATTAACGGAGTCATCCCAATGTAGTGCGGTTTCTAAACCTAATCATCTCTTAGTTACAAAAAGACCAGAATAGATACAAACACACACACACAGGCAAGAAGATAGATACCATGTGAGAATCACCAAGGAACCAAGGAGCACCCAGAGTTACCAACATGGAATGTTAAGTAAGGAAGGAATCAGCATGGCCAAGATCCTGATATGGACTTTTAGCCTCCAGAACTATAAGAAAACATATTTCTTTTCTTTAAAACCATCCACCCACTTGTGCTATTTGTGTTACAGCAACACGAAGCAACTAGGATATCTGGTAAGGCTATAAAGAAAAACAAAGGCAAAATTGACACAGAGTTCAGGATGACGCTGGTCATCTCTGGGGGAAGGGAGGGAAAGGCAAGGGGAGGACCACACAGGAGGTGGCTGGGCTTTGAGAATGTCCTATTTCCTGGCCTGGTGGGGGATGCCTGTGTGTTGCATTATTCTTCTTCATTCTGCACAGACATGTTTATACAATCTTGTATATTAGATATATTTTATGCTAATTTTTTTTAAATGAGGAAATATATAGTTTTTCAAAGAAATCTGTGTATTAGTCCAAGGCTCATGAAGGAACAGGGACAAAAACCAGTCTTCTGATGGATGTAGATTATAATCATTATGGCAAATTCTCTCCTAAACATACTCTGATCATTTTTTTTTTATTATTAAGTGAGAAATATGAGAGGATTCCTGGGCTTTGCAGAATATCCTGCTGCAAATATCCTTTGTCCTGGGGCGGTGGGAGAAGGGGTACGGGAGGGTTAAGAGTGAAGGTGCTGGAGCCACACTGACCTCATTTGTAAAATGAGCCTGAAAATTACACATTGTTGCATAGCTGAAGAAAAAAAAAAGAAGAGATAATAATATATATAAAGTGCTTTGGGCAGTTTCTAGTACAAAGTAAAGACTCAATAGCTATTACCTGCTATTATTGGCCTAGAGATGAAGAATTATTTCAGAAATTTTCATTTTCAGGGCATTGAAGAGAGTAGATGTTTTACACCTTTCATTGTTTTTCTGCTGAGAGAGGAATGTGTACCATGTTTTTCTAAATTAGGAACTTAATGAGAAGAGAAATTTGGATTTGCAGCCATTGGAAGACTTGGCTGCAGTTATGCCATAATCCAACAGTAGAATCTGGAAATCATTAGGTCTCAAGTTTTCAACTGTCAAAGGCTCTAGTTTATTTAACTTTTCACCTGCCTCCCTCCAGTCTCTTTTGTGCCTGAATTTTTGGAGATCGAATTGCTCTCAAGTTCCTTCCCAAATTGCGGTTTCTCTTGGGATCTTTTCACATTAGGGGTCTATCTTTTCACTCAGCTACCCGGGCCAGGGGCCTGCATACTCTTGTTGATATTAGCCTGGACAAGACAGAATTGGACAGGCTAATCTGTTCCACTTCCTGGCCTTCAACACCCACTCCCTAACTTCTTAAACTCCATCTTCATTTGGTTTCCAAGACCTCAAAGCAACAGGCTGGTGTGGTGAATGAGAGCAGAAGTTCTGAAATAAGACAAATCTGGCTCCAAATCCTGTGTCAGCCACCTGCTAACAAGTGACCTTTGGTGAGTTACCTACCCTGTCTAAGCCTCCGTTCCCTCATCCATTGTTTTTGTTGTTGTCAGCTATCTTCCAGTTGGCCTTCCCAACTCGTGGAGACCCCATACACAACAAAATGAAACCTTGCCTTCCCCATGATCGGTTGTTGATCAGACCCTTGTGATCCATAGGGTTTTCACTGCCTAATTTTCAAAGGTAGATTGTGAAAACTTTCTTCCTAGCCTGTCTCAGTCTGGAAGCTCCACTGAAACCTATTCAGCATCATAGCAACGCACAAGCCTCCACAGACAGATGATTGATTGGTGGCCACACATGGGGTGCATTGGACACGAATCAAACCCAGGTCTCCCACATAAAAGGTGAGAATTCTACCACTGAACCACCAGTGCCCTCTTTCTCATCTGTAAAATGGGCATAATAATAATAATACCATTTTCATAATAATTTCATTGTTAGTAGAATCCAATGATATAATTCAGGAGAAATTATTTAGCATAGTACCAGACATATAGTAAGTATGGAATTAAATGTTATTTTTTTTTTTACTCTGTCTTAGTTTTCATCCAGATTCCGCAACCACCTTCTTGGTTTCCTTGGATAGCTCTCCCCTGTCTGCCTATACCCTAAATGCTTGGTTTATTTTCTCCGCAGCCCTTTGCCCACCTACCTGGGTGATCTCATCCAGGTTCATGACTTTCACTGCCGTCTACCATGCACAACACATACATTGGCAGCTCCCAGAGCTCTCTGTCCAACCCTGATCCCTTATTCAAGTTCTAGGTTTATATTTCCAACTACCTCTTTACCATGTCACCTTAGATGTCATACAGGCACCCAAGTGGAGCCCTCTGTCATCCTCCTCTAGCCCACTTCACCTCCTGGCTTCTCAATCACACTTCATGGGGTCAATCTCCCAAGGTGGAAGCCATGAAGACATACACAACCTCCCACCCTCCCTCATCAGGCCCTAGAATTCAAAAAGGTCTTCAGAATCCAGCCCTACCCCAGCCCTTGCATTGCCACAGCCTTGGTTCTGGAGCCTCTTATTGCACCAAAAAGCAAACAAACAAACTCATTGCCTTCAAGTTGATTCTGACTCATAGTGACCCTACAGGACAGAGTAGAACTGTCCCATAGGGTTTCCAAGGAGCAATTGGTAGATTTGAACTGCTGACCTTTTTCATTAGCAGCCTAGCTCTTAACCACTGCACCACCAGGGTGCCTGTTATTACACACCAGGCCAAAAAAAAAAAAGCCTATTTGCTTCCTATTTGCTCTCTCGCGCACACCAACTCTCACCCGTATCCAGTCATCCTCCAATCCCCCGCTCAATTTACTTTCTTTAAAAATAAATTAAGAATTACTAAGATACTCTCTAAATGTGGGAGGAGGGGAACTACCTAAATATTTAACAGTGAAAAACTGGGAGCATGAACATTAAGTTCAAGAGAAAAAAAAAAAAAAATACCCAATATTATTGTTATTAACCATGGTTCTGTCTTTTATTCAACATGATTAAACCCAGATAGAATTAATTTCTCTGTCCTTTAAGCCCCCACTACATTTTCGTCATGTATTTGTTTTAGCACATAACATCTTATGCAGTAATTTATATCCCTCTCTCTGTCTAGCCCATGTCATTTCCATCTTCATAACTCCAGACTCTTGTATGGTATCATGCATAACACATAGTCAAAGCTTGCTAAACTCATATAAAACAAATAGAAAACAATCTTATAATTGACTATTCATGCTTTCCTTTAAAAACAAAGACAACTGCTGGGGTCTTAAAAGCCTGTGAGCAGCCATCTAGGATACTCCACTGATTTCATCCCTTTGGGAGCAAGGAAGAATGAAGAAAACTACTAAAGACACAAGGGAAAGATTAGTCCAAAGGACAAATGGACCACAACTACCACGGCCTCCACCGGACTGAGTCCAGTACAACTAGATGGTGCCCGGCTACCACCACTGACTGCTCTGACAGGGATCACAATAGAGGGTCCCAGACATTGCTGGAGAAAAATGTAGAACAAAATTCTAACTCAAAAAGAAAGACCAGACTTGCTGGCTTGACAGAGACTGGAGATACCCTTAGAGGATGGCCCCCAGACACCCTTTCAGCAGAGTAATGAGGTCACTCCTGAGGTTCACCCTTCACCCAAAGATCGAATAGGCCCATGGAACAAAACAAGACTAAAGGGGTGCACCAACCCTGGGGCAGGGACTGAAGGGTAGGAGGGAACAGTAAGCTAGTAACAGGAAACCCAGGGTAAAGAAGAGAGAGTGATGACATGTCGTAGGGTTGTTAACCAATGTCATACAAAAATGTGTGTACTAACTGTTTGGTGAGAAACTAGTTTATTTTGTAAACCTCCATCTAAAGTTCAATTTTAAAAAAGTAAAAAACAATCCAACTTGATTCATAAACTTTCACTTAAAGCACAATAAAAATTAAAAAAAAAAGAATAAAGGTAATAGTTTGAAAAAAAGGTAAAACAAAATAGAAATAATAAAAATAAAAGCAAAGGCAACTGTAACTTTTCTTAGTCATACAGTGATAGTATAACTATTGGAAGTATCAAAGTATTTTCCTTCCTTGATAATTCATGTTGTTTAATCCCTCTCTTCTCTTCTACCACCAACCCTAGGCCTGGAAAATGGAAAGGAAGATGCTATCTCCTATAAAGCAGTCATTGCTTAGCTTTGAGTTCTAAGCTAAACTTTTTATTAATGTAAATAGGAAGGCAACAGTCTTGAAGGAACCAAAGCTTAGAGGACTGATCCTGGAGCCAACTATAAAAGGAGACTGCTTGAGGGAAGCTTCAACCTCACTGGAAGGAGAAAGTTTTCCCAGTAGTAGGATATGTGAAGAGAAGGAAGAGAAGTCAAACCCAAGGGCTCTCCTTCACATACACACTCAGGGAGTATCTTGAGCCAGGAAAAAGGCCTTCAGGTGGTAGAAACAACCAGATAGGTTTGGAGGCCTCCCAGGCCTGGGATAACCAGTGGCTGGAAAGAACCCTGAGAAGTGAACAAGGAGGTCAAGAAATTCAGGGACCTTGTGAGCACATGGCCAGCATGACACCTGACCACACCCCAGTGGACCCTAGTGGAGGATGCCCATAACCAGGACTCCCAAAGTTAATACAGCAAGGAGAGACTACTAACCAACAAGCAAACAGGACGAGATACTGCAAAACAGACCAGCAAGCACCAGACACCCTCCTACAATGCTACTAGGATAGGTAAGCTTCCACCTATACCCAGAGGCCATCTTGGACACTTAAGGAAGTATGGAGAGAACCCTTAAGAGTAACTGAAAAAACCTGTTGCTGTGGAGTCGATTCCAACTCATAGTGACACTATAGGACAGAGTAGAACTGTCCCATAGGGTTCCCAAGGAGCAGCTGGTGGATTTGAATGGCCGACCTTTTGGTTAGCAGCCCAGCTCTTAACCACTGCACCACCAGGGCTCCTAAGAGTGGGTAGAAGCCATGAAAAACTTACTCTAAAAGAGACTAAACCAGAAGAGACTGAAATATCTCCAAATGGCAAGATCGAAGTATTATATCTGGCATCATTGAGAATGGTGACTTGAGAGGAAGATAAGATCAATTATCATTACTTTTTTGCACACAACTGCTGTGTGATTTTCAATATAAACCTACATGAGAAATATAGGGCCCAGAAGGGGCCTCTAGTACCTTCCAAAGAGCTCAGTATTTGTTTGCCTTCCTTTCAGCTGCATTTCAGGAAGCGTGAAGAGCAGATGTCAATATCTCAATCCACAAATGGTAGATGAAAACTGTGCCATAACGCAGATGGAAGCAAGGGAATGACCCTGTGACTGCTGTTACCATTATGGGCCTGGCGATGAGCTAAAGTTGTGGATACTGGTCCCTGTCTCCAGTGTGTTTACTGAATGCTGGACCTGAGTACTTGCATTCTTAGTCAATGCATTCTTTCTCTATAGGCAATCTGTAGAAGCCCAATTATCAATTGCTGTTTACTTGGTAAACAGCATTCAAAGCCAAGGGAATTAGTGGGTTCATTGGTACCTCCTAATGGACTGGTAATCAAACTGTCATACTCCAAAGCATCTCCTCTTCTTGAAACCACAGATGAATACATCTTGAGATAGGAAGTTTGGCGATTGTAGCAGAGATTACTATTTTTTGTGCATCGATACCCACTTCTGCGTCTTCCAAGTATATATCTAATTGCATTTCCCACCTCCCCTTGCAGATAGATGAGGTCATATGACTAAGCACTAGCCAGTGGAGTTTGAGTGAAAGGGATGTGTTCTCCTTCTGGCCTGGCCAATAAAAGCTTCCCAAAGGCAATCCTCTATGATCCACAGTGTACTTGGAAGCCATGTATTGAAGATGGCAGAGCCACAAGAGAAGCCTGAGTCCTCAAATTTCCACTTAGATGATTCACCCATGCGTCACCAGTGCCCACTGCAGACTTTATGTGAGGGAGAAGCAAACTTTTACCTTGTTTGAGTCATTACACATTCTTCAGTTTGTTACAGGTTCTAGAATTACCTTATCAAATGCACCTATCTCATTACCAGTTCCTATAGCAGTGCCTGGCACATAAGAAGTCATGTCCTTGGGAAGCCTAGATTTTTCTAGAAAACAGAACCTGGTGTTTAAATGACAGAATAAGGTCATCATCAATATGCAGGAGACAGACTCTGGAACTTCGCAGAGGAGTTAAGTCACCTGCATTTGCGAACCACGAGAAAGCTACGAAGAGTGAAAAAATGGAAGCTATTTTTTCCAATTCCAGTTCTCAGATTTCACAAATAAGGTCATTCAGATCCAGAATTACTTGAAGCTATTTTATTCACAGACAATAGAGACCAGATATTTAAGTATGAAGACAGCAATTACATTCTGAGAAGATTCTTCCTTGCATAATCATTGACAGCTCTTTATTTAAAGAGAATAGAAGACTGAGACTGTATATGTGGGGTGGGGTGGGGGGATCTTAGATTTGCACTAAAGGACTAAATAAAAAGGCTGACTGAAGTGTGTGGCCTCAGAGCTGGCATTGTCCCAGGGTCTGAGGCCTGGACAGTTGAAAAACCAGCAAAGGACAGTTTTTTGATAGATCATTTCACTAAGCTCCTGGTCTATGAGCACAAATGGCCGTGTTCTGCACTGTGTGATTCCATCCCCAGGGATGTGGTTGATTGACCAGGGGTGAACACCCAACCTAAAGGTAGCCAGTTTAGGGTTAGCCAGTAACCTATGAGATAATGTGGCGAGAAATCGCTGCCCTATAGTGATGATGGTAATGCAAACATCGAATTCTCTTTCTCAGGAATATGAAATGGAGATAGTAGCAAGAAAAGAAGACAAAAAGAGGAAACACAGAGAAAAGGCAGGCAGAGATTAGGAAGAATAGTGAAAAGGCAAGAGAAAGCAGAAACTAGGAGACTAGGGTAGGTAGGAGTTTTGAGGAGGCAGAAGTCAAAATACAGGCAGAATAGAGAATGAGGTACTTGGCTTGGAGCATATTAGAGATAAAGACAGAAGGAAGATGTGCCCCAGAATCGTCAGCCACTGGCTTGAAGGTCAACAAAGTCCAGCTTCTGGGACAAAGGGGAGGACAGGAGGGGAGGCGGCAACGAGATAACAGGTCTCTAGGACAGCTGTAGGTTCCCTGAGGGGTGCAAACAGCTAAGCACTCGACTACTAGCCAAAAGGTTAGTGGCCCAAACCTACACAGAGGCACCTCAGAAGACAAGCCTGGCAATCTGCTTTGGAAAGGTCACAGCCATCAAAATCCACATGGGGTTGCCACGAGTTGGAGTGGACTATATGGCAACTGATTTGGTTTGGTTTTGGTTTAGGACAGCTGAGGATCCTAAATGACCTTCCAGGTGCCATAATTCATTCTGCGCTCCGTGCCGCTCTGCAGTCTTGTGGTTGTTCTTCTTCTCTGGAGGGTGTGTGACTTTCCGTGGTTTCCCAAGAGTCCTGGCAACAAGCTTGAGATTCCTGTTTTCGTTATTTCCATGCATACTGGCAATACCACCCTTTACTTAAGTAACCAAGTTAAATGTATTTCTTGCCTTCAAGAAGTAGGTGCTGTGTGTGTGTGTGTGTGTATTTGTACAATGCGTGTGTGCTCGTGCAATATTTGTGCACTGGGAAGATAAGGTGAGAGGCCAGAAGATGCAAAGAGTAGCAGAGCAGCAATAAGTTTGAGAGGACAGAGAGGGAACAAGGTAGGAGTCTAGAAAGGGGAGTAATAGAAATGGACAAACTCCTCTGGGCTTCTTCACACCTTTGTCTGGCACCAGGTTCTTGGCTTCCTGAGCCCCTCAGATTTCCTTTCTCTTAAATACACTACATAGAAAGAGAAGAGGACACATGCCCCTTCTATTTACATTACTGATCCACGGCTGTGCTTACTCGGAAAACTCAGCTCCTCTCCTTCTGAAGAAATGCTTTATGGACTGTATTAGCCAGACCTCTTGGTTGTAAGGAGTCCCTGGGTGGTGCAATTGGTTAACCTGCTTTGCTGCTAAACGAAAAGTTGGAGGTTCAAGTCTACCCAGAGGTGCCACGGAAGAAAGGCCTGGTGATTTACATCCAAAAAATCAGCCATTGAAAACCCCGTGAAGCACAGTTCTACTCTGACATACATGGGGTCTCCATGAATCCGAGTCAGCTCCACAGCAGCCGGTTTTCCTGGTTGCAAGGGACAGAAACCCAGTTTGAGCTACCCTAAACTAATACCCGGTCCACACCCTGAGTCTGCCTCTCCTCGCTTGTCAGGCATTTCTTGCAGGCCTGCTGTCTCTGAGTTGCATTCCTGATGGGGCTGCTCCTGGGCTGGGCAACTCTGGGTCCACAATTTGACAGGGACCCTTAGGCTACTGTGACGGGAAGGGTGAGACCAGCTTTTATTTGAATCATATATTTGCCCCTTATCAAGGGGTGTGGGGGCAGGCATGGCAAGGCTGCTGGAGGAGCCATTGGGAGCCCCCATCTGAGTCGGCTGCCTGCTCTATAGACCTCACGTTCACATATAACCAGCACAACAGAGACCACACAGCACATCTTCCAGGTAGACTTGCTGCTCCCCATCAGCCCAGTAGGAGGCAGCATTGCCCCTCCTTGCTGCTCTGTCTCTCTGGGGCCTGTGAATAGGGCCAGAAAAATGATTTTATCTTCACAAAGCTCTATCATGCTTCAAATGTCAAACTGCTCCAAGATTAATATAGATGTTCCTCCTTCTTTCAAGACCTCAAATTTTAAAATAGAATCATAAAATCCTAGCACTAGAAGGTGTCTTTGGATCTTATCACATCTACCCCTCTGAAGAAATAGACTTATAGAGGTGAAATATTGAAATACATATTTTAATATTCAGTAGCAAATTGCTAAGTCATCTGAACAAAAAAAAAACAAAGAGAGATAAATACCTAAATTAGGTATTGGTTATCAATTTCTGAAAGCTGGGACTAAACTTTTAAACAACTTACAAAAAATACTGAAGTAACCTTTAAGAAGAAACACTTGTATCAAATTATTTGGACGAGCACTGTGCTATAGAAATATAATGTGAGCTTCAAACACAAGAAACATAATGTGAGCTACAAACAATAACAACAACAAACACAAGTATAGACGTGATTTTAAAGTGGCTACTGGAAAATTTATAAAAGGTAAAAAGAAACAAATGAAAATAATTTTAATGATCGTTGTTAGGTGCCATCGAGTCAGTTCCAGTTCTTGGAGACCCTATGTAAAACAGAATAAAACATTGCCAGGCCCTGCGCCATCCTCACAATTGTTGCTATGTTTGAGCCCATAGTTGGAGGAACTGTGTCAGTCCATCCCATTGAGGGTCTTCTTTTTCGCTGACCCTCTACCAGAGCATGATGTCTTTCTCCAAGGACCAGTACCTCCTGATAACGTGTCCAAAATTAAGTAAGGCGAAGAAGCCTTGCCATCCTAGCTTTTATAAAGCATTCTGGCTATACTTCTTTCAAGGCAGATTTGTTTGTTCTTCTGGCAGCCCATGGTATAGTCAATATTCTTCACCAACACCATAATTCAAAGGCGTCAATTCTTCTTCCGTCTTCCTTTATCATTGACCAACTCTTGCATGCAAATGAGGCAATTGAAAGTACCATGGCTTCGGTCAGGCACACCTTAGTCCTTAAAATGACATCTTTGCTTTTTAACACTTTAAAGAGGTCTTTTGCAGCAGATTTGGTCCAATGCAATATGTCGTTTGATTTCTTGACTGGTGCTTCCATGAACATTGATTATGGATTCAGATAAAATGAAATCCTTGACAACTTCAATCTTTTCTCCGTTTATCATGATGTTGCTTATTGGTCCAGTTGTGAGGATTTTTGTTTTATGTTGACGTATAATCCATACTAAAGGCTGTAGTCTTTGATATTCATCAGTACGTGCTTCAAGTTCTCTTCATTCTCAGCAATCAATTTTAATAATACTATAATAACATTTAACCCATATAGCAAAAAGAAATTATCTTTTCAATATGTTATCAATATAAAAATCATTTTGTACTTTGGAGGGTTCTAAGTCTTTGAAATCTGCTGTGTATTTTACACTTATAAACTAGTTGCTGTCCAGTCAATTCCAACTCATAGCAATCCCACGTGTGTCAGAGTAGAACTGTGCTCCGCAGGGTTTTCAATGACTGATTTTTCAGACGTACAGTATTTTTATGCAAATAACGCATACATTCTATGTTTATTTATTTGGGTAAAAATATGGTAGATCTGCAGACCACTCTCCAAGGTGCCTCTGAGTGGACTTGAACCTCCAACCTTCCAGTTAGCAATCTAGCCTTAACCATTCGCACCACCCAGGAAGCACAATTCGATTCAGAATACCCACATTTCCAGTGCTCAGGAGCCACGTGCAGCTACTGGCTACCTTATTGCACAGCGTAGAATTGAGCAATGGCTTTATTCAGGACCTTGTAAATTCTTCGGGACCCCCTGCACAGACATCTATGCTCACTCAGAGCTCTCTGAAGAAATGCATTATACAAATAAAATACAACGGGCTGATAAATTTTTATCAAAAGGAGCTTTCCGTTTCAACATAACCTAGTTTTAACGCCACCTCCACTGCTCAGATAAACTCCAGAAGGACACATAATAATTACCTCATTATTAGTCTTAAGCCATGAAGTAAAGTGGAATTGGTCAGGCCAATGCCAGTGGGAGTCTGATGGAAGAAACTGCCCTGCCCTCTCCCTGAGGGACCCTGCACTCTGTGACCCAGGAGGACTTCAGAAGAGATCAGCCAGCTGCTGAGAACAAAGGATTATTTTTCTCTTCAGTTTGAAAAACACTAGAAGCAATTTTCATATACCCACCCTCCTTTTTGCAGAGAATGGTGGAAGAGGCGGGTGGTTATCACAGCGTGTTAACTGAGGACAAAATTGAGCTCATCAAGCAGCTTGCTCTTTCTTTACAACAACAACAGCCAAAAGAGAAAAACAGCTTTCAGGATTTTGAGTCGCTTTTAAGTGCTCATGAAAGAATGCAAGAGAAAAAGCAAACCATCTGCTGTGGAGTTGATTCCAACTCATGGAGACCCCACGTATGTCAGAGTAGAACTCTGCTCCACAGGACTTTCAGTGGCGAC